>NC_141685.1:425512563-426123332 GCF_964263255.1 Lissotriton vulgaris | reverse complement strand
TGCGACCAAAATCCACCTTTACCCCCCTGAGTCATCAAGTGCCATCACTTGTTACCACTTTTGAGCAAGCAGTCAGATATGACGTAGCACAAATACAAGATATGGAGTCCGGAACCTTCCATAACTTTTCCAAAGCAGAAAGACAGGCCCTCACCAGTCTTACTAAAGATCCGACAATCATAATAAAACCGGCGGATAAAGGGGGTGCGACGGTAGTCTTAGACATGGCCCAATACCGACAAGAGTGTCTTAGACAACTAGACAACCAGCAATTCTACCGCCGTCTGTCTGAAGACCCCACCCCTCGTCTACTATCACTGATTAAAAATCTGGTGGATGAAGGACTGAATGAAGGGTGGATCACATCTCAGGAGGCAAGATTTTTGGTAACAGAGAACCCGGTCACACCTGGTTTCTATTGTTTACCGAAGATCCATAAGGCCACCAGACCACCACCGGGACGTCCCATCATTTCTGGGATTGGCTCTCTGCTAGAGCCTCTGTCAACCTTCGTAGATGTCTTTCTTAGACCTCTCGTCAAGAAAATGCCTGCGTATTTGGAAGACACTGCTGATGTGCTTCGATTACTACCTGATATTGAGTTCCATGCAGAGACCGACCTACTAGCCAGCTTTGATGTCGAGTCCCTCTACACCTGCATACCCCAGCAGGACACTCTGGACACCATCAGACACCTTCTATCATTGGAAGAGTTGGACAGTATCACTCCAGTGAACTTCATTCTTGCTTGTGCTGAAATAGCAATGAAAGAAAAAAAATTCAAATTTGAGGAACAATTTTTCCTACAGGTCTCTGGGACATCGATGGCGAGTGTTTTTGCCCCTAGCCTCGCCAACCTCTATGTCCATCAATTTGAGCAAGATCTCGTTCTCAACCATAGTAATCCCTTCTTCCACCAAGTGGTACTATGGAAGAGATATATAGATGACATTTTAATGGTATGGAGAGGCACCGAGAGTGAGATCGAGTCCTTCCATCAATGGCTGAACGAACGTAATCAGTTCCTTAAATTCACGCTGGAACATAGTCGTGTCAGACTCTCATTCTTAGACTTGTCCATCTTTTGTGAGGCTGGCAGTCTACAGAGCGAATTATACACCAAACCTATGGCGAGAAATTCTCTGCTGCTCTTCAATAGCCACCACCCACGCTCCTTGAAGGAAAACCTCCCCGTGGGACAATTCCTCAGAGTGAGAAGGAACTGTTCATCTCAGGCGCTATTTAAAAAACACGCAAAGACCCTCTCCAACCAACTACAGGAACGGGAATATCCAAAACATCTTGTGAAAAGAGCATGGAAAAGGGCCTCTAACAACAATCGTGAGGCACTGTTGCAGAGACGTCCTCCAAAACCACCTCTTGAGAGACTAACATTTGTGAGCACTTTCAACGCACAATCCAACAGACTTCAGAAAGCGGTGCGAAAACATTGGAGTATTCTCAATACCACGAATGCCAACATCCCCTTACCTCTCTTCTCATTTAAAAGAGCACCAAGCTTACGTGACACGTTGGTCCACACGAGACCTAGGTTACAGAATACCGCAAGACCAACCACTCTTTGGGATCTTCCTCCGGTCACTGGCCATCATCCATGCGGATCCTGTAGCGTCTGTCCCCAGACTAGTAAAACCAACACTATTGATTTGGGTTTGGGGAGGACTTGGGTCCTTAAGAAACACACTAATTGCAATACAGAGAACGTGATCTATATGATCACTTGTCCTTGCTCTCTCAGGTACATTGGGTATACAACTCGAAAAATCAAACTCAGGATTGGAGAGCATAAGAGTACTATTAGGTGTCACAAACAGGCAACTAAACTCACAAATCACTTTTTGATTTGCAAACACACAGCAGAGGACATGAGATGGGTGGTTCTAGAACATCCATACATCCCCACCCATATAACTGATGTCTCGAAATTCCTATTCAGAAGAGAGCAGAAATGGGTTTTCCAATTACAAAGTGACTCCAGGGGGCTCAATGACGACATACCTTGGGCATCCTTATAACTTACTAAGGTTGCGTTTACAACATCCTATCTGCCCTCTTAAACATACAGTGTTTTGAAGTTTGGACTATATTCAATACAATTACTGATAGACATATACAATTAGGCATCATGGGATTACATCTTCCCCTAGCCAATCGCTAGGTTTACATTCCTATACTTGTGTTGCCCCATATATCTGGAATATGCACTCCAGGACCAGCCATTTACGCACACAACAAACATACCTATGGGTCATACACTAACCTCTGAGCCCCTCGCGTGTCAAATTGTATTACTGTTATGCTTCAATGCATAGTATTAATCATGAGGCTCGTTTTTCATACGCCGTGCCTGTCAATTATATGTTTAATATAGCTTATTCTCAACACGTCCACTTGTGCTAATACATTCACTTGAGGGCGAGAATAACACTATGGCAATGCGCAGAGAATAAATAAAAGCTATCACAGCGCGAGCGAATACGGGCGATGTTGTTCGCTCTGCGCATGCGCACTACAATTCTGCAGTGCGGTCGCTACCGCTGTCACCCGCGAGCGATGTCTTTGCCTCGCGCATGCGCGATACATTACCCCCTCGGCGCATGCACGCTTTGTCGAATTCGGCTCGAATACAAATCGCGCTAGAGTGTCAGCGCGCAGGATTGAGGCTAATTACCGGCACATGCGCGTTTAGTGTTTGCTGGGAATGAGGATCAGAGTCAAGCAGCGCCAGCCAATAGACATTGCCCTTCCATAAAAAGTGCGTATTTTCGCGCTAAATTGACCAATTAAAGTGGGTGTTTAACAAGGAGGTTTTCACAGTTCAAACCACCTCCACTCCCACTCGGACGCTGGCCTTTGGGGTACCGACGGACAGGTATGGCTCCCTGCAAACCTAAGATCTAGCAACTAGGAATACCATCTGAAGCCCTGTTTATTTAATTTTTGTTGTCCTGTATGCACCAATATATGCCCTTTGGCTTTTTCTATGCTATGCTCTCAAGACATTGTTTTCTGTAGGTTTAGTCAGTAACTATAGCTGATCTACGGAACCATTCACAATCAGCATCATTCTCAAACCTGGTCATTACCATGCCTTCTTTTTGGGTTGAGTCTCTCTTTTTAATCAACTAGTATCTGTTAGTATAGACATATGGATAAGTAGAGTATGCTCACTCTGTACCTCAATAGAACCTTCATTTGAGGTCATTGTACTTTTCCATCCCTAACAGAGCGGGCCTCCTTCTTCCCGAGTAGGTGCCGGGTGAGGTGAGGTGTTCTCCCACAGATTGTTGGGTGAGTAGAACATAGATAAATTAATACTGTATAACTGAATCAGTTCCAAATCAGGAGACCTATGTAACTTCTGATAAGCGGAGAACAGTTTTCTGCCGCCCTGCCTATCTTTGTTGTGTTGTGTTTTTAATTTCCATTATATCACAAATGCCTCTCACACCGCTTTTTTCCACTTTAGGAAAATCACGACTAGTTGGATAAACACCAGGGAATACTTTGGGCTCAAAGATCTGGTAGGATTAATCCAAAATGTTTACACACTTTATGTTTTACACAGTGCAGATGCGTAACATCTAATGGTCCTGAAGAAAGCTTGGACTAGTGGTCCTCCCAGCTGAAACATGTCGACCTCCACGCACTACGCCATGACATAGTTATTTTTTAGACTATGCGGCGTTGTTTTTACTCTTGACCCTGGACAATACTGAATAAACATATTTTTTGTCTCAGGAGCCAATTTTATTCACTACTGTTTCTTTTTGCACGAGCACTGCACACCATCGGTCCTACCTCTGAAATACTGTGGTTCAGAACAACATCGTCCAGACCCCATCTCCGCATCATTACCAGGTGCATTGGGAGAAACTATGGTTCATGGTTTACATCCCACATGACGACACTCCGCCAATAAGGGTGGGCTGATGGGAACTTTTCTAACCCAGTATTATCACTGTGAGGACATGTTGGTCTAGTAAACAGGTAAGTACCACCTACGCAACCCTAACCACCTTAGGAGAATGTCACGCAGGGAACCAGGACCTCACTAGGACCACCTGTACTAGAAAGAACAACCACCTAAGTATCACAATACAATTAGGGGTATAAGCAAGAACACATTACACATGATGTATCACAACATTCAGAGGTGTAGGGAAGGAAAACACATGATGCATAAAACATACATTCAGCGGTGTAAGAACAAGGCACATGATGCATCAAAAACACATTCAGAGGTGCAGGGAAGGAAGACACATGATGCATAAACCAACACATTCAGAGGTGTAAGAACAAGGTGCGTAATCATATTAAATGCATTACATTTCCTAGCACCACATCACATTGCGCAAAACTCACATTAGGAAATTACCATCATAAACATAGCAGGTAACCACATTGCGCAAAATCACCTTAGGGCCTTGCGCCCGATTCACCTATCAGTCCCCCAGGCCAACTGGCCATTCAATAATGGGACTAAAGAGCCCTGTGTCCAGAATGTCAGGGCGCGCTGCCAATGCAGCGCCAGTCAGGGGTGCGCCACCGGCCCAAAAACCTAAACGTTGCAGCTGCCCACTAATTGCTGGGCAGCTGAGGACAATCCCAAGCGCCTAAACGGTGCAGCTGCCCACTAATTGCTAGGCAGCTGGGAAATAACAAAACTGTGGCATGGACTGTCAGTAGCCCTTCAAGCAAATTGCGCCACATGTTGGAGCCCTCTGGCTCTGGAACTAGCACTGCGCACATTGGAGCCACACAGGCTCTTTAACCAGCAATGCCCCAAGCGCCTAAACGGTGCAGCTGTCCACTAATTGCTGGGCAGCTGGGAAAGAACAAAACTGTGGCATGGGCTCTCAGTAGCCCTTCAAGCAAATTGGGCCACATGTTGGAGCCCTCTGGCTCTGGAACTAGCACTGCGCACATTGGAGCCACACAGGCTCTTTAACCAACAATGCCCCAAGCGCCTAAACGGTGCAGCTGCCCACTAATTGCTGGGCAGCTGGGAAATAACAAAACTGTGGCATGGGCTCTCAGTAGCCCTTCAAGCAAATTGCGCCACATGTTGGAGCCCTCTGGCTCTGGAACTAGCACTGCGCACATTGGAGCCACACAGGCTCTTTAACCAACAATGCCCTCATAGTCGTTGGAGCCTCACCAGGCTCTGTACAACGTTGGGGCGGCCCACTGCCATCCGGGGCCGCCTTATCTCCCACCAACATCTTGGGCCTTGCACTGGCATAGCTCCCCATGGAGCCCTCGAGGCTCTGAATATACCTTTGGAGCCCTTCGTGGGCTAAACATGGCCAAATGCCCCCACGAGCCTCGGAGACTCGTGAAACAATATAGGCCGGATGTAGCCTCTCGGGGCTCAAAAATAACACGACGCTCCCGGAGCATCTCGAGCTCTGTAAACGCAGTGGGGCGGCCCACTGCCATCCGGGGCCGCCCTGACTCAGTGCCTCAAACTGGCACCAACAGCAGCCGCACGGAGCCCCCCCCAGCACTTCCTACTCACCGGGCTGTTCTTCGGCGGGGCTCCTCTGGTCGTTGGCCTCTTCCTTCTGTGCTGCGGGACCGGCATCACTTCTCCTGCGACGCGGGGCTTCCCTTACATACATGGGACCCCTCGCTGTCCTCGACGGTGGCTTCACCCGGGCCCCCTCCTGGGAGCCCCGGGACTTCTTACCGGCACCTGAGGAGGCGGGTGGGCTCCCGACCTCTCTCCCCTGGCTGCAGCATCTCCGGTCTCCCTCTCCCTACAGGAGACCGGCATCACGGGCATGGCTTCCCCCGGGCAGGGGGGAAGCAGAAGTATGTCAATCCCGGCCTCGCCCACAGTAAGGCGGGAACGGGCCGGACTTCTGGTTTTCGCGGAAGGCCGCGGCAGTGATTTGGGGGCAGAATGAGGGGTCAGCACCCTCGAATTTCAAAATAAAATATAGCAGCGGGGTGGCACCCGCTAAATCACCCGTAATTTAAAAATAGCGCAAATTGTGCGCCAAGCAGGGTAGGCACCTGCAAGCTCAGGGGCACAAGGGCAGGAGCGCTTTCCTCTTTGGGAAATCGACAGCGCTCTGCCCAGGATAAGAAACTATAGCGCTCACAAGGCGCTGTGGGCACTAAAAACCACAAAGTCCCCCTGACTGATCCCTGAAGCAGCAAGGGTCCCAAAGAGAAGGTCCTGGAGGCAAGGTGGAGCAAGCAGCTCCCAACAAGGAAAGAAAAAGTCCTCCAGGAATCCAGGGGCTGGGCAGGGCCCAGGGAGGCAAGCCTTCCCCTGGGCCCAAGCAGCAGCACGCCCCTGGTAGTTTCAAGTTTGGCAAACAAGAACATTTTGTAAAGGGACACAGCCCCTTTTTATACAGAGAAATCCTTTGTCTAGCAGGGTGCAGGCAGTTTGAGAACCAGCTACAACTGGTTATAGGGAACTCCTTTTACAGGCCAGGCTAGGGACATCAGAAGCACCACAGGGGGTGGAGCCAGCATTGTGTGGGGAAAGCCTAGCCCTATTCAGGCCCAGGTGCACCCCTCCCCTCACATCAGCATGCTAAACACTCCATTCAAAGACCTCTGCGACTCGTTATCCTCTTTCTTCTACAACAAAATGGCCAACATACATAACAGCTTTGAGAACATTTCCAAAGAACAGTCCACTCCACCCACCTCCGAACCTAAACCGCCCTCTAACATCCTTAACGCCTGGAATCCAATCACCACTGAAGACACCATCAGCCTAATGAACTCCATCCATTCAGGCTCGCCAACCGACCCCTGTCCCCACCACATCCTCAACAAAGCAGACTTCATCATCGCACCCCATCTCCGTGATGTCATCAACTGCTCCTTCAACTCCGCTACCTTCCCAGAAAGCTGGAAACACGCCTGTTGGGATCTATGCTTCTTGGAATTGTGGGGATGTTGCTAGGAGGTTAGAATGTTATGATGTGAATAGCAGACAGTACAGAGGAAGCTGTGGAAGGAGCTGGAAGTCTCTTCACTTCTGACTAATAAAGACTTACTTCAACTATATAACCTGGATTGAAGATATCTTCTTTACATTGGCGACGAGGGAACCCTATACTCTGGCAGGGGCAGAGATTGGAACTGACCTCCACCCCTGGATGATACTACAACTAGATTGGACTGTGGTATACAATTTACTCCTCCAACTTTGTTTCTTACTTTTCTTCTCAAGGCAGCAGCAACCTTGTGGTATGTACATTTTACCCTATATACTGCTCTCTATCTAAATCCTGGAAGTAGATAGATAGATTGAGTTTTATTCAAATTTCGAATTCTTTGACTGGCAGCTGTGCGACAAGATTTTCATTTCATTATCTTGCCACCTTTGCGCTTTATTTTTGAACATTGCTAAAGCGTTTTTCATCTCTATGTTGGTAACGCTAAATTTTTAAGGAAGATTTTAAAGATTTCTACATTTTTCTCAAATCGCATCCTTCAACTTGTGCCTGCTTACTTGCTCGCGCGATTTCAAAACCGCCGCCTTAAGAAGCTTCAGAACCCGCTTCCGAACCTGTGGACATCACCAGCTTGATTACGTACCTCCGTGATGTTGAAGACGTCATTTACGTAATCCAACGTGGCGGCCATCTTTGTTTGGGATTCTTCGCAAGAGTCTACGTGGGAGCATCATTGCGTGATTCAGCGTAGCGGCCATCTTGGTTGTCCAGGAAGCTTAATTTGCCCATTCCGATGTGTTTATGGGCTGTCTAGTATTTGAGACTGTTTTCCCTTTAGCGCGTTATCGTCCTGCTTGCCGGTTGAACTGAATTTAGACTGCTGAACTGCCGATTTCTTCCCTGATTGGATTGCAATACTGCTGAACTGCCAATTTCTTCCCTGATTGGATTGCAATTACTTCTACTTTGAGTATTTACTTATTTACTGTATTAACCTTCCTTGATTTAAAAAAAAAAAAAGGGAAAAAGGTGCTGTTAATTGTTTACAAAGGTGCTATAGATTATTTACAAAAGTGCTATTGATTATTTACCATGGGTGATCAAACCTTTTCTACTCCCCCTTCCTTCCTCCCTACTCCTGGTGAACCCCCAATACCTTGGAAAGAATGGAAGAAATTGTTCCTCACATATGTTTTAGCATCTGGTGCGGACAAATATGGTCCTGTTCGCAAACAAGCCATTCTTCTTCATAATTTGGGGGTGGAAGGTAGAAGATTATACGAAGATTTGCCAGAGATATCTTTAGGTGTGGGAGATGGTCATGCTGCTAATGTCTATGACATGAGTATGTTGATGCTAGAGAAAAGGTTCATCACAAAAATTAATACTCTTTTAGAAAGGCATAAGTTCTTTTGTCGGGTTCAAAAAGCAGATGAAGATGTTGCAACTTATGTGGCAGCCTTGCGGGGAATGTCACTTAATTGTCAGTTTAAAGATTTGACAGATTCTCTGATCCGTGATCAGATTGTCAGGTGCACTAATAATAAAAGGGTGCGAAAGAAGGTACTTAGTAAAGATTGTAACTTAGAATAAGCTATTGAGATCGTTAAAGCTATAGAAAATACTGACTTGTGGATAAAAGAAATGGATAAATGTTCTGGTTCTATATCTAAAGATAGTGTGGCAAAGGAATCAGAGTCTAGTGTAAAATCTCAAACACAAGCATTTGTTGTTGAAACTAAAGTTGTTAAGAAGTTTGATTCTAAAAGCAATAAGTTGTCTAACTACCATCCTCCAAATTATCGTCCTCCAAATTTTGCGCAACAAGGGAATTCACGTCTTGTGAAATGTTATAGATGCGGATCTCCAGGACACATTGCATCGAGTCCTCGTTGTACAGCTAGAAATGCTATTTGCAGAGGATGTGAAAGAGGGGTCACGTAGTTAAAGCTTGCAATGCTAAGACTCAATATGTTAATGAAATTGATGACTCTTGCGAAAATATTGAGAATTTAATGCTGTGTGTAGATGGGCTGGTTTTAAGTGAAAATTGTCCTTGCGTACAAGACCCTATTTGTCTTGTTGATGTGGCTACTGAGAGTACTGATAAGCTTGAGAAGCCACATTGTTTAATCAATTTTGATTCTAGAGATCCTATGCATGCTCAAACTAGAAATGTTAACATGCTAGTGGATTCAGGAAGCCTTTATACCCTGTTGTCCAAAGATATGTATGTAGAAATTTGGGATGGTGATGTGGATCTCAACTCTTGGACCTCTCCAGATATAAGAGCTGTAGGATATGGTGGAAAGACCATTGACATCTTAGGTCTCAAATGGATGGTAATCACATTTCAAAATAAAAAAGTGTTTGGGAGAGTGTATCTCACTAAGCAAGGGTCTAACTTGCTTGGTTGGCGTCACCAGAAAGATCTAGGAATTGTACTAAATCCCAATGCTCCTGAACCTGTTTCTTCATTCTCCGTTCTTAATGTTGATACTTTTGAGACAGATGTGATGAAGAAGTTTCCTAATGTTTTTACGGAAAAGTTAGGAAAATTGAAAGGATTTTCTCATAAGATCATTCTTAAGAAAAATGCGGTAGCTGTGGTTCATAAAGTAAGAAATTTACCACACTTGATGAGAGAACCCCTGAAAGTAGAATTGGATAAATTATTAGATCTGAAGATTATAGAACCTATTGAGGCATCTGAGTGGCTCGCCCCCATTGTGGTCGCGCCCAAGGATGGTGGGACCAAAAATTTGTCTCTGTGTAGACTTACGTGATCTAAATAAGAATATATGGGTCGATAGGCAACCATTGCCTAATATTTCTGAAATGTTAAGTGCCATGGGTGGTGGTGTGATATTCAGTCTAATTGACATGTCTGCAGCCTTTCACCAAATTGACTTAGACGAGAAATTAAGACACCTTACCTCGTTTGTAACTCCACTGGGGGCATTTCGCTATTGCAGGATGCCATTTGGGTTGGCTTCAGCGTCAGCGGTGTTTCAGAGAGTGATGGAAAGAGTCTTAGGAGGTATTGAGAATGTATTATGTTTTCAGGATGACGTATTAGTAGTTGGAAAGGATTGTCAACATCATGATAAGATTTTAACACAAGTTCTGGAGCGTATGGAGGTTAATGGTCTGACCATAAAAAAGGAAAAATGTCAATTGAAGAGAGATTGTGTGACGTATCTAGGTCATGAGATATCAGGTTTAGGTATTAAACCAAAAAAAAGCATCATTTCTGCAATTAATGATGCTCCTACGCCAACAACTAAAGATCAGCTAAGATCTTTTTTGGGGTTAGCTGAATATTGTTCTAAGTTTATTAGGAATTTTTCAGATGTGGTTGAGCCTTTGAGGCGTTTAATGAAGAATGGTGTGGTTTTTGAATGGGATCAAAGATGTGAGAATGCTTTCAAGCGCGTGAAAGTAGGAATTATTCATGCACCTACTTTAGGTCATTTTGACGTTAAGGCCAAAACTTTGGTTACCACTGATGCTAGTGCTGTGGGACTTGGGGCTGTACTCTCTCAGGTATCTGATGGTGTGGAAAGGATTATAGGTTTTGCATCTAGGAGGTTACAGGGTGCAGAAGTGTCTTACTCGGTGATTGAGAGGGAGGCTCTTGCTTGCACATGGGGAATTAAGCACTTTAGATATTTTCTTTGGGGTTTGCCCTTCAAAGTGCGTACAGATCATAAGCCTCTTGTACATTTATTTAAAGGAGGTAGAGGCTTGGAGGGTAATGTCACCCCTAGGATATCGAAATGGATTTTATCAGTACTTGATTACAATTTTCAGATGGAATATGTGAGAGGAGAGAAAAATGTTATTGCGGATTGTTTGTCCAGGATGCCTGTGGACTTAGTAGATCTGGTAGAAGTTGAAGACCCTGCAATTAGTTGTGATGAGATTCTTGCTTTTGATAAAAGTGATTGGGAATCTGCCATGGCTGATGATCAAATAATTCCTTTGGTTATGAAACTTGTCTCTGGGGGGTGGTCTAAGGAATCCTCCAATGACACTCGCTTGAAGGGTTATTCTAATGTTGAAGCTGAATTGAGTGTATCTGAGGGCAAGTTGTGGAGGAGAAACCGTTTGGTGCCACCGTGTAATCTTAGATCAAAGATCATGAATATTGCTCATGAAGGTCATTTGGGGAGGAACATGACCAAGAGAAGGATTCGCGAATCCTATTGGTGGCCAGGGATGGATGGTGAGATTGATGAGTTAGTCAGGAATTGTCATGCGTGTGCTGCTAGCGATAAAACGAAAGTCATTAGGCAGCCTTCTCTCTCCTGTGTTGAATTTCCGGTAAGGCCCTGGGAGAAATTAGCGATTGATTTCTTGGGACCAATTTCTAAATTAGGTACTTGGAATAGATTCATAATGGTTCTTGTGGACTATCATTCTAAGTGGTTTGTAATGGAGTCCACTGAAAGTATTGACACTAAGAGAGTGATAAACCTTTTGGAAAGAACATTTTTAAATGAAGGTATTCCAAAAACTTTGGTATCAGATAATGGTGTGCAGCTGGTATCAAGACAAATGAAGGAGTTTTTGGATGGCATGGGGATTTGTCATGAGAAGGTTGCATTGTTTAGGCCACAGGCCAATGGCCTTGTGGAAAGGATCAATAGATTATTGATGGAGAACATTCAGTTGTCATTAGCGAATGGTTTGGTGTGGGCTGAGGAGCTTAAGAAAATAGTCTGGTCTTATAGAATAACTCCACATTCAGTCACCGGTATCTCTCCTTTTGTCTCCCTAAAAGGGCGTGAGCCTGGTTTGAAGGAAGTTCCGGGTTGGCTGAAGAACAAAGAATGTGTGTGGGTTGACCGATCTAGTGTGAAAGATTGTGTTGTCAGTAGGCAGCGTGATTCTACAGATTCATACAATCTCAGAATGAGGGTGAAAGATCCGAATATATGTGTTGGTGATTGGGTAGTGACAAAGAAATGTGGTATTGTAATTAAAGGTGAAAGCAAATATTCTCAACCTAAACAAGTAAAGTTTGTGAAGAAAAATGTTCTCATTCTAAATGATGGTTCTGCTTGGAGCTGTGGCAATGTTGCAAAGTGTAATGCTCCATAGACTTTAATTTGTTCCTGTATGCTTTATTTTTCTTTATATATTTCATTTGTACATTTCTTCTGATATTGTAATGGGGGGAGGTGTGTTGGGATCTATGCTTCTTGGAATTGTGGGGATGTTGCTAGGAGGTTAGAATGTTATGATGTGAATAGCAGACAGTACAGAGGAAGCTGTGGAAGGAGCTGGAAGTCTCTTCACTTCTGACTAATAAAGACTTACTTCAACTATATAACCTGGATTGAAGATATCTTCTTTACAACGCCGAACTCAGCGCCCTCTTGAAGAAACCCACAGATGACCCCTCTGAACTTAAGAACTACCGCCCCATCTCCCTCCTCCCATTCCCTGCCAAAGTCATTGAGAAAGCCGTCAATAGCCAGCTCGCTGCCTTCCTTGAATCCAACAACTCCCTCGACTCTTCACAGTCTGGCTTTCGAGCCAAACACAGCACCGAAACCGCCCGTATTGCAGCGACAGACGACATCCGAAAACTACAGGACAATGGAGAAACAGTGGCCCTCATCCTACTTGACCTCTCCGCAGCCTTCGACACAGTCTGTCATAGCACCCTCAGACAACGCCTCAGCAACATCGGCATACAAGGAAAAGCCTCGGGCTGGATCATCTCGTTCCTCGCCGGGAGAACCCAGAGAGTCCGACTCCCCCCATTCAAATCAGAGGCCACTGAAGTCATCTGCGGAGTACCACTAGGATCATCACTCAGTCCCACCCTCTTCAACGTTTACATGAGTCCCCTCACATCCATCGCGCGACAACACAACCTTAGCATCATCTCTTATGCTGACGACACCCAGCTGATCCTTTCCCTCACCAAAGACCCAAACACCGCCAAAACCAGCCTACACAAAGGGATGAAAGAAGTAGCCGAGTGGATGAAGAACAGCCGTTTAAAACTGAACTCGGACAAAACGGAAGTCCTCATCCTAGGATCATCCCCCTCTGCCTGGGACGACTCATGGTGGTCATCGGCCATAGGCACGGCACCCATACCCACAGACCACGCACGTAACCTAGGCTTCATCCTAGACTCTTTCCTCTCGATGACCAGACAAGTCAACGCCGTCTCATCCTCTTGCTTCAACGTACTTCGTATGCTCAAAAAAATCTTTCGTTGGATCCCCACCGAAACAAGAAAGACTGTCACCCACGCACTGGTCACTAGCCGACTGGACTATGGAAACACCCTCTTCGCCGGAACCACAGCCAAATTACAGAAAAAACTCCAACGCATCCAAAACGCATCAGCCAGACTCATATTGGACATCCCACGCCAAGCTCACATTACCGGTCACCTGAAAGACCTCCATTGGCTTCCCATCAACAAGAGAATAACGTTCCGTCTCCTCACCCACGCACACAAAGCCCTCTATGACCTAGGACCCGAATGCCTCAACAAACGACTGTCCTTCTACACACCGACCTGCCAACTAAGATCCTCCAATCAAGCCCTCGCCGCAGTTCCATGCATCCATAGATCCACCATGGGAGGAAGATCCTTCTCCTACTTGGCGGCCAAAACCTGGAATTCTCTCCCCACTCACCTCCGCCTTACCCAGAACCACATCTCCTTCAGGAAGGAACTTAAAACCTGGCTTTTCGATAAATAATGCACCCCCTCCCCCAAGCGCCTTGAGACCCTCTGGGTGAGTAGTGCGCTATACAAATTCCTGAACTTGAACTTGAACTAGGCTCACCAGCCAATCACACGCCAGACACAAATTACACAAATATGCCAACTTCTAAAAGTGGGACTTCTACACTAGACACAATCATGCCGCATATATCATTGTGCAGCATTCAATCTCACGAGTTCGCACATACCAAACTCGACCCTGCACTCCCCACACATCAGGAACTACCATGGTCACACATATTCCCCATGCATTCCTATGGGAGGGCAGGTCACTCACCACACATACACAGAGAGCTCACGCACTTTACACTGTACCACAGTGAAAAAGTGCGCAGAGGCCTAAAATCACCAACACCAGGTCTCAAAAACAGGCTAGGAAAAAGCAAAAAGTCTCGGGGTGAACCTGCCAACACCCCTTAGTGCCTGAAGAGCACAATCTGCAAACTGGGTAGTAGCAAAGACTTTTCATCCGGCGATATAAAGGCCCTAATCCGTGGATAGCCCTGTCGACAAACATAAGGACATACAACAAATTACTTTGGCCGCAGAGAGCCAGAGCAATTTTTCCAAAGCTTCAAAAGCTCATGAAAGATTAGGGAGAGCTAAAGCCAACGGAGCTGCAGCAGTTTGGAGCCTACACAGCCACTTGAGTAAATAGTCAGGGGAGCCAAAAAAGAGAGTTACTCTGTTCCAACCCACTTAAAGTCGTAGCCTGAACCACGAGTGGCTACATATTAATCGGGAGCAATGGTAGGATCTTATGATGCACTTTTAGAAGGGCAAAACTTATAGTAGAGAGTTTATTAACCTGTGATATTAATGAAAGTTCTGAGTCAAATTGAAACCCCAAATTCCTTACAGCCATGGAGGAGGAGGGGGCGTCCTCCTTCTGCCAAGGCCAGAATTCTGAAAGCGGTGGTCAAGGTACGTTTCCATTGGACCATGTTTATGAATTAACTAGACCAAAGGTTTGAGATGGATGTTGAGTAACATGTGACTCTACGAGGAGCCCTGTGGAACTCCCTGTTCGATGACCCTAAAATCGAAAAAGAAATGTGCTAAATGAATAGTGTAGCATCTATTAATAAAGTATGAGCGACATCACTCTAATGATTCCCACCAAGCCCGACCTCTGCCAGTCTCCTTGTCAAGATTTCTTGATTGACAGTATCGAAGGTGGCAGAAAGATCTTATAGAATAATATAATAATATTAATAATATGAAAATGATATTATAAAGTACTGGGTCCCTAATTTACAATATTTTGGAGTAGGGCAATCCTGCTGCTCTGCCCTATGTAAAAAAAAAAGGGCAGGAAAGCACTGGATTTATGGGATACAGCGCATTTCGGTCCTCTTTCACAGCGCTGGTGCACAAATGGCTGCTATGTGCCAACGAAGGCACTCTTGCACCATGGTGCTTCCTTCACAAAAACAGCCCTTACACCACCCCTGGGTAGGCGAAGGCTTTTGACGCATTCTCAAGTTTACAGCATGTTGTAATTCTGGGAAGGTGTCAAACGCCATAGGTGTTACATGGGAACACCCACTGTGACGCCCATGGCATGCCTCCCCATCACAGGGTGAGGCAATGCAGTGACTAGCACAGCGTTGCCTCACACCCTATCGCCGAGGCCATGAAAAGATACACAGAGTGGCTTTACGTGGCCTCGTAGATATGCGCAAGCCCAGTCCGCTGTCGGAACGTTATAAAAAGTGATGTTCTGGCGGTACACTGGGCTTTTAAATAAGCCCCCATATTTACTTGAATTTGACGCAATGAAGTTTTGCATTGAAAACTAGCTGTGCAGTGCTGCATTAGGTAGTAATAAGAATGTGAAGTGATATTTACTAAGCAAAGCTTCACCAATGTGCGTATGGAAAGCAGAGACATGGGATGCAGCGTTTGTGCCAAAAAAGCATCAATGCATTATGCACAACTACAAAAATGTATGCAAAGTAGCACAGCAACACCAACCATGCAAAATTTCACACTGTTCCAGGCCGGAGGAGGCCCAAAGAACTTAGCATGCAGCTTAGCAGTGAGCTCATGAATCAACCCAGCAGGGAACTCATCAGGGAAAAGGGAACAAATAACACAACCGTGGCAGACACACAGGAGGTCGGCGTAAGCGAAGTTCATGCAGGAACAAGTTGAAATATTAAACTCTGGAGTGAGCAGACTTGAAAAACAACTGTGACATCAAAGCTACCACTAGCAAAGAAAGTTGCCTCGTGGAAAGGCATATTGATCAAATAAATGTGGAGCACCTACAAGCAGGAGTGTGGATGAGCGCAAAAAAGGTGGTGGAGTTCTGGACTTTTTGGTTCCGTCCAGAGGTGTCAGGGAACAACACCCAAAGACCCCGGAGTTCCACCTGTCTTGGTGCGCAAATGAACAGAAACACGGGCTTCTCGGTGGTGGCGTCAAAGACCAAAGGTTTATTACTGCAGGGACACAGAAGTCACAGAAACCACACATGGGCAGATTCTAGGAGCCTGTTCAATTTGTACAAAGAGGGTTGCTCCTTATATACTACATTTTTAGCTGGGGGCGAATTCTTTACATGTAATACATTCTCAAAACCTTTGTGTCTAAAACAATAAATATTTGGCGTTACACAGGAACCATCGATAATATCTGATGCCAAACATTACGAAGAGGGGTTCCCACTAGTTCATCACAATCCCTTGTCAATATTGCATTCAAGAGCCGGACCGCCTCATCGTAAATTTCGTTGCCTCCCCCTAATAAAGATTCAGAAAGAAAGGAACGGAGCCAGGTGTGGAAGATAGAAAAGTGGGATAAGGGATGTTTGTGGGTTGTAAATGGGCAAGGCTACCGGCTTCGGCCGCCTAATCATGATTGGGACAATGGACGCGAGAACCAGTTCAGTTGGGCTGGCCTCGGGCAGAGGAGGCAGCCTTTGTCGAGTCATGCAGCTACAGCGTGATCTGGTTTAAGGTGCATGTGTCATGAAAGAGGTGAATCTCCAGCTAAGGCTACGTGTCCTTAATCGAAATGAAGTGATCAGAGGTTATTGCGTATGTGAGGGCAAGAAACACAAAATGGCTGCCATGATCTAAGATGGATGCCGTGGGTAGATCAGAAATGTGTTCATAACAGGAGTGCTCTTGCTCGTAGCATAGCGAAAACACCAGGATATGCTAAATGGATCATTTGCGGTTCGCTGATACCAATATTATGTATTTCCGACAACATTGAAAACACGGGTTCAAATCGTCACGGAACCTCAGACCCTCCTTTTGCCCTTACATAGGCAATTACTCAGTCTATGTCAGAATCTAGTTCTATGCTCATCAGGTCAGTGACATGCTGTTGTATCATCATCCTTTCTCGTGCCTTTTCTCCAAACGCAGGTGGTTTCCTAAAACAGGTTGCAGCACAAAGGCTACACAGAGCTGGACCACACTGGATAATCAGGCAGCATGAGAAGAGGAATACTAAGATGACACCAATGACCATTAGAAACTTCCATCCCTACGCTGATATCAGAGTCCAAAACCACTCCATGAAGGACCAGTTTCCCTTGTCTACATGAATAGAGTCGGAAATCTTGTGTAGCTTAGAGATCGCCTCGTAGACTGTTGGAGCATTATTAGGAATAAAGACACAGCAGCTCGATTGGATCATTCTGCATACCCCACCTCGATCTGCAAGTATAACGTCTAGAACCATACGGTTCTGCAACGTCATGAGTCTATCCGCCTGAAGCTCGGCTGTCAAATTGCTAAGGGCACCAGCAGTTTCGGTAATAGTAGATTCAACTACCCGTGTTAGCTGACGTATGTTTCTACTATTGGCCATAGGCCCCCAGAACGGAAGGAAGCCTTTGAAGAAGTCTCCAGCTTCCTGACCAGCGGTATCTACCTTGCTGAAGACACCTCTCGCTACTCTGGTCCTGTGGTAGTCAGATGAAGCAGTGTATGTTGGAGGCAACAATCGAGCAATATAACATGAACCTGAAAAGTCAGCAGGTAACCATGTATATGCTCGGTCTCGACAGATGAAGTAGGTACCCCTAGCAGTAAGGAAGGCAGGGGAAGAGTTAGCCGGAAACACATAAGTCTCTACGCACTCACTCCTCCCTAGCTGAGCTCTCGGATTTCTCCCATTACCTTGCAAACAGACCTGACCTCGGTGAGGTACGACCCAGATTGGAGTTGAGCTTTTACGCTTGCTTTCTCCCAAACTAAGGCGATACTCTGAAGAATTCCAACTCAAATATACTCGCAATTCGTCTCTAGGGTAAGATGGAGTATTATTGACGTCCTTGATCATGTCAATAATTCCCTGGACTAAGGCTTTGTTGGCAGAGTTATATTTAGTGGAACGTGGTGGACGCGGAGGATAGGTTTCAAGGGCATAAGCAAAGATGGTTTGAAAGGCCTGAAATGATCCATTGTAGCTGAAAGGCAAAACCAGATAGGGAATGCCTTTATCCATAGTGTGGGGTATCAAGCCACACACCCAGCAGTCTGTAGTGTTAACTACCAGTTGGTGTTGGTGCAAGAGCTGTACAAAAGTGTTGTTAATGAATTCTGAGCGTCGAGCTTGCTCATGTTCAGGAAACGAGTGAAAAGAGTGTATAGAGGAAACAGTAGAAGTAGCATGATTAAGGGGAGGTACTGTAGTTACTGGCACAAAAATCAAACTCATACCGAAAACGATTCCACCCACCAACGTTATCAAAACAATAAAAAATGTAATGGCACATTGCATTAGGAAACATTTACTATGAAGAATTCTGTAAAGTCTGTTTCTGCGAAAAAAAATCACATTTTCTCGTTGCAGCGCAGGAAGCTCCATCTTCTACAATCCGCTCGCGACCACTGATGATGTGTACGTAGATGAAAATGCCTCTATCAGCCCTGGGAGTTCCCAGAACCAACAGAAAGATCGACCTTGTGTCAGACCCCCGCAGATTCAACTAGGCACACAGCCACGACCTTACGGCTACCCAGACGGCAAGGCAATTTTTAAAACAATAAAACAATAGCAAACTTCCTGGCTGAAGGCAAAAGTTCAATATTTCAAAATATTACAATAGGCAGTTGCCTGCTTTATTTGTCCATTTTACGAGGTCGTAAATCGTATCTTTGCTTTGCAGGTACTGTTTGATCGGCAAATAGCGTATCACTGGTAGCTGTTGCAGTGTTCAGGTTCGCAGGTGATAGAGGTTTTTCTGATGCAGGGGACAAATGTTCAGAGTTCAAAGGAGTCTTTTCAGGAGGAGAGTCAGATTTCGGAGTGTCAGTAATCAATTCGGCATCGCTGAAAGGGATGAACTTTGGTGTGCGTTCAAATTCGGAGGCACCAATTCCCTTCTTCACCCAGTCGTCGTAAGGAAGTGGCAAAGGTACACGCTTAACATGAGATGCGTGCACCCAATGCTTGCGACCAGCTACACGAACTGCTGTTCTCGTTGCAAGCAGGACCTGGAAAGGACCGACGTATCTGGGCTGAAGATTCTTCGTCCTCGCGAAGTTCCGGATTACAACTTGGTCGCCGGGTTTCAGCTGATGCCCTGGACTCTCCGGAGGCTTTGGCAATGTATCGAAAACCTGTTGGTGAATAAGACTCAATTTAGCAGTCAAGTCGTAAAGGTAGTCGATCAACATAGGATATTCTAGAGAACAAAACTCTTTAGGTCTCGGCACACCCCAAATATTTGCCGGGCGGCCAAAAACGATCTCATACGGGCTAAGCCCCACTCTAGAATGTACAGTTGCTCTCGTTGATAATAAAGCCAAAGGAAGTGCGTCTGGCCAGGACAAACCTGTGGAGGCTTGAATTTTGGCTAGTTTTAGTTTGAGGGTGCCATTGTAACCCTCAACTAAACCAGCAGACTGGGGATGGTTTGCACTGTGCACACTTTCCATTGTATCCTCACACATTCCAGATTTAGCAATCCACCTTGTGGACGTAGCAACATACATTCTACTCATCATGTCTCTAGCTGTCTGTTTAGCGGTCTCATCAGCAAAAGCATTCCCACGACCAACATCATCCGTGATTGCTTTATGAGCACTGCACTTCACAATCGCAACTTCAGTCGGCAAGGTTAGAGATTCCAACAGATCGTTAACTAGCTGACCATGTTGAATCTTAGTCCCATGGGACATAATGAAACCTCTTTCTTTCCACAACCGGCCAAAACTATGGGCCACGCCAAATGCGTACTGACTATCTGTAAAAACATTCACTCTCTTTCCCTTAGCTAAAACACACGCTCTGGTTAAAGCTATTAATTCTGCAGCTTGGGCAGAATTCTGACTCACTCTTGCAGTCTCCACAATCGTCTTCAAAGTCGTTACTGCGTAAGCAGCAGTCACATCACCATTCTCCAATTTAAAACATGACCCATCCACATACAACGTGCCATCTGGATCTGATAATGGAGTGTCCTTTAAGTCAATACGTCGTTTTGTCTCTTCCTCCGTTCTAAAACAACAATCATGTGGCTCTGAATCACTCGACTCTTGATTAGCCGGCAACAGCGTTGCTGGATTCAATACATTACATCTTTTGATCTGAATATGACTCGCTAGTAATGTCAGCTCGTAACCAGATAGTCTCGCACTGGTAAGGTGTTGTGTCTTGGTTCGGTTCATGAGTGTATCCACCGCATGAGGAACCATGACCACTAGCATGTTGTTCATCACCAAACCAGCAGATTGTCGAATGGAAGCCGCAGCTGCCGCTGTAGCTCTCAAACAACTAGGTAACGCTCTAGCTACCGGATCCAATGTTGATGAGAAATACGCACAGGGGCGTTGTTTATCACCAAACTTCTGTGTCAGAACACTCAACGCGCAACCTTCTCTCTCGTGAACGTAGAGCGTGAATGGCTTGCTGTAATCAGGTGTACCCAATACAGGAGCTGAACACAATGCTTTTTGTAACTCAGAAAAACTCTCTTGACATTCATCAGACCATGGTACCGGACTCGGAACATTTTTCCCAGTCAAAGCTACCAATGGTTTCGCTAAAAGAGAAAAATTTGGGATCCACTGCCTACAGTAAGAGGTAATACCTAGAAAGGCACGTACTTCTCTCTGTGTGCGAGGAACACTCATCTGCGTAATTGCTTTTATTCTCTCTGGGGTCAACTTCCTTCCCTCCTTTGACAAGAGATGACCTAGGTAGGTCACTTCTTGGCAGCAGTATTGCATTTTTGAAGGTGATACCTTGTGATTCAAATTGGACAAATGATGCAATAACGAAACCGTAGCTGCTTTGCAAGTTTCTATGTCATCGGCAGCCACTAGAAGATCATCTACATACTGCACTAGAGCAGAACCTGGAGGAAGGACAAAGGAATCTAACTGACTTTTTAGTGCTTGACTGTAAATAGATGGGCTTTCACAATAGCCTTGTGGAGCGCGTTTAAATCTGAAACTTCGACCTCCTAGACAGAAGCCAAAAATATCTCTGCTTTCTTCGGCTATCGGAATGCTGAAAAAGGCATTCTTCAAGTCGATGACTGAAAACCAAGTAGCTGTAGCAGGAATCAATGTTAACAGGGCAGTAATGTCTGGAACCACAGGAAACTGCGGGACCACAATCTTATTGACTTCTCTGAGGTCGATGACAAACCTATACACTGGAGGCTTTGTAGGATCAGTTCGTTTCAAAATTGGTAATACAGGACTATTACAAACATTTCCTCTAGTTTCTTCAACCACACCTTTCTTAATTAAATCTTGCACAATCAATAAAAGTGCACGCTCACCTTCACTAGATATTTTGTATTGAGGAATTCTTGGAAATTTCACATTTGCTTTCAAAGTTACTACATATGGTGGTATTTCTAAAAGGCCTACATCATTAGGACCAGTCGCCCAAAGAGAATCAGGGAGTGAACGCAGCTCTGGCGGGAGTGCATCCATTGACAAGTACATCGGAGAGGTGATTCTTTTACCCAATGTAAGCTGTACCCCTTCCGGAGAACAGTACAATGTCGCATATAGGCGTTTTAACAAGTCTAAACCAAGCAGATTTTCATTACAACCTGTCGTCAAAATCAGTGGTGCTTTTAATTGGCACGGTCCAACAGAAATAGACAAAGGACCAGATATGGGGTTGTAAACAGGGGCGCCTGAAAAACCTACAGAAACATTTGTTGAGCCGGACAAAGGTGCGCCAGGGAGTTTCGCATGAATGATAGAACTTTTTGCGGCACCAGTATCCAACAGAAACGGTTCGACTACACCTGATGTTGCTACTGCGACATAAGGCCCACTCTGATCCACTGGAACTGATACTACTCCCTCTCTTTGTCCATGGCTGTCCTAGTACCCATTTTGCTGAAATCCCTCATCCGCTTCACAATAGTCTTCAACAAGATATTGTTGAGATCTATTTTGCTGGGCAGACTGTCCATTTCGTTGATCAAAGTGATTGGAAGGACGATCATTCGTCTGTGGAGGCATAGCACCTCGCCCTCGACCTCTAGAATTCTGCACAAAACCACCACGACCTCTTTGAGCTGCTGCTGCATTATTTTGCGCTAAGATCAGACACTCATTCTTGTAGTGACCCTCTTTCTTACAGTACGCACACTGGTTCCACTGATATTGAGGTCTAGGTGAACTATAATCTGTCCTTTGATACGAACCTTGCTGCGTGTTAGTCTGATTCATGCGAGGCGGATACGCCTGTTGCAAAAGAACTTTAGTCTTTAAATCTTTCGTTTTCTTGTCTGATTTCTCTTTTTCCTCTTTATCCCTATTTTCATAATACTGTGCAGTTGCAAGTATTTGCGCAGTTGTAGAAACAGCCCACGCACTCTCTGAATCCTTTAATTTATTGCATAACTCAGGTAACAAATTATGCACGAATTTATCGACAAACAGTCTCTGTCCTCCTTCTGTGCTCATATCTTGACCACTATGATCTACAAAAGTCTCTTCGAACCTCGTGAAGAAGTCGGAGACACTTTCGTCTTTCTTCTGCCTGCATGCGGATAACTTGTCCCAATTAACACGCAATGCGGGCATCAGAGTCTTCATTAAGTCTATTATCCTACCTGGAAGATTAGCAATTAGGGGTTCGGGTTTTGCACCACCTGTTTGCTGACCATCCGTTGCAATGATAGCTGCCCAATCACCACCTAGGGCAACTGGATGATTCTCTCTACGAATTTTAGCCCAAATTGGTTGCGGAACTACATTTCCAAATAACATATCGATGTCTGCTAAGTTCATTATACAAGCCTCAACTGTTTGCGTCAGTTCTTTATAGTATCCAGCAGGGTTCTTACGCGGGTCTGGCAAGGCCTGCTTCACTGCTAGCACTTCGGCTCGCTTCCACGGAATGTGTATCCACACCCTTTGGAATTGCGCCGGAGCAGCTACAATACCATTAACATTGTCAGCTTGCACAGCTTCGCGCCAAATTGGAGGAACCTCCCTCATTGGATATTGGCGACTTAGCTTCGTCTTACCTTTCTCTAAATCTCTTGGTGAACGAAGAGATGGATCATTTCTAAAACTTAAGATCAGTTCCATCGCTTCTTCTATATTTTCACCTACTATCATTCCTGCAGCAAACTCTTTCTGAACCTTAATTAAGTCTTCTAAATTCGATTCAACATCATCTTCTTCTATCTCCTCACGTAACAGCGAGCACATCTCATCAAAGACATACCGTTGCGTTGGTTCCTTCCACTGCATAAATGTATCTAGCACGTCTCTCGTACTATATCTCCTACTCTTCGAAATCCATCTGAGAGCCGTGGAATCTAAAATTCCCCGTTCCTCAGTGCTTGGATGCTGACTGCGTCTCTGAACAGAGTCAGAAGTAGGAGTCTTAATTAGAGTTTTATAGAAAGGAGACAGAATGTTAGAAACAGAATCAGTGATTCTTCGACGAACAGAAAGTGGAGTCAACACACTCGCAGACGTAGAGAACACAGTAGAGGTAGGAACAGATAGCGGAACAGTAGGAGTATCGAGGAAGATACTTTGTGGAACAGTAGGTGTAAGCGAGACAGATACAGGTATAGAAGTCGGCAACCCAGGAGGAGGAGCCGTAGGAATATTCACATTAACCACAGGAGAAACAGGAGCTTGATTCTGAGGGGCAGGAGCAGGAATACCAGGTTGTCCAGCAACCGGCAATTGAACATTCGGTAAAGGTGGAGCCGTAGCACCTTGTGCATACGGTGGAGGTGACCGTAACAGATAAGACAACAGAGGATCGTTTTCGGGGTCCTCTAGTATCTTAGCTGTTTTCGATGGCAAGGCAGGATAGCACTTGTCAATCGCCAAATTATGCTCTCTAATGGCCACCTCTATGGCCTTCGCACACTCATTATCTTGCAGCTGCTTAGCCGCTTGCTCCAGAGTCAACTCTTCTTGCTCTTTCTGTTCTTTCTTTAACCTCTTAATTTCTCTCTGTTTGGATTCTTTTCGCCAGTAACGGAAAGAATCAAACATTGCCGGCCGGGCTTTCTTCCTAAACAAGTACGCTTCTAAATTATCAAGAATTTCGGGTTCAAAACTACCATGCAGTGGCCAACTAAGGACACCATCTTTCTCAGTGTATCGGACCCACACCTCATTATAAGATATAGGACCCACACCATGTTTACAGTACAAGTCATATAAGGGAGTCCCAATCGGAGGAACCAGACATGAGTCCTCCAATCGTGAGTCACTGTTGCAACCAAAACAAGACAACATACAGTTTCTCCGACTTACCATTTTCAGTCCGGAACACAAAAACAAACAAAACAAGAAACTGATATGTGCACCTGAACCAAGAACTTAGGCCTACCAAAACGAACTGATGTATCGATACCCAAACTAAACCAAACAGATTATCGTAACCAGAACAACCAGTGATAATCTTACGAAACCAAACCAAACCAAGAACCAAAAAGGATTTTAACAACCCTCACGAAGTAACCAACTA
Organism: Lissotriton vulgaris; assembly: GCF_964263255.1. NCBI lineage: Eukaryota > Metazoa > Chordata > Amphibia > Caudata > Salamandridae > Lissotriton > Lissotriton vulgaris. The sequence continues at coordinate 426,098,684 of NC_141685.1, read as the reverse complement.
GCAACCACTAAATACTTAACTGAGGCACTGAAGACGTCACCAAGGAGAAACCCGTCACGTTTCGCTGTACTAAGGGCTGCACCTCGGGTCCAAGACAGGGCGACGGTCAAGGCAACGGCCCACTGCAGCCGTCCTGAACGGGAACCCTCGTGGAAGAGAACTTCGGGCCACTTTTGCGATATGCCGGGATCGATGAAGTGGGGCGCCTCCCTCAGGAATCTTCACACGAAGCTTCTCGAACTCTTCAGGCTTTTGGACCGGTACCGAATGACGTCGCCCCACGAGGGCGCCAATTGGAGTTCGGGACTTTTTGGTTCCGTCCAGAGGTGTCAGGGAACAACACCCAAAAACCCCGGAGTTCCACCTGTCTTGGTGCGCAAATGAACAGAAACACGGGCTTCTCAGTGGTGGCGTCAAAGACCAAAGGTTTATTACTGCAGGGACACAGAAGTCACAGAAACCACACATGGGCAGATTCTAGGAGCCTGTTCAATTTGTACAAAGAGGGTTGCTCCTTATATACTAAATTTTTAGCTGGGGGCGAATTCTTTACATGTAATACATTCTCAAAACCTTTGTGTCTAAAACAATAAATATTTGGCGTTACACAGGAACCATCGATAATATCTGATGCCAAACATTACGAAGAGGGGTTCCCACTAGTTCATCACAATCCCTTGTCAATATTGCATTCAAGAGCCGGACCGCCTCATCGTAAATTTCGTTGCCTCCCCCTAATAAAGATTCAGAAAGAAAGGAACGGAGCCAGGTGTGGAAGATAGAAAAGTGGGATAAGGGATGTTTGTGGGTTGTAAATGGGCAAGGCTACCGGCTTCGGCCGCCTAATCATGATTGGGACAATGGACGCGAGAACCAGTTCAGTTGGGCTGGCCTCGGGCAGAGGAGGCAGCCTTTGTCGAGTCATGCAGCTACAGCGTGATCTGGTTTAAGGTGCATGTGTCATGAAAGAGGTGAATCTCCGGCTAAGGCTACGTGTCCTTAATCGAAATGAAGTGATCAGAGGTTATTGCGTATGTGAGGGCAAGAAACACAAAATGGCTGCCATGATCTAAGATGGATGCCGTGGGTAGATCAGAAATGTGTTCATAACAGGAGTGCTCTTGCTCGTAGCATAGCGAAAACACCAGGATATGCTAAATGGATCATTTGCGGTTCGCTGATACCAATATTATGTATTTCCGACAACATTGAAAACACGGGTTCAAATCGTCACGGAACCTCAGTGGCATGGTTATTAAAGACGGACCAAGGAGAAATTAGCATACAACAAACACGTAGCCAAGGCAACATGCCTTTGACTTGATTCGGAATTGCATTTGAAAATACGGAGTACATGTTGCAGCATAGATTGGGCCCAAGTTAGTAGATGGGATAATGGGACTCGACACTACTGACACTGAAAACTGCATGCATAGAGTTGCATAGCAATGCCTATAAATGCTTAAAATAATCTCAAATGATTTTTCTTTTAAAAATGTAACTCTACAAAAGTAAACATTGATAGAACATGTAAATAAAATGCCCCCTTGTTAGAACATGCCTGTAATTTAATAATAATATATCAGGTGGTAAATGGCTTCACATCCTTAGAGTATCATATTTAAACACAATTTATTTCAATAATTTTATTTACACATACTTGGCTAATTGTTTACCCACCTAAACACAAAAAAGCACTCTCCATAACTAATATAGCACCACACATAAAGGAAAATATGATATCCCTTCTTTTAGAAGGAATCCATTAAACACCCAACACCCACATTATGAGAGCAAAAGTACAAAGTGTTATTTTAAAACTGATAATGCCCTGGGCAAATGTTGCTTCATTGGATGCGGGTATTAAAAAATATCCGGAATATCATTCCATTACATAGAAAAACCTGCGTGGAAGAAGCTTGTGTAACCCCACCATGAGTAGTGAAAGCCTCAATTACCCTTATCCCTAAGCCTTGAAAAGAGTACAATATTTGTGAGTCACATAGAAGTACAAGCATAATCAATATCAAAACTATCTCATGCAGCAACATATTATCAGCACAATTGCACTCCATCCTCCATTGTTGATGTACCATTAACAATCTATATTGATTAAGGCGAGATGTGCAGCGTACAGTATCTCATGCGTATTTAACTAAGTATTAAAATGATATTATAAGCTATTTTGCTTAAAATTGTATTATTTACAGTGATGCAAAGTGTTTTGGCCTGACAGCCTGTCGTTTATTCTTTCGAACTACCACCTCTACTGTCATCCAATAATTTACGCCCTTGGCATTGACAGGTTACGTTGCTCATTCTGGCGTTGAAACTTACAGAAAATGTTGTTATGCCATATTCATTCTGCTTTTTACCATAGTTCACCATCAGTCCTGTCCCATTTACCCCCTAATGTTTGCATGGAACATCAAATTTTGATAAAACATGTTATATTTGTCCTCATAACCTCAGTTGACTGGTACCACTCTGATGGCTAATCTCACCAACTGACCACAAGAGGGAGGCCAGAGGGGAGACCCCCCTCCCTCCACTTCAGATTTGGCATCATTGTCTGATTATTGGTAGGGATCTAGCCCCAGTGGGACAATCCCCCCTGAACATAGATTTGTTCACTATTCGACAAAATTGACCAAGACTTCAATTAGGCATAATCATCAGACCATTATATGAGAACTCAGACACACAATTATCTTATGCCAAAAATGAATTCTCTCTGGGATGTGGCACCTCTCATTCCACAAATTAATTCCTTGAAGTTCATCTAACAGGTCATTCAATTTTGGAGGATATTGATCCAATCAGCTTTTGCAAATCAATTACAGCAGAATGTGTGAGCTGAGAACCCCCAGAGACCGACTGGCAAATTAGAGAGGTCCTCAATTGTCTGCGACTATAGTGACAGTGGGAACTCCTGTCAACTCCTTGTGCGGCAGCTATACCCCCAATACTACTCTAGGCAGGGAAGCTGAGCCTAGGGTGCCCACAACCCTATTTAACCCTCACCCTTCCACTTAGTTGATGAGACTTATGGTGCCACTGCTGGAACTGGAGGGGAGGGAGAGTCAAAAGAGTATGATTGAGTCAATGGGGAGAATCGCAGTATATGGTCCCCGGTAGGCTCACATGATGTTTTAAAAGTAGACCTGAGTGAAGGGGAGGTTCTTGGGGGACCAAGCAAGCTAGTATGTGTTGTTTGAAATGTATCTACAAACGGGAAGCCACTGCTTTTAAGCTCACTTGGTGTCCTCCATACAGAGATGATGTCTGAGGTTTAGGACCCCCTTCATGAGCCCATGTTGACCATAGCTGATATTGGCTGTCCACTGTATGTTTGTCTGGGATTTTCACAAATGTAATTTTCTTCCCCCAGCCCTACTTTACAGTGTAGCAGAGTACCTTGATTGATGAATCGGACTTCCATATGTTTAGAAAAACCTCTGGTGGTGCCACGCTGTTTAAGGGTTCCTCTACCGAGTCACAAGAAACCTCCCAAAATCCGCACTGGCTCCCACCCCTCTGTGGGCCGGGCGAGAGTTCCACTGTAGCCATGTTCTCTTAATCTAGTGCTGTCCCTTCTCCTCTTGCACTGGAGGAGCCCTCTCCAAACCGCTTTCCTCTCTCTAGCATGAGCTGCTGTTACACAGGACCATGGCTTTTTAGTACATTGCAGCTTCATAAGGGGCATATCTCCCATGAATACAAACATACTGGAAAGGGCAAAGCTGATTGCACCTACCCTGCTGACCCCAGAAAAAAAGCCTGAGAATGGGGCAGTGATTGGCAAAACTCCCCCTGCTGCTTCCTCAACAATCCAGGTATTTGAACATTTTCATCTGGGCCTCCAAAAAAGTTTATGTTCAGTACCGGTACACCGCGCAGCGGGGAACAACCATGTTCTCCATTCATCTTAAATACTACATATTGTATAATAATTAATCAGTGGGTGTTCATTTTATCCCTTAATTACTAAAAACATAATTGTTGGAGGACAATATAATTATGACTTTGTCCTCACTCGACATTTTAGAAAACCTGCTGAAGTCCCAAATATTCAGAATTTATGAAATCCAACAAAATAATACCCCCAGGAGTATAAAACACTGTGAAGGTATGCATTTAAAATAGTTGAGTGACATGCTTCATTAAGTATATATGTGTTAATCTTAACCCAGTGTGTATGTTCTGTAAACATAAATACAACAATATTGAAAAAAACTCAGCAATGTTTATTACAGTGGCATTTCTTTTTCGGTCTATTGGATATATATTTTAATTCTTTGTCCTCTCCAGGTTTAATTATTTATTTCAAGCACTTAACATTGCAATTCAGGATGAACAATTGAAGAACCTTAAATTGAGACAATTGCCTTTTCTTGAGAGGAGTTAAAGCCATATTATGACTATATGTACACTTGAAAAATATCAATCCTAGGCAATCTAAAAATTTGAAAATCAATAAACAATTTCAAGGATTGGCACAAGTAAATAAGTGAAGTCTAAATCAACAATAATTCAAAAAGAATTGTACATAATTGTTAATAATGATTAAAAAATCCCATATAAAGGGATTACCACAATCCATATAATGTTACATAATAAAAAACATATGTCATAAGCATTCAAATATATAATAAGGGTTTAAAAGTGGCAAAAACTTTTAAATCTTTATCGACGCGCATTTCGGCGCATTTCGGCGTATTAACGCCTTCTTCAGGAGTAGCCACAAATTATTCTTTCATGAATCCAAACGATTCTAACCTTCTGGGTTTATACTTTTTTCACAAGCAGCAAAAGCGACGTTGGATTGTCTCCATGTCTAGATCTATTCGTTCTTGTTACGAGTTGCGAGTATGTACTACAGTCTTCTTCTGAGAGTTCTTGAGGACCGGCCCTCTGGCATTTTCCAAAAGTTGCCTCAGTGAATATACTCCTTAAAAAAAGGGAGTTGAAAAGGGCCTGGTGCCATAGGAGGACACCCTGGGCGGCAAGCCTGCAACCACTTTTAGTGTTATCAGATAGATCAAAAAGGTGCAGTGCCCACACAAGACACCGACATGTCTATCTTGAAAGCGGACTTATCGGAAAGTCTACATTAATTTAAGCCAGGATTGCACATTGTGAGATGAGCTTAAAATGGTATTGAGAAAAGCTTGCAAGATCTCTGCTGTTAATGAGGTTCTAAAATTGGAGGGACTAAGGCATGATGTGGACTTGGTATGGGCCAGAGTAGTGCAAGTCAAGGACAGCGTGCATCTTATGGAAACATACAAAACAAACACTGAAACACTGATTGTAGAAATGGAAACCAAATGTGCCTTTGTTGAAAGTTGAGAAACTGGAAAATACACCCTGAAGGAAGAACGTATGAATCAGAGGCTTGGAGGAATGACTGGAGTGCCCTGATCTTAGAAACTTTATTGTGGGAATGTTCTCGTCCATGTTGGCTGATGGGCATGGAGAAGCTAAACTAGATAGGGTGCACCAAGTGGGATCTGGACTGGACTGGTGGGAGCTGGACTGTTCCCATGAGGCACAGGGTCAAGGCTGATTTGCATATGGCCATGTCTGAACTGGGGTGGTGTGGAGTGCAAAAAAAATTATGGATTTAGGCCCAGATCTCTGTACTGGGGTGAATGTATGACTCCACCTGCTGCTGCACTCTCAGAAACCTTGTGAAATCTTATCTAAATTAAATTATTAATCTTAGGAAGAGGAGGTTCTTTAAGCATTGAGGCAGGAAGAACGAGACGTTCCTCTTAAACTGTTCCTGCATGAAATTTCTGAATGTTCTCCATACCACCCTTTAGAGGAGAACGCCATTCAATGCAATAATGCAGAAATTATACTCAAAAAAGCTGTGTTACATAAGGACTTACCCTTTTGGGTTTGTGTTAGAACATGGATACAAGTTTGCAGACAGGATGGAAGTTGTAAGGGTCTTGGAATTGATCTCTGATTCAAATGGAAGACTGGAAGAAAGCACTCAGATGTGAGACTGGCGAAATACTGGTAATTGCTGGACCTTCAAAGTTGGGATGCTGGCAAATACAGGCACTGGCAAGTGCAACAAAAGTCATTAAGAGAAGAAAGGAGGGTGACTAGTCTTTGGCTTTGATCAACAATTTTGGAATCCAATTAAGTGGTACGGGGCTGTTACATTGTACGGCTGGGATGGTTTAAAAGATTCCTGAGCATAGTGGTTTTGAATGCCACATTTAACACACTAGGAGCTTTAATTGTGTTGGGTCACTTTGCCTAACTCTAAGAAGGGGCAGATAGGCACACAATGTGGATTGAAATGAGGGGTTGGTTAGGGATCAGGACAGTTGTCTCAGAGCTGGTGGGATTTGTGGTATTCTCTGTGAGACTGCCAGGGTCCTCTCAACAATCTGGTAGGGTGGAATGCCTGTCCAAGAAGATTTTTTTATTTTTGCTGTTGGCAATACTGATTTACCCCAAAGTTGTTTTGGGTTTGCTTAAGTGGATTTATTATTTAGGTGTTTGGGTTGGAGTTTGGAAAACGGCATGCCCTTGGATCCAGCAAAAGAGCACTCATTACGGAGGAGAAATATTTGGACCATAGTGTACTGTCCGGCTATTGAGAATTACCAGAGTTTCAACCAAATTGGGTTGGGGAATGAAGAGAAGTCCATCCCTCAGCATTTATTCATGATGAAAAGGATTTGATTCAATGTGAAGGAGCTTAATGGCTGCATGAAAATTGGAGCAGTTTGAAAATCTCTCAGGGAGTCTCAGTTTATTTGCTTTCAAGAAATACAGTTGTGGAGGAAAGACCAGCAGATAAGGACAGGGCATTCCTAACAACCTACCACTCATCAGCTATGTAAAAACACAATTGTGTGGTTGTCTTCTTGATGAGAGACTTGCCTTTTGTGGAAATAGGTAACAGATCTAATGGAGAATGCTGCCAATTCATTATGACAGCAATGCTATTCAAATGTAAGGTGACGATATGCTGCCCAAGATGTGCTGTGGAAAGGCTTCTTGGAGATACTATCAGGTTTGCAAAGGGTGATGTATTTACCAATGGATATTTCAATGCAGTGTGTGATGCCAAAAGAGATATGTCTTTCAGATGAAAGGGACACATGATTTCTTTTTCTAGGAAGTTCACTGGGCCCCTGAAGGAAATGGGAATTCCCTGTATCTGAAAGGAGATGCATATGCAAATTGAAGGTGACCCCTTTTATTCAAATGTGTGCAGCTCGTACTCCTGTACGGAATATGTGATAGTGACCAATCCACTTATGCCAATGGTTGCCTCAGGACATATTCAATCCATATTCTGTACAGACCATGTAGCTATTCAGATTGAATCATGTGGAGTAATAGGGAGAGCATGGAGATTAGACTCAACTTTGCTGCAGGATGTGCTTTTTAAGAGAGGACACTCTGAAACAGATCAATGATTAATTCTCTTGAATGAGGGTACCAAAATATCCTGAGGTGGGTTTTGAGAAGCCAGTGGCATGGGGACGTGTGTATCGCTTATGTCAAGCCTGCAGAAGCTGAGAATTTTGGACACACAGAAAATAAAGATAGAACTGAAACAGAGTGAGGTAAAGAATAGAGACAATCTAGATGTGCAATTTTACCAAAAGATGACCCCCATCCAGGGAACAACAAAGAGTTATGTATACTAACTTGATTACTTGATTTGAATGATGCTCTTATGTTGATTGGCTAAGCTAAAAAAGGCAAAATGGATTACATCAAAGGAACTGAGACCAGCAGGAGAACCATTTTGTTAAAAGAGAAGGATAAGTTAGAAGAATTTAGAGCTTACTGTGCCTTTTAAAAAAATATATATTTTGATAGATTTTTCCATTTGTAACATCAACTAGTAGCACATTAAACTTTAGCATTCAGTAGTATCAGCCTTGTTACACCATTTCATTAGCAGTAATTACAACATCACAAATACTTGTACAGTAGCCACAGCTACGTGTAGGCGCTCTTCAGCTTCATAATGCCTGTCCGAGGCGATGAGCTTGGTATACAATTATATCATGTAATGAGCAACATATGAGGAACAGTGATGTTCAGATGATCCCTATGAGTAATGCGTTTGACAAACTGGGGGAACAGGGCTTAAAAAAGAAACTTGGGGCTGAGTTGGAGTATCTCATGTGTTTGTTTGCCTGTGCGTAAGTGTGCGTGCATCGTCTATTGTGCCTACACCTGCTGCACTGTCAGCAGTCCCCTGGTGAATGCATGCCACGGGGTGTCGTCGTGTGGCTGGTGACGACAGGTCCAGTGTCTTTGGGTGACTTTGGGGTTCGGGGGCACATTTGCAAGCCCATTGCGCCACTTTTGCAGCACTTTTAACATGGGAAAAGTGGTGCAAAAGTGGCGCATGGGGCTTGTAAATCTGCCCCTGGGTTTGTGCGCGGAATCACTTAGATGTATCAGGCGTTTGCGGAGACTAATCTGGCTGGTCTGTGCTGTGGTGGAATGCTGTCAGAATTGCTTCCCATTTTGCAGATATAGGTGTTTTCCTAAGACTCATGGTTTATTTGCGTCGGATCGCTATATTCTCTGCCCTTGTCCATGCAAGCGTGAATCGTATTCAAGCATGTATGTGTTGCGAGGGTCGGGTGCCTTCCACTTTTTCGTGATTAATCTTTTAGCCGCCACTATGCCTAGGTCTAAAAATCTGGAGGTTACCTTAGTGTTTCGTGTTCTATGGAATTTATGCAGCAGGTATGTCGGCCAGTCGAAGGGTATGTCTCTCTTGCTGCGGGTGCGTAGTACGTCTGCCACTGCCCTCCAATATGCGCTGAGGCTGGTGCAACTCCAGAGCATGTGCACAAGATCAGCTTCTGGGATGGCACATCTGGGGGTGGAAATATCTGTTGATTTTAGCAGGTATGAAATATGCTCTCAGCTTAAAATAATATTGTATTTGTCTGAATCTCATATTCCTGGGGATCTGTACTGAGCTGGCCAGCACTTGCACCGATTCTTTATCTGAGAATTACCAGCCCAGGTTGTGTTCCCACTTGTACTGAAGGGGATCTAGGCTTATCGCTACAGGTTGTCTCAGCGAGGCTGCGAACCACTGTGTTAGGTGTCTACTTTGTCCCATGACATGCAAGTATTGTACAGTGAGATGCATTTGCGGCTCGGTGGTGAGGTTGCCCCATTTCAACGCTAGCCTAGCTATGAGTGATCTATGCAGGAGGAATTGCCCTGCAGGGAGCCCTTCAGCTTCTATTAGTGTTGCATAGAGAACGAGCAAGCCATCGCGATATAAGTCACCTAAAGTCTGAATTCCTGCCTCGTGCCAGTGCTGCAACTCAACAGCTGCAACTACCGCCTGGCCTCTAGTAGTGCCTTCTAAAGGGAGCGCGGGGGCGTAGGGCATTATGCTACGGGTCATATAGAAACAAAGCAAACACAAAGAGATGATGGACGGAGTGCTAAAAAATTTCAGATACTCACCGCCAGTCACTGATCTGGGTTGAATCCATCATCATTCTTTAGCTCACGTTGCCACCTCAGTTCAGACCCAGCCATATGCAAATCAGTCTTGACCCTGTGCCTCATGGGAACAGTCCAGCCTGAACTACCTAGCCAGGTTGAACCGGAAACAAGCATCCTGGGGCCGGTTTCTGGGTAACCCTCTTCATCAGTAGGCTAGCTTGAATCCAGTGGCAAAGTGAGCAAGGGGCCCACGTCTGGGCATACCCTGCCAACTTAGGGCAAACAAAGCAAAAGCAAGGAGATGATGGATGGATCGCTGAAACCTTTCACATACTAACCCCCAGTCACAGATCTGGATTGAATCCATCATCAATCTTTAGTTCACTTCGCCACCTCAGTTCAGACCCAGCCATATGCAAATCAGTCTTGACTCTGTGCCTCATGGGAACAGTCCAGCGCGAACTGTCAAGCCATGTCTTCCCTGAACTGGAAACAAGCATCCTGGGACTGGTTTCTGGGTCACACCCTTCATCAGCCAGGCTAGCTTGAATCCAGTGGCAAAGTGAGCAAGGGACCCATGTCTGGACATACCGTTCCCACCTGGGGCGACATATGCAAAAGAAACAATTGATGGATGGAATGCTGAACAATGCAAACATTCACCCCCAGTCACAAGGATCTGGGTTAAATCTATCCTTCTTTTGCTCACCTTTCCAGTATAAGAATTGACTTGGTAGTTTGGTCTGCCCTGTTCCCATGATGCACTGGGCCAGGGACAGACTATTTTGCTTGTAGCCAGGTTCTGAGCTGGGATGGTGCAGTGAGCTAAAAAAACGGTGATGGATCAAGCCCTGATCTTTGGACTGGGTAGGAGTGGTCTGCTTAATTCAGACATTCTGTCCATCACCACCCCCTTTTCTGAATCACCACACCACCCCAGTCTGGACCCAGCCACATTTAAATCAGTATTGATTCTGTTCCTTGTGGGAACAGTCCAGCCAGAACTGTCAGGCCAGGTCCTCCCTGGACTGGAAACAAGCATTCTGGGACCGGTTTCATTGCATCGCCCTTCATCAGCCAGGCTAGCTTGAATCCAGTGGTGTAGTGAGCACGGGACCCACGTCTGGGATGTCCCACAAGGAACAGGGTCAAGGCTGATTTGCATGTGGTTGGGTCCAAACTGGGGGTGTTTGGTGAGGAATGGAAAGATGGATTTAACCCAGATTCTTGTGGCTGGGGGTGAATGTTTGCATTGCCAAGTATTTCGTCCATCAATTGTTTCTTTTGCACAGGTTGGATAGATTCAGCATCAGGGGCTGCGGAGGCCACGTTTGTGCACCAGGGTGGAAAAGCATGAGGAGCTGGCGTAACGTATACAGCGGGCTCGCTGTCGCCGTGTCATCTCGCTGACAGTCTGCCATCCACCTGCCAATCCACTAAGTTGGGATGCCAGATAGTAGTGCTCGAAACAGGATGCTGCTGGTCCTCCTTGGTCCACGGGTAGATATACCTTCTTTACCTCTACCCTGTGTCGGCTGGGGCCCCATTTATTGCCCCTGGTCACCTTCTCTAGAGTGGTGAAAAAGGAGGTGGGTATATAGATAGGCAGGTTGGTGACGTAGTATAAAAACTTTGGCAGAGCAACCATCTTTATCAGCTGCACTCTGCCTGTAACAGCGAGTAGGAGCCTTCTCCAAAATCGCATCTGGGATCTGATGGCCATTAATGCCGTGCCTACGTTACTGCCAAAGAGATCCAGCAGTTGGTGATATACTTGTATACCTTAGTAGCAGAATGTGCCCTCAATCCACCGCTCCCTCTCGCCACTGAGCCCTTTAGATTTGCCGACTTTTACTTTCAGTCCTGATATGTTAGCAAATTCTCTGAGGATTTGTGCCAGTCGCTCCGGCACATCAGTTGTGTCCCTGAGATAGACCAGTAGGCCATCGGCATACAATGACACTGTGTGCGTGCCATCTCCTAACAGGATGCCATCATGTAAGCGTGACCTTATTTATTCCGTGAGTGGCTGCATCGCAAGCCTGAAAAGGAGAGGGGACAATGGGCAGCCCTGTCATGTCTCTCTTCTCACTGGGACTATGTCTGATATGTATGGTCCTGTTTTCACCTTTACATCTGGATTTGTTTAAAGTAGGCGGTTCATTTTCAGGAAAGTGGGGTCTAGCTTGTATTTTTCAAGAGTGGTGAACATATAATCCCATTCATATAATCCCATTCAAGAGAATCAAAGCTTTTTCGAGATCAAGTATGAGGCAGCCTGCTCTCTGCCATGTGCATGTAGAATAGGCTGCAACTTGAAACCAAAGTTGTTGCAGATTGTGCTGTTATCGGTAGACCCACTTTTCTGGGTTTGGTCCTTCCTCAGTAGAGAGCTGAAGTAGGAGAGAGTGAAGAAAAGAAATCTGGGTTCGCTGGAAGTGCTGCCCAAGTCTTCACAGGTCGCAATACCACTCCCTGGTACACAAGTGCATTCCAGGAGAGCTTGTCAGTTTGTTGGCTTGAGGGAGTCTTTTATATGGGGGGTGCAGAGAGGACACCACCCCTCATCCCAGCACAGCTCACCCCATTGCATTCTGGTAGATGTAGTATGCTTACTTCACAGTTGCTGTAGTTTTTCATCGAAGTTGGTGCAGATAGTGAGGTCATCTCTAGACATGTGTTTCTGGGTTTGGCCCTTTATTAGTAGAGAGCAGAAGAAGGATGAAATTCAAGGAAAATATGTGGCTAGGGATGTACAGGAATATCTGCATCAACTTTGATGAAAAACTACAAATAGTATTGAAGTAAGCGCTAATTGTGTTCTGCATTTAACATAATGCAACAGGACGAACTGTGCTGGGATGTGAGGCAGTGTGCTCCCAATCCCCCGACTGTTTGAAAGGCTTCCTTGAGTCAGCAAGCAACGAACTTTGGAGATGCACTTGTGTGCCTGTGAATGGTACTGACACCTAGGAGACTTTGGCAGTATTTCCAGCAACCCATTTACCATATTACAAAGGGTCGTACTGTGCTGGGATGTGAGACAGTTCGCTCACATCCCCCTTTCTCTTTAAAAGGCTCCCTTGAGCTAGCAAGCTGATGAGCTTTGGAGATGCACCTGTGTGTGGTATTGAGACCTTTCAAAGACTTTAGCATCATTTTCAGCAACCCCAGATGGAATGATTTTTTTATATTTACTGATGGAGGAAATCTAGAAACACATGTCTAGAGGTGTACAACACTATCTACATCAACTTTGGACAAATACTACAGTTAATATTGAAGTAAGCATTAATTATGTGCTGCATTTACAAAAATGCAAATGGCGAATTGTGCTGGGATGAGAGGCAGAGTGCTCCCAATCCCACTAAAGTTTTATTATTCTTTATTTAACTTACTTTAAAGTCATTTAATCCAATTTCATTTAGCATTATTTCTATGGGGTTTTATTTGAAATTCCTACCTACATTATTTTGTATGGGAGCGTGTTGCAGTAACAGTGGCCATGCATGTGTGGTGCTGGACTTACTTCAGCTGCGAGCTTGAGTATAATTGCTACTATTTTGGGACCTTTTTGGCTGTAGTAACTTTAGAAGTGCAGTTTGCGAATACGATTCAGGGTCATAGCTACCACTATTGGGAGGGGCCCAACTACAACAGCCTTTTGAGCCCTGAGTGGGCCCCTAGGCTTTGTAAATAAGTGTGCGGATGATGCTGAAACATACCCAAAGAACCATGCTGAAGTTCTAAACGGGAAGGAGCAATAAACATTCCTTTATCATTTGTTTTTACCATCGCACATTTGCTGTGGGTTTAAAGACAGAGGTCAAGGGCAAAATTGATCATACTTTGCTGCACAGTAACACAGCAAGACAACTTGTTACACTGCACCTGCATCAAATGTAGAGAGCAGAAATGTGCCATATTTACCAAAATATGGACAATTCCTCCTCTTTCCTTGAACTGGCAAACTATGTGCTGCCAAGCACCAATGCAGGTACTCTCGAGCTATAGTGCAAGGGTGTCAGTGTTGCAGGCAGGAAGGTTTCTTGGTGTACCTTCCTGGACAGAAAATCATCCTTAAAGGCGTTTGCACTCTCTAAGTGTCGAGCAGATTTCAGCACACTTAGAAAGTGGAAACTACGAAGAGAAATAAAGATATTTCTCCTTGTTGCACATCCCTTGGAATGCATAGCATTATGATGAATTCCGAGGTTTACTAGTCTTGGTAAATCTGGGTATGCACCACAATCCAGATGTGGATGCATGGGAACACCCATGCTCCACCAATGGAACACCTTCCCTGGGCAGAGTTACGCAGAGCAGCAACTTGTGCTTCAATGCGTTACTCAATATATATACCACGCAACACAGGGCCATGCAAGATGGCCTTGCAGTGCTTTGTAAATCTGACCTAAGTATTGCGTGGCCCTTGCGACACCATGAGTGACGCAAGTGCAATGTAATCCAATGACAAATATGGCCCCAAATGTCAGTGTAGTCTGAAAAATTACTGTTTTTTCTTTTAACAAGGAGACCAGTGTTTACTTCACTTTCTTTAATTGTAAAGTGTGCGGATTTTGCGTAGTGAACTATAGGGCCTCATTACAGTGGCGGATGACGAGGTGGCCTACCCACACTCCCAATTATAATGTGACCGCCACCACGGCAGTCGCAATCCCCATATTTTGTATTGCGATGGGGATGCTGTAAGCAGCCCCTGCCGAAATACAAAAAATAGGGTGTTTACATATCTCTGCACTATGTGGAAGGCATCATGCGGTGCTGGCACATGGGAGAGGGATATGTGGGGGGGAACAGGACCCATGTACCAGCCCCATGGGGTAAGAGGGGCTCACTATAGACCCCCAAATTCATTTCTGCAAGACGTTTCATGGCCGGTTGACCACTGCAGAACGACCGGCGTAAAGGGATATTGTAATCCCCACAGCAGTGCCTGACAAACACCACCGCCATTCAGGGGATGGAGGGCGGTCCGCAAGGTGGTCAGAATTCTTCCAACCATCTGGACTGTGCCAGTCGGTCTTTCTAACCGCTAACACACCACCCGCCATCGTAATGTGGCGGCATTTGATTCAGTTATACTAAATGTCTGTAGTTTTATCTAGTCAAGTAAATCTTATTGTATTGTATACATCAGACTAAGGGAGTGGTCTCTGGTAATTACCATGCCCCACATCAGGATGGAATCATAGATTACTCTTGTAATAATGTAGGTATGCACTTTAGGGCTGAATGTGTTATATATGCGTATTTTGCACCTGTCACTTTTTGGGAAATCTTGCAATTGATTTAGTACCTAAATACTATTTTAGATGTTGATTTTAAGGATGTAATTAATCATGGATTACTGTTAATCCTTTTGACGTCATTTTTTTAAAATTAATGTATTGACATGTTTATGTATTTGCTTGCTTATATGGTTATGTTCTATAAACCGAATAAAGCATTTTAAACTGAAACTGAAACTGATTCAGTCATCGATGGCGGGGAGACCGCCACTGGCAGCCTGTCGGGGGTGGTCTCCCCCTTAAAGTAAGAGCATGAGCGGGGAGTTACCATTACTCTAGAAGACCAAAATTCAAGTATATACAATTGCCCACAGAGATGCTGTCTGATATTAAATCATTTTATTTTCGTACATGTATAAATAAGAGCGACTTCATTTCTTCAAAAAATTCATTTGCCATGTAAAATTCATGAAATATTAGCCCAGAACCACAAAAACCTGTAAAACATTATCTGCAATAACCATTCATACCCTCAGGCATACATACATCCAGCCATCACTTCATACAACAACCAGAAAAATAAAATTACAAACACATTTAAGACCAACAGACAGAGGAAAGCGCCGACGCGCGTTTCGGAACAAGTGCCAACATCAAGGATTCCTTCATCAGGGCGCAAGTGAAGTTTTTACAGTTCCACTTCAAATTTTCTGGGCAACAGTACTACCATTCGTAGCATATCTGTGGGCAAGAGAGAAAAATAATATATTTGCTAATAAGAGGGGGAGGGGGACTGGTCAACAAAGGCAAACAGAAAACACATACTACCTTTTACACATAAAAAATTATATACAAACACACCACTTTCTAATAGGTTGTAGTAGAACAAGGAGGTGGTACATTTGACAAGGGGTAAAACGACAAAAAAAAAAAACACGAGATTGTGTACTTAGAAGATCTAAATGAGATTGCAAAAGGAACGGTTTCCAAACCGAAGTACCTCCAAACAGTTATAAATGACAAAGCCAGAACAACTATTTTAAAATTCACATACTAGGTGGAAAGGGTAGATTGTAACCAAGGAGTCATTCGAATTGAAAAACCGCTTAGTGGGAACAAATAGATCTCCAAAAGGGAGGTTAAGGTTAACAGATGCTCACCTGTGAAGGGTACACAAGCAATCATTCAGTGGAAAGGCAGTAGTATAAACATCCCAGTCCACGGAAGTTGTAAACCTGAACAATGCAAGGAATACTGTGGAGGAGAAAAGAAATAGCCTTTACCCTTTCCAAAAATAAATACACATTCTTAATAAAGTGTCATCTCAAATTCAGAGAGGGCGCATCTACAGCAGAAGTTTAGCGATCACAAAATGACTCTGTTCATAGATGGAATAAAACACCTAATAGCGTGTCCCTAAATATAATAGTAAGTAACTAATTTGAAAAGAATTAATTACCTTCGAAGTTTTAAGATTCACAAGAATATAGTAAAGGGGAGCAGACCGACAGATGTAATGTACACTGGAACGGGTTAGATAAGATCTTTAGTCACGGTGCAGGAAAGTTTTCTGCAAGGAAAGAAGCGTTTCATATAATTCCGGTGTAATCACAGTGGAAACGGTAGCCACACTAGTTTACGAAATGTGAACTGCAGGAATAGGAGGCACTTACTAGTAAGGTGGGCTTGGGGGAGGGCAGCCGACCCCTGGGAGGTCTCCTCCCCCGGGCGGTTTGGGAGATCAGGGTGGGGGCTTCCCTTCTAGCAGATTCCATTTGGGCTCCTTTTGGGCTGGTTTTAAGTTGTATTGTGCGCTGCCTATAAATGGGCGTGTTCCCGTTTTACGGGCACCATTTTGGGCTTTGGTGACCTGGTGGCCGGTTTGATCTTAGATATTTTTGTCAGAGTTTTGGTATTTCTTCCTTTCCTCTATAGCTTTGCTGAATTAGCTTACATGGCTGGTGAAGATTATCGAGTTTTGGAGGCTATCCGCCTGCTTAGCGAGGCGGGTCGTTTGGACCTGGTTATTGGTGATCGGGGTCAGACCGAGCCTCCGCGTCCCCAGCGGGAGGCTTCGGCGAGGGTGTCGGCTGTGGTAGCAGCGCGTTTCTCCCCGAAACGCCGGAGACAGGATGGGGTAAGTGAAAGGGGTCGATCCAGGACTCGGCGGGCAGGTGCGAGGTCCCGCCGGGGGAGTGATTCTGGGTCTTCTGACCCGTCTGCCTCTTTGGATACCTCCTTAGTCGAAGTGGTTGGGGAAGGTGATTTTCCTTCAGTAACGGGGGAGGTTTCTAATGTTGGTTTACGTGAAAGGGCGGCCTCTGCTCCTGTTTTACGAGGCCGTCGTGCTTCCAGGCAGCGTGGCTGCACACGGCGTTCGGCTTCGGCCTCAGCGGGGGTGGGCTCTGACGTCACCGGGGAGGGGGGAGTGGAGGCCATTTTGAATGTGGTTACTGTGGCGCAGCAGCCGTTACGGAGTGGTCAGGTTCAGGAGGTTCAAGAGGTGGTCGCTCCTCAGAGCGTTATTCGTCAGCACGTGGTTCAGGTTCCTGTAGGGGTTGAGGGTGGTTCTGTGGGCGGATCCATGGTTCGGCCTTTAGTGTCAGGGCCTGGTGCGGTCATGTCTGAGAGTTCTGGTGTGCTTGTGCGGTCGTCAGTGAGGGATCTGGGTAGTCCTTTATTGTTTTCCCCATCGGTGTCTACCAGGGGAGAGGCGGTTTCTGTCTGTAGTGGTTCGTTAGGGGAGGGGGAATGGGCACAGATGGGTTTGGTAGAAGGAGTTGGTCGGTCTGAGGGGCCTTCCCTTGGGGGGGAACGGTATGGTGCTGGTGTCCCTGCGGGGAGTTTTCGCCCGTCGGAGGCTGTAGACAGTGGTGTTTGTTTGGTTCAGCAGGGTCTTGCTGAGGGGGGTTCTTTCTATGGGTTGTCCGGGGATTTTCAGTTTCCTGGTTTGGGAGTGGTTTCGGGGGCTGCATCTCGGGGCTCCCTTGGGGGTGCGAGGGTTCAGGATTTTTCTGCTCAGGGGCCGGCGTCGCAGATTATTCAAGCTATGTTGGATGTGAGTTCGGATGAAGAGGTCTGCCCACCGTCTCCTCGGCTATGTGATGCTTTAAAAAAGAAAGGAGCAGGTGGTTCTGGGTTTTTGGACGCATCTGGTAGGGGTTGTGGGGTTCGAGTTGGTGGTTTGTCTTCTGCTCCTAGAGTTGGTTTTAGTGAGGGACCCGGCACACCAGTCCGGCCTTTTTCATTACAGGTGGGAGTTCGACCTGAAGTAGCAGACTTGGCAGGGCGGCAAGCAGCCCAAGTACGCCGAGGAGAAGTGCGGGTGGAGCCTGGCGCGGCACGTCCCATACCATCGAGGGATCCCGCCGCGGCCGTCTCAAGCAGGTTCAGTACGACCTCGATGGCCCCAACGAGGGATTTCGACATGGGCGGTGCCTGCAGGTCTAGCGCGACCTTCACAGCCTCGTCGGTGGAACCCAGCGTTTTCCATGGGAGCGGGTCACGCACGACCTCTCTTGTGCCACGTGTTGGTCATACTGATGCTTTATCTTTTACAGCGAATCAACAGGTTGTAAGTGGTACTGGCGGAGGAGTGTATAGACGGGTTCAGTCGGCCTCCCCGCCAAGGTCTAACATGAGGGCTGGTAAGGCCCATGGTCGGTCTAAAATGGTGGAGTCAGGACAGACTTCGTTGATTGTCAATGCCCCTTCTCAGTTAGATGAATCGTTGATTTTAGACTATGATGAGGACAGCCCTGAAGAGGGCGAAGTTCGAGAAGTGGTGTCTGGGGGGGACATGCTAACGTTTCTCACAGTATGTTACAGGCACAGGTGGTACGGAGTCGTGCGGAATCGTCAAGGCCACGAGTGCTCGGCCCCTCGGTGAGGGCTCCTCGGAGGGCGGACGACGGTGCACAGACAGAGTGGAGGACGGAAGCCGGTCAGCCGCCTCTATTACGCCCAGGTGAGACTGTGGTTCATTCTGTGCGGCCAAATATGGTTTCTATTGGTTTGGTGTGGACTTAATATCTAGTGAAAAAGATGGTAAACTATACAAAGGTCGTGTTGTCAGAGACCAAGGTGTGGGTACTGACGTGGATGAAGTTAGTACAAGTGATAAAGTGGATAGTGGCACGTCCACTGTTGGTTTGGGCACTACTAAAACTGTACTACACAGCAAGGAATTAAAAATTAAAAAGTTGCCGTATATGGGTGTTACAAAGCCTTTGGGGGCTCATTTAATGCTCAGTACGAAGGAACGGATATGGAACGGTGAGTATGTGGAGCTGTTAAAATTGCTGCACAGAGAGGTTCGTGCTAAAGAGGGTTCCAAGGAGGAGGAGTTCAAATTGGCTAAGCGCCCTAAGGTACCTCTTACTATTGAAAATTGGACGGCGGCCTTTTTGATTTATGCCAGCGTCTACTGTGAAAAGTTCCCTGAGCGCTGCGTTTCATTATTCAAGTACATGGATGTTATACGAAAAGCTCAACTTACCAGGAATGATTATGCTTGGGCTCAATATGATGAGGAATTTGGGGCGCGTATGGCATGGGATCCCGAGGCAAAATGGGGTGAGTTGGACTCTGACCTGTGGCAGCACACCATGGGTTCATCCGCCACTGGTAGAACGGTGTTTACAGCCAGTGGTCTTCCTTTGGTCTATCGTCCCTTTCAGTCCCGTCCCACCCGGGGAGGGGTGGGAGCCAACTCGAACACCCAGTCGCCTACAGGCACATGTTGGGACTTTAACAGAGGGACATGTAACAGAGAGTTCTGTAAGTTCCGTCACAAATGTTCACAATGTGGTAGAAAGAACCATCCGTTATCCCGTTGCTGGGGTCCTAGGTCTTCCGGGGGTCCCCAGGTTTCCCAACAGAGTTCAGGAACTTTCGTGCCACCACAACAACCTCCAGCTCCCAGGGGAGGGAAGTCTTCATCCGGTGCTGGGCCCAAAGGCTCATACACCGGTTAATGTTGATCACTTGGCTGCCGCTTTGCGGGATTACGAGCCTGCTGAGCTGCGGTCGGTTTTGTTATCGGGTTTCCAGTTTGGGTTTCGGTTGGGATACGAAGGACCGCATATGAGACGTTGGTCTAAGAATTTGAAGTCAGCAGGCGAACACCCTGCTATTGTACAATCTAAACTGGATAAGGAAGTGAGTGAAGGTAGGATGGCGGGCCCCTTTGATGACTGGCCTTTGGCGAATCTGATTGTATCCCCTGTTGGTGTGGTCCCTAAGAAGGAGCCTGGTCAGTTCCGACTCATTCAGCATCTATCATGGCCTGAAGGTGAGTCTGTAAATGACTTCATTGACAACGAAGCTGCATCGGTGTCTTATTCTTCTGTTGATGTAGCTATGCAATTGGTTGTCACGGCGGGCCCTGATGCTCTGATGGCAAAATGCGATATCAAATCCGCATTTCGACTGCTTCCAGTCCATCCTGAAGATTGGTGTCTTCTGGGCATCCATTTTCTAGGAAAATGGTACGTGGACAAAGCTCTGCCAATGGGTTGTTCTATGTCCTGTGCGTTGTTTGAAACTTTTAGTACGTTTCTGCAATGGTGGTTTACTAAACAGAGTGGGCATGAAAAGGTCACACATTATTTGGACGATTTCTTCTTTGTGGGTACTGCAAATTCGCTGATCTGCCAAGCTGCTCTCACATCGTTTCAATCCTTGATGAGTCATTTAGGTGTGCCATTGGCTCCTGAAAAGACCATGGGTCCTTGCGCGACCATGTCTTTTTTGGGGATCGAACTTGACTCGCATTTGATGCAAGCTCGTCTTCCCTTGGACAAAAAACAGAAAATGCTTGATCTGGTTGGAGTTATGTTGAGAAAAGAGAAAGTGTTTGTGAGAGAGATACAAGTTCTGCTGGGACACCTTAACTTTGCCTGCAGGGTGGTCAGGGCGGGTAGGACTTTCTGTAGGAGGTTAGGCAGAGCTTTGTCTGGTCATTCCCTTCCACATCATCGGGTGAGGCTGTCTGCGGGGGTCAAGGAGGACTTACGTATGTGGGTCTTCTTTTTACATTCCTTCAACGGTGTGCCTTTATGTCGGGAGGTGGATTGGTGCTGGGATGTACAGATATTCTCGGATGCTGCAGGCAGTGAAGGTTTTGGTCTTTATTGGCAGGGAAGGTGGTGTGCCCAACAGTGGCCGGAACAATGGAAGACTGGTGGCAGAAGTATTGCCTTTCTGGAACTCTTCCCTGTCGTTGTGGCCGTTACTTTGTGGGGTACGGATTTGGCCCACAAGAGGGTTCTTTTCCGCATTGACAATATGGCTGTGGTGCAAGTAATTAACAAACAGTCGGCCAGGGATCCCCAGGTTCTGAAGCTCCTTAGAGTGTTTGTGTTGGGATGTCTGAAATATGATATCTGTTTTCGGGCCCTGCATGTTCCTGGTGTGGACAATGACATTGCGGATGCTTTGTCTCGTTCACAGTGGGAGAGATTCCGTGGGCTTGCTTTGGAGGCAGACGAGGAGCCGACTCCCATGCCGGACCACTTGTGGACGGTAGGCAACACCTGGTCTTTCAACTGGTTTTAGGTTCTTTGGCTCCCTCCACGAGAACAGCGTACGAGTTGGCCTGGGCGGAATTTTTAGAGTCGGGGGCGTGTTGGAGGGAGCTGGATTGGCAACGATCTGAAGATGTGGTTCAGTTTATTTTATGTATGATGGACAGGAATTTATCTAGAATTACTATTTCTGGCAAGCTAGCTGGTATTTCTTTTGTGGGTAAGCTTTTGTGGGGATACTCTCCGTCGGCTGGGGAGTTGGGTAGGAGGATGTTGGAAGGGTGGTCTAGGGAGAGGGGTGCTGTGCGTTCTTTGCGATCTCCTTTGTCGTGGCAAAAGCTGTTTCAGGTGATTTCTGTGCTTCCGGTTGTTTGTTCTGATAGAGTGGAAGCTTGTTTGTTCTCTACTTTGATGGTGTGGATGTTCTTTGGTGCTTTTCGTGTGTCTGAATTGCTGGGCACCAAGTCCTCTCCTGGCCTTCTGTGGGGAGATGTTCAGCTGTCGATCAGGGGAGTCCATGTTTGGCTCTCTCATTCAAAAACTGATCAGAGAAGTGTGGGTAAAGGGGTTTGGTTGGACGCGGTATCCCCACCGGAAACATGCCCTCTTCGTTGGGCCCACTGCTGGAAGAAAATGTCTGGTGGGGTAGTGGACCTCCAGGTTTTTCGACACCTCAATGGCTCATGTGTTTCTACTTATCAATTGCGCATGGTACTGCGGAAAGCGCTGCGACATATTGGCTTAGATGGGTCGTTATACGGTACTCATTCATTTAGAATTGGGGCGGCCACGGAGGCCTTTCACAGGGGTTGGTCGAGGGAAGAGATCATGGGCCTGGGGCGCTGGACTTCTAATTGCTTTCAGCGCTATGTTAGGAACGAATCTGCTGGTGCGCAGGCGTCTTATCCTGTTTACCCTGTCTGATTCTGTTTTCTTTTTCAGGTTCTGTGGCTGGTCCTCGGGCTGCTTTCCTCACAGTATGGATCGTGGGCCATTCCTTCGTTAAAAGAGCTCAAGTGCAAGCTCGTCAAAGTTATTTTGGTTCATCCTTGGGTTTTAATGATCGTTTATTCAATGTGGTTTGGAAAGGAAAAGGGGGCATGTTATGGAAGGAATTGATCCCTGCACTTAATTCTTGGTTAGTAAGGGGGGTTTGCCCGGATGTGTTGGTGATTCACTTAGGAGAGAATGATTTGGGTTCTGTAAAAGGGGTTGTTCTGCTTCGGGCGATCAAAAAAGACTTGGCTTTATTGCACAAACAGTGGTCGGGGTGCCACGTGTTGTGGACAGAATTGGTGCCGCGGAGGGTTTGGAGGAATGCGGTGAAGCCGAAGGCGGTGGACAAATCTCGGAGGAAGGTGAATTTGGAGGTTTCCAGGTTCTGCAGGGACCTGGGTTTCGGTCGTATAGTTCATGGTGACATCAAATACGATGCGGTGGAATTTTTCAGGGGTGACGGAGTACATTTGTCCCAAATGGGTATGGATTTATATCTGCTGGAGTTGCGGGAGGTTTTGTCTCGCTGTCTGACCGTGCAACAGTTTGTCGGAGAATAATGGGTGTTTTTGTGTCTTTTCTGGTATTGGCTTGCTCTCTCTTTTCGGGCGTCCCCCCCCTCCCCCCCTCCCTGTTTTTTGGTTGATGTGGGGGGCAGAAAGGTGGGGCTCTCTCCTAATCAGTCTTTCCCCCCACGGCTTTCTGGATGGCGGTTTGCTATGTTATTGTCAGTTTTGGGCCAGGTTTGGACCCGTTGGTTGTAAAGTAGGACCTTGTTGGGGGATGTTTCATACTGATTGAGGTGGGGTTCGGAGATTATGGGTCGGGGGATATGATCAGTTGGTTTATAATCGGGGATGTGATATTTTGTATTTGATAAGGTGATGTTATAATGTTATTTGGGGTTTGTATGGTTTTATGTGTTTGGGTATGTACGGGTGGGGGCGGGTGTGATGGAGGGTGTGGGGTGGGGGCGGGGTTTGGGGTTTTGAAATAAAGACGAACAAATCATTGGTTGTGGTTTAGATTGTGAGGCGGTTGCCGAGTTTGTGTATTTGTAAATGTGCACCTGTTCCAATAAAGCGGCCTTTTTCACACTTCATTGTTTTTTTGGTCTGCTCACTCTCCCCCACCCCTCTCTCCCAAGGGGGGCTTGGGGGAGGGCAGCCGACCCCTGGGAGGTCTCCTCCCCCGGGCGGTTTGGGAGATCAGGGTGGGGGCTTCCCTTCTAGCAGATTCCATTTGGGCTCCTTTTGGGCTGGTTTTTAGTTGTATTGTGCGCTGCCTATAAATGGGCGTGTTCCCGTTTTACGGGCACCATTTTGGGCTTTGGTGACCTGGTGGCCGGTTTGATCTTAGATATTTTTGTCCCTCCCTCCCTCCCTGTTTGGGGCTTTTTCTGGTTTTATTCATTATTTTGTTTGGCTGCTGTATGGGACATGTGGGCATGGGTTGTTGGCTTTGTTCTTTTGTCGCTTGGGACAGGTGCGTGGCGGTTTGCTATGTTATTGTCAGTTTTGGGCCAGGTTTGGACCCGTTGGTTGTAAAGTAGGACCTTGTTGGGGGATGTTTCATACTGATTGAGGTGGGGTTCGGAGATTATGGGTCGGGGGATATGATCAGTTGGTTTATAATCGGGGATGTGATATTTTGTATTTGATAAGGTGATGTTATAATGTTATTTGGGGTTTGTATGGTTTTATGTGTTTGGGTATGTACGGGTGGGGGCGGGTGTGATGGAGGGTGTGGGGTGGGGGCGGGGTTTGGGGTTTTGAAATAAAGACGAACAAATCATTGGTTGTGGTTTAGATTGTGAGGCGGTTGCCGAGTTTGTGTATTTGTAAATGTGCACCTGTTCCAATAAAGCGGCCTTTTTCACACTTCATTGGTTTTTTGGTCTGCTCACTCTCCCCCACCCCTCTCTCCCAACAAATAGTGGAGTGCTCATACAAATCTGCGAGCACAACAAACCAGTGGGGATTACATACACTGGAGCTGGCCACCTGCAATCTGAGGTCGCGTAACAGGGAAATGGTCTCTGTAAAAATACAGAGCACATATTTTACTTACGGAATATTAGCGGCAAAAATGAAATGAAAACACTCGGTTCTACGAGGCGAGCTTCTTACATAGAGAGAACTTACTTGTAAGATGTGACTGATAAGTCTGCGGCCCTCTACATCCGAGTGGAAGGAGTGACCAAAGATTACGTGCCGTCTTTATATCACGTGAGGATTGAATAATGCTAAACACCTGTCAGCAACCATTTGAAACGCCGCTAGACCGGTAACCCAAATACCATACATAGAAGAAAAGCGTGCAAGAGGAAGACGCCATTACAGTGTGTGAGCTTCCCATTCGTAGGAGAAGGTGGAGGACGGACTCAACAATGACCTCTGTGTAAACAGAGAGAAAGTCTCTAAACTTCGGTAAAGAATAATTAAAGGAATCCTTAAAAACAAAATATGTAAAAACCCAATTAAACAAAAGCACCCACCTAATATTTAGAGAGCAATTAAACAAAAAAAACTAAATGTGGAAGGTGTGGAGATAACCCGAGGTTAATATATGGAAATATCTAGAGACCCCAACGGTGTATTTCAATGTATTAAAAAAAAGGAGAAAAATAGAACCCGTTAGAAATTGTACAAACAGTAACAATATTCTCAAAAAAGGAAGAGGAAGGTTAGACGTCAGGAATTATATATTGAAAGGACTACTGAATCGCGTTTTCCCATGGAATGGATTCATTTAATCCGGATACAGCCGTTTCCAGAATAAAAATCCAGAACACATCCCTCCTACTCCGTAGGGCATCGATATTACCATCTTTCGGACCATGGATGCGCTCAAGAATGAGCCACCTGAGATCTTCAATTTTGTGTCCCAATTCTTTCCAATGGGACACCAGAGGGGCTCCCAGCCAGGAGTTTCTGATGCATGATTTGTGCTCAGAGAAACGTAGTCGAAATTCCCTACCGGTTTCTCCTACATAACCTTTCGAACAGGGGCAAGTAAGTAGGTATATTACATTGTTAGACTTACAATTAGACATCTCCTTAAATTTGATGTTTCTCTTGCCCCATTTAAGCTCAGGGGTACAGATCACTTGGTCACAGGCGTGGCATCCCCCACATTTGTGACTTCCCAAAACTGGATTAGCTCCAGTGATACTTTTTTTAACTAAACCTATGGGATCAGAGGTTGACGCCCTGACTAAGAAATTTCTAAGGTTCTTATTGCGTCGAAAAGCAAAGATAGGTTTGTCTAGTTTTTCTGAGGTTTTGTCTAGATTAAGGAGGTGCCAGTGCAAATTAATCACAAACCTAAGTCTGTCATTAAAATTTGAATGTGTAGAAATCATCACAAGCTTGTCATCCTCTTTTTTTGTCTTTAGGTTTCAGAAGGCTCTCCCTGTTATAATATTTAGCCCTTTTATACGAGTCTCGGATGAGTCGCTTGGGATAGCCTCTGTCTATGAATTTCTTTTTCATGATACCTGCATGGTATTCAAAATTGCTCAACTCAGAACAGTTCCGACGGAGCCTTTAAAACTGGCTGAATGGAATGTTGTTTCTCTGGCTACGAGGGTGGAAACTATCGGTGTGGTCTCCCCGACATCGTAATCAGGCCCTATATTGTGTTATGTTAATACAATGTATTGAGCGCATGAATACCCAGAGGTGTCTTGGTGCTAGGACAGAGGTAAGCCCGGAAAAAGGATCTAATTCTGAAATAGCCATGTTTTTAGGCCCTTTCTGAAAGAGGTCAGTGAGCTAGCATTTATATCAATTGGAAGCAAATTCTATAGCTTTGCCATGCCGTAAGTGATACTTCGGCCTCCCCAGCATATGGTTCGAATCCTTGGAAGCATCATAAGTCTGTGCCAGTGGAGTGTAACTGTCTGACCGGATGGTACTAAGAAAAGAGGTTTTTGAGAAACCGTTTGTCCGTATTGTTCAAGGCCTTGTAAACTAAGCATAACACCTTGAACCTGATACGATGCGCTACCTGAAGACAGTGGTGTCTTCGAATTTCCTTAGCTACTGACTCGTATTTAGAGGCATTCAGTAGTAGCCTTGCACCAGCATTTTCTACAATCTGTAGTTTTTTCAGGTACTGTTTCTACATATTCAGGTAGAGTACATTGCAGTAATCTAGTTTATACTACACAAGTGTGGTCACTACCGTTCTTTTGGTGTTGATGCGAATGTAAGGTAAAATCTTCTTCAGTTTCTTGATCAAGAAATGGGAGGTTTACACAATAGCATTGGTCTGCTGAGATAAGGTGAGTTTATTATTCGAACAGCACCCCCAGATTTTTTGCCTTAAGAACTGGATTTGGCAGTTCCCCCATTTTCGCCGGCCACCAAAGGTTGTCCCAACTGTGTTGCATATTTCCAAAGATCACCACTTCGGTTTTCTCAGAGTTTAATTTGACACAGTGCTTTCCCATCCACCTGTTTATTTCCATCATGCAATTTTGAAACTGCATGATGTGACAATCTTACTGGTGTGAAAGGGAAGGCTGTAGGTTGTCCTCCTATGTAAATGTAAATACTTATAAATAAACTAATCAAATATTAAAAAATAAATACACATTTAGGAAAGCAAAAACAAACCTTTTTTTTTCTGAAGTGCGATGGAAACAAAGGGCCAATTCTCAAAGGTAAATTAAGACGAAAGTCTAACTTTACTACATTACTACTTGTAAATGCCCTTTGTGAAATCCAAAATTAGAACTCTGCAACTTTTGGTATTCACAAAGGGCATTTACGAGTAGTAAATGCTGTTTGTGAATTCCCAAAGTTGTAAAATTAGACTTTCGTCTCATTTTACCTTTGTGAATCGGGCCCAAAGATTTTAAGAGGATCAAAACAAATCAAGACACTTTACTCGTGATGAACAAATAAATATTCACTGAAATCCAATTTTCAAACATTAATGTTTGTGCACTATATAATGATATAAGTAAAACTGTTTGTGCAAATTAAGTGGTCATTTCAATAGAAAACGTGCTGTCTGTAAATGACAGTGTGCTTTTACACCATGCTTTATTAATACATTTGTGACAAAGTGCACCTAAATACAACTCCAGCTTCATACTCACCCTTATCATTCTCCTGCTGAATGGGCATGGATCATTTGCGAAGTTGTTGCTTCTATTTTTCAGAATCAATATGAGCTCAAGTGATGTAAGATTGATGACTGCACCACTAGTCCGAAAATTGTTCCAGCACCACTGCGAGGGCTACAGGAATCCTTACAGCTCTGCACGCTTGCTGTTGGTTCCATCCCATTCCCTCAGCTGCAGGAGTTAGAATCTGAACAGCAGATTCCACTGAAACACCTGCAGAGGCACTGCGAAGGCGTCATTGAATGGTCACTGAATGGTCAAGCAGGGCACATGCTCACTTTTGTAAATGCTGAGTGAGCCATTTGGCCCTGTCTGTCTGCTGCCAGCAGAGGTCAAAGAAGAATGTATGCCCATGCTGCTTCCTGGCTTCCAAAGATAAGAAAGTCACAGTAATCACTACACTCAGCCTAATGGGTGGAGGTCAGACGATTAATAAAATAACATAGACTTACTTAGGACAGAGTGCTGAAACTGGGAAAATTAATTATTTGAATGCTTTTCTTTAAATGTATGCTAAAAAGATGCACAGGTAACTTTAAAATAGCATATTGGGGTTACTAATGCACAATTCTTCCTTCCAAAAATCAGAAGTGGGAATAGTAACCTGTGGAAATCAACAAGGAAAATAATATGTTGCTCCCCAGAGTGAGATACTGAGTGAGGGGAATTCAAGCAACTGTTATACACAGTGCTGTAGTACAGGGGGTGAACCAAGAAATGTAGAGGAAAAGCCTAGCTATTCTTCCATCTTGGCATTCAAGATTCTGTTTTGCACTTAAGAGCTCAGACATCAGCTGAGCCACAAGAAAACACTTGGCATGGAAATTGTGCAACAAACAACATATAATAAAAAAAAATTAAATTTAAAATAGGATATTTCTTAATAATTTCACCATAGTGTATCGGATCATGTCACTGCATTAGGAGGCTATTACTAAAGGTGATAGTTTTTAAACATGAACTGTAAGACCATGGATTTTGCCCATCTAATCCGCCTGGAGTTTTTGCTTTTTGATTGCCTGGTTTTTGATCTTTTACTGTGTGGGAGACTCATAACCTGTGACTCACCCACGGTAAACTCATGGTAACTGGACTGTGCATATTTACTCCCAGTGTACATCTTTTAACCCCTTTTCTATGCTCATGACGAATCGTTCCGTCATGAGCACAAGTGCTCGTGTGCTTATGACGGAACCATTCCGTCATGAGCTAACTTTTACAAAATCCCTCTGCTGTAAACAGCAGAGGGATTTCCTTAATTTTCTTCTTTGTCTTGAGGCATATGTGTTGCTCTCATAATGACGATCGCACGCATGGCGCACTGAAGTTATTACACTGAAAAAGATCCTGAAACAGTTTTAGTTTCACTGTTTCGGTACTCGGGGGCTATTTTAGCCCCCCTAGCACTGAGGCACATGGGAGAGGTATTGTTGAAAAGAGGACAAACTACCCTTCCCAATGGTACCCTTCCCTAGTGAATCCCTGCTTGGGAATCAGCCCAGGAGGGCGTTCACCTCCTAGGGAGGGGGGAGGGGGGGAGCGGCCCCTTGCCTTTGCTCCCCCATTAAATTATTGCATCAACAATCTTTCTGTTCACTCTGCAGAGCAGATGGGTGCAGTAGCCCCCAATCTGCCCCCCCCCCCGGAGGGCAGAAAGCACTCTAGACACCTTGGATTAATTTTAAATAGGCCACGGGTGGGAGATGCCAGTGTCCCACCCTTTCCCCCCGAAAAGGCAAAAGTATTTTTTCCCCCCCAGGAGGCATATGGGGCAATATCCCCTCATCTGACCACTAGGCACCAGGGATTTTTTTCTTTATGTAGGGAAGAGCTGCCATGAATGGGCAAGCCAATGCCCCCACCCCAAAAAAAATCCAAAGTCTTTCTGTCACCCCGGGAAGACATATGGGGCAATAGCTCCTTATATGCCCTCTCGGGGGGGCAGAAAGCCCACTAGGCACAAGGGATTTTTCTCCCACATTTAGGGGTGGGAGTTGCCCAGAATGGGAAGGCCAAATCCCCCACCCACCAACAAAAAGCCACGTTCTTCCTGCCCCCCAACAGGAGGCAGATGGGGGTAGTAGCCCACGATCTGCTTCCCGGGGGGGGCTGACAGCCCACTAGGCACCAGAACCTATTCTTATTTTCTTATACGATGGGGTGGGGGCTGCCCAGAATGGGTATGCCAATGCCCTAACCCCAAACAAACTGACACCATCTTTCTGTTCCCCTGGGAGGCAGATGGAGGCAATAGCCCCTTATCTGCCCCTAGGGGTCAGAAAGGCCACTATCCACCAGGGATTTGTTTTCCAAAGTTCTGGGGTGGGGGCTGCCCAGAATGGGTATGCCAATGGCCCACCCCCCATAAAAAATGCCACAGTCTTTCTGCCTCCCCAGAATGCAGATGGAGGCAGTAGCCCCTGATCTGACCCGGGTGGCAGGGAGAACACTAGGCAGGGCCAAACTGGCTGTAGCGGGCAACGGGCAATCCTCCAGTGCGCCGCACAGGTGGGGACCGTTTTGGGGCCCCTGGGGGCCGTTTTTGTTACAGGGCCGTTTTTGCAGCATAGCTGCAAAATCGTCCCAGTAACAAAATTGGCTGAAAACCGGTCCTGGCAAAGAGCTCGGCGTCACCTTCAACCCCCCAGAGTGGGGAGGGGGGCGGCTGAGCTCTTTGCAAGGTCCGGTTTTGGTTCCCAGTCCGGCCCTGCCACTAGGCGCTAGGGATTAAACTGGCTTTTTTATACGTAGGGGTGGGGTTGTCTTGTATGGGCATACCAATGCCCTCATCCCACCAAAAAAATAGCCACAGTTTTTCTGCCACCCTTCGGGGCATATCAGGGCAATAGCCCTCAATATGGTCCCCCTGGGTGGCAGAAAGCTCACTAGGCAATTACCTTTTTTTGCAATGTGCCTAGCTGTGTATTTTGGGCCCAAGGGCAGCTGGCACCTACAGAAACCTAGCAAACCCGGACTTTTTTTTAAACTAGACACCAAGGGGAAGCCAGGATGGTCGCTCCCCCTCCGCACAGCACCGCCTGTGCCTCCCTGCCAGCAGCCGCTGCTGAGGAAGTCCGAGGCCCTCCTCCACCCACAGGCTACCACCTGCGCCACATCCCTGGTGGCCAGTGGTAGGCCATAGGTTTTCTCATCTTCCATTGTATTGCCTGTATTTTCTTTCATTGCTCCCGTTGTAGTGTTTACTTTTTTATTGTTGTGTCTGTGACTGTTGTTGTCTGTCTCCCCCGCTGCCTGTACGTGGTCTGTGCCCGTTCTCTCCCTCTGTTCCCCTCGCTGCGCCTGTGTATCCCTGCCCAGTTTCCCTTCTGCTTCCCTCGCTGCCCCGTGTCTCTCTGCCCGGTTTTTCCTTCTGCTCCCCTCGCGGCCACGTGTATCTCTGCCCATTTTTGCCTTCTGTTGCTTAGCAGTCCCTGCATTTCTGTGACTGTTCTGCCTTCTGTGCCGCACGTTTCCCCCTGTTTTTTGTGACCTTTCAGCCCTTTCTTGTGACCTTTGTGCCTCTGTGCCACACGTTTCCCCCCGTTTTTTGTGACCTTTCTGCCCCTTCTTGGGTTCTTTCTGCCCTCTGTGCCACTCATTTCCCCCTGTTTTTTCTGACCTTTCTGCCCTTTCTTGTGACCTTTGTGCCTCTGTGCCACTCGTTTCCCCCCGTTTTTTGGGAACCTTTCTGCCCTTTCTTGGGACCTTTGTGCCTCTGTGCCACTCATTTCCCCCCATTTTTCTGACCTTTCTACCGTTTCTTGGGACCTTTCGGCCCTCTATGCCACTCGTTTCCCCCCATTTTTTGTGACCTTTCTGCCCTTTCTTGGGACCTTTGTGCCTCTGTGCCACTCATTTCCCCATGTATATTTGTGACCTTTTTGCCCTTTTTGTGACCTTTCTGCCTTCTGTGCCACTCATTTCCCTTGCCTTCTGTGCCACTCGTTTTCCCCCTCAATTATTGTGCCCTTTTGCCTTCTGTTTTCTTTGTCGCCCCCGCCGCTGCGTCCCCTGCTGCCAGTCCCCTGACTGCACATTACCTGCCCCCACCTCCCCTCTCCCAGCTGCTCCTCCCTCCCACCTCCCCATATAGGCCGGCCCCTGCACGGTGAGGAGAGCGACCCTTGACCCTTCCAGGTAGGTCGCTCCCCATCCGCACAGCACCGCCTGTGCCTCTCTGCCCAACTGCCGCTGCTAAGGAAGTTTGAAGCCCTCCTCCACCCGCAGGCTAACACCTGCTCCTCATCCCTGGGTGCCAGTGGTAGGCCATAGGTTGGCTCATCTTCCATTGTATTGCCTGTATTTTCTTTCATTGCTCCCATTGTAGTAACTGCATTTTCATTGTTGTGTCTGTGAATGCCGTTGTTTGTCTCCCCGCTGCCTGTACGTGGTCTGTGCCCGTTCTCTCCCTCAGTTCCCCTCGCTGACCCCGTGTATCTCTGACTGGTTTCCCTTCTGCTCCCCTCACTGCCCCCGTGTCTCTCTGCCTGGTTTTTCCTTCTGGTCCCCTCGCGGCCCGTCTCTCTCTGCCCGTTTTTGCCTTCTGTTGCTTAGCTGCCCCTGCATTTCTGTGACCTTTCTGCCTTCTGTCGCACTTATTTCTCCCCATTTTTTGTGACCTCTCTGCCCTTTCTTGTGACCTTTTGCCTTCTATGTCACTCGTTTCCCCCGTTTTTCTGTGACGTTTTTGCCCTTCCTGTGACCTTTTGCCTTCGGTGCCACTCGTTTCCCCCTGTACTCTTGTGACCTTTTTGCCCTTTTTGTGAACCTTTCTGCCCTCTGTGCCACTCGTTTCCCCCTCAATTGTTGTGCCCTTTAGCCTTCTGTTTCCTTTGTCACCCCTCACCGCCCCCGCTGCTGTGTCCCCTACGGCTCCACCCCCCTGACTGCCCATTCGCTGCCCCGCCTCCTGCCTCCCAGCTGCTCCTCACTCCCACCTCCCCATACATGCTGGCCGCGGCATGGACGTGCTTCTGGCGCGCAGCAGGCCCGTCTGCGCCTGTCCGCACCTGGACCGCACCCAGAACCCCTGGCCACCGCACCTGCCATGACGACCACCACCACTACGACGCCAGCACTCTGCACGCTCTCAACGCCGGACAGACCCACAACTGCTTCAAGGCCACCCCAAAATGCACACACAGTCCCTTCACCTGCGGGAACTCCAGCTACACCAGCTACAGAGCCGATGAACCACCCGCCAAGAAAGACCTCAACCACCTCCGATGCATTCTACTGAACACCCGCTCCACACGCAAACACGCCGTCGAGCTCTGGGACCTGCTCAACACAACCTCCCTGGATGTCGCCTTCCTGACAGAGACCTGGTTGAACAAAACCTCCGCACCCGACATCGCCATAGCCATCCCAGACGGCTACAAGATCACCCGCAGAGACCGCACCAATAAAGTCGGAGGAGTAATCGCTATCGTCCACAAGAACAGCATCAGGGTCTCGACTAGCACCAACAACGCGCTCCGCACCACCGAACACATGCATTTCCAGATCCACACAGACCCCAACTCCACCCTCAGAGGCACCCTCGTCTACCGACCCCCTGGACCCCGCCCTAGTTCAGCAACTCCATTGCCGACTTCATCAGCACGCACGCCCTGACCTCCACCAACTACATCCTCCTCGGAGACCTGAACATTCACCTTGAGAACAACAACGACAACAATTCCACAACCCTGATTGATAACCTCGCCTTCCTCGGACTGAGACAACTCATCACAACGCACACCCACTCCGCAGGCCACACGCTCGACCCCGTCTTATCCTCAAGCCCGCACATCTCCGTCAGCCACACCACCAAACTCCTCTGGACCTACCACTGCTTCACCCACTTCACCTTCCAGAAACCCACCACACACCATCACACCCAACAGATCCCCCGCCGTCGCTGGAGAAAAATCACCGAAGACCAACTTGATGCAAACCTCAATCTCAGCCCACCGACCAAACCCTCCAACACCGACATCGCTGCCCAAAACCTCAGACGCTGGATCGAGGACTGCGCCAACACCCTCGCCCCGCTGAAGTAACCCCCCCCCACAGAGACACCAGCAAGAGGGCCAGCTGGTTCACCACAGAACTTCTAGGGCCTGATTCACAGAATGAACTTAACACTCAATCCTAAACTTTCTACTATTTTGGTATTCACAGAATGCACTTACTACTTTTGCCATTCACAGAATACACTTACTACTTTTGGTTTTTACAGAATGAACTTACTTCTTTTGGTATTCACAGAAGTTAGCATTTTGTCTTAAGTTTGTCTTCAGACAAACTTAAGATAGACTTAAGACAAACTTAAGACAGGCTTAAGTTAGTATTTTGTCTTAAGTCTGTCTTAAGTCTGTCTTAAGTTTGTCTCAAGACAAACTTAAGACAAAACCCTAACTTCTGTGAATACCAAAAGTAGTAAGTGCATTCTGTGAATTCCAAAAGTAGTAAGTGCATTCTGTGAATACCAAAATAATAGTAAGCTTAGGATTGAGTCTTAAATTCATTCTGTGAATCGGGCCCCTAGATTCCAAGTAAGCCTGCTGGAAACTAGAGAAGAAATGACACAGTGAACAAACTCCGGACAGCCACGCAGCCCACAAGAACGCCATCCGCAACCACCACCACCTCATCAGGGTTGCCAAGAAGACCTCCTTCAAAGACAGCCTCGACAACAATGCACACAACAGCAAGGAGCTCTTCAACATCGTGAAGGAACTCTCCAGCCCCAACACAAACGACATCCCGCCGTCGCAAGCCCTGTGCGACTCCCTCTCCACCTTCTTCCACTGCAAGATAGCAGACATCCACAACAGCTTCAACACCCAGACAGCCCCAACAGACAGCAACACAACAGACCCTCCGCACACCATCAACCACATTCCCTTGCTAGCCTAGACCAGCGTGAGTGTCGATGACGGCTCTCCGTTAGACCCATTCCTGCACCACGTCTTCAACAAAGCAAGCAGCGCTATCGCACCCCACCTACGCAATGTCATCAATCTCTCCCTTGGGACTGCGACCTTCCCAGAGAGCTGGAAACACGCCAAGATCAACTCCCTACTCAAAAAACCCAAGGCAGACCCAAGAGACCTCAAGAACTTCCAACCCATCTCTCTGCTCCCCTTCCCGGCCAAGGTCATAGAGAAAATCGTTAACCGGCAGCTAACCCGAAACCTCGAAGAGAACAGAATCCTGGACCCTTATCAGTCCGGGTTCTGCAGCAACCACAGCACCGAGACCGCCCTCATCGCCGCCACCGATGACATCAGGACCCTGCTAGACAACGGGGAGACTGCAGCACTCATCCTCCTAGACCTCTCTGCCACCTTTGACACCGTCTGCCACCGCATACTATCTGCCCCCCTCCACACCGCAGGGATCCGAGACAAGGCTCTGGAATGGACCATCTCCTTCCTCTCCGGCAGAACCCAGAGTTTCCGCCTCCCCCGTTCCGTTCCGAAGCCTCTGAGATAATCTGCAGCATACCCCAAGGATCCTCCCTCAGCCAGACACTGTTCAACATTTACATGGTCCCGCTTGCACACGTCGCCCGACAGCACGACCTCAACATAATCTCATACTCCGACGACACTCAACTGTCCCTCTCCGTCACAAAGGACCCCACCACTGCCAAAGCCAACCTCCATCAAGGAATGAAGGCCATCTCCGACTGGATGAAGATCAGCCGTTTGAAGCTCAACTCGGACAAGACGGAGGTCCTCATCCTCAGCTCCAACCTGTCAGCCTGGGACGACTCCTGGTGGCCAACAGCACTGGGGGCAGCCCTGACCCCCACCGACCACTCACTCAACCTGGGAATCATCCTCGACTCAACGCTCTGAATGACAAAGCAAGTCAACGCCGTCTCCTCCACCCTAGGCATGCTCCACAAGATATACAGATGGATCCCGACAGATACAAGAAAGACAGTCACCCAGGCCCTCGTCAGCAGCAGACTCGACTACGGAAACGCCCTCTACGCGGGAGCCCTGACCAAGCTCATCAATCGACTACAACGCATCCAAAACACCTCGGCACGACTGATCCTCGATGTAGCACGACAGGGCCACATCACCCCCCACCTGAGAAACCTGCACTGGCTCCTCGTCAACAAGAGGATATCCTTCAAGCTCCTCATCCATGCACACAAGGCACTCCAAAAGACCGGCCCAGCCTTCCTCAACAGACAACCCCAACCGCCAGCTACGCTCCACAGACCTCTCACTCGCCACCGTCCCGCGCATCCGAAGAACAACCACCGGAGGAAGATCCTTCTCTCACCTCACCGCCAAGACATGGATCGCCCTCCCACTGAGCCTACAACAGACCCAAGACATGCTGACCTTCAGGAGGACATTAAAGACCAGGCTGTTCGATCAGTAGTGGCCCCCACCTCCCCCCAGTGCCTTGAGACCCTCGCGGGTTTGTAGTGCGCTTAACAAATGACTGTTTAATTGACTGATGTTCCTCTCACCAAGTTCTGTTGCCCTGTTCCCTTGCAAACCTCAAACTTAGTGAAAATAAAAACAGATTTTCTTCACCTTTCTGTGATAGATAGTTCTGGAGCTCAGAGGAGCAACAAACGTCCACCAAACCAGCATTCCCCAAAGTTTACCAATAAAAATGGTACTTAACTTGTGTGCAGGCCCGGACTGGCCGTTGCAGGCACTGGGCAAATCCCCGGTGGGCCGCATGGTTGGGGCCGTTTTTGGGCCCCTGGGGGCCGTTTTATATTACAGGGCCGTTTTTGCAGCTATGCTGCAAAAACGGCCCTGTAAAAAAACGGCCGAAAACCGGCCCTGGCACAAAGCGCGGTCGCACCCCGCCCCACCCCCCGTCCTCCCGGAGGGGGCGAGGGGGGCCGGCCGAGCACTTTGCCAGGGCCAGTTCTGGTTCCCAGTCCGGCCCTGCTTGTGTGGGTAGGCCTAGTGCCAGTCACAGGAAACGGCCCAAAATGCAACGTGGACACATCACATTTTTTCTGTGACAATGGACCCTTTTTTGACAATGTGCCTAGCTGTGGGATTTAGACCCTAGCTCAGCCGGCACCTTGGAAACATAGCAAACCTATACATTTTTTAAAACTAGATTTGCAGGGGAATCTAGAATATGGTGGCTTTTGTGGCTCTCAACAGGTTCTGTTACCCAAAATCCCTTGAAAACCTCAAACTTTGCAAAAATAAACACAGTTGCCTCAAATTTCTGTAATGGAAAGTTCTGGAATCTGCATGGGTCCACAAACTTCCACCCACCCAGCAATCCCCAAAGTCTCCAGATAAAAATGGCACCTCACTTGTGTGGGTAGGCCTAGTACCCGTGACAGGAAATGACCCAAAACGCCATGTGGGTACATCACATTTTTACAGTGAAAACTGACCCTTTTTCTGCAATGTGCCTAGCTGTGGATTTTTAACCTTAGATTTGCCGGCATCTAGGGAAACCTAGCAAACCTATACATTTTTGAAAACTAGACACCCAGGGGACTCCAGGAGGGGGTGTCTTGTGTGGCTCTCACCAAGTTCTGTTACAGAGAATCCCTTGCAAACCTCAAATTTTGTAAAAAAAAAAAACACATTTTGCTCACATTTCTGTGATAGAAAGTTCTGGAATCTGTGTGGATCCACATAATTCCACCCACCCCGCATTTCCCAAAGTCTCCCAATACAAATGGTACCTCACTTGTGTGGGTAGGCCTAGTGCCCGTGATAGGAAACGGGGCAAAAACCGAGCGTGGATACAGCACATTTTTACAGTGAAAACTGACCCTTTTTTGCAAGGTGCCTAGAAGGGGATTTTGTACCCTAGCTCTGACAGCATCAAGGGAAACCTATACATTTTTGAAAACTTGACAGCCAGGGGAATTCAGGATGGCATGACTTGTGTGGCTCTGCTGAAAGTTAAAAAAAAACGTCATTTGTGAACTTCCATAAGAGTGCTTCGGTAACTTTCTGTACATTTGTATGTGCACTCATAGGGAAAGTCAGTGTGGTTTACTGTCTTATCTGCAATGACATTCCATTATACACCTTTGGGGAGGGCTTCCTGAGAGTGCAGCTTTGCTTCCCTTTGGCCTAGACAGACCAGTACATATCGAATCATGGCACAAACCGTGTGGGTAAATCAATTCTGCAAGTTCCAAAAAAGAAATCTGTACAGCTTAAGGGTGATCCAGAATTGTCATATTTCTCTGGATCAGTTTAGGATCAGAGCCCAGGACTATTCTCACCCTTTTGGGCCAAGCTAATTAAATTTCTCTCCAGCAGCAGGAACAAAGGCCACCCCACTGAAAGAGTTCAATTAATAGTGATTCGCTCAGCTCCTGAGGAAGAAAGTGATGGGCACAAATGATCTGCATCAATCAATCATCTGTCACACTGTACCAGGGATAAGCATGCTCAAGCCCACTGAACAAAAAAGGGAGACCAGACCGCCGGACCATCACAGGAGGGGGCTTCCTTTGAAGATTTGGTGAGAAAGGGCATGGCCGTGATGTCAGCAAGGGGGGAGCTGAGGCCCTCAGAGCAATTGTGACAAGTGACTCCTGGGTGACCTCCCATAGCATTTGGAGCTCTGTTGCCCGGCTGTTCCGATTCCTCTGTGGTGGGCCAGGACCCTCAAGAGCAGGCAGGCAGAGAACAGTACTGCCAGCTACCAAGGGCAGCAAAAGAAATGGGGGGCCAACAGAGGCAGCAAAGGGTGGGCTCCCTGGACCATCCTTGGCAGCATGTTGGATCTCTGAGTAGAACCAGGCACCCCAAATGGAAAAAAAGACGGATATGCTGCAAGGCCATGCAGCGACAGAAAACAAAAGGCAGCAGCTCCCCCTGGCACAGCAGGAGAGTCGCGTATTCAAATATTCACTGCTCCGATGGAGGACCAAATAATGCCCTGCTGGGCACTTCAATATTGCAACAATTTGTCTCCCTTGTGGTGGCCCCAGGATGGCGGGCCACCACCAATGAGTAGAAGGTAGTGTGGAAGAGCTGCAGGAGTCGTGCCGTCTCCTCCAAAGGAGTTGAACAAAGCACTGACACTAAATTTAGTGGGACACATAAGGGATGACCAAGCCAGGACTTTCTTTTCATTTCAAGTACCTCCCCAGGCTGGACCATGTGCACTACAGCTGGGAGTGTGACACACTCTAGGGGCTAAGTCTATGGCTGCAGTTATTTTGGCCTGAAGATGTCTGATGAAAGGGTCATGAGTATGACACCCTCTAGTGTTAAGCCTATGTTTACAAGCTGTGTGACCTAATGTGATGTCCTCTAGGACTGTTTTTTGATGGCATTTTCAGTATTGAAAAGTCTATAAAAAGCCCACAGACATGTGATGATCATTTTTAAATGCTTTATTGAAATAATGTTGACAGTGGTTTATTGATATCATAATGTTGACCATAATGTCGACAGTGATTCCTGCAAGCGCATAGGTTGTATTTACACTAATAAGTACATTTACCCATGGTTATTATGGCATTTACTTCTAAACTGAGGATGATTTTGACCTCTTTAGGGGGCCAGAGGTGATTATGCAATGTCATCAAAAGGCATTTCCATCAGCCCTCCGTATATTTATAAATTACAGCATAGTATTGAGTAGTCTGTGTATAAAAAAAGTGCTTTTTCTTTTTCAAAAGAAAAAGCATAGACTGCACAATCATTTATTGAGTGCTATTTGTGCATGCCAGTGAATAGTGATTACTAGCCCCCACCACCTCCCTTGAATAGGGCTTGGATTGCTCTGCTCTGCTACCCTGACAGAGTCATGTGCTAAAATGGGGTGTTTGATTCCCAGTGGTAGCCAAGAGTGAACCCAATACTTGTGCAGATCACATGACTAAAGGTCCATTTCCTTACATGAATGTAGAAACATTCATGCCCCAATCCCCCACCCTGATGACAATACCGTTACGTCAAACACACAAGAGATTTTTTTATAGCACACATCCTCTTATATTTTAAGATTTTCTCATATGCAATAATGAAAAAAATTGGAGACACAATAAAATTAAATAATTGCCTTAGATCGTATAATTTGGTCAAGGGGCGAAGCAGGAATTAATCCCATGTATTCGGGCTTCACATTGTGTAATTCAGCCACTAGATTGGTACTAATTTGTTGTTCCTGTTTGGATCATAGTTTATTTCAAAGTTTAATGATTTGTTTGTCATTCTTGGTGCACGAGGCATGGATAGCAGACAGAAGCCACATGAAAGCTCATCTCATTTTGTGCTGTTCCTTGCCAAATATTAAAAATTGCTTATTCATTTTATCTGAGGAAAGCATTAAATAGTGCTGCTCAGTGGCCAGCTTATTCCATCTCTTTGAAGAAAGATTGCACTGGTTGGCTCTGCAGTATTACACCTGTTCTATGTTGTTGAAGCAAACTTGGAATCAGTCTTGCTATACCACACTTGCTCCATATCTATGTAAAAAGTTTGCACTGGCTCTGCAGTGTCACACCTCTTCCACGTCTTTGAACTTTGAATGAAGCTTGCACTGGTCTTACAGTACCACATTTGTTCCATGTCTTTTAAGAAAGCTTACCACTGTAGAACCACTCATGTTCCATATCTTTGAAGAAAGCTTTCACTGGTCTTGCAGTACCACACTTTTTCCGTGTCTCTCAATGAAGATTGTGAGTCTCTTAACCAGTACTGTACGTCTTGTGTGTGTGAGTCAAGAACCCGCTATGCTTCTGCTAATTATGCTTTATCTATTTCTTTGTGATTTCAATCTGAAAAAAAACACTGTTTTAACTGTCTCACCAACCTCATATTTTCTTAAAAATTAATACATAATCCTGCTTAGAGAAAACAGGTTTTGGGTAAGCCCACTCAGTTATCCATCAAAATATCATTCACATATTGGTTCAGCCTTTCAGTATAGCATACATTCAATGGAGCAGTCGACCGCTCTGCCTAGGAGATAATCGCTGTTCTTTAGGATGTCTGGTAGTCTACGTAATATTATTTTGCCTGCTACTCTGTGTTACTCTGCATCCAGAGGAGTCTGAACTCAAGAGATGTTTACTTTAGTTCATCCCCTTATTTAGGGGCCGATTAGGATGGCGGTGAATCTGCATCCTCCGGGCCGGCGGAAGCCACCGCCGGCCTGGAGGATGCGGATTCACAGCCGCGGCCACAGAATACACACACCGCCAGATTAGGATGGCGGTGAGATTGCGGTGAGACCAGCTGCGGATGGCATGTCCGTCCGCCGCTGATCCGCGGGGTGTGGAGGGCCATTTGGTGGCGGTGTCTGCAAGACACCGTCAGCCAAATTAGGATGTGCATCGTCACATGCTTTTCCACAGCGGCTTTTCCGCCATGGAAAAGCATGTGGTCTTTGGTGTTTGGGGGGCGCGTTGCGGGCCCCTAGGGTGTCGGGGGTGGGGGGTGCATATGGGAGCTACCTATGGTACCCCCCGGCATTTACATGCACAAAGAGGCAGGCACCGCGCGGTACCTGCCGCTTTATGCATGTAAATGTAAAACATGCATTTTTAACCTTGAAGCGGGTGCTGCTTCAAGCAGCACCTGCCGCAAGGTTAAAGATACAGGATGTGACCACCAGGGTGGCGGTCACATCCTAATTGCACCGCCCCTGCGGAC
This sequence comes from Lissotriton vulgaris, assembly GCF_964263255.1. Taxonomy (NCBI): domain Eukaryota; kingdom Metazoa; phylum Chordata; class Amphibia; order Caudata; family Salamandridae; genus Lissotriton; species Lissotriton vulgaris. Next base: position 426,057,682 of record NC_141685.1, on the reverse strand, counting down.
GGTCCCTCCACCTCGGGGGTGGCGGACGGATGCAGGTCCGTCCGCCATCCTAATAGGCCCCTATGTTGGCAGATTTTTTCTTTTGTTCATCTTTATGTTCTGTTCTATTTATTTTAGTATATGCTTGCACAAAGAAAACCACCACCTTGTTTTTTAAAAGCAAGTGAGATTTTTTTCTTATGCCAAGACTGCAAAGTCCATGAAGATAAGCCTAGCATAGCCTGCAGTACAAGTGTGGTTGTGAATGAGATTGCTTCTTTTTTCCAAAACAAGGTTCAGACAGTCTCTAACAATCTCCATAAGTTAGTATTAGACCTTGGGGAAAAGTACAGATCTGCCAGAAGACAGTCTGAGACAATGCAGCATGTCAATATTCTCTGCTCTGGCGCCAGAGGGGGTAACAGACCTGTTACTGCAGACAAAGTCAGGCTCGCCGTTAGATCCCTGCCCCCCTTATGTCTTGCATCTGGCACCTGGGTAAATAAGTGTTCATCTCACACCTTTCGTAAATGAGGTCATCAGCTCTGGGGTTTTTCCACCTTCCTGGAAAAAGGCCTGTATTAGGCCCATTTTGAAGAAGGCCTCCCTGGACCCAAAGGAGACTAAACATTCTCGTCCAATATCTTGTCTCCCTCCAAGGTGTTAGAGAGGGCTATGAATCAGGAACTGGCCGAATTCCTGGAGAGTACTTACATCTTTGACTCAACACAACATGGCTTTAGATCGCAACACTCCATGGAGTCAGCTCTGATCATGTCCACGGAGGCAATTTGGAAAGTGATGGATGAGGAGGGAAAAGCAGTCCTCATCCTGCTTGACCAATCGGCCGCCTTCGATATTATGAATCATACTTTTGCGGCGGCTGAGGGCAGCAGGCATCAGAGATACGGCTCTGGTCCATCTAACCTCCTTTCTGGCTTCCAGGGAACAATTGATATACTGTGATGGCCTTAAGTCCTAAAACTTTTGTCTTCCATGTGGAGTCCCGCATGGTCTGCCCTTTTCCAGACTCTGTTTAATTTATATGTTTTACCTTTGGCAAGATTAATTAAAAATCACGGTCTAAAACTAATCTCCTAGGCTGACGATGCCCAGATAGTGGTATCAGTCATGCAGAATATGGACTCTACCACCTCTAGGTTCGTAACTGTCTGAATGATGTGATCGCATTGATGAAAACAAACTTTTTAAAACTCAATACCGAGAAGACAGAGATTATTGAGTTTGGGCAGAGGCCTTCGGTCTGGAGCCAGATATGGTGGCCGTCTGAGGCCGGGCTGTGTCCCTCACCTGTGACCAAGGCTAGGAACCTAGGTTTGGTGTTCGATGACAAATTAAAATTTGCTCAGCAAATTATTCAGGTATCTTCAGCCTGTTTTTTCAGACTGAGTGTCCAGCGAAAGATCCTGCCATTCATCCCACTAACCTTAAGGAAGACTGTTGTTGGATCAATGGTTCTTTCTAGGATAGATTATGGCAATGCCTTATATCTGGGAGCTGACAAAGGTCAAATTTTAAAACTACAGTCCTTACAGAATGCGGCCACCTGCGTGTTGCTCAATCTTCCCAAATACTACCCTACATCTGCTAATATTAAGTAGCTTCACTGGCTTCCTGTTCGACAGAGAGTAAACTTTAAGGCCCTATGCCTTGTACTTAAGGCTTTGTACCGAGGGGGAGCTGCGGACATCCAGGATTTATTTCCCCGGTATGTGCCGTCACACTCTCCCAGGTCAGCAAATACAGGCCTGATTCAGGTTTCCAAAATCAAGAAAGCCAGATGGGGAGGGAGGCTTTTTTCTTGCCAAGCAACTGAACTATGGAACTCCCTTCCCATGTCCATTAGATTACAACCAAACCTGGCCTCTTTTAGAAAACTGATAAAGACCTGGCTCTTCCCCAGTCTCTTACAGTAAATAGCGCAGGCCTAGGTATTCAATCACTCCAGCGTCAAGACGCTTCGGCAATCGTGCGCTTTACAAGTGTATCAGTCAGTCAGTCAGATGGGACATAAGAAAACCTTAATGGACATTCAGGTTTCACTCTAGCTTACCTCAAATGCTTTGAATTGTACTAGTGTAAAGGTACACTGGATACGCAATCTGTGCCTCCCATGCCACCATCCGTCCCAACTCTGCTCCTTTCTAGTGAGTGGTGTCCTTGTGTGTAAGCAATGTGCTTGTGTGAGTGCAGGCTAGCCACAATGTTATGTGAGTGCATTGTTAGGGGGGATCACTGATAGAACATCGACAACAGAAATGTTGACATCCCAAAATTTAGTGACAAAAATATCGTTGTCAAAAATATTGAAGTCCTATCTTCATAATGGTAAGTACAAAAATATCGGAAAAAAATATTGTTGTTAAAAATATTGTTGTTAAAAATATTGTTTTTTCAAAATGTTTAAAATATAATGCAAAATAAAGTAAATAATACATACAATGTAAAAATAAGATAGTTAGAATTTTTAGAAAATGTTTACAATTATAAGTAATAAATATAATGTAAAAATAAATTAAACATCATTTATATATTAAAAATATCCGAACAGAAAATCACTCCTTCCGGATTTTTCAGACCCACGGAGAGTGGCGCACACGCCGACGGAGTATACTGGCTGGGAAAATGCAACTCGAAATGTATATAGATAAGTGCGCTCTCAGGAAAAAACAAACTCCGTAAAGTTAAGCGTTCACCTCCAAGTTTATTCACAACACGTTTTCTTCTAAAGAAGCTTGATCACGTGAATATCCCAACCAATGCGGGCAATAGATATTGGCACAATAGCTTTGTCATAGAAATAGGACTGTGGTTAAGGATTCTATTGCTCAGAAATTATACATTTCAAAATATACATGTCATCATGATAATGGAAACAACTGAAGCAATCTCCAGCCACGTTGCTAGTAAAAATCTAAATATGCATTGTAATGCAAAATAACGTACGAAATTACATGATTAAAATTCAAGTGACGTTAATCAAAACAGTTATGCATTTGAAAATATAACTTATAAATGAACTTAATATTTTAAGAAAGAATTATTTTAACAAATTATGAAATGTTAGAAACATATTAAAATTATAAATACATACTTATTAAGTGTATCTTAGTGAATACATATATTAGCGAGTAATGTTTAAATATTTAAAAATATGTATCAGTGTTTCACGTTGTGTGTAAGTGGCTGCATGGGTTGGTGAGTTGCTACATGTGTGTGTATATGGGTTATTAGATGTTTTTTTAGAATCAGTATGAGTGTCTGTATGGTTTGGTGGGGGTATTACTTAGCACATAGATGCATCAATGACTGACTCACTGTTTATGTGTGTTGTGAAGACAGCATATGTGCAGGACTGTATGGGTGGATGAGTGTGTATATGTGTGTGTTAGTGAGTGAATGACTGTCTCACTAGTGTCTTTATCAATACCTACATATGTTTTAATCTAGTATATGTGAGTATTGATGTATATAAGTGAGCATATGTGAGAGTGAGAGATTGTAAGAGTTCCTGTTTAAATAAGTATGTGTTTCTATAAGTGATTGTTTAAGAGAGTAAGTATGTGTAAGTTTCCTTAGAAGTAAGGTGGTAGTGTGTGTATAGCTGTATATGCAAATAAATGGATGTTCAATAGTTTATTTGCATGTGTGAGTATGTGTGTGAGTAACTTTTGGATGACTGTCGATGTGTAACAGGATGTATAGGTGTATCACTACATATGATGAGTGAGTATATGTATGAGTGACTATATAGAACTGTTGGTGAATGAGTGGATGTGTATATAGATGGTGGAATTACTAAATTGGTTGTTGTAACTGGTATGGGTATCTCCATTTTTTTGAAAATGTTAGTTTCTATTTTTGAATATGTGTTTCAAGGGTTACATTACACTGAAAGGAGGTCTGTCACTCTGTCACAAGGATGGTGTCATCAGTGATGTCATGAGTGATGTGACTGACCATGTTATGTTATGTTATGTTATCCAGTTGTTAAAGCGCAAACAGCTGCCCCAGCAACGGGGCGTCCCGGCGCTAACCTAACCAGTACCTGAGGGGTGAAGGAGGATAACCAACAGAGGACTAGATAAGGGAAAAGAGATGCGTTTTTAATTCTTTCCGAAAGGCAGTTAGGTTGGTTAGGGTGCGGATGTGTAGAGGCAGGGAGTTCCACAGTCTTGCCCCCAAGACCTTGAAGGAACGTCCACCCATTCTACACAGCCTGGAACGGGGGACTGTCACAAGGTGTTGTCCTAAAGAGCGTAAAGTACGCTGAGGGGTGTAGGGAACAAGGAGCGGGCGTAGGAGTTCAGGGCAGTCTGAGTTAAGAATTTTGAATGCAGTGGTGAGGGTTTTAAAATGGATGCGGGATTCAATTGGCAGCCAGTGCAGATTGCGGATGGTAGCTCTGGCCGAGCAACTGCGTGGGAGGCCAACCACTGCTCTGGCGGCCGAGTTCTGAATACGCTGCATCCGTGCTAATTCTGCTTTATTTGCCCCCAAGAATAGCACATTGGCATAGTCCATCCGGGCGAGAATCATGGACTGGATGATGAGTTGGCGGGTTCTAGAGTCGAAGAAACCAAGTATCGGGCTAAGACTCCTCATTAGGCCCACACACGTAGCTGCCACTTTCTTTGTGTGGGACTGGAAGTTAAGAGAGGAGTCGAGCCAGACACCTAGGTTCTTCACCACATCTTTCGGCACGGGGGTGGGACCAAGCAAAGAGGGCCACCAATGGTCACTCCAATGGCTAGGGTTTTTACCAAGGAGAAGCACCTCCGTTTTCCCGGCGTTCAGCTGCAAACAGTTGTGTGTCATCCACTGTGCAACTGCCGCTAGCCCATCCTTGAATTTAGTGGCCGAGGTAGAAGGGCCTTCAGAGAGTGTGATGACCAGCTGTGTGTCGTCGGCATACGATACAAGCGTAAGGTCCCACTCTTTTGCCACTGCTGCAAGAGGCTGGACGTATAGGTTGAAAAGCGATGGGCTGAGCGCCGATCCTTGGGGGACTCCCTGTTCGATGGAATGGGGTTGGGAGATGTAAGGTGGGGCTGAAACTTGAAAGGACCTGTCTTTGAGGAAGGACCGGAACCACTCAAGGGCGAGTTCGTTGATCCCTATGGCCTCAAGTCGAGTCAGCAATATGCTGTGTGAGACCGTGTCAAAGGCCGCGCTAAAATCCAACAGGATCAGCGCGGCACTTTGACCAGCGTCCAGGGCGTCCCGAATGTGTTCCGTGGTGGTCAGCAGGGCCGACTCGGTGCTATGTCCTGGCCTGAAGCCATTTTGGGAAGGATCAAGGACGTGGTTTGACAGCATATGATGGGATAGCACTTTATTGACATGAGCTTCGGCCAGTTTAGACGTCCAGGGGAGCAGCAAGATGGGTCTGTAGTTTTCAGGTTTTGTGGGGTCTAATGTGGGCTTTTTAATAATAGGAGAGACCCAAGCGGATTTCCAGCGGGTGGGAACCACAGCTGAGGAAAAAGAGAGATTGAGTAAGCTAGAAAGCGAGAGAAGAAAAAATTCTAATGAGTCCAGGAATTTGGATGGTCTCATGGGGTCTGTGGGGGAGCCAGACTTAACCTGTATGCACAGTTTTGCAAGGTCGTCGGGGGATCTGTCAGGTATTCTTGACAGTTTCGACGTGTCCACTGCAAAGTTGGAAGTGTTAATGGGCACTGGCTCATTTTGAGGAAAAGAAGTATATATTTTCCTCACTTTCTCAATGAAAAAAGTGGCATGTCATGAGTGATGTAATATGTGACGTCATCAGCAGTGCATTGCAGGCGCGCAAGTTATAGTGAGTCCAACTAACTATAACGTGGGAATTTCAATGGTTTTATGTCAGTAAAATTTCCAGCTAACTATAACTGGTGTCAAACCTATGGTTTTTTCAGTGAATTTAATAGGTTTTTTAAATGCTAATTCCTAACTATAACTGGTGTGAAACCTATGGTTTTTTCAGTGAATTTCATAGGTTTTTTAAATGCTAATTCCTAACTATATATAGGGCCTCAAATCTATGTTTTTTCAGTGAATTTCAAAGGTTTTTTAATAGCAAATTTCTCTTACTATCAAATATAATATTTTTTATAATGAATCCTATATTGTATATTTATGTAATACTATTTTTTATATGTATATATATATATATATATATTTTTTGCCCTGGAGCGCTCCAGTGCGTGTACCGGTGTGCGCACCCGAAAGCACAGTTTTGCGGCGCGCCCCGGTGCGCGTACCGGTGAGTGTCCCGTTTGCACTATTGCCGCGAATGAAAACATCATCGTGACGTATCACGTAGCCGCGTCCGCGTGATACGCACGGCGTAAGCGCACCCAGAAGCACCCGAGCGCTTACGATCGCGCTACGTAAGCGTCCCGGGGCGCGTAGCGTAAGTGCGTCGGGTCATGTGACCTGAAAATAACACTTTTCATTGGTTCAGGACAGTTTTGTTTTCCAAATGATGAAAGCCCCCACCTTTTTTCCTCATTCTCACTTTGTACTTTGACTGAGGAAGACCTGTTTGCAGTCCTATTTGTACCTATTTGTACTGAGAAATGGCTACAGTAGCAGCAGAAGCAGGAGCATCTCAACCACCACCACCACAAGGACCACCACAACACCACAGTGGTGGAGAAGAAGAAGAGGAGGAGGAGGAGGAGGAGAGGCGCTTCCTGCCTGAAGATACTACCCCCTATAAGCCAAAGGAGCACATTGTCTGGTAGTTTTTTTAAATCCCAAGGGGCCTCAAGAAAGTTAATGCGCCAAAGGTTACTTGTCTGATCTGTGGCACTGTACTTTCCAGGGGGAACCCTGCCAAAAAGTATTCTTTTGGCAACAACACTATGATTCGCCACATGCAACGCCGGCACCCAAACAACTATGCTGCGGCAGAGGTCAGAGAACTGACCAGAAACTCTCCCCAATCTTCTCCCAGCACCCCCCAAAGTAAACAACCCACTCCATCGGGTCTAGAGACAAGGGAAATGGTCCCAAACATCCAACCCCACTTTGGAGATTTTAAAATAGTTTGTAAATTTTGCCGGACTACAATTTGCTATGGAGAGCAAAGTATTAAACTCATCAACCGTGGTGGAGACAACCACAACTGTAAAAAGAAACCTTAATTTTTTCCTGGTTTTTTTTTGCTCCCGTTGAGCCGTTTACAATTCCCTGTTTTTTGTTTGTCCCCATAAAAATTACAAAAAAATATAAAATTGTTCATAAAAGCCAAAAACAGTAAAAAAAATGTTCCAAAAAACAATAAAATAATATAAAACAACAAAAAGAATTAAAAAAACAGTTCTTTTTAGAACTACCTATAATTTATAAAAAAATGCTACATTTTAAAAAAGCTCTGTCATTCTTTTTTCCCCATGGTACGCTCCCCGGTACGCTCCGCGGTGCGCGTACCGGGCGCTCCCCCGCGCAAATGGAAAATTTATGGCCCCCACATCAAACCTAGGGGGTCAGAGGGGGTCTATCCTTCCCCCTTATGGTCACTTCAACCTTTGTTTTTGCCACCTCTTGTGTCTCGATCCTACCGAGACACAAGATGGCGGCCGCTCCAGACTGTTTGGAATGTTGACAGACACCCGAGAGCCAATCAGCTTTCCGTTCGCGAACTCGCATAACACGCTGCAGCGCGCCCCGGTGCGCGTACCTGGGCGCGCTTATAGATATATATATTTTTTTGGACCTAAATTACTCAAAATCCACTGGAGCGCATATCTTGAGACATAGCAAAGGCACATCGGGCTACCAGTCCGTACAATTTTGTCAAGTTTGGAGGAAATCCATTTAGCCTTTCGGGCTAAAAGTGAGTCCAACCGCCCTATGGAAATTAACATGGGGAAAACACATTTTGGGACCCCCTTTTATCTCGGCCCCCGCTTGACGAATCCCACCCAAACTTTCAGGGAAGGAGCGAAGCGCAGCGAGGCAAATTTAAGGAAAATTACAGGCAGATCCCTCAATCGACGCCAAAGTTATTACCAATAGAATGTTGCAGATTCCCTATAGAAAACAATCCTAACTATAACTACCTTCTGGCGACCGCTAGTAAGTATATATATATATATATATATATATATATATATATATATATATATATATATATATATATATATATATATATATATATATATATATATATATATATATTCAATGAAAAACCCATAGGTTTTAGCCCATATATAGTTAGGGATTAGCATTTACAAAACCTTATTTTACTCGCATAAAACCATTGAAATTCGCATATATAGTTAGTTGCGCTAACTATATATCGCGCACCCGCAATCCACTGCTGATGATGTCACATATTACATCATTCATGACATGGTCAGTGACATCACTGATGACATCACTGATGACATCTCAAATGACATCATTGATGACATCACTGATGACATCTCAAATGACATCACTGATGACATCAATGATGACATCTTAAATGACATCACTGATGACATCTCATTTGACATTACTGATCACATCACTGATGACATCATTCATGTGATTATACAATGAACCTCTTCAGACTCTGATATAACCTTAGATACACTCAGTGTAAACAGACACTCACAGACTGTTACTCATCCATGGAGTTACTCACACACCTAGTCAGTCATGCAAAGAATCAATCACACCTCCATTTCCTCAACTATACAGTTATACACATCTTACTTATTCAAACATATACGAACACATATTTACTCCCTTATACAATCCCTGATACAAGTTCACAATGATCCATACAGCCACTCACGCATTCACTGGCTCTTATGCACAGTTATTTACATATGTCAACTCTCACATGTACTGTGTTTTACATATGTACTTACTTTGACATGTAGCACTGAGATATCCATTCACTCACCAATACACTCATGCACACAGTCAACCGCCCATACAGCTGTTTCCACATGCACTTTTGAACCCATACATCTAGTGAATCAACTGCTCACACATCTATGCACAGAGTCATACACCTCCCAGCTACCCCCACACACACTCAGTCTCCCATACAAATACTTGGGCAACCAATCAATAACCCATATAGTTACTCATATAGCTACTGATCAACACATGCAGCAGTTTACAGAACAACAGACATAATGACGCACAAATTAAGACAGTTTAGTCACTAACCCATGCACTCAGTGAGACACATTTAATCACTCACTCATACAGTCATGCACCTACTAAATCCTTCATCCAGACACTTATACATCCACTCATTCTTCAATATGTAAGACATATTTTAACTTTACAGAAACATACAGTCACTGGATGTTGTCATCAGTGATGTCATCAGTGATGTCATTTGAGATGTCATCAGTGATGTCATCAGTGATGTCACTGACCATGTCATGAATGATGTAATATGTGACATCATCAGCAGTGGATTGCGGGTGCGCGATATATAGTTAGTGCAACTAACTATATATGGAATTTCAATGGTTTTGTGTGAGTAAAATAAGGTTTTGTAAATGCGAATTCCTAACTATATATGGTCTATAACCTATGGTTTTTTCAGTGAATTTTCAAGGTTTTGTAAATGCTAATTCCTAACTATATATGGTCTATAACCTATGTTTTTTTCAGTGAATTTTCAAGGTTTTGTAAATGCTAATTCCTAACTATATATGGTCTATAGCCTATGGTTTTTTCAGTGAATATATATATATATATACATACATATATAAACATATATCATCTGTATATCTATATAAATGCAAACATAAATGCATGCATACATATACTTAAATGCATACAGATGCATGTTATTTACATGAAAGTTGAAAAAACACTAATAAAAGCAAAGCTAAAAAGCCACCTCATTACAAACAGAATGGCTTTAACTTAAACGAGGGCGAGATCTATTGCATTTTCAATGCTTGTTTACTTTGGTTCCATCAAGAAGGCATTCAGATGTGTCACACATTTGCCATAAATTCTGAATGTTAGCACTCTAGTTGCACATTAGATCACTGTAGTAAAGCTACTGCTCACCAGGGACGTCTGCTGCTGGTATTCAAAGTGCATGTTTCAGTCTGCATGTCAGAATTTTTTTAATGAAATAGAAGAGGATTTGAGAAGTCACTCAAAATGATCCCTAATTTTTCTTTCTGAAGCACTAATCATACTTTCTATGGCAAAATTAACCCCCTCATGTTGTTCCTTTTTAAATTGAGTGTTTTCAGACTTACCACTTCATTCCAATCAAGATGGCTTCTGGTGTGCCATACTTTTGTCATAAGTAAGACTGTTAGCGCTCTAGTTGTTCTTTAGAACACTCTGGGACATTCTGTCATTGGGCTATACTTGGGGTACATCTGGGTGATATTTGGGCTACATTTAGGCTCTTTTGTCTCTGGTGGCCATCTTGGGAGACTGTATGTCAGAATTGTTTAATGAAATTGAAGAGGGTTTGAGAAGTCACTCAAAATGTGCCCTAATTTTTCTTTCTGCAGCACTAATCATAATTCATATGGCAAAATATACCCCCTCATTTTGTTCCTTTTTAAATTAAATGTTTTAAGAGTTACCACTTTATTCCAATCAAGATGGCTTCAGGTGTGCCATACCTTTGTAATAAGTAGGACTGTTAGCGCTCTAGTTGTTCTTTAGAACACTCTGGGACATTCTGTCATTGGGCTATACTTGGGCTACATCTGGGTGATATTTGGGCTACATTTGGGCTCTTTTGTCTCTGGTGGCCATTTGGGAGACTGCATGTCAGAATGTTTTAATGAAATAGAAGAGGATTTGAAAAGTCACTCAAAATGTGCCCTAATTTTTCTTTCTGCAGCACTAATAATACCTTCTATTGCATAATATACCCCCTCATTTTGTTCCTTTTTAAATGAAATGTTTTAAGAGTTACCACTTTATTCCCATCACGATGGCTCCAGGTGTGCTATACCTTTGTAATAAGTAGGACTGTTAGCGCTCTAGTTGTTCTTTAGAACACTCTGGGACATTCTGTCATTTGGCTATACTTGGGCTACATCTGGGTGATATTTGGGCTACATTTGGGCTCTTTTGTCTCTGGTGGCCATTTTGGGAGACTGCATGTCAGAATGTTTTAATGAAATAGAAAAGGATTTGAGAAGTCACTCAAAATGTGCCCTAATTTTTCATTCTGCAGCACTAATCATACTTTCTATGGCAAAATATACCCCCTCATGTTGTTTCTTTTTAAATTAAATTTTTTAAGAGTTACCACTTTATTCCAATCAAGATGGCTTCAGGTGTGCCATACCTTTGTAATAAGTAGGACTGTTAGCGCTCTAGTTGTTCTTTAGAACACTCTGGGACATTCTGTCATTGGGCTATACTTGGGCTACATCTGGGTGATATTTGGGCTACATTTGGGCTCTTTTGTCTCTGGTGGCCATTTTGGGAGACTGCATGTCAGAATGTTTTAATGAAATAGAAAAGGATTTGAGAAGTCACTCAAAATGTGCCCTAATTTTTCATTCTGCAGCACTAATCATACTTTCTATGGCAAAATATACCCCCTCATGTTGTTTCTTTTTAAATTAAATGTTTTAAGAGTTACCACTTTATTCCAATCAAGATGGCTTCAGGTGTGCCATACCTTTGTAATAAGTAGGACTGTTAGCGCTCTAGTTGTTCTTTAGAACACTCTAGGAGGCTGCAGTAGAACACAAAGGAATCAACTGACAGTCTCTGTCCTTGTTGGATGTACATATTTTACTGAGAATGTCAGACTTCATTTTCACATGACTGAGAAAGATAATGTGAATTTACAGAAAATATGCTTTCAGTTTAGCTTATAAATCCCCTTCCAAACCACTGTGGGAAAATCATGAGATATTAGTTTTCTTTCAAACAATATTCATGATATCACAGCAGAAGGTTTTTTCACATGGTAAAATCACCTTAGAACCCACCACAATTCCTAAAACGAGTATGGTACCATCAACAAATGATTTATAGTGTAACTAAAGTCCTAAAACCCTCTATTAACTACAATGCTTTTTAATGAGGTGCTATCATGTATATTGGTCCCAAGATGGCTGACAACACTTCTTGGATGAAGTGCTGACAGCCAATCAGATCAGATGTGTGGTTAGGCTCCGCCCAGATATATATCTTTTTTTGAACCTAAATTACTCAAAATCCACTGGAGCACATATATTGAGACCTAGCAAAGGCACATCGGGCTAACAGTCCCTACAATTTTGCCAAGTTTCGTGCAAATCCATTCAGCCGTTCGAGCTAAAAGTGAGGCCAACCGCCCTATGGAAATTAACATGGGAAAAAAGCGTTTTGGGACCCCCCTTTTTTCTCGGCCTACCCTTGATGAAACCCCCCCAAATTGTCAGGGGCTGCTCAGAAACAAAATGTTCCATTTTCCTGAAAATTTCAGCCAATTCCATCCACAAACGCCAAAGTTATTAGACATAGAATTTTCAAAAATCCCATAGAGAAAAAATCCTAACTATATATACCTACTGGCGACCGCCAGTAGGTAATATATATATATATATATATATATATAATATATATATATATATATATATATATATATATATATTACCTACTGGCTATCGCCAGTAGGTATATATAGTTAGAATTTTTTCTCTATGGGACTTTTGAAAATTCTATGTCTAATAACTTTGGCGTTTGTGGACGGAATCGGCTGAAATTTTCAGGAAAATGGCACATTTTGATTCTGAGCAGCCCCTGAAAATTTGGGGGGGTTTCGTCAAGGGGGGGCCGAGAAAAAAGGGGGGTCCCAAAACGCGTTTTTTGCATTGAGTTTTCCATAGGGCGGTTGGACTCACTTTTAGCTCGAACGGCTGAATGGATTTGCACGAAACTTGGCAAAATTGTAGGGACTGTTAGCCCGATGTGCCTTTGCTAGGTCTCAATATATGTGCTCCAGTAGTTTTTGAGAAATTAACGTTCAAACCAAGATATATATCTGTAACAGCGCTCTGGGCAGCGATCCGGTCCGCTTACTTTTCGCTTATCGGAACTTTGCGCGCAGAAAGCTGATTGGCTCTCCGGTGTCTGTCAACATTCTAAACAGTCCGGAGCGGACGCCATCTTGTCTCTCGGTAGGATCGAGAGAGAAGAAGAGGTGGAAAACGAAAGGGGAATTTAATGAAAGGGGGCAAGGTATCCCCCTCTTGACCCCCTAGGAATGTTGTTGGGGTCATTAAAGGGTCCCGTGGGGAAAATAAAAAAAAAAATGATTTTTCACGGTAGAAGCGCTTCACGGGCCGCGAACTGGGCCGCAAACTGGTAGCGAAACGGGAATTCGCCATTTTGTGCTTCGTTAATTAAATTACTAGGTATAAGGGGGTGCGGGAGACGTATCCTAATCCCCTTACTAATTATAAGTGGGTGCGGGAGACGTATCCTAATCCCCTATGTTTCCTGAGGGTGGCTGAGGAGGCTGATATATGTTGATACATCTCTTCCAGCGGCTGTGCGTGAGCTTTTTTTTTTTTTTTGCTGCGTGACAGTCCGGAGCGGCCGCCATCTTGTCTCTCGGTAGGATCGAGAGAGAAGAAAAGGTGAAAAACTAAGGGGGAATTTAATGAAAGGGGGCAAGGTATCCCCCTCTTCACCCCCTAGGAATGTTGTTGGGGTTATTAAAGGGTCCCGTGGGGAACATAAAAAAAAAAATGATTTTTCACGGTAGAAGCGCTTCACGGGCCGCGAACTGGGCCGCAAACTGGTAGCGAAACGGGAATTCGCCATTTTGTGCTTCGTTAATTAAATTACTAGGTATAAGGGGGTGCGGGAGACGTATCCTAATCCCCTATGTTTCCTGAGGGTGGCTGAGGAGGCTGATATATGTTGATACATCTCTTCCAGCGGCTGCGCCATCTTGCCTTTTTTTCGAATGGCACAATTTTGTCGTGCACGGCAGCCATTTTAGATGCCAGGCTGGTCCCAGGATATCACCTAACCCTGCGGATGTAGTTTATGGCCCCAGCTGTAGAGAATTCAGACATGCCAATCCTCCTGATTTAGGCGTGTGACTACTGATTTCAGTGCTAGTCTCCCGCCTCCCGATTTCTGCAAGCAAAAACCCGGGGGCATATTACGAACAACTAGCGATAATTTTTGTCTCTAACTTGTTTAGAGACAAAAATTATCGCCGCACATCGGCGATTTTTATCGCAGATAAACCTTGCTATTATCGCAGAAAAGTCAGCGATATTCATGTATTATTGACCTAATGCTCTTAGCCATGTTATCCACCTCCCATTGGATAACATGGCTAAGAACTGCTCAGGGCAGGTGTTAGATTTTGGAGATATTCGCGCTTAGCGCGAATATCTCCAAAAGTTGGTAATAGAAGGTAGCGATGTTAGGGACTGTTTCCAGTCGCTAACATCTTGGCACGCCACTTTGCATGTCATTAGTGATAAATATCACTGACATGCAAAGCGGGGCCCAAGATGGTCGCTATCTCCTTTTAGCTGTCACTAACTGGTGTTAGCGACAGCTTGGTAATAGGGAGATAATTTTATCTCCGCTTTCATGGCTTTTAAAGCCAAAAAAGCGGAGATAAACCCCCTTGATAATATGCCCCACGATTCCTTGGGGGTTTCAGCCGACAGGGCTTGCTATTGTGTTACATGGTAATTTTTCCATGAAACGTCAGAGGGTCGATGCAGGGGTTCTAGAAGAGGTGATAAACCATTTAAGCCTCATGAACAAGCGCATGGTCTTTTAAAGATTTGTGAAGTACTCGGGCGGCGGTGTGTGTGTGCCCTCTTTCAGGAGCGGGCGGGGGGGCACTGCCAGCAACTTGCCAGGTCAGGTAGTGTTCAACACGTGCATCACCCTTTCTCTGCCTGCTATTGCGCTCCATGTTTCGGAAAGGTAAGAAAAAGAACGTGCATTTGAGTTTGAAATGTCCGATCCTGCAGCAGCACACTTCCAAAGCCCACACATGACAATAACCCGATTCAAGGCCCCATTCACCCGTTTTTCAAAAAATAGATAACACTCCAACAAATTAAGGTTATAAAACTTTATTAACTTTTAACGATAATGAACAGAACAAAAACTAAAAACATTTAAACATTTCTTAACACAAAAAGCAACAATGGTTAGAAGCTGTCTTTTGTGCGAATAGTCCCAAGGCAGCACAACGTGCAGAGTTCTGGACGGCACCCAGGTGATGTCGCCTGGGTGCCGCACTGGTTTAGGGATCCTACAATGCTGCTCCGAAAATTGGCGTGGGGCGTCCCGGGTGGGGCGGGGGGAGGCCTCGTCAGTAGCGGTCTGTTGTGCGAATAGTCCCAAGGCAGCACAACGTGCAGAGTTCTGGACGGCACCCAGGTGATGTCGCCTGGGTGCCGCACTGGTTTAGGGATCCTACAATGCAGCACAGAAAAACAGCGTGGGGCGTCCCGGGTGGTGCGGGGGGAGGCCTCGTCAGTAGCGGTCTGTGTCCAGTGTCACATGGCTGACACAACATGTACGACAGGCACCCAGGTGATGTCCAGTAAACTGCCGCACTGGTTTTGGTATCCTACAATGCTGCTCCGAAAATTGCCGTGCGGCGGCCCGGGGGGGGGGGGGGGAGGCGGCGTGAACGGGCCTCCCCAGGTGGCGGCCATCTAGCTGAGTTGCGCTCGCTCTTGCGGCCACAGCGTCTCGCTCACCATGTTGTGGAGTTGCTCCCACTCTTGCAGTGCAGCGATAGGCGGCTGCCACATGGCTGTCAAAATGGCGGACGGCTCCTCGGTTTTGGGCCTGGTCCACTGAAATGGCCCTGGGACACCTTGGAACTCGGACGCTTGCCTGCTAGGGCTTGGGCTCCATTCTCGAAAAGCGTCCCCTCAGCCGTGAAGATTGTATAAAAGTCTTGGGGGCCCCCGACTCCCGCAGTCTTCCGGTGGAGAGCGGCTGCCATGATTGCTCGCGGAATGACCACGACGGAGCCACGAGATGGTGGTGCTCTCATGCTGACGCCAGCTTCAGTCTGAATGATCCAGAAACAAGGTGGGGCTTTCATCGTTTGGGAAAAAAAATGTTCTAAACCAATGAAAAGTGTTATTTTTAGGTCATATGACCAAGCCTTCCATCTTTAGGAAACCAAAAGTAAAATGAACCAATGAAAAGTTTTATAAACAAGTCACATGACCTGTTCTGCGGCATAGGGCTACAAAAAGCGTAGAAAATCCGTTGGCACGTGAGGCGGCGTCAGTAGCGGACCGATGTGCGAATAGGCCGAAGGCAGCACAACGCGTCGAGATCCGGATGGCACCGAGGTGGTGTCCAGCAAATTGCCGCACTGGTGTGGCCATCCTACAATGCTGCGCCAAAAGACGGCGTGTCCAGCTGAGTTGCGGTCACTGTTGCGGTACAGTGACTCGAACGCGCCGAGATCCGGATGGCACCGAGGTGGTGTCCAGCAAATTGCCGCACTGGTGTAGCCATCCTACAATGCTGCGCCGAAAGACGGCGTGTCCAGCTGAGTTGCGGTCACTGTTGCGGTACAGTGACTCGAACGCGCCGAGATCCGGATGGCACCGAGGTGGTGTCCAGCAAATTGCCGCACTGGTGTGGCCATCCTACAATGCTGCGCCGAAAGACGGCGTGTCCAGCTGAATTGCGGTCACTGTTGCGGTACAGTGACTCGAACGCGCCGAGATCCGGATGGCACCGAGGTGGTGTCTAGCAAATTGCCGCACTGGTGTGGCCATCCTACAATGCTGCGCCGAAAGACGGCGTGTCCAGCTGAGTTGCGGTCACTGTTGCGGTACAGTGAGTCGAACGCGCCGAGATCTGGATGGCCAAGTTTCAAGTTTCATCTGGCAGTTTTTCTCCATCCCTCCTGGATCAAAGAAGGTGAATGCTATGCTGTCCTATGGCAACATGAGCATCAACCTGATGAATACGGCATTCGAAAATCATAAATGCCCTAATGCACCCAAGAAGTAATTTTTTTTTTGCTCCAGTTGAGCCGTTTTCAATGCCTGTTTTTTGTTGTTTCCCCTCCATCAAGAACAAAACAAAAATACAAGGCGCTAAGATCCGAATGGCAAGTCCTGGATGTTGAGTGCCTCAGTTGAGAGTTCTGAGCAGTGCTTGTAAGACTATCTGAAGTTTATTATAAGAATCAGAGTAAGTTGAAGACTGTCTGAAGCTTATTTGCACCTGCTGCAGCTTCACTAGGTCCGGCGGAACTTTTTGCCTTTTCTTTTCTGCTTCTTTTCCTACAATGCGTTTCATCTGAAGACACGACCAGGTCCCTGAATGTGTGCAGGGGGACGCTATTGATTGAATGAAAATGGCGGCTTGACACAAAGCTGACTCAAGCGTTACTGTTGGTGCTATACAGACAAAAATTGGTTTTCAGTTTGTACATTCTTCAGGTTTTTTTTTTCCATCCAAGTCTGATTGAGAGTTTGTAGAAAAATGGCTTCAGATTTTCCACATACTACTCTTCAACATTCTTCCTAAATGTAACAATGTGAAACTCGAGAACGGCTGTTTCTGTTTCCTTTCAAAATGCTGCCACCAATATTTTCTGAATGGAAGACACCATCTTGTAGCATAAAGGGCCGAAAGGGGTTCTGGTCTGGCCGATGGTTGGTGGAGACATTTTGACTATATCTTGGACCTGCCCGGCCTCGCCCAAAATGGCGCCGGTATAAATGGGACTCGTAACTCCTTGCCCGCAAATGTATATCTAGAAAATGTTATTGTAAGTGGCCCTGTCGTATTTTAATTACAAAATGTACGTCCACCGATTCCGCAACTGTTAGACACCTTTGTTCTTGTCACCTAATGGCCCGCTCGTTACGTTCTTCTACAGTGTAAATGTCTCCTCATCATATACGATTTCAGTTTGCTCCGTGGCCGGCCCACGTGGTTATAGGCCCGTATTTGTATACTGACATTTTCACAATAAAGGTTTTTAAAACAAAACACGGTAGTAGTATTTTCATTTGTAAAGTTTTTACTTTTAGTGACTGTTTTCGAATCAGTAAAAGGCAAGTGAAATAAAGCAGTCCAATTACATGACGGATAAAAGGTATAATATGTAGGAACGCAGTAAAGATAAATGGTCAAGGGCAGTTGTGTTTTTCATGTCTGCAACATAAAGTGATCGATAAGAATCTGATAATCAGGCGTATCGGCGACTAAGACAGCAGGCCGAATCTCTTTTACTCAACGGCTCCGTCATGGAAGGAAGAAACGCCCTTTTTCTCGAAAAAGGAATATATTTTACTTGCAAGACAGTTGTAAATTTTCCGGGAAAGTACATTAGCCTGGAATATTATAACATATGTTTGAAAAAAAAATATTGTTCGAAAATAATAAAAAGCGTAATTTTTAGGTCATATGACCAAGCTTTTCATCATTAAATTAACAAAAGTAAAATGAACCAATGAAAAGTTTTATTAACAAGTCACATGACCTGTTATGCTTACGTTACGCGCTGCGCGCCGCGCCTCGGATCACTTCCGGGTGCGCTAACGCGGCGTGTCATAAAACGCATTACGCGACAACGTAGGTCAAGAATATAGTCTAAATGTCTCCACCAACCAGCGTTCAGAACACAACCCCTTTCAGCAGTCCAAAAAGTTCTGTTAAATGACAACAGAGGGGACAGGCAACAAGAACCATCAGTCAAAGAGGGGAGGGCAAGTTCTTCTCTTCCGGGTCATGTTGGGGCGCTACCGGAACTGATCGAATTGGTAGTCTACAGTGTTTCTGGATGTTTCAGACTAAAGCTGGCGTCAGCATGAGACCACTACCATCTCGTAACTGCGTCGTGGCCATTCCACGAGCAGACATGGCAGCCGCTCCCCACCAGAAGCCTGCGGGAGTCGGAGGCCCCCAAGACTTTTGTAGAATCTTCACGGCTGAGGGGACGCTTTTCGAGAATGGGACCCAAGCCCTAGCAGACAAGCGTCCGAGTTCCAAGGTGTCCCAGGGCCATTTTAGTGGACCAGGCCCAAAACCGAAGAGCCGGCCGCCATTTTGAGAGTCCTGTGGCAGCCGCCTATCGCTGCACCGCAAGAGCGGGCGCATTTCAACTACATGGTGAGCGAGACGCTGTAGTCGCAAGAGCGGGCGGTAAACAGCTGAATGGCGGAAGAGGCACAGTGTAGCAAAAGCGGGCGGAATGGCAACTAAAACGATAAAGGGGCGCCCCACTACAGCTTGTCTTCAGGTCAAACGGATTGTGGGACAAGGTCCAGAATTGAAGAGTCATCAAAAGGCAAAAAGTTCCGCCGGACCCCGGGAGCCGGCCGCCTATGTCGGGGGCGATCTCAGGCTACACCAGTGCTATAAGACTTGGGGAGGGTGTCGGAGCCAAGCGTCTTCTCCGAGTCCATGGCCATCACACCGCCCCTCAGGGGCCTCCGTCAAGCTGTTTAGGAAGGTAACATATCACATTGTTTTCTAATGCAGTCAGGTCCACAAACGACACTCACTTACTTTGAGAATAGTGAAGCTGCAGTAGGTGGAAATAAGCTTCAGACAGTGTTACAAGCACTGCTCAGAACTCTTAACTATGGCACCCAACATCCAGAACTTATGCTATTTGAGAATGGTAGTAACATCGAAGCATCTCAGGGACCAAAACCATTAACGTACTTTCACGTATGAAAATCTTACTTGGGGAGGGGGCAGGAGCGAAGCGCCCCCTCCCAGTCAGCGCCACCACACCGTATGTTGAAAATCTGAAGCCATCGTTCTACAAAGTCAACCAAACTTGGATTGAAAAATCTAGAAAAATGTACAAACTGAAAACCAGTTTTGGTCTGCATAGCATCAGTAACAACGCTTGAGTCAGCTTTGTGTCAAGCCGCCATTTTGATTCAACAAAGCACAGGCATTGAAAAAGGCTGAAATTCAGAACTCTAAACTATGGCACCCAACATCCAGGAGCTTGCTATCTGGATCTTGGAGCCTTGTGCTGTTTTCGATCTATTCACACATCGGTCCACTACTGACATCATCTTATAAACCAACGTTATGTAAATAGTTTTTTATTAAAATGTTTTACCCTGTTTCTTTGCTGGTGTGTTGTCTATATTTTTAATATTTGCATAGGGTTTGTCGTTATTTTGTGCGGGATGGGTGATGGAGCCGAGCTGTCTTGCAGCCCTCATGGTGTGGAGCTCAGTTCATCTCACTATTTTCGTATTTCTCAAGAAGGGTTGTTCCTAATATTTCTATTTTAGCGAGGTCAAAAAGAGATCCAATTAGTGGCCTACTGATTTTGCTCGATTACTTTTATTTTTTTACACGATTTTTCACTATCTGCAAAGACTAAACAGAGTATTGCGACTTTGTGCTTGTTTGTAAATAGAGAATGATCCAAAGAGAACCAATTCTAAAACAGTAAATGCTTGGACAACAATCAATCAAATGGAGAGACAAGGAGGCACGACGGATTACAACGGGGGTAAAGGCCTGCGTTAACTACCCTTCAGTATCTGCAAAGAGAGAGTACTACTAAGGCAAAAGAGGGGAGGGGGTGGGGTTGCAGCGTTCAAAGCACATCAGCGTGCATAAATACGAAAATGTTTTTATCTATCACGTACTTGACATTTTAAAGCTTTTCATATTTGCTATTAAAAAACCAATGAAATTCACAGAAAAAACCATAGGTTATAGTGGATATATAGTTAGGAATTTGCATTTACAAAACCTTGAAAATTCAATGAAAAAACCATAGGTTATAGGCCATATATAGTTAGGAATTAGCATTTACAAAACCTTATTTTACTCGCATAAAACCATTGAAATTCCATATATAGTTAGAAGCGCTAACTATATATCGCGCACCCGCAATCCACTGCTGATGATGTCACATATTACATCATTCATGACATGGTCAGTGACATCACTGATGACATCACTGATGACATCTCAAATGACATCACTGATGACATCTCAAATGACATCACTGATGACATCACTGATGACAACTCAAATGACATCACTGATGACATCTCATTTGTCATCACTGATCACATCACTTATGTGATAATACAATGAACCTCTTCAGACTCTAATATAACCTTACATACACTCAGTATAAACAGACACTCACAGACTGTCACTCATCCATGGAGTTACTCACACACCTACTCAGTCATGCAAAGAATCAATCACACCTCCATTTCCTCAACTATAAAGTTATACACATCTTACTTATTCAAACATATAATAACACATATTTATTCTCTTATATAATCCCTGATACAAGCTCACAGTGATCGATACAGCCACTCACACATTCACTGGCTCTTATGTTCAGTTATTTATATCTGTCAACTCTCACATGTATTGTGTTTTACATACGTACTTACTTGCTCATGTAGCAATGAGAAATCCATTCCCATTCACTCACCAACACACCCATGCATAGTCAACCGCCCATATAGCTGTTTCCACATGCACTCTTGAACTCATACTCCTAGTGAATCAACTGCTTACACATCTATGCACAGAGTCACGCACCTCCCAGCCACCCACACACACACTCAGCCTCCCATTCAAATACTTGGGCAACCAATCAATAACCCATATGGCCACTCTTATAGCTACTGATCAACACATGCAGCAGCTTACACAACAACAAACATACTGATGCACAAATTAAGACAGTTTAGTCACTAACCCATGCACTCAGTGAGACACATTTAATCACTCACTCATACAGTCAGTCATGCACCTACTAAATTCTTCATCCAGACACTTATACATCCACTCATTCTTCAATATGTGAAACATATTTTAACTTTACAGAAACATACAGTCACTGGGTGTTGTCATCAGTGATGTCATCAGTGATGTCATTTGAGATGTCATCAGTGATGTCATCAGTGATGTCACTGACCATGTCATGAATGATGTAATATGTGACATCATCAGCAGTGGATTGCGGGTGCGCGATATATAGTTAGCGCTTCTAACTATATATGGAATTTCAATGGTTTTATGCGAGTAAAATAAGGTTTTGTAAATGCTAATTCCTAACTATATATGGCCTATAACCTATGGTTTTTTCATTGAATATATATATATATATATATATATATATATATATATATATATATATATATATATATATATATATATATATATATACATATACATATACATATATATATATATATATATATATATATATATATATATATATATATATATATATATATATATATATATATATATATATATATATATATATATATATATATATATATATATATTTACAAATACATTTGTAAAACTGCAACAGTAGGGAAAATGTTGGACAGCTGAGGGGATAAAATTACTGGCCCACATGCATCATTGTGACATTTTGCACTTCCTAATTTGCGAAAGATAAGGAATCGCAAATTAAGAAGTGCAAAATGCTATGCATCATTATTTTCGGTATTCATTTGTGATTCGGTAAAAATCGCAATTTTTACCGAATCCCAAATGAATACCGAATTCTTAAGTTAATTTTCGCAATTCCCATTGATTCCTATGGGCCAAAAGGCCCATAGGAGTCAATGGGAATTGCAAGTGGCACTTTGAAAATTTCATGGGTGCAGGGGGGGTCCAAAGGACCCCCCCATGCACCCCTGAAATGTATTTTTCGCATCATGTTTCACACACACATGTCCTAAGGACATGTGTGTGTGAAACATGAATGTTGAAAAAAAAACATTTTAAGCATTTTAAACACTTTTTCCAAATTTACCGAGTGGTTCAACCACTCGGTAAATTTGGCACCCTAATTGCGAATTTACAGTTTTAAATTTAATGATGCATTGCTTTTAAGAAATCGCACATCTGCGACTTCTTAAAAGCACCCGCAATTTTAGAACTCGCAAACATGTTACGAATTCTAAAATTGCTTCATGCATCCCAAAAAGCACTTTTGCATTCGCAAACGGCCGATTTTAAGGAATCGCACCGTTTGCGACTACAAAAATGCTTGATGCATGTGGGCCACTATTCCCACTCCAGGGAGGGCACTTGCTCTGTCACTTTTTTGCTAAATAAATATGCACTGCTGGCACCTTGATTAGTGTGATGGCCTGGTGATTTAACATCTGATACCTGTTCTTTGGAGAGGAGGTCTGCACCTTCTTTAACCGCTACCAGAAGCGGTTGGGATCCTTCTTTTCATATATATATATATATACATATATATACATATATATATATATATATATATATATATATATATATATATATATATATATATATATATATATATATATATATATATATATATATACATATATATATATATATATATATATATATATATATATATATATATTTTTTTTTTTACAAATACAAATACATTTGACACTACATTAACTGCAACAGTTGGGAAAATGTTGGACAGCGGCGGAGGGGATAAAATTACTATTCCCACTCCAGGGAGGGCAACAATAGGGAAAGTGTTGGTTAGCCTGGGAGAATAATTTACTATTCCCACTCCAGGCAGTGCCTCAGTAGGAAAGTTTTGGATAGCCGTGGGGAATAATTTAATATTCTCGCTCCAGGGAGGGCAAAAGTAGGGAAAGTGTTGGATAGCAGAGTTGATATAATGTACTATTCCCACTCCAGAGAGTGCAGCAGTAGGGAAAGTGTAGGATTGCGGATGGGATAAAATTACTATTCCCACTCCAGCAAGTGAACAGTAGGGAAAGTATTGGTTAGTGAAGGGGAATAATTTACTATTCCCACTCCAGCAAGTACAACAGTAGGGAAAGCGTTCGATAGCGGAGGGGAATCATTTGCTATTCCCACTCCAGCAGGTAGAACAGTAGGGAAAGTGTTGGATAGAGGAGGAGAATAATCTACAATTCCCACTCCAGGGACTGCAACAGGAGGGAAAGAGTTGGATAGCAGAGGGGTAACAATTACTATTCCCACTCCAGCTAGTGCAACGATAGAGAAAGTTTTGGATAGCAAAGGGGAAATATTTACTATTCCCACTCCAGGAAGTGCAACAGTAGGAAAAGTGTTGGAAAGTAGATGGGATAAAATTTACTATTCCCACTCCAGAGTGTGCAACTGTAGGGAAAGTGTTGGATAGCGGAGGGGATAAAATTACTATTCCCATTCCAGCGAGTGCAACAGTAGGGAAAGTGTTGGATAGCGGAGGGGATACAATTACTATTCCCAGTCCAGCAAATGCAACAGTAGGGAAAGAGTTGGATAGCGTAGGGTTAAAAACTACTATTCCCAAACCAGCGAGTGCAACAGTAGGGAAAGTGTTGGGTAGCAGCAGGGAATAATTTACTATTCCCATTCCAGAGAGTGCAACAGTAGGGAAAGTGTTGGATAGCGGAGGGGAATAATTTACTATTACCACTCCAGCAAAATAATTAACATTAATTAACAAACAATTAATTAATTAAAAATAAATTACCTCCTACCATATTCCCCTATAAATGACACCACTAATGTTGTCAAATATAACATAATTATCATAATTAATTGTTAATTAATTAATTAATTAATTAATTATTACTATTAACAAGCAATTTAAAAACAATCAATAAAAACTTCATTCACACAATTAACACTATAAAACAACTTATAATACATTTCAAAAAAAAAAAATATATATATATATATATATATATATATTTTCTCCAATCCTGACGAAAACAATAGCAATCAGGCGCTGACTCCGTGGGGTCATGTTCAGAAACAAGTATTTTATTTTCTTAGTGCATTAGGATTCACGCGTTTCGACGGTCAAAGCCGCCTTGCTCACAACACAGAGCAAACAATGAGTCATTGCTTTTAAACATGTCAACATTTGATTGGATCTCAGAATGGTTTCCCCGTAGTCATGGTTACCAGTTACAAACTCACTGGAAAGTTACAGCGTTTTATGTAGTACAACTGCTCTTACTTATTAACAGCAACCTAAAGGTTAAACCACATATATTTCATGCTATGTAAATAATGGACAATTTATATCATTGTCGATTATGAATTTTTAACCAAAAAACATTGCACCCTTCGCAAATATCAAGAGAATGCATGTAAACTATGTATTGCAATGTGTTTAAAACAAATAAACCAGTTCAATCTACCGTGTAAGTACAAAAATCATGGTTGTACTTGAGACTACAGAATACTGGGTCTAGTGCCCGTTTTATAATCAAGAACCTTGAAAATCCCGGGGTTCAATGTGTGTGATATATATATATATTAAAAATAAATGACTTCCCAGTCTACTCCCCTATAAACCCACAGCCCGCTCTTAAAAATGACACAAACAACATAATTAATAATTAATTAATAACCAACTATTAAATAATTAATACATTATTTACCACAATTAACTATATAACATGTTAAATACATAAATATTAAATAATAACACATATAAATTGATTAATTATTATTACATTACTTCCCACCCTACTACCAGGCACTGCCAGTACCGGGCGTTATACTGGGTCGGTGAAGTCAGGCAGAGGAGGGTCAGGGTGGGGGGTTGTAAAATGCGGGATATGGACCATTAGAGGTAAGTACCGAAAAAAAAAACAACGAATTTCGTTGCCCACGCTGCATCGCCAAATTTGATGCAGCATGGGCAACGAAATTCGTTTTTTTTTCCCTGTACTTACCTCAAATGGTTCATATCCTGCATTTTACAACCCCCCACCCTGACCCTCCCCTGCCTGACGTCACCGCCCCAGTATAACACCTGTCACGGGCCGTGCCTGCCTACTACCCGATAAACCCAGAACCCGCTCCTAAAAAAATAACACAATTAACATATTTACCAATTCATTATTAATAATTAACAATTAATATCTAATCAATAATACATTAATTACCATAATTAACAATATAAAACCTTCAATATTGAAATATTAATTAATAAAAAATATGAATTAATTATAATTAAATTACTTCCCACCCTATTCCCCTATAAACCCACAACCCGCTCCTAAAAAAATTCGATATTTTGAAAAATGATATTCCTTACCTTCAACTCAATATTCTTGACAATGATATTTTGACAATTGATATTTTTGTACTACGATATTTTGCACTCGCCATTAGTGCAAGTCGACATTTGCAACTCTATATTATGCCTGTTCACCGTAAGGAGTATTCCTGTATGAGTGCATGAATAACATAGGGCATATTACCAACGTTTAGCGATATTTATCACTAACGATGCTTAGCAACAAATTTTTTAACGCTAAGCATCGCAGGAAATTATCGCAGAGATAACTTGCTATTAGCAAGGTTTATCTCAGAAGTGATAAAAATCCTCGCGCTAACTGCCAATTGAGAGATTATCGCTGGAAAACCAACGATAATCTCTCGAAGTTTGGCGCTAGCTTGATAATAGGGGCTCACAAACTTAGCCATGATATCCACCTTCCATAGGATATCATGGCTAAGTCAGGAAAATACCAGGTGTAAAAAAAGCAGTGCTAACCGCGGTTAGTGTTGCTTTTTTTATCACTAAGAGGGTTAGCGAAATCCTTGATAATAGGTTAACAACATTTCTCCTATTATTTTTCTCTGGAACGCCCCCTTTGCATCTCATTAGAGATGCAAGGGGAAGCGTAGAGAAAAAGGGTGCTAACATGCAAATTTGCATGTTAGCACCCTGTTGCTGATAGGGAGATCATTTTATCTCCGCTTTCTTGGCTTTTAAAGCGAAGAAAGTGGAGATAAATCCCTTGATAATATGCCCCATAGTCTTATGTGATTCAGGGTAAGTGGTCTACAGCTGGAAAGTTAAGCCTGTTCGAGTACAGAGTGAAGAGTTTTCCTGTGTGAGTGCAGCCTGAGAGGTATGGCTATGTAAGGGCAGCAGTATGAGTGTGGGGTGCCTACCTATTATGTATTTGTGTGCTATCATCTCTTTAAAACCTTTTACATATATACATCATCGTCATCTCACCAACCCACCACTCTTTTTCTAACATCACAAAATGTAACACACTCGCATCACTTCCGGCACCCATTTAACCTTCTTATGCCACACTTTTTCAACAAAACTCAGATTCACACTTCCCAGACATACAGACAACCCACACCCAGCTCACTTGCTACCCAAACATTTTTCTATCTAATTACATAAATCAAATAAAAAACAGGGCCAAAGATCAAACACTTTTTAAACAGTCTCAAAACGTTTTAATTCTTTCAATGACATGCACAAAAAACAATTGGCCACAAAACAAAGGTTGACGCGTTTCAAACCCTTCCAACTACGAGGTTCCCTTCAGGACCAGAAAGCTGTAGAAAGAAAAAACAAATGACATAATTTCTTAATATCTAGTTTGGCGCATATTCAATTCATCCTCTTTTCCTTCCTCTTCGAGGGTAAACCTTTTACCTTGGTTATATTGCTGCCGGATCAGCCGATCCATGCCTCAACATCATAACATTCCAGTGGCGATAAACTCTTCACCTTATTTACCAGGCAGCATTAAGCCACTTAATGTGGATTAACACTGTCTTTTAAATAAGGGCACTTTCACGCTATACTTAGAGTAAAAGGGGTGGGCAATGGGTGTCGTGTGGGTGTTCTGCCGCAATACCCATTTATTTTGGCACTGCCCCCAATTTACAAGGGTGCTGTAAATTGGAGGCAGCCCCAAAAATTCAAACCAGGGAAAAGAGAAGAAATTATTAATTTCTCATAGTTTTTGCTGTTCTATGTGTGGTGCATTGTGCAGCACACATAGAAACAAATAATTAAATAACAAAAAATAATGAGTACAATGCAGATTATTGAATTAACATAAACCAATTAGCACATTGTACATAACGTGAACAACAGCTGTTCGTATTCTTTTCGTTCATGTTATTCCCTTGCTCCTTCATATAATGTTTTACCTGAACAACATCTCAATTATGTGAGGTGGCATAATGGCCTAATCAATTTTTTTTTACTGTTTTTTATTTGTATAAATTCAGCCAGTACAATGTTAAGCAAGTTCTGCAAACAGAAAACATTCCATTGTTAATTCAAATGATCAATAGTCAGGAGGAGTTGATATGTGCATATACAATTCAGTAGAAGAATCCGATCGCTCTCCCAAGCCCAGTTTCATGGCTAATAAATAGTACATTGTTGACACCCTTCAAGAGGGGAATCACACCCATAACGGCTTCATTTTGGGCATTTTGTGCAACAAGTGTAAAGTAAAATGTTAGAAATTATGTGACATTAAGCTGCAATAAGGACATTTTACCCAGTTCTAGCTTTGTGCAGCAGGTGTTCAAATAGATGGGCCTCTTCTGTCACCACCTCCTCTGCAAACACTTGCATTTCTGACTCCCTGAATATATATTTTCTAACTCACTCAGGAACCATGGTTTAGATGGTTGGCTCTTTGTGCTCAAAGGTTGAAGAGGATTGAAAATCCATAAAATGGCTGCAAAGATATATTGATTGTGCATAATGATGCATCTCTCTCTGGCTGGGAGTGGATATCCACAATATGAGAATTCAGGGCTGGAGGTCCCCTCAAGAAGGTCACCACATCTGTAACCTAGAGCTTCTGGCCATTCAGTTACCTTTGAAAGCATTATTGAAGATATTTAAGACAAGATAGTCCTGTTCAAAACAAACAAGACTGCCATGTAATATCTACATCCTTTACTATTCACATCTCCAAAACAAGCCTTTCTAAACCCTTCACTCTGACTCTTCCCCTTCCACCTCCCATTCACTCATCACAAACCGCATCCTACTACTATGATCTCCAAAAAAACCTTCCCTCGTCTATCCCTCCACTATCCTTTTCAATCCAACTAACAGACTCACATGTCCACTCAAATTAATTTCATATTTCCCTATACTAACTCCCGACCAACCTTGTTAGGGTTCCGGAGTAGTGTGCTAGCCACTGAAAAGCGCTTCAACATCAGAGGTAGCATTAGCAAGCGCTATATAAATACAAATCCTTCTCTCTTCTAATCCCCCACTATCCTTTTTCAATTCAGAGAACAAACGCACGTCTACCGCTCAAATTAATTTCACATCTCCCTCTGCAAATTCACCAGTAACCCTCTTTGATGTCCGGAGTAGCTTGCTACTCACCGAAACGCGATTCAATGCCTCGTCAGAGGTGGTAAGCGCTATATAAATTCAATTACAATACAATAAAATATGTAGCAAAAAAAATATGAAGCAGAAAGTCACATCTCCAAAATACAGGGTAATCAGAGCGCTCTCCTATGATCTTCCAGTCAGTTTGGCACTTTTACGTTTGCTGATGCCTTTTCCTGTTATAAAGTGTTCTACTTCTGATCGGGTTTTTGCGGCTTAGAAAATTCCGAGTGGTAAAGTCTCACACAGTAATTCCATTTACAACGGACCCGAAATACACTTGAAATCACGCTTTTTTCCAGGGTCGAGGACAATCTTACCGACTGGTACCATTAAAATCGGCTGTGATTGTACTGCACCGGTTTTACCGCCTAACTCACAATGAAGGCCCAAGTTGTCAAGCAGGGGATGTTATATTACAGACCAACACCAAACTGCTATTACAGCAGAGTATGGATGGTGTTTTCTTACTCCAGATGTGTAGGGATTTCTGTAATAGATTAAAGATAGGGGTATGTTTTTATTTAGATATTGAGTCAATTAATTGTGCATTTGTACTCTCTCTGTTCTGTGTGCAATAAGGTTCTGTTTTTCCCATGTGATGACTTCTAGCTCATAGGTATGTTGGGAAAATAACACTCTTTGCCCAAGGCAAAATGGCAGCAACACGTTTGATTCGACA
Source organism: Lissotriton vulgaris (assembly GCF_964263255.1). NCBI lineage: Eukaryota > Metazoa > Chordata > Amphibia > Caudata > Salamandridae > Lissotriton > Lissotriton vulgaris. The sequence goes on along the minus strand of NC_141685.1, from coordinate 426,027,905 downwards.
CAGAAACCAAAGAGAGGCGTCTGCCTACGCGTATCACCCTGAATTAATCCTTCCTACTGTTTCCTCTTTGACCAGCTCGCACTGTACGCCTCTGTCAGGCGGATACACTCACTTTGTACTGTAGCCCTAGCGCTGTTATTCTGTTAAATAATTTATAAGACAACACTGACCTTAACGCTCCTTCAGCTATTGAACAAACATCAGGCCGTGTTAAGTTCACTTCAGATTGTCTGAGAGGCCCCTCGGAGCATACAGCAGAGCGCGAGCAGAAAAGGAAGGCGTGTGTACGGAGCAAATCCTGCCTTGGCTTTCCACTTCATTTTCTACTTTGAATCTGTTTTTAAAAAAAATGTAAACACGCTAAATTTCTAGTAGAGAAGTCTTTTTTCACACCATTGCAGATGCCCTTTCACTCCTAAGTGGATCAGACTTTGGTTTGGTAATTGCCCTGTTACTGTTATGTATTTATTTATTTTTTATAAGGCGGACTAAGGCTTATTTTCAGAGCCTCTGGGTGCTGCAGAGAATTGGCTGGGCTTTTCAGCTGCAGTGGAAAGCGGCGCGCCCGTTTTATACTCCTGCAGGGCTGAAAGGTAATTCATTTACCCAAGTGCTGCGGTACACATAGGAGCGGTGGGGCGAAGGGGGTGGGGGGTAAAGGGGGGGGGGGGGTAGGATGGAGTCAACAGACGACGGGATAGAGAAAATAAAATAAAACAATAAATTAAAAGAACCCTTACCTTGCGATCGCCGCATCGCCAAGTCAGCGATGCGTCAAGCGCAAGGTGTTTTCATTTTTTAAAAATGTTCCCTAACCCGTCGTCTGTCAACTTCACCCCCGCCTCACCCCACCACCTTACCGCTCACCGCTCTTACCTGTACTAGCCGCACCTTCATTAAACCTGAAATTTCTTTGAGCGAATGCTTTTATTCCAATAGGCAACTTGGAGACAGTGAGGAAGGTTTACCTATTTCTGTTTCTGCCTGTGCTGTCTGAAAATAAAGCGCTCAGAGAAATATGGGTTAAATTAATTCACTTTAGGCCCTACAGACGCATAAAACTGGAACTGGGCTCTGTTCCCGGCCAGAAAAGCCATCATGACACGGCCCTTGGATTCAGATCATAATGTTTGAGAGAGGATAGTGCTGTAGGGATGTAACACTAAAAGCTGTGCCATCCAACCGCAGAGCCAAGTGCCTGTTTTTTGCGTTTAAGGTGTCCAAAGTTCACACATCTAACTGAATTTCTCCACCTTGATGCATGAAATGCAGGCATCACAGGCTGGAAACAGTGAGCAGGGATTCTCTCTCACCGTTTCTGACTAGTATCACTGAATTTAGCAGGCAAAAGTGTTTAGAAAGATATGGGGGTAAATTGTATACATGCACAATATCTTACTGCAGAGCTGGTGCTCCCTGATGTTGACCTGATTGACAATTTCAATAGTTGAACAACAGGAAGGAATGAAGCAACGGGAGCAATCTATTTCACTCTGTACAAACCAAGAAATAATGTTTGCATGTGGAAGCAATGCAGGCCAATACATGAGAAACCAGACACAACTGCAAGTTGTATTGTAGGTGAGAGGGTAAGTGATTGTTGTATGGAGGAGGTAATTTATAGTTGGGTGATGGGAACAGAGTTTTGTTTCTGAATAGGGAACACCACATCAGCTAGAGTGAGAGCCGCTCGGTAGCCAGCAGGTGCCGTGGCAGCAGGGCTCACGGGCACCATTATTTTGTGATACCATAATGCCCTTTTGCACCTCTGGACTCTAAAAGGCATTAGGATTCGAATTTATATAGAGAGCAGTCAAGTAATGCTCAGCAAAGAGAGGATCCATTAACATGTCAAAGGTACACTTACAAGGGAGCTGTCCATTTGATAGGTATGGCTGTTTCCCACGTTTCCTTCTAGAGTAAAGAGATAATTGAAAAAAAAATATTTTCTAAAGCAATGCATACACTCGGAGAATTTGGAAATTCATTTGGAAAGAGTTTTTTTGCCTTTAAACTTTAATTGCATAGTGAATTACTAGAGGTCTTGGTGGTCTTGGGTGGCGTATCGCTCCCGTGCAATGGAAAGCATAGTATTTAGTTATCTACAAAGTGTAGTTCTGATGCCAAGGACGTTTTGATCTGTAGGATGTTTTTGCAGCTAATAACAAGAGGTGCATCAAGTAACGGAGGCAAGAGAAGCATCAAGTAGATGAGGTTGCAACAAGTAATTGCTACATCAATAAAAAGAAAAGTCATGGGCGCCTTTTCCACAGGGCTTCCCCTAAAAAGAATGTTCACCTGTCACTGGTTTCCATCAAGGAAATTATGGGCCCGATTCACAGAACTAACAAGACAAAATCCTAAACTTACTACTTTTGGTATTCACAGAAGTTAGGATTTTGTCTTAAGTTTGTCTTAAGACAGACTTAAGACAAAATCCTAACTTAAGTCTGTCTTAAGTCTGTTTTAAGACAAACTTAGGATTGAGTCTTAAGTTCATTCCCCCGACTCGTGACAAACATTTTTCGCATTTTAGTCATGTAGGGTTTCTCTGCTCGGGTGTATTTACTTTCACTTGGTGCCAGCTGCAGCGCTTAGTTCCTTCAGAACTCGTGCCAACTTCCCCTCAACCTTTGTGTGCCGGAGAGGGCAGTGACCCCACGCGCTCACCGTCAGTTCCCTCAGCTGCTCTAATGCAGGCGAGACGCAGCGCGCGCCGTGCACCCGCCCTTTGACCCCAAGAAGTGCACTTTTATTGTACGACACATGCCTAAGATTTTGGGAGAGACCGGTGACAGCGGGTGATTAGGATCAAGCAGACTGTTTGGGTGGAGGGGGATAGTGCGGTGAGACTTTCTCACAGGGGAAGGGCAGCTTCGGAGTAAAGTTGAGCACCTTTACCGCGCCTCACAGACTGGCGGTGAGTGCGGGTGGAGGACCCGAGTTCACAGAGGTGTCCGACATCACTGATGCCGCCAGTTTGTGATAGAGGATAGTTGAAAGGTGAGGCTAGCATAGTGCTGAAGTTACGTGCTACAATACCGTGGTGCAAGCGCTAAAGATGAGGTCAGTGGTGTGTGTTGCGCACTGTCTCGCGATGTCTCGCAAACACTTAAGGTGCGAGGGCCCGATTCACAGAATGAACTTAAGACTCATTCCTAAACTTACTACTATTTTGGTATTCACTGAGTGCACTTACTACTTTTGGCATTCACAGAACGAACTTACTACTTTTGGTATTCACAGAAGTTAGGATTTTGTCTTAAGTCTGTCTTAAGTCTGTCTTAAGTTTGTCTTAAGGCAAACTTAAGACAAAATCCTAACTTCTGTGAATACCAAAAGTACTAAGTTCATTCTGTGAATACCAAAATAGTAGTAAGTTTAGGATTGAGTCTTAAGTTCATTCTGTGAATCGGGCCCCGAGTGTGTAGTCAGGACAAAGACTGGGCAGTGTGGCGCGCTGCACGTCCCAAAACAACCATTGAAGGCAGGTGTGTGTGGAAAGAGCGAGGGTTCAGTTCAGTGACAGGTGAGCACTGCCACAAACACCACTGTGGTGGTTTGATGTGTGTGTGTTTTTACGGACACAGACAAGTCTGAGGTGAGATGAGCCGCATATATGTCACACAAACTGCTGTTCGACAGTGCGGGTGAGTTCAGAGAAATGTGGTCTAATATTTCGGGCCCCCAGAGGTAGAGTCAGCACAAGTTGTGCTACGTCTGCGCAACAGAGGAACCAAACCCCTGGCTGCCCGATGCTGCACAAACACTAATGGAACAAGGTACTATTAGACCTTAAAAGAGTTGGGTGAACTCACCTTGACCCAAATAGACTACGACAACACATGGTCTCTTTCACTATTCTGACCATTCTAGTCAGGTAGGCTTTCTACTATTCTGAAGAAAGCCTACCTGACAGGCTTGGGCATTAAACAAGGCTGAAACATGTCGACCTTTTTATGGACATTTGATAGTGCGGAAGACTCCTAATCCCCATTCCTACACACAAAATAAGTTTTAAAGGAGCCCGAATCCAGACCCATTCAAAATTATTTTTATCTGGCTATATGAGCTTTTTAACAACATTTTTTTCATCTACACTGTTATCCACCATCACTGATCACTACTGCACTAACCAATGGTTTACCTCCGGGTGAAGGAAGCATGAGGACTAACCCTATGATGATGCTGTCACGTTGTTAAGAGAGAAGCAGAGAGTCAAGATATACCGCCACCTGAGCCTCGGTACGTGAATGAAGGTTTTATATCGGTACATTATACGATAGTCAACAAACCCTGGTTACTCAGGACAAGTGATCCATTCCCCCCTTGATTTTTTGGTAATACAAATGAGGGAGCCGATTGGATGACAACTTCTTCCTTCTCCCCCCCCTTCTGATTTGATATATTTTTTTCATGCCTGTCGCCATCACGAAAACCTGGCGGTGAGGGAAGAAAAACACAATAATGGCCCTCAAGTCCTGGGAGAGAACTTCGAGGAAGGGAAGGTCATTAGTTCTCTATTTTCCAAAGCCAAAATCCTCATTGGGAGTTTGCTTTTGAAAACCAAAAAGTTAAATGTTTGGTGGTTGGCCATTAAAACTAACAGCGGCCATTCATCATACTTCTAGTACATTGAAAGCAATCACAGTGATGCTGGTTCCCTTCAAGGTACAGAGATAATCCCTAGACCCCAAGAATAGTCATGCTTAAATTTGATGGATGGTAGTCCATCAGGGAGGAGGCGGTAATGACTTCACCTGGCTAAGTCTGAAAGAGCCCCAGAGTCATCACAAAAGCTGAATACAAACATTGTTACAGAGTTGCACCCTAAGCTAAATCTACCATCTTCTTAAAATATATTAGCTCCTGTAAGTAAAGTGGAGAAACTAGGCTGTCAATATTTTTGCAGCAAAACAAGATACTGGGTTTCCTGAAGACGTACGGCCTCATTTAGATGTTGCCATTGCGGTGGAGGTAGTCACTGATCCATTCACTGCAGCTATTATGCCCCTCAAGTGGGGTCCACCTTAAGGTACAGCATATCCAATGCCCCCCACATGCAAGGAGTTTTCACCCAACCCCAGGAGACATTTCAGAATTTTTCTTTGTGTACCACCATGAATTACGTGGTTGCCCAGGACTGAAAATATGCCAAGTGATGACTTTTTTATTGACTTTCATTAAAGTGGTTTTATTTAATTCTATTTTCCCAAAATGTATGTTCTTCAATATTTACAAACACAATGCATTGATAATTAAAGACAAGCACACTGCTCCATGCAGAGTACTACAGACTCACATTGTTAGCACTTAAATACCTTCGCACAAATTCCTAGAATTATTGACAAGAAACGGATAAGCCTCACCGCATTATATCATCAATAGAAATGAGAGCTGACCAATTGAGTGAATCACAAAACAAATGAGCGGCACAGTGACATCCTGACTGAAAAAGTAACAACCGGTCTATTCACTGTAAAGCAGGACATCGTCTGAGGCAATGATAATTTTGACTCAACCACAGAGCGGGAACTGGACCTATGCCGAAAGTGATAACTATTAAATATCTGGCTTCATATCTATATTTTATATAGAGTGCTCTCCTACAGTAGTAATAAAAAGTGTGTGTTCACACTGTGATGATAACACTCGCTCCATCTCACACAAAGGCCAATTGTCACAGACTTGGACAGGTTTGAAGGTGTTAATTCTTTCATTGAACTAGTTTCCACTGCCGAGCCTAATCCACAGAAATATCTGTGGATTAGGGGCCAGGCTGAATTCAATGAATCGGCCCCACACATTCCTCCCATTAGCAGCAGCCAAGTACCAAAATTGCCAAAGCTAATATATCTGCCTTTATTATGCAAAGGCATGCAAATCAAGCCAGGCGGCAGAACTGTCCACAGACTATGCAACAATTAAAGCTTGGTGAATATAAATAGGCCACATTCATAGACGGGACAAAAAAGAGATAGATTGCACAGAGACATGGCAAAAATCATCTTCACTTTTGTGCATAAATGCATTTGACGACAATAGCACACTGAAGCCATAACTATTGACTTTACCAATGCTTGCTTTAAAACAGCTTGACACTGGATACTGCAGTGCAGTCAAACAAAATGTAGACATATTTCATCAGTTCCTCATTTGATTGAGATCAAGCACTCTGAGCTAAAACGTGTAAAAAGATTTTGTAAATTAATCCTTGCTGAATTGTGAGGCAGAATATCACTTGACGCTGTTTCTTAGAGCGTGGGATAGATTTTTCTAATACATACTTTCAATATGTCTGTTGTCTATACCATATTATATAAAGATATTTGTAGCTTGGGTCAAGGAGGTCTCTCTCTGTTGGGATTTATTATCCACTAGAGAAATGGCAACACTTGCTCCCCAGTGAATCACTATTGCTAAGCCTTCTGTGCCAGGCTCAGAATTTTCTGTTAACTTTCCCATTGAAATATCAGAACTTTAAATCAAATATTATTATTATTACTAATACTGTTATTGGTATTATTAATATTAATAATAATAATACTAATAACAATATTTGATTTAAAGTTCTGGTATTTCAATCGGAAAGTTAATTGAAAATTCCTAATTCAGCCAAGTGGTTTATAATCCAACAAAATTGACATGTCCAATTTCCACTACACACCAGGGATTTCCTTTATGGGGAGAGCGGCCAGTGCTCCTCCAACCCCACAAGTATTTTCAGCGTTTTCTGTCCCCAGGGCGACACTTGGAAGCAATAAAAAACAATTTGTTAGGGGGTGCCCAAACTGTCCTATGGCAATGCCCCCAATCCAAAAAGGGAACACAATCTTTCTGCCCTCATGGTGGGTGGGGCAGATAGAGGGCTTGCACATCGGAGGGCAGAAAGCCGAGTAGACACCATGGATTTCAAAATAGTGCCAAAATTAACAAAAGGATGGGGTTGGCCCACTCTGCCATCGTACTATATGCCACACTAGAAGGAGCAATAGAATTTTTCTGCACCCCATCCCGCGGGAGGCTTACTTTGTTTGAGGGTTGGTTGGTTGATGATTTGCACACAGCAGGGTAAAAATTAAATGTGGAAAATTCATGCAAAAAATTCCTACTCGACCACGTAAGCTACTACACCCACAACTCTTTGATAGGACAACTTAACCTTTACATGCTAATAAGCACACAATCAATTCACAAAGGTGATCTTTGAAAAATATTAGGCAATGAGAGAGGTGATGATTTTGGGGGTCACCCCTAACGAAAGGGGGAAGACCAATCAGATGCATTGAACACAAAGAGCATAACAAGCTGAACGATTCGGTGGTGGTCCCATCCTCGTGGGACCACCCCAAGCAAAGTTATGGCTAAAAATACGAAGCCAACCAAAGGCCCAGCAAAGCATTATGGGGCAAGATTCTAGAGTGCAGTGAATATTGTAGGGTCTTATTCTCAAGGAGCTATCACTGAGTTAGCTGCACTTTATCGCAGCCAAAGTCGCGATAAATGTATCTCCCCATTCACAAGTAGGTGCTAACATCCCATATCACCAGTTTACCTGCAATAGCAGCCCCAAAAAACATCGCCACAGATGACCCCAGCAACTATTGCTAATAAGATGCAGAGTAGGCATTCCCATGCAAAAAGCTGCGACAACACCACGCCGCAACGTTCTCAACGACCAGCCAGAACAGCGATAAGAACCCAAAACAGGCGATTAGGCGCGCTAGCAGCAGGAAATTAACACCTGCTCTGACCTGGCGTAAAGTTGGATGACAGCCTACACCAGAAAAGGGAGCCCAGCCCAGAGCCACACATGAAGAACAACAGATACCATGGAACCACTGCTCATGCAGCTCGGAGCACCAACAGGACCCCAACACCCACCGCCACCACCCCCAAGACCCCTTTGCCCTCCCCCAGCACCCCCCTTGCAAATACATGTCACATCAACTGGACAAAATCATGTACCAAAGAATCACCCTGATGTCGCACACTCACATTTGGTAACATGCATGTGTTGTCACAAAAATGAGCATCACACATTCACCTTCAAATTACCAAACAAAAATGTATTCAAGGAACACAGAACACAAACGAAGACACATGGCGGCTCTCCTCAGGACAAGCTGTAGGTCACAGCCTGCAAGACAAAAAAATGATAAGAAGGTGTGTCATGCGCTCATCAAAAGACATAGAGAGAGCGAAGGAGAGAGAGAGATACAGAGAGATAGAGAGAAAGAGAGGTAGAGAGAGAGAGAAAGACTGAAAGAGAGGGGAGAAAACACAGACAAAAGAAGAGAGGGAAAGGAATAGAGAGTGCCGACACAGCACACCCAGGCCTCACTTCTCACCTACTGCCACCGGTGTGTCTCCAGCCAGGTGCCGTTATGTACTGCAGTTAACCAGGTCCCACATCTGAAACAGAACACTTATCTGAAACAGAGTCCAGATACATGAATGGCAAAGTACATACAATTGCACATGCCATCATCTCCTGTCTGCCCCAGCGCACCCAGGCAGCTGCACCCCAGCTCATCCCGCCGCTCAGCCGTGCATGCCCGCCCCTGGGCACCCAAGCCTCACTGCTCACCTCCCGCCACCGGCGTGTCACAAAGAGGGCCCACCACGTGCCGATGCAAGCCCAAAGCCCAGGGCCCACAAACATTACACCCTCCACATCATGCAGCCTGCTCCGCGGGCCGCCGGGTCTCACATTTGATTCTGGGTCTTGATTTCGCTATGGCAGAGGACATACCCTTGCACAGGGCATCATCACAGGCTGCACATTTGGTCAGCCCTTGAGGTTTCACTAACTCTGTGACCAGTGAGGCCACGCCACGTGGCAGTAGGCACACACTGCCCGCAGGCTGAGGCCTACACTGCGGTCTAGCAGGGCTCACAGCGATCGTCACCAGTCTGGACCACCAGGACGGGACATTATCGCAGGCTACACACATGCTCAGCACTTAAGGTGCCCCTACCTCAGTGCACCAAAAGTCACTCTCCCGTGGCGGTATGCCTGTGCCGGCTGCAGTGTATCCGGTGATGGACCCTCTGTGATTGAGTATTGTGGTGCGGACAACAGCATGTCATCTCCGGTCATGGGGAACGTGATGTTGCAGGGCCCTAGGCCCTCATGCTTACATTGACACCACACGGATGCACCCAGATGGAGAGTGGAAATGGCATAGAGCATGTGCGCCCGGCCCTTTTTTTGGCAGGGTCACATGTCTTGTGACGCGTGTGCTGGATGAGTGTGGTGTGGGTGTAAACCAGCCTTGAGGGAGTGGCTGTGGCATGCTGATAGCTAGACCTGGGATCTGCAGATCACTACCGAGAGTCCCCCTCTGCGTGCATAAGCGGAGTGGGCCTGGCCCTGGCACCAGGACTGCATCTGGCAATGTGTCACCCTGTGGCCCAAGTCCAACGACATGAGCAACATGGACGCAAGGGGGAATTACTGAGCCTACATTCATCCATACTTCCACACTTGAAAGATCAAAGATATGACACATCTGTGTGATTATGAATGTTTAATGCACATTCAGTGGAGTGTTGCAGCTGGAAGAGTACAGGGCCATTCAAACCCCACTTTACAATGTAGGCCTGTGGAGGGCCAGCCACAGTCCTTCAGGGAATGACAAGTCCTAAGGAAGAGGAAGTGTTCAGTCCACAGTCTGATTGCTGTGTCATTGGTAACCAAACTGAATATGGCAGTCCATGTCGAGGTCCAAGGTGAGTGTCGCAGAGTGTATCCGGGGACAGTGGAAGGTGATGATGCAGAGGGCAGAAACAAGCTCTATGACAGAGATGCATTCTGCTGTGTCCTTCTTACCATGATGGCAGATTCATTCATATCTTCGTCCACTGCTGTTTCATGTGCCTCACGTGTGGGTGGTGGTGGCCTGTCTCCTGCACTGTGTGGCAGTAACACCTCAGGGGCCGGAGGTGGAATGTCTGCCACACTGTGTGGCACTAGCACTTCAGGGGGTGGTGATGTGGATGGAGAGGTAGCAGAAGCATGCATCAGCGCCAGGCCTTGTGACAGCAATGCCATGAGGATGGTCCTGAGGTCATTGAGGAACCCAGTTACCTTTTGCTGGTGGGCAGCCGTGACAGCCGCTCTTTCTGCCTGTGTCCACTCCATGGTCTCCATTGACCTCCGCATGTGTTCCAACACCCGTGTGACTTCGCTATTGCCACTCTGACTGGACAGTTGTTCTAGTGTCTGAGTCAGGGCTCCAGCGATGTCAGCCATGGCCCATTGGATAGCATAGAATGGACTGTGGGTGTCTGTTATGGACCATGAGTGGTCCCTGATGGGACTTAGACACCCACGTATGTCATCTAGTTTGGCTGCCATGCGGTCGAAGCCCACCTGCACCTGTTCCGCAGATACTCCAGGCTCCCCAACACACGACGTTGGAAGGCCATGTGTTCTTCGTGGAGGTCCTGGGAGGCAGCCGTGGTGGTGCGTGCTGCCTGCTGTGTGGTCTGTGCAGGGGGTGGGGTCTCCTCATAGCAGCTGGGTTGCCCTGCTCCTGGAGGTGGGGTGCGGAGGCTCTCCATGACTGGTTGGAGGGCATCAGAGTCCTCTTCATCATCAGAGAAGAGAGGTTCGGGCTGCTCTGCAGGAGGTGTTGATTGTAGGGGTGGGCGGAATTTGCATAGTCGCACTACGCAAAATTCCGCGAAACGGTAAAAAATCTCTGCGAACACGTAGAAATTCCTGATGCTTTTTTCCTGTTTGCGATCGCTGCTCGGGGGGGAAATATCTCGCGAACACGCATTTGATGTTGATGGTGATGATTTTGAGGTCCCCCTTAATCTAGGGGGTCGACCGAACAGATGCCTTGAACACAAAGAGCATATCATGCTCAACGATTGTGGTGGTCCCATCATCCTAGGACTACCCCGAGCAACATTATGGGCAAAAATACAATGCCAACCAAAGGCCTAGCAAAGCTTTATGGGACGAGATTCTAAAGTGCAGCGAATCGTTCAGCATGATGTGCTCTTTGTGTTCTAGGCATCTGCTTGCTGTATTTTCATTTTCACTTTTGTGAGAGGACTATATTATCAAAGGTATGTGAGGTTTCTGTTTTATTAATAGGCATGAGATGAGCCAGAACGGTGTTAGGAGTGGAGTTCACAGAGTTTTTGTTCAACTCTGCAGAATTCTGTGTAGTGGTACTCCGCCAACTACGCACACTCTTTTTTTTTTAAACAATTTTTATTGAACAAAATGCACAGCATTTTAGTGATATCATAGGTACATTACAATACGGACAACTACGCCCACTCTCAGTAAAAATTCTATTAGACACCTGTAATATTACGGTGGGGCATCTCACTCTTGCATTGGGCAATATCCCCAATCCAAAAGGTATAAAATAATGTTTTTGCCTCCTTGTGGCACACATGGAGGGCTTACCCCCTAGAGGTGCAGAAATCCCAGTAGCCACCAGAGATTAGAAAATGCCACCAAAATAAACAAAAGAATGGAGCGGCTATACCACTATCTCAGGAGGGGCAATAGGTTCTATCTGCCTCTGTGGGAAGCTGACTGGGGAGGCTGCCTCCTAATCTGCCCTGAAGAGGTACAAAGCCAATTACACACCAGGTATTTTATATATAGCATAGTGGCAGGGGCATCCCACCCTGACATTGGACCATACCTCCACCGACAGGATGTCTTGAGGATTACTGCAGATTCCGGAAGGTTCCATTACAGAAATGCAGGTAAAATGTATGAATTAAGGGAAAGTTTGAGATTTGCAGGGCACTGTGGTTAAGAAAACATTGGGGGATCAACTCAAGGCATAACACCCTGGACTTCCCACAGTGTCTATTTAATAAAAAATTCTGGGGTTGGTAGGTTTCCACTGGTAGTGGCTTAGCCTGGTTTCAAATAAGAGTAGCACTTCCCATTGCCAAATCAGATAAATTCTTAGACCAGAAGCGTTGTTGTCTCCAAATTGCATTTTGGGACCTGTTGTGTGTTGGGAACTAGGTCTACCCACTGAAGTGAAAATGCTGGGGAGGCAGAATTTAGTTGGTCCCTTCAGACTTCGGAACGTTCGCTCACACAAATGTGAGGAATATATGTGTCTTTAGCTAAAGTTGGGGTTTGCAAGGGCTTCTAGGCAAGACAAAAAAACCTGCGAGTGCCACAGGTCACAGTACCCTTTACTCCCCTCTGTGTCTAGTTTCTTGGTTTGGTAGGATTCCCTGGGTGGAGGCCCAGATCAGGCACAAAACCCGCAGCTTGCCGCAATGCAAAAAAGGGTTGTTTTGAGTGAAAAAGTTAGATATGTTCATGTTGTGGTTTGGGCCCATTTGTGTCACAGGTGCTAGGCCTACCCACACAATTGGGGTACTGTTTTAATCAGGAGACATGTGGAAATGCTGGGTGTTATCAAATGTGTGGATCCCCAAAGATTGTAATACTTTCCATCACAGAAATGTGAGGACAATGTGTGCAATTAGCCAACGTTTAAGGGCTTATGTGTGAAACTAAAACCCTCATGAGATCAATGCAAGTCACATAACCCTAGACAACTCTCCCGGGTGTCTAGGTTTTAGAAATGTCTGGGTTTGGCAGGTTTTCCTGAGTAGTGATCATGCCGGGACCAAATATCCACAGTTACACACATTAAAACAAAAGGGTTGTTTTAAGTGAAAAATTTGACCTATACGTGTTGTAGTTTGTGCCCTTTCCTGCCACAGTCGCAAAGATCAGCTATACAAGAGCAGCACAGTTTTATCAGGAGGCATGTGTGAATGCTGGGTGGTATGAAATTTGTGGATTCATTCACATTCAGGAACCTTCCCTCACAGATATGTGAGGAAAATGTGTGTTGTTAGCTAAAGTTACAGGTTTATTAGCAATTATTTGCCTTGTGAGAGCCAAGCAACTCACACCACCCTGGACTCCCCGAAGTGTCTAATTTTCATAAATGTCTGGGTTCGGAAGGTTTCTGTAAGAATTTGGAGTATTAGTTCAGGGGGTGATCATCCAGCTCAAATAATAATCACAATCCTTGCGCGGGTGAGTTACAAAAGTCCCTAAATTAACCTGTGTTTACCCTTTTGGTGGCTTGGCACAAAGCAGTCAGGCTTAACTTAGAGGCAATGAGTAAGGTATTCATGAAGTACTCAAACAGTAATAAAGGCAAAACACAACACAAGAAAAATTCGAAAAACTAATTTAGAAATATAGAGTCAATTTCAATATATGAAATGACAGCAAAATGACAACAATCCAAAAAGTAGAACTGAAGATATGAGTTTGAATTATAAATAGCGTCAAAAAGCACAACGTATCAACCATGGTTATCTGTGTGTGCTAGACAGGATCAAAGGCAAAAGTTAAGGCTGACTGGGATGGAGCAGGGATCAGATACAGAGACCACTTTCGCCCCGGGTGGAACCTTCTGACTTAGACACTTTTCTGGAGAAAAACTGATTGGCACAAGTCATCAGCAGGACACACTGCAACCTGGATCTGGAGCAGTGCTCAACAAGGGAAGGTTGTTCAAGAGAAGAGGTCCCGGTGCCATTATCATCAACGGTAGGGTAGCTCCAAGCGAGTGAAGTCTGGAGTCTATGCCCAGTAAGGCCTTGATGTCGACGGACTGATGCTTGGTTTTGGCCCCGAAAAAGCCTTCTACTTTCAGATTGAGAAACTTTTCTGGAAGTCAGATCTTCTTCAGCATGGCAACCCAGCAAGTTGAATCTGACTGGTGATTCGATGTTGATGGCTTTGGCTTGACGGTGGTCCCGGTCTCCCACCGGATATCTGGAGGAAAAGTTGGGGATAAAAAAAGAGTTCTAAGTCCCTGCTTTTGCAGTTTGGTCAGGAGAAGTATGCTCTAACACAATCCAAGGCTCCCGGATCCGGAAGGGGGGTGGGGCTCCAGAAAGGTCCAGAGCAGGGATCAGGTCAGGTCAAGTTAGTACTGATTAGCTGTGCAATTATAGGGAAAGATGACATTCTTCTTCCAAGCTCTTTACTTACTGGGATAATATTTCTAAGAATCAAGTAGTGAGTCACAATGCATACATTCATATTATAATCAATCAATTTCAAAATTACACACAAAATGATAATGATAACAAAAAGTAAAGAAAAAAAGTAAACATTAGGTGAAATAGGTGTCCACAAGTAACGGATAATAAGTCTTCTTTGGGCCGCAGTCAATAGATTGTCTGTAGGTGCCAACAATCAAATCATAAAAGTCCAACTAATGCACTTCACAAATTAATTGGTTACAAAATTAGTTCTGTGAATTAAACCTCAATGTTTTTTTTCTTTCCTTAGGATGAATGGTGTTGGTCCTAGGTAGTGAAAGTTGACGTGTTTCAGCCTCCAAATATCGCCTCCTCAGAACAACGCAGGACGGAACTCACCTGATCTTTTTAAAGAAATACAATGAATGAATTTTCAGTATAAAGTTATTTTTTTGTTCAGTCTCACAAATGAAAAGTAAGAATGAAGGTATGAACTTATATATCTTGTGAATGTTCCCGTTTAAAATGATCGTTATTATGCATGTCGTTCAAACAGGTGGTAATGTTATATCTCACGCAAGGATACCCCAAAATGCGCACGTCAAAGTGAATCTTATCTCAAATGTGTGGAAATTGTTCATCCAAAAAGTAAACAATTTATGTCCCGGCAACATGGATTGAGGATGAACCAAGCATCAAAGAAAGAAACAGTGCCAAGGTGGTGCATTATAGGCTATGAAAGATAGGTTCCTCATCCACAACTGGTCTTATTGTAAACAGTGCTAAAGAGGGTTAGTCAAATTTAAGGGCCGTGAGGCAATGGTTAGCTCTGGGGTGTAAAGGAAGAAAAGCTCACCTACAATATTTGAAAGTAGAATCTAAATAAGGATGAAACAAACAAAAATCATGAATACCTAGTAAATTAACTTGGCAAATAAACTAAGGAAGTTATGAGTGAGATAAAAAGACATACCTTACAAGGAGACTTCCAATTGGAAACTCTGAAGACCAGTGTGGGTTCCAGGATCAAATATATGCAAGGTAATGTATGAATGAACCCAAGCTGCACATGAAATGTGCGTCCTTCTGAGATTAAAGACGTAAATATACTGGCAGCTCACTCCTGGATGAAATGATAGAAGTATTAATAATGGACAAAGACAAACTAGCATGAGTAAACTAATTCAAAGGTTACTCACTGAACGTTGATCTTGCTTTGGGCTTAAAGATCTCCTAGAAGCTGAGTTGGGTTGAGTCCGCAATCCGCAACGGTTCAGCAGTGTCTTGCTCAGCGGAGTCCGCTGCAATGATTGCATTTCAAAATGTGTCAGGCATTGCTGGGAGAGACTGAACTGATATGTAGCAGAAACCTGCAGCAGACACTAGACCGAATCTAGAAGATAGGAAAGGAGCAGGATGGGCGTCTAGTTGCTGGAAATGGAAGGAAAATACCTGGGGGTCTTTGGCCGTGGAGTCTAATAGCACTTGGCCAATCAGATATGGTTGTCTGGTATATTACAGAACATTAATAAAGAATGCAAAAGTATGGGTCTCTTAAGTGACAAATGGAGAAAATGTTTCCTGTTGTTTTTACGGCATGCAAAAATGTCAAGGAACATGCTTCATTACTGATGTGGGAGTGATGAAAAAAGCAAGCAGTGCTGAAAAAGGAGATGTTGAGCATGAAGATGGTTAGTAAACAAAAGAGGTAGAGAAGAATGTGAATTATCATAAAATATTTACACAAGGCTGTTATAGTTACAACCGGCAACTACTCATCTCACATGAAAAGACCATTAACAGCTATGTACAGAGAATATCAGAAGATGAAATTGGTTGCATTTCAGTATCTTAAGTAATTCCAAATAGATAAAGGTCAAGGAATCCTTTCAAGATAACAACAGTGCAATTGTTATTAAGCATTAAAGATATCAATCAGTATTGCCACATTTCTTGTATAATCCACGGGGTAGCATTGATTCATTGATACCATACATAGATGGAAAAGAAATTGTAATGTAATAAAAGCCAAAGGTTTAGCAAATATTTATTGCACTGTCATTGGTCAAACTATTTAAAGAGTGCGTTCTACTGTCTAATTGGAGTCCACAGCTCCTCTTGTTCATTGTACATAAGTTTGGTGTTTAGTGATTAATTCTGCCTCCGTTTGGAGCAGTAGTGATTCAATCGTGCCTCCTTATTTGTCCAAAGATGCTCCAAAAAGTACTGACCATTTCAACTTATCTTCAGAAAGTAGTTTCTGAAACAAATGTTCTTCTAAGGGAGCCACCACTGTTTTACATTGAATCCTTGATCTGTATCGCAAGATGTGCTTCTTTATGGACTGAGTTGTTTGACCTATGTAACATTTGTCACAAGGGCACCAAATGCAATACACCACATTCTTGGTGATACAATCTGAGAATTGCTGTTTTTATGCACTATTCCCTAAACTGTAAGTTCTTTTGAATTGGAGGTGGAATTCCATGCTGGACATTAGTTACATTTATATGTTGTGTTATCATTGGTAGCCTCAGGTGTGCCATAAGGTCTCTTGTTGTTTCAGTTTTCCTGGCCTACCGTACTGTTGTATGGCGATTTAGATTCCGTATGAATTTTCCGGATTCATGGCCTTATATAGGTACAATTCACATTGCCTTATAAAGGCATAGAAATACAGTCCTTATTTAGGCATAGCTCATGCCACCTAAATACAGGCATGGCTACTTCCATCCGTTCTTCTACGTCACAACGATTTTTTGGAAAACCAGACTCCTAGGCTGAAGGGACTTCCCCTAGCCTGGATATTGATTTCTCCAAGAAACTCATTATTATACATGAACAACTATTCCTCAGGGGTTCATCCATGACGTTCATATGCCCGACTTTACGTCAAAGGTGGCATTCCTAAACACCTTCAAGATATAAATATATCTTCACTTGCTATAGCAAAGCATGGTGTGGTTTGGTGCAGTTCGACTACCGACTTGCACAACGCAGCTCGCTACAGCAAGTGCCAAATGAAGCCAACTCTCCAGCTGATGCGCTGATCTGAAGCTGTTACCCTCTGCCGAGAATTCAGCCCCAGTGTTCCTGACTCCCCTTGCGGGGTGTTGGGAAATCGAGCCTGTGAAAGAAATACCAACCTCTCTCATTCTAAGGTATGGAGCTGATTAGAACCTAGAGAAACCTTTGGCAATTCTTGGCAGAACTAAACCTATGCTAAAGACAAACACCTACTTCTTCCCTGGTACTAGACCTAGGTTAGGTACATTGGGGTAGGCGTATTTTAGAAGCACCAGTTGAGAATTTTAGCCTGTGTTATTTATGTATGTATTTTTACATGTGATAGCAACAGACCATGCTATTACAGTATTATTTTATATTACTGTTTACACTGTATGCATTCTACTTTGCATTTCTGTCTAACAATTGTAGCAGTTTACCTTTCTTACATGAGAAAGAAGACTGTTCAATACATCCTTTTATTTGAAACACCAGTCTCGCTATTTCTGTGCACCTCTGTAGAAAGGACGCATGCACGATTGACCGAGTGAACTATTTATCTATTGTTTCCACGACTCTGAAGATATGTTTCAATCCTTGGGGAAACAAAGTTGTCATGTTTATGCAGTTGTCAGAAACAAATCCCTTCTTGTGTGTTCGAGAAAGTTTTTAGTGACCTCTGAGTTAGCTGGCGCTCACAATTAAGTTTGGTATACTCTATAGCAGAGGTCTTCAAACTTTTTTATGCCGAGACCCCCTTGTAAAACCTTTTTAGGCGTAAGGACCCCCTTCCGGCAAAAGTTTCTAGAAACTGGTACTCCTCATCATCATCAACTATCGACAACCATAAATGCGCCCGTTAGACCTCATCACATCCATCCATCCATTATTCATCCACCCACACTTTCACACATCCATCCATCCATCATCCATCCACCCTTTTATCTTCCATCCATACATCCACCTCCCTTTCATCCTTCCATACATCCATCCATCCATCCTTTACCCATCTACCCTTCCATCCATCCATCCATCCACCCATCATTCATCCACCCACCTTTTCACACATCCATCCATCATTCATCCATGCAACCTTTTATCCATTTATACATCCATCCTTCGTCCATCCACCCTTTCATCCTTCCATCCATACAACCATCCTTCATCCATCCACCCTTTCATCCATACATCAATCCTTCTACCACCCACCCTTTCATCCACCCATCCATCCACCCATCATTCATCCCCCACCTTTTCACACATCCATCCATGCATCATTCATCCATGCAACCGTTTATCCATCCATAAATACATCCTTCATCCATACACCCTTTCATCCAACCATCCTTCATCTATCCATCCTTCATCCATCCACCCTTTCATCCATCCATCCATCCATCTACCCATCCACTTATCATTCATCCACCCACCTTTTCACACATCCATCCTTCATCCATCCACCCTTTCATCCTTACATCCATCCGCCCTTTCATCCTTACATCCATCCACCCCCCTTCTTCCTTCCATCCATACATACATCCTTCATCCATCCACCCTTTCATCCATCCAACCACTTATCATTTCACACATCCATCCACCCTTTCATCCATCCATCCATCCGTCCACCCTTTCATCCTTCCATCCATACATCCGTACATCCATCCACCCTTTCATCCTTCCATCCATACATTCATCCTTCATCCATCCATCCACCCATCATTCTTCCACCCACATTTTTCTGTGCCTCTCTCATGGGGCGAGGGAGTCAGTATCTCTTTGCGTCTTCTTCTTTCTTCCTCTCTCATGGGAGGGCATCTCTGTGCCTCCCTGCTGGGGGCGAGGGGGAGGGCAGACAGGGTGTAACAACATCTCACTGTGAAGAACAGCACCAGGTATGAGGTTTCATGGGACTTAAACCAATGATTTATGGGACGTGTCGGAGGGGGGGGAGGACCTTTGACGTGCAATTACTGGCGGGACCCACAGCTCCAAGTGCGCAACTCCATTGGACTCAAAGGTCTACAGCAGTGGTTCCCAAACTTTTTTGACTTGCGGCTCCCATGATCTATTGCCCATTGGCCTCAGCTCCCCATTATGTCCCTTTTTTTTGGCGTGTGGGAGGATGCAAGACAAGCCTCTGGAGAACTTCCATTTCTCTCCCTGAAAATAATTGGGATGGTACCGATGAAGATATAATAATCATAGATGTGGGACTCATTCCTGGGAACCAAATGTAGGGGGAGATGGGCGAGGCCGAAAGAAATAATTATTGTTGGCATCTTTCTCAAGATCTCTAGGTGTAAGAGTGCAACTATTGTGTGTTTCATTATTTGTGGCGGTAAAGCACAATGGATATGTGTAGAATGAAGTGGCACATGGCTGCACTTTACCAAACAAGGGGTACTCGGATCATGCAGAGGGCAGGGCAAAGCAACCCTTATATTCCTTGGATGCACAAGAATAACTGGATTGCGCACTAAGGGCTCTTTGGCATGCATTGGCTCTGATACTACTATGATTGGCACTGCCATCCGAGAAATGTGCACTGAAAGCCCTGTGAAATTTATTGGTAGATCTGGAATGTGCATTGGCAGCAATATGGTGTGCACGGACAGACCTGGAATCTGGAGCAGGCTTCTGCCTTCTGCCTTAGTACTTAAAGTTTTGCTGTTCTGATTATTGCGGCGATCATGTCCTGCTATCAGTGTCCCACCATGCCTACACTGCACAATAAGCATTGCTAAATCATTTCCACTGAGAATACAGAGCAGGCAGCTTAAGAGACTCGAAGATCGACTTCGATATTCATGTGAGCACAGTGCTGCCTGCATGAAGTCCAACCCAGGACCAACAGCTGCATGATTGGAGAGGCTGATTTCAATGGTGCAAACTATCTTATATGCAATAACTAAACTGCACTGTATTAATTAATGTACATTTCAATTTATGATGCTTCAGCAGTCCATTTGTTTTGAATCATTCTAGTCCGGGAAGCACACAAAACCTGGCTTGTTCAATCAGGACATTCAAAGCAGTGACACATATTAGACAACAATATCCATGGACTATTGGGGTGGTGACACTGTGCAAACTCTAACAAGAGGTTTGGTTCACAACAATCTGTGGCGCACATAAGGAGGGAGCTGCTGGATGTGTCTGAGTGACACAGGACTAGATAAAAGACTGAAAAGCAATCACTGTGCTTGCACAGCCCCGTTGTGTTTAAAATTTGCAAAATAGAAAATTCGGAAGACAAAGTTCAGTAGTCACGGGCATGTCAGGAAATGAAGATGAGTGAGTGGGTGGTGGGGTCTATACCCAGAGGGGAGCACACACTACTTGGTCCATGCAAGGAGGACATGAATAAAACAAATAGCAAAGTTCATGTTAATGACTAATAGCAGCAGACATAGGCAGGTTCTGCGCTCAAACCATAAAGTAGGAAGCAAATGCACACCGTTTGCATTTTAATCCAGGGTTTTATATAGAAGTTTTTATAAAAAGAATATATATATATATATATATAAAAGAAGTGGATTATACATTTGGCAACTCTTGTATACAGTACAGTGTGTTATACGCTTCGCCTTTATCTTTCCCAAGGGAGGGAGAGAAAGAGAGAGAGAGAAGAAAGAAGGGGGGGGGTGGCGCTTTGGTCCCGAGTCTTTTTACTGGGCTCTCTTCAGCTGTGCATCCAGTGGCTCCCACATGCCTTCTTTTGAGTTGTGCTCCTTTGAGAATTTTCCTGTGATGTTGTCTGCCCCTCTTAGGAAGGTGACCCATTTCATCCATGTTTTAAAGTTTGCTTTGGTGGTGTTTTTCCAGTTCGTCAGGATTATTTTTAGGGCAGCTGTGAGAAGAAGGTCTAGTAGGTCTCTCTCTTCTCTGCTGTTTAGGCTCGCTGTCACGTGCTCTGTTGCTAGGCTTACAAAGCTGATCTTTAGGTCTGCGTTAAAAGTGTCATTCAGGAATGTGTTGATCCACATCCAAAACTTCTTGACCTTCGCGCATTTGAAGATGAGGTGCTCCAGAGTCCCCTCCTCTGTCTGGCAGTTCCAGCAGTTGCCAGACTCTGTGATGCCGATTTTGTGAAGCCTTGATGGAGTCCAGTAGGCCCTGTGGAGGAGCCAGAATTTTGTCTGCGCTAGTTGTGGGGTTATTTTGTTTGTTGTTGCTGAGCACCACATTTTGCAGCGTTCTTTGTCATTTAACTGCCTGCCTAGGAGTTGTTCCCATGTATTTGTTGTTTTCTTGTTCAGTGATGACGTGGAGGGGCTGAGGAACCTGTATATCTTTGCTGTTTGGTGGCCGGCTGAGTTGAGCGTTTGCATATATTTGATAATGGTGGGTTCTTCCCTGCGTAGGTTTGCTTTGGTTATGGCTGTCTTTATTTTTAGGAAATTGTAGAGTTCTCGGTTGGGGAGCTCATGTAGTTGCTGCAGGTTTTGGAAAGTTAGTGGTAGTTGTTTAGTTTCTAGCTGGTTTGGAAGGCTAATTCCTTTCTCGATCCATGTATCATTGTGCATTGTTGCCCCTTGATAGGTTATCTTTGTGTTGAACCAGATCGATTCCCAGGTCGTGCCTTTCAGTTTCTGTGCCATACGCCTGTCTATTTTCATCAGAGCCTCCCTGGTGTGTTTCAGTATTGGGTTAGTTCTTTGGGGGTGTCTGTTTGCTGTTAGAAGCGCTATTGGGTTTAGGCCTCCCAGAGTGTCCTTTTCCACTTCTAACCAAACTGGTTTGTGGGTTTGGGTGTCATCTAGCCAGGAGATTCCTTGCCTTGCTAGGCAGGCTGTTTGGTAGGTTTTGAAATTTGCTAGGTTGAGTCCTCCAAGGTCTTTCGTTAGTCTCAGTTCCTGTAGGTTGATTCTTGGTTTTTTGTTTTTCCATATGAAGATGCTCATGAGTTTATCTAGTTTTTTGTGGAAAGCATCTGTCATCGGGAGTGGCAGCATGCTTAGCGTATAGTTGATCGATGGCGTTATCATCATCTTGATAGTTTCTATCCTGCCCCACCAGCTTATGTATTTTGGAGACCATAGTTCTAGTTTTTCCTTAATTTTTTTCAAGGTTGAGTCTTCGTTATGTTGTAACGTGGATGTGAGGTCTTTCCCAAAGAGCAGACCTAGGTACTTGAGTGGTTTTGTCTGCCATGTCAGTCCAGAGTCACTGAGAACCTCTCTTGTGGTGTGGATGTTCATTGGTTTACACTCCGATTTGTCTCTGTTGAGCTTGTATCCTGAGGCTTCCGCATATTCTCCTATTGTGTCCATGAGTGCTGCTATTGACGTTGATGGGTTCGTGGTCGTGATGAGGATGTCATCTGCGTACGCTGCGAGTTTGACCATCTTCTCTTTGACTTTGATGCCCGTTATTTCAGCATTGTCTCTAATTCTGGCTAGTAGTGGTTCTAGTGCCAGCAGGAAAAGGCCTGGTGAGAGGGGGCATCCTTGCCTGGTGCCTCTGCCCAGTGTGAGCGTTTCCGATGTGCTACCATTCACCAACACTTTTGCTTTCGGCCTGTTATATAGGGCCATCACCAGGGATCTGTATTTGACCCCTAGCCCAAATCTGCTCATACAGTTGTTTAGGAAGGGCCAGGAGACTCTATCGAAAGCCTTCTCTGCGTCTAGTGCTATCATGACTGCCTGCTCATTGCTCTGTGTCGTGTGGTTGATTAGATGGCACAGTAAGCGTGTATTGTCTTGCGATAGCCTGTTCTTGATGTACCCTACTTGTGAGCTATTGATGATATTTGGCAGAACCTTGTTCAGTCTGTTGGCCAATATCTTCGCGTAGATTTTACAGTCAACATTTATGAGCGAGATTGGTCTGTAGTTGTGCGGGTGTTGCGGGTCTTTCCCTTCCTTGGGGATTATTGTGATGTTTGCTTCGCTCATGGACTCAGTTATCTTGCCTCTCTGTATGCAGTGAGTGTATGTCTCCGCCAGCAGCGTTTTTATTTGCAGGCAGAAGGTCTTGTAGAACATCGCCGTGTATCCGTCCGGGCCTGGCGCTTTGTTCTGTTTTAGATGGCTGATTGCTGCTTCAATTTCTGTGTCTGTTATGTCAGCTTCCAGCGAATCTCTTTCGTCTCCGTTTAGTTCTGGCAGGTTTGTATTTTTGAGCAGTGTGGCGCCGCCATCCTCACTTAGGTTCTTGTCCTCGGTGTATAGTTCCTGGTAGAACTGTCTGAAAACTTCTAGTATTCCTTTGTTTGTCGTTTGAGACTTGTTGGTTCTGTCCGTTATTGCTGCGATTATGTGTTGTCTTTGTTTTGCTTTCAAGTAAGATGCCAGTTGCTTCCCTGCTTTGTTGGCGGCACATAAGTTTACAGATTTGAATTTTGTCAGCCATGAGCCTGCTTCACCCCCCTGGTATTACCATTATTATTGTGTATCAGTCCATATTAGTTTCCAAACTGTGTGCTTGGTGCATATCTTTTCGCAGCGCCCCTGGCTACTTCCAATGGCACACTGGGGTGCCGTGGAGCACAGATTGGGAACCACTGGGCTACAGCCTCCTCCCCGAGCCACCCCACACCGCTCCCCCCTTGTGTATGTGAGCCTGGCTAAAACAGCTTGGACACACACAAAGCCACACCAGAGTACTCCACAGGTCTTTAAAAGACCTTTTACTTGTTAATGAGGCTTTGATTTTTTTCACCCCTCGGTGTGAATTAGGCCTCTGCTGTGAGCACCCTCAATCAGCCCAATGTTACTAAGGCAAACCACGCGTTTCAATTAACTGCTCTGACAGAATCTGCGACCCCCTTCCCAGGACTCCACGACCCCCCTGGGGGTCGCGCCCCACAGATTGAAGACCTCTGCTCTATAGTGACATACTGGCCTCAGTCATATGTCAAATCTATAGTGTATATTATTCCAATGCACAGAACCTATTGGGAATATAGGAACTACACTACAGTTCCAGATGTTTTCTCAAGTTCTTAACCAGTTTGAATGAGAAAAATGGTTTTGGGATTCCATAGGAACTCATCTCTTCATATTATTTGAGATGATTTTTTTGATTTTGTAAGCAAGAATGGAATATGTCAATACACAATTCACAAGTTAAAGGAATCTGAGTGTCTTTGACCTTAGGGGCCAAAAGAGACTCACTCGGTGTGAACCATGCCCTTGTCAAAGAATCTTCAAGAAGTAGATGCATCACCCGTAATGTCATCATTTAAATCATCATCTTGATTTACATAAAAAATGTATTCATAATACATTTGAACCATCCTTGCATGACATTTCATTATCTGACATTTCTTGTGTGTCTTTAAGGACAACTTTGCTCTTCATGCCGGACACCCACCTTTTTCATGGAGTTTAATATAGCATTATATCCCGCTGTAGCGGGCTATACCGGCTATTAAAGGCCCGCTGAATTGTTAAAGGCACGAGCCGAAAGCGAGGCACTTTAACGAAACAGCGGGACTTTAATAGCCGTATAGCCCTGCTACGAAGGGCTATAAGGCTATTAGAACATTCTGCCGCTAGAGGGCAGAATGTTCTAACAAATTAAACAAAGGGTTCTCGAAGCTCGAGGGAAGCCTTTGTTGAACATTTGAATGTTGCTCTGCGGGCCTTTACCAGCCGTAGAAGCAGGAAGAACTCCATTGTCTGCAATGGAGCTCCCAAAATTCCAATGTTCTAATCCATCTTTACTCCTGTTATTCACATGCTTAGTTTTCCTACGCTTCCTACCCTTCTTACTACCTATCCTACTCTTCTCTTCCTCTGAAAATGACAAAAACTCCTCTCCTGAGGCACAATCCTTCCTTTTCCTGTCCATACCCAATTCCACAACCTCTCTTATAGAGGCATTTTCTTCATTTTGTTTTAGTTTCCGTAAACTCTCTTCGCTCACCCTTCCTTCCACCATATTCTGCTCACCACCACTATTTCCTTCTGTGGACATTTCTCTTAATCTTTGTAAAAATCACTCCTCCAAATTATTCAGCCAAACTAAAACGTATTCTCCAAATGTATCTTTATAAAATTCTTGGGCCTTATTTATGAAGGCCTTGCATCAGTTTTGCGCCGCAGGTGCGTCACTTTTTGTGACGCACCAGCGGTGTAAAAAATGCGCCTCGTTGCGCCATATTTATAAAAGTGACGTATCTAGGTAGATGCGTCACTTTTTAAATCCCTGCGCCACATTATACCTGCGTCAGGTATAATGTATGCAGAGGGTGCGTTCCACCGCAAAAAGCCTCGTAATAGTGACGCAGTGAAATCTATGAGATTTCACTGCGTCACTTTTAGGACGCTGTTGCTTTAAAATCTTGCGCCTGCCTCACAGCAGGCGTAAAACTGACACAAGCCCTTTCACATGGGGCTTTTCCCCCTGACGTATCTGTAACTCCTTGCGACATGATGCGCATACATTAAATATGACGCATCAGGAATGTCGTAAGGAGTGCGCAGTGAAAAGTGACGCATAGCTGTTTTCACGCAGCGATGCGTCACTTTTCATAAATGAGGCCCCTTATGTTTATCATTATATTAATCTCCTATCACTTCTTTTTATTTGCCCCTCCGTCCAGCTGTTCGTGTCACTGTATCCGATAGTCACTGAGCTCTCTGTGAAGCATTAACATATTTTATTCCTTGTTTTCCCAATGCTTTTTAGCCCGATTCAAGATGTCTCCCGTGATCTCGTGAGGTCACAGGAACCAATCCCCGGCTCTTTCCTCGTATTCTCCAGTGCGTGCAGTTAGACATATCTAAAACGGTCACGTTGCTATGCATTTCTTTGAAAGAAGTGTACGCCTACCTCATGCTTAGGTCCGCTCCCTATAAAAGGCCCATTATAGCTGCAGGAGCACCTCCGCACACAATGGACCTCTTGCCAGTAAGCTCCCAAGCGCGCTTGCATCGCACCACTGAAAAAAGCCCTAATAAGCCTTCTTCCGATGCCAAAGAATTCAGAACTAAAACTAAAATCATATGCAACATTTAAAAAAAAACGTTCAAAATCTCTATGCAAACAAACATTTATTTAAAACGATCTTCTTTAACCAAATGCATTTGCATCGAACTATTCGCAAGCTAGCATTCATAAATTAGAAGCCCTTCTTAAATATTCTTTCTTCACAAACTCACAGTAATGATCGCAGCTCTCAAATATAAGATGGCATATATGGTATATGGTATAGAAAGTTGAAAGATACTTATCTGATCAGAAGCAGCATTTAAAAGAGGCAGAGTGTTCTATTACACTGACATTTATGAATATGGAGTTCTACATCGGGATTGTTCTTGTCTGGAGAAATCGTTTAAAGGTGCTGCTGACTGAAATGGCAATTAAAGAGTATGCATAATTGTAGCCTCCTTTCTTTTTTGTTAAAACAAATGTTATTGTGATTTTAATGGTAGTACAAAATGTCCTAATAGGCCTGCATATACAAATATATCAGACATTGCTCAATTCTGAGTAATACCATAACTTCAAGAACCAGGCACAGACCGAAAACTACACCTGGAACCCCACAGGATAACAGTCCACAGTGTTGGAATGATTAGAACTATGGGCTACTGTTGTCTCCATGACTATATGACCATCCCTCCAGCTCCATAAGGGATTCAGAGGGTTGTGCAGAGGGCAAGTCAATACCCCTGTATTCTGCCCACAGATATCAGATTTTGTTATGTTTCTGGGAGCAGCCCCTTGCCTGGAAGACTACCATTTCCATCCCCATACATATGCCCATGGCACTTTTGCACCCACCAACCGAGGGTGGGGAAACCGCTCTCCAATGTTGAGCTATATCCCACTTAGCAAACGTCGATCCCAAGAAACAAAAGGTGTTGTTTGTATAAATTGCCGCCTATCGCTTCTGTGCTATGCAGTTGGACTGACTTGGGTTCGAGTGGGATCTGCCAGGACAGCACTTGAGCCAGACAAGAGGTGACCCTGCGCCAAAAGGGCAACAGTGTGGTACAGCTCTATACTGTTTGGAGGAAGGTTCCCTCTTCCAAGCCGCAGTAGAGACATGTGGGGGAGGATATTGCTCCCATACGCCAAAGGCGGGTCCCTGTGTAGTATGCTCAAAGCAGGTAGTTAAACTGGATTAGGCGGTGACGTGACGAAAAGGCGGTGCCCCAAGGACCCGCCTGAGCCTCATTCAAGTCATCATCGTTTAGGGTCTCAATGTCTCCCTCCCAGGTTTAGTCAAACAAAAAGGTTTCTGTTTCAGATACCTAAGAGCCTAGCTCAAGAAAGTAATACAGTCAGCACACACTGGGGTTGACCGTGAGACATATGTTAATGTGTGTAAAAAGGGAGAATTGCTCCTTTTTTTAGGTGTCCCCTCACTCACCGGGGTTGCCCCACGGTGACATGCTTCATCATTGGGGCCATCCCAGTCCTCTACGGGCTGGGGCGTGCTACGACTTGCGGAGTTACGTAGGAGCACTTTTAAGGACTATGTGTGGTGCATGTGTAATTGTGGGGAGTGGACTATGTGTTGTAAGATAAAAATACCTGCCCAGTAGGTTTTCAATAAACTTTATTCTGGCCTCTAGGTGGTAATATTAAAAACAGGGTGGGGAGATAGGCTACCCTCAACTCCCCACCCCGTTTTTAATATTACCACCTAGAGGCCGCAAGTCGTAGCACGCCCCAGCCCGTAGAGGACTGGGATGGCCCCAATGATGAAGCATGTCACCGTGGGGCAACCCCGGTGAGTGAGGGGACACCTAAAAAAAGGAGCAATTCTCCCTTTTTACACACATTAACATATGTCTCACGGTCAACCCCAGTGTGTGCTGACTGTATTACTTTCTTGAGCTAGGCTCTTAGGTATCTGAAACAGAAACCTTTTTGTTTGACTTACTTTCTGGAGGACGAACCTAGCTGACTATCCTCTAACTCCCCTTTCTATATGTTCCCTCCCAGGTTTCCCACAATGCCTCCAGGGTGGTGTGGCTGTGTGTAATCAGGGTTTGGTATAATTGTCTAATCTTATGAGCACCCATGTCTCATCAACAGCCACCCTTCTAATGGATTATACTCTGGTAGATCAGTCAAGTCCTTAATATATGGTGTTAGGGCATGTCTAAGTTGTAAATTCTCATAGAATTGGCCACCATGAAGCTGATACGCGCCCTGCCACTGTTGAAAGGATTTGAGCACTGTCCTCTTCATAAAGTCTCCTAGTCTAGACAAGCCAAAATGGTCCTATGCGTGGAACTCAGGCAGTGCTGTCACCTGCCGAATAAATATTCCGTGCCACAGTTGGGTCTCCTGAGTCAACCTCACCCACCAGTCCAGCCACCGGACTGTCTGCCACCATAATTGAATGACTACTTTGGCCACTAAGCCAGGTGGTTTATTCCCGTATGACTATAAAAGAAGGCTAACATTGACCGGCTTCCCAGTGCTCATCTCTCTACTACATATGCTGGATCTGTCTGTGCGCTATACCTCAATTTGTTGATGTTGAGTAGCTAGGAGGCGGAGTAATACGCATACACATCTGCTGCAGCTATTCCTCCACAATAGGTGGACTGGACACAGGTGCAGAGGGCCACTCTAACTGCATCACCCACAGGAAATGATTGAGTACTGCAATACGGTGCCTGAACCATGATTGTGGGATGCTGGAGGGGAAGTTCTGGAGCCTATATAGCAATTGCGGCGATAATACCATTTTAAAGGGATAGGGGAGAGCACACTCTCACCTCCTCCTGGACACTTGACAGTGAGGGGTTAAGGTTATGCGTCCAGTAAATAGTCAGGTTAGGGCAGATATAAAGCTAAGGTACTGAAAACCATCCACAGCATTGTCAATTGAGCTGCCCAAGTTCCTCTGCCTTGGTCACCACAGACAGGAAACAGCACCGATTTTGATGGGTTCATGTATAAATCGGAGGTCTCCCCGAATATTTGTAGACCCCTGCAGGATTCTGGGCCAGTGTGCCCAGGATCAGTAAGGAAGAACAATACGTCATCTGCGTACAGTGCAATCCTGTCAGACATCTCAGTGGGCCATTCAAACCTGCGCACCAGTGGGTGCCGCCTCACCCATGCAGCCAGTGGCTCGACAGCAAGAGCTAATAGTAGGGGGATAGGGTGCACCCCGTCTAGTACCTTTAAGTATTGGGAATTGATCAGACAGTGCCCCAGCTACATGCACAAATGCCGAGAGGTCTGTGCAGAGTAGGTGGATGTATGTCAGAAACCTTGGGCCAAAGTTAGGAGCCTTCAAGAGAATGAATAAATATTCCCAGCTGATCTAATGGAACCCTTTATCTATATCCTCTAATAAAATGGCTGCCGGGCAGCAGAGTTCTGGCGCCTTTGCTAAGGCATTTTAAACTTGCTTGATGTTGTGGCGCATGGATCGCTGCGTCTTAAAACCTGCCTGGTTGTGATGGACAAGGTCCTTGATATACGGGATGAGGCGATTGGCAAGGATCTTACCCAGCAATTTGGCTTTTATATTCAACAGTGAAATGGGACGATATGAAGAGGGTTTTTCAGGAGGGTACCCTGGTTTGTGAAATACCACGAGTTCCGCATGTCACCAGTTGGTGGGATGATCTGCAAGTCAGAGGCCTCCTGTAGCACCTTTAATAGATGAGTTCCCAACTGAGGCATAAGTATCCTCAGGAACTCGCTCGGGAACCCACTAGTTCCAGGAGTTCAACCAGTGCGCTGACTTGACAGTGCTTTAGTGAGCTCCTCTTCAGTGATCTGCATGTCAAGCTGTGTGCATGAGGTACCGAGACTGATTTTGGCAGTATGTTGCTGATAAACTCTATAATCAATCACAGGTTAGGATCGTTCGCCAAGCATATAAGTCTGCATAATCTTCTGCAAAGGCCTGAGCAACTTAGCAGGGATTGGATCCCAATTCCCCACCAGCATCCCGCAGCACATGCACCAGTGCTGGCATCTGTGTCACTTGACACAGGCGATCTAGCATTCTGCTTGACTGATATATCCTACACTGGGCTGCCTGCCACGCATCTGGGCCTCATTTATAAGTAATTGATGCAGTTGTTGTTGTGAGAGAAGCAGACTACGTCGGGCTGGTGCTCCGCGGCCTTCTCTATCCTTGAGAGCCAGCTGCTGGGTTTCTAGTTCAACTACCTGCTCATTTCGGTGGCAGTGCTTCCTGGCACAAATCCTGATATCTACTCCCTGCAGCATGGGCTTCTGGGCTTCCCACATAACTACACAAGAGAAGCTGTATCAACCTTGAATGCTGGGTATTCGATGATTGCTTGATGGAGTTTGGATTTATAAGATGGATTTTGCAATTGCCAAGGCGACATTTACCACTGAAATGGAGATCTCTGAGACTCTATATGTAGTGTGAGGGCCACTGGAGAGTGGTCTGAAAGCCCTCATGGCAGGATCATCACCGCTGAAGCCCTATGTACCAGGGGGCCCAGGAGGAATAGATAGTCTAACCTGGAGAAGGACCCGTGGACCACAGAAAAGAAGGTATATCTGGGTTCTGCTGGGTGGTAAGTTCTACATGTGTCTTACCACCCTAAGGAGGATGCCAGGAAGCACAACTTTGACTCACCCGTGCTATGACCAAATCCCTCCACGCACCTTCTGTCCTCTGGCACCATAGTATCATTCCAGTCTCCCCCAATCACTGATAGACCATTCAGCAGATCCCCCAAGAGGCACAGGGCGAAATCTACGAGAGCTTGGCCCTGGAGAGGGGGGCATAAAAGCTACCCAAAATCAATAATTCACCACATAGTTAGTGTCCCTGTCACACAAAAAAAATCTCCTTGGGCATGTCAAAGAACATGGACTGTGACTTGTATATGACCCTCATCCGTGAGGGGTAGAGCAACATGTATTGAATGTTGAGTTCTCGGAATCTGTGATTGGCCGCCAAACGATTGACTTTGTTGTTGGACTATTTTAGCATAATCTAAGAATGTCATAATGGCCTGAGATTCATATGTGAGACTGCCTTTGTGGCCCAGATCAAATTTAAGAATATTGTCTCGGTCCAGGTAGTTCAGCAGTTTTGCTATCACGGGACGAGGCCTTGCTCCTAGGGGGTTTTCTTTGTGAGTGCCCTGTAAACCTGCTCTATGACAAAGCAATGGGAGAGCAAAACCTCTAACATGAGGGATCGCAGCCACTGTGACAGGTATGCTTCCATTGAGGCGCCATCGCACCCCTCTGGTAATCCCACAAAGAGCAGTTATTCCGCCGGGCGTGGCCCTCTGCATCCTCCACCCGTGCGGATAGTGCTTGGGTCAACACGGTCAAATTGTTGACTTTTAGTTGGAGCAATGTTACAGTTTCTTCTACCGTTGATTCTCTGTTTTCACTTCTGTGATGCGGTCAACCACTTTCCTGAGATCTTGTCAGAGAAATTAGACCTCCAATCCAACCGCCCCCAATTTTGGCATCCAGCTTGTGTCGCAACTGTGTGATGGCAGCGAGTAGGGCAGCATTGTCCAGGGTAGCCTCAGTACCGCCTCACATTTCCAGTAGTGTATTGATCTAGGGCAGAGGTCTTCAAACTGTGGGGCACGACCCCCTGGGGGGTCCTGGAGCCTTAGGAAGGGGGTCGCAGATTCCCTAGCTTCACTTGTCTCTATGAAAATACACCCATCTGCCCTCCTGGGATGGCTGATTGAGACCGTTATCAGCTGTTTGCCTGAATGAAAGGCAAATGCGCTGGTAATCCGCAAGTGTAAAGGATGCTTCGGAGCAGTTCTGGCTCTTTCTGAAGACGAAAGATGTGTGTTGTTTTTTAGTTGAAGTGGAAAGAGTTAACTACTGGGCTGGGAAGTTCTTTCTTTTAATTTTAACTGCACTTACACAGCCCTTTGTGCCCCGAAGGAGGTGTTGAAGGGGCAGTTATGTAAAAAAAAAGAAAACTGCATTACATATGGTCTGGTATTATAAAAACCTACATTTTGAAAGCACCATTTTATTGCAAAACTATTCACACGTTTTGCAGCATTGCATCTTACCCTGTGTGTAATGCAAGTATACAAAATTGACTTGCATATTCACAGTGCTTTCTGTCACAGACTGTGACTTTGTAGCACTAAAAATACACATCACTATTCTCCACTGCACCAATCAAGATTGAATTCTGTGGGTCTCTGGTTACACACAGACCTATGCAGTGCATTAACTAATAGATGTTTCACAATGTACTACAGTGTATTTCCCACTAAGCAATAACTTGGTTTATTTATTTTTCATTTACACGTTGTCATTATTTTATATGTAGATACCTGAAGGTGAAATATCTAAAAAACGAAAGAATATTTTGGGCTTATTTATGAGAGGCTTGCATCGCCAGAGCATCACTTTTTTTGATGCTCCGGTGTGGAGTTCTGGACTTTTTGGTTCCGTCCAGAGGTGTCAGGGAACAACACCCAAAGACCCCGGAGTTCCACCTGCCTTGGTGCGCAAATGAACAGAAACACGGGCTTCTCGATGGTGGCGTCAAAGACCAAAGGTTTATTACTGCAGGGACACAAAAGTCACAGAAACTACGCATGGGCAGTAACCAGGAGCCTGTTCGATTTGTACATTGAGGGTTGCTCCTTATATACTAAAAATTGTGCTTCAGGCAAATATTTCACATGTCAGTACATTCCTAAAACCTTTGTATCTTAAACAATAAATATTTGGCGTTACACAGGAACTGTCGATAATATCTGATGCCAAACATCACGAAGAGGGGTTCCCACTAGTCCATCACAATCCCTTGTCAATATTGCATTCAAGAGCCGGACCGCCTCATCGTAAAGTTCGTTACCTCCCCCTAATAAAGGCCCAGAAGGAAAGGAGCAGAGCCAGGTGCAGGAGATAGAAAAGCGGGATAAGAGATGTTTGTGGGTTGTAAATGGGCAAGGCTACCGGCTTCGGCCGCCTAATCATGATCGGGACAATGGACACGAGAACCAGTTCAGGTGGGCTGGCCTCGGGCAGAGGAGGCAGCCTTTGTCAAGTCATGCAGCTACAGCGTGATCTGGTTTAAGGTACACGTGTCATGAAAGAGGTGAATCTCCGGCTAAGGCTACGTGTCCTTAATCGAAATGAAGTGATCAGAGGTTATTGCATATGTGAGGGCAAGAAACACAAAATGGCGGACATGATCTAAGATGGATGCCGTGGGTAGATCAGAAATATGTTCATAACAGGAGTGCTCTTGCTCGTATCGTAGCGAAAACACCAGGATATGCTAAATGGATCATTTGCGGTTCGCTGATACTAATATTATATATTTCCGACAAACTTGAAAACACGGGTTCAAATCGTCACGGAACCTCAGACCCTCCTTTTGCCCTTACATAGGCAATTACTCAGTCTATATCAGAGTCTAGTTCTATACTCATCAGGTCAGTAACATGTTGTTGTATCATCATCCTTTCTCGTGCCTTTTCTCCAAACGCAGGTGGTTTTCTGAAACAAGTTGCAGCGCAAAAACTACACAGAGCAGGACCACACTGGATAATCAGGCAGCATGAGAATAGGAATACTAAGATTACACCGATGACCATTAGAACCTTCCATCCCCACGCTGAGATCAGAGTCCAAAACCACTCCATAAAGGACCAGTTTCCCTTGTCTACATGTATAGAGTCGGAAATCTTGTGTAGCTTAGAGATCGCCTCATAGACTGTTGGAGCATTATTAGGAATAAAGACACAGCAGCTTGATTGGATCATTCTGCATACCCCACCTCGATCTGCAAGTATAACATCTAGAACCATACGGTTCTGCAACGTCATGAGTCTATCCGCCTGAAGCTCAGCTGTCAAATTGCTAAGGGCACCAGCAGTTTCAGTAATAGTAGATTCAACTACCCGTGTTAGCTGACGTATGTTTCTACTATTGGCCATAGGCCCCCAGAACGGAAGGAAGCCTTTGAAGAAGTCTCCAGCTTCCTGACCAGCAGTATCTTCCTTGCTGAAGACACCTCTCGCTATTCTGGTTCTGTGGTAATCAGATGAAGCAGTGTATGTGGGAGGCAACAATCGAGCAATATAGCATGAACCTGAAAAGTCAGCAGGCAACCATGTATAAGCTCGGTCTCGACAAATGAAGTAGGTACCCCTAGCAGTAAGGAAGGCAGGGGAAGAGTTAGCCGGAAACACATAAGTCTCAACGCACTCACTCCTCCCTAGCTGAGCTCTCGGATTTCTCCCATTTCCTTGCAAACAGACCTGACCTCGGTGAGGTACGACCCAGATTGGAGTTGAGCTTTTACGCTTGCTTTCTCCTAAACTAAGGCGATACTCTGAAGTATTCCAACTTAAATACACTCGTAGTTCGTCTCTAGGGTAAGATGGAGTATTATTGACATCCTTGATCATGTCAATAATTCCCTGGACTAAAGCTTTGTTGGCAGAGTTATATCTAGTGGAACGTGGTGGACGCGGAGGATAGGTCTCAAGGGCATAAGCAAAGATGGTTTGAAGGGCCTGAAATGATCCATTGTAGCTGAAAGGCAAAACCAGATAGGGAATACCTTTATCCATAGTGTGGGGTATCAAGCCACACACCCAGCAGTCTGTAGTGTTAACTACCAGTTGGTGTTGGTGCAAGAGCTGTACAAAAGTGTTGTTAATGAACTCTGTGCGTCGGGCTTGCTCATGTTCAGGAAACGAGTGAAAAGAGTGTATAGAAGAAACAGTAGAAATGGCAGGATTAAGGGGAGGTACTGTAGTAACTGGCACAAAAATCAGATTTATACTAAAGACGATTCCACCCACCAATGTTGCTAAAATAATCAAAAATGTAACGGCACATTGCATCAAAAAGCATTTGCTACGAAGAATTCTGTAAAGTCTGTTTCTGCGAACATAAATCACATTTTCTCGTTGCAGCGCAGGAAGCTCCATCTTCTACAATCCGCTCGCGACCACTGATGATGTGTACGTAGATGAAAATGCCTCTGTCAGCCCTGGGAGTTCCCAGAACCAACAGAAAGATCGACCTTGTGTCAGACCCCTGCAGATTCAAACTAGGCACACAGCCACGACCCTACGGCTACCCAGACGGCAAGGCAATTTAAAAAAACAATAAACAATAGCAAACTTCCTGGCTGAAGGCAAATGTTCAATATATCAAAATCACAATATGCAGTTGCCTGCTTTATTTGTCCATGTTACGTTTTCTCAGGTTGTATCTCTGCTTCGCAGGTATTGTCTGATCGGAAAATAGTGTATCACTAGCAGCTGTTGCAGTGTTTAAGTTCGCAGATAGCAAAGTTTCTTCTGATGCTGGAGACAAATGTTCAGTGTTCAAAAGAGTCTTTTCAGGAGGAGAGTCAGATTTTGGAGTATCAGTAATCAATTCGGCATCGCTGAAAGGGATGAACTTCGGTATGCTTTCAGTTTCGGAGGCACCAATTCCCTTTTTCACCCAGTCGTCGTAAGGTAGCGGCAAGGGTACACGCTTAACATGAGATGCGTGCACCCAATGCTTGCGGCCAGCTACACGAACGGCTGTCCTCGTTGTCAGTAAGATCTGAAAGGGCCCCACAAATCTTGGTTGAAGGTTCTTCGTCCTCGCGAAGTTCTTGATGACAACCAGGTCTCCTGGTTTCAGCTGATGCCCTGGACTCTCCGGAGGTTTTGGCAAAGCATCGAAAACCTGTTGATGAATAAGACTCAATTTAGCAGTCAAGTCGTAAAGGTAGTCTATCAACATAGGATATTCTATAGACTTAAATTCCTTAGGCCTTGGCACACCCCAGATATTTGCTGGGCGGCCAAAGACCACCTCGTATGGGCTAAGCCCCACTCTAGAATGTACAGTTGCTCTCGTTGATAACAAAGCCAAAGGAAGTGCGTCTGGCCAGGCTAAACCTGTGGATGCTTGTATTGTAGCTATCTTCAGTTTAAGGGTACCATTGTAACCCTCCACTAAACCAGCTGACTGGGGATGGTTCGCACTGTGAAATTTTTGTTTCAAACCTAGGCCTGCACATACACTCTGCATAACTTTCCCTATAAACTCACTTCCGTTATCTGACCATACAATCCGTGGCATTCCAAATCTAGGGAAATATTCTTTGAGAAGAATTTTGGCAGTTGATAAGGCAGTATTGTCCTTCAGTGGGTATGCTTCTATCCACCTGGAAAAAGCACAAACCACCACCAAGACATATTTTAAATTATTACAGCGTTCCATGTGAATGAAGTCTAACTGAATCACTTCAAAGGGGCAGGAAGGAGGAGCAAAATGACCAGCTGGAGTTGGAGTTCCCTTGCCAGGATTATGCATCAAGCACACCATACAATTTTTCACCACTCTCTCTGCACACTTACTGATTCCCTCATTCTTCCAGACCGGAGCCAACATCTTACATATCCCTTTAGAACTTATATGCGCTACTCCATGCGCCATTGTCACTACTGCAAGCACATATGCATCCGGCAACATCCAGCGCTGCTGCTCTGTCAAATCAATCCAACATCCATTCGAGTCCAACTTGCCCGTACTCTCTCTCCATACACGTTTCTCTTCCTCAGTTGCTTCTCTCTGAATCTCTTTCACACTTTCCATTGTATCTTCACACATCCCAGACTCAGCGATCCATCTTGCAGACGTTGCAACATACATTCTACTCATCATGTCTCTAGCTGTCTGTTTAGCAATTTCATCAGCAAAAGCATTCCCACGTCCAACATCATCCGTGATTGCTTTATGAGCACTGCACTTTACAATTGCAACTTCAGTCGGCAAGGTTAGAGATTCCAACAAGTCGTTAACTAGCTGACCATGTTGAATCTTAGTCCCATGGGACGTAATGAAACCTCTTTCTCTCCACAACCGGCCAAAACTATGGGCCACGCCAAATGCGTACTGACTATCTGTGAACACATTCACTCTCTTTCCCTCAGCTAAAACACATGCTCTCGTTAGAGCTATTAATTCTGCAGCTTGGGCAGAATTCTGACTCACTCTTGCAGTCTCCACAATCGTCTTCAACGTCGTTACCGCGTAAGCAGCAGTCACATCACCATTCTCCAATTTAAAACATGACCCGTCCACATACAGCGTACCATCCGGATCGGATAACGGAGTATCTTTCAAATCGATGCGTCCTTTTGTCTCTTCCTCCGTTTTAAAACAGCAGTCATGTGGCTCAGAATCACTCGACTCTTGATCAGTCGGCAACAGCGTTGCTGGATTCAATACATTACATCTTTTGATCTGAATATGACTCGCTAGTAATGTCAGCTCGTAACCAGATAATCTCGCACTAGTAAGGTGTTGTGTCTTCGTTCGGTTCATGAGTGTATCCACTGCATGAGGAACCATGACCACTAGCATGTTGTTCATTACCAAACCAGCAGATTGCCGAATGGAAGCCGCAGCTGCCGCTGTAGCTCTCAAACAACTAGGTAACGCTCTAGCTACCGGATCTAATGTTGATGAGAAATACGCACAAGGGCGTTGTTTATCACCAAACTTCTGTGTCAGGACACTCAACGCGCAACCTTCTCTCTCGTGAACGTAGAGCGTGAATGGCTTACTGTAATCAGGTGTACCCAATACAGGAGCTGAACACAAGGCTTTTCGTAATTCAGTAAAACTCTCTTGACATTCATCAGACCATGGCACCGGACTCGGAACATTTTTCCCAGTCAAAGCTACCAATGGTTTCGCTAAAAGAGAAAAATTTGGAATCCACTGCCTACAGTAGGAGGTAATACCTAAAAAGGCACGTACTTCTCTCTGTGTGCGTGGAACACTCATTTGCGTAATTGCTTTTATTCTTTCTGGGGTCAACTTCCTTCCCTCCTTTGACAAGAGATGACCTAGGTAGGTCACTTCTTGGCAGCAGTATTGCATCTTGGAAGGTGATACCTTGTGATTCAAATCAGACAAATGATGTAATAACGAAACTGTAGCTGCTTTGCAAGTTTCCTTGTCATCGGCAGCCACTAAAAGATCGTCTACGTACTGTACTAGGGCAGAACCTGGAGGAAGGACAAAAGAATCTAACTGGCTTTTTAATGCTTGACTATAAATAGATGGACTTTCACAGTAGCCCTGTGGAGCGCGTTTAAATCTGAAACTTCGACCTCCTAGACAGAAGCCAAAAATATCTCTGCTTTCCTCGGCTATCGGAATGCTGAAAAAGGCATTCTTCAAGTCGATGACTGAGAACCAAGTGGCTGTAGCAGGAATCAATGTTAACAATGCAGTAATGTCTGGAACCACAGGAAACTGCGGAACCACAATCTTATTAACTTCTCTAAGGTCTATGACAAACCTGTACACTGGAGGTTTCGTAGGATCAGTTCGTTTCAGAATCGGCAATACAGGACTATTACAAACATTTCCTCGAGTTTCTTCAACCACACCTTTCTTAATTAAATCTTGCACAATCAATAAAAGTGCATGTTCTCCTTCACTGGATATTTTATATTGAGGAATTCTTGGAAATTTTACATTTGCTTTCAAAGTTACTACATACGGTGGTATTTCTAAAAGGCCTACATCATTAGGACCAGTCGCCCAAAGAGAATCAGGGAGTGAGCGCAGCTCTGGCGGGAGTGCGTCCATTGACAAGTACATCGGAGAAGTGATTATTTTACCCAAAGTAAGCTGTACCCCTTCCGGAGAACAGTACAATGTCGCATATAGTCGTTTTAACAAATCTAAACCAAGCAGATTTTCATTACAACCTGTCGTCAAAATCAAGGGTGCTTTCAATTGACACGGTCCAACAGAAATAGACAAAGGACCAGATATCGGGTTGTAAACAGGGGCGCCTGAAAAACCTACGGAAACATTTGTTGAGCCGGACAAAGGTGCGCCAGGGAGTTTCGCATGAATGATAGAACTTTTTGCGGCACCAGTATCCAACAGAAACGGTTCGACTACACCTGATGTTGCTACTGCGACATAAGGCCCACTCTGATCCACTGGAACTGATACTACTCCCTCTCTCTGTCCATGGCTGTCCTAGTACCCATTCTGCTGAAATCCCTCATCCACTTCACAATAATCTTCAACAAGATATTGCTGAGATCTATTTTGTTGAGCTGACTGTACATTTCGTTGATCAAAGTGATTGGAGGGACGATCATTCGTTTGCGGAGGCATAGCACCTCGTCCTCGACCTCTAGAATTCTGCACAAAACCACCACGACCTCTCTGAGCTGCTGCTGCATTATTTTGCGCTAAGATTGGACATTCATTTTTGTAGTGACCCTCTTTCTTACAGTACGCACACTGATTCCACTGGTATTGGGGCCTGGTTGAACTATAATCTGTCCTCTGATACGAATTCTGTTGCATATTAGTCTGATTCGTGCGAGGCGGATACGCCTGCTGTAAAAGAACTTTAGTCTTTAAATCTTTCGTCTTCTTCTCTGATTTTTCCTTTTCCTCTTTATCCCTATTTTCGTAGTATTGTGCAGTCGCAAGTATTTGCGCAGTTGTGGAAACAGCCCACGCGCTCTCTGAATCCTTTAATTTATTGCATAATTCAGGTAACAAATTATGCACAAATTTATCGACAAACAGTCTCTGTCCTCCTTCAGTGCTCATATCCTGACCACTATGATCTACAAAAGTCTCTTCGAACCTCGTGAAGAAGTCGGAGACACTTTCATCTTTCTTTTGCTTGCATGCGGATAATTTATCCCAATTAACACGCAACGCAGGCATCAGAGTCTTCATTAAGTCAATTATTCTACCTGGAAGATTAGCAATTAGGGGTTCGGGTTTTGCACCACCCGTTTGCTGACCATCCGCTGCAGTGATAGCTGCCCAATCACCACCTAAGGCTGCTTGATGATCCTCCCTACGAATTTTAGCCCACACTGGTTGTGGAACTACATTGCCAAATAACATATCGATGTCCGCTAAGTTCATTATACAAGCCTCAACTGTCTGTGTTAATTCCTTGTAATATCCAGCTGGATTTTTACGCGGATCTGGCAAGGCCTGTTTCACCGCTAGCACTTCAGCTCGCTTCCATGGAATGTGTATCCACACTCGTTGGAACTGTGCTGGAGCAGCTGCAATACCCGCATTATCATCACGTTGTATTGCTTCGCGCCAAATTGGAGGAACCTCCCTCATAGGATATTGGCGACTTGGCTTCATTTTACCTTTCTCTAAATCTCTCGGCGAACGAAGAGATGGATCATTCCTAAAACTTAAAATGAGTTCCATCGCCTCTTTTATATTATCACCCACTATCATTCCTGCAGCAAACTCTTTTTGAATTTTAATTAAATCTTCCAAGTCTGATTCAACATCATCTTCCTCTATTTCCTCACGTAACAACGAGCACATCTCATCAAAGACGTACCGTTGCGTTGTTTCCTTCCACTGCATAAACGTATCTAGTACATCTCTCGTACTATATCTTCTAACTTTCGTTATCCATCTGAGAGCCGTGGAATCTAAAACTCCCCGTTCTTCAGTACTTGGTAGCTGACTACGTCTCTGAACTGAATCAGGAGTAGGAGTCTTAATTAAAGATTTATATAAAGGAGACAGTATATTAGCAACAGAATCAGTTATTTTTCGACGTACAGAAAGTGGAGTTAACACACTTGCAGACGTAGAGAACACAGTAGAGGTAGGAACAGATAGCGAGGCAGTAGGAGTATCGAGAAAAATAGTTTGTGAAGTAGTAGGTGTAAGCGAGACAGATACAGGTATAGAAGACGGCAATCCAGGAAGAGGAGGAGCCGTAGGAATATTCACATTAACCACAGGAGGTACAGGAACTTGATTCTGAGGAACAAGAACACCAGGTTGTCCAGCAACCGGCAATTGAACATTCGGTACAAGTTGGGCCGTAGCACCTTGTGCATACGGTGGAGGTGACCGTAACAGATAAGACAACAGAGGATCGTTTTCGGGATCCTCCAGTATCTTAGCTGTTTTCGATGGCAAGGCAGGGTAGCACTTGTCAATCGCTAAATTATGCTCTCTAATTGCTACATCTATGGCCTTTTCGCACTCATTATCTTGCAATTGTTTAGTTGCTTGCTCTAGAGTTAGCTCTTCTTTCTCTTTCTGTTCTTTCTTCAACCTTTTCATTTCTCTCTGTTTGGACTCTTTTCGCCAATAACGGAAAGAATCAAACATTGCCGGCCGGGCTTTCTTCCTAAACAATTTCGCTTCTAAATTATCAAGAATCTCGGGTTCAAAACTACCATGTAGTGGCCAACTAAGGACACCGTCCTTCTTACAGTAACGGACCCATACCTCATTATAAGATATAGGACCCACACCATGTTTACAATATAAGTCATAAAGGGGAGTCCCAATCGGAGGAACCAGACAGGAATCCTCCAATCGTGAGTCATGGTTACAACCGAAACAAGACAACATTTTCCGACTTACCATTTTCAGTCTGGAACACAAAACAAACAAAACACGAAACAAATATGTGCACTCGAACCAAGAACTTAGGCCTACCAAAACCAAACTAATGTATCGATACCTAAACTGAACCAAATAGATTATCGTAACCAGAACAACTAGTGATAATCTTACGAAACCAAACCAAACCAAGAACCGATCAA
This sequence comes from Lissotriton vulgaris, assembly GCF_964263255.1. Taxonomy (NCBI): domain Eukaryota; kingdom Metazoa; phylum Chordata; class Amphibia; order Caudata; family Salamandridae; genus Lissotriton; species Lissotriton vulgaris. Next base: position 425,986,359 of record NC_141685.1, on the reverse strand, counting down.
GGATTTTAACAATCCTCACAAAGTAACCAGCTAGCTATCACTAAATACTTAACTGAGGCACTGAAGACGTCACCAAGGAGAAACCCGTCACGTTTCGCTGTACTAAGGGCTGCACCTCGGGTCCAAGATAGGGCGACGGTCAAGGCAACGGCCCACTGCAGCCGTCCTGAACGGGAACCCTCGTGGAAGAGAACTTCGGGCCACTTTTGCGATATGCCGGGATCGATGAAGTGGGGCGCCTCCCTCGGAAATCTTCACACGAAGCTCCTCGAACTCTTCAGGCTTTTGGACCGGTACCGAATGACGTCGCCCCACGTTGGGCGCCAATTGGAGTTCTGGACTTTTTGGTTCCGTCCAGAGGTGTCAGGAAACAACACCCAAAGACCCCGGAGTTCCACCTGCCTTGGTGCGCAAATGAACAGAAACACGGGCTTCTCGATGGTGGCGTCAAAGACCAAAGGTTTATTACTGCAGGGACACAGAAGTCACAGAAACTACGCATGGGCAGTAACCAGGAGCCTGTTCGATTTGTACATTGAGGGTTGCTCCTTATATACTAAAAATTGTGCTTCAGGCAAATATTTCACATGTCAGTACATTCCTAAAACCTTTGTATCTTAAACAATAAATATTTGGCGTTACACAGGAACTGTCGATAATATCTGATGCCAAACATCACGAAGAGGGGTTCCCACTAGTCCATCACAATCCCTTGTCAATATTGCATTCAAGAGCCGGACCGCCTCATCGTAAAGTTCGTTACCTCCCCCTAATAAAGGCCCAGAAGGAAAGGAGCAGAGCCAGGTGCAGGAGATAGAAAAGCGGGATAAGAGATGTTTGTGGGTTGTAAATGGGCAAGGCTACCGGCTTCGGCCGCCTAATCATGATCGGGACAATGGACACGAGAACCAGTTCAGGTGGGCTGGCCTCGGGCAGAGGAGGCAGCCTTTGTCAAGTCATGCAGCTACAGCGTGATCTGGTTTAAGGTACACGTGTCATGAAAGAGGTGAATCTCCGGCTAAGGCTACGTGTCCTTAATCGAAATGAAGTGATCAGAGGTTATTGCATATGTGAGGGCAAGAAACACAAAATGGCGGACATGATCTAAGATGGATGCCGTGGGTAGATCAGAAATATGTTCATAACAGGAGTGCTCTTGCTCGTATCGTAGCGAAAACACCAGGATATGCTAAATGGATCATTTGCGGTTCGCTGATACTAATATTATATATTTCCGACAAACTTGAAAACACGGGTTCAAATCGTCACGGAACCTCAGGTGGCGCAACCATTTCAACCATACCTATGAGACAGTGCAAAGTTACCCTGCATGGCTTTGCATTGCCTCATATGGAGTAATCAGTAAGACATAGCAGCGCAAGTCACTGCATTGCTTTACTCTGCGTCAAGGAGGTATTCCATGGGCTCTGCATGGGGTTCCCACGCAAAGTCCATGAATTTTGATGCTGCCCCATATTTACAAAATCATGTAAACCTGGGGCAGCTCCAAAAACGGACGCCTCTCCAGTGAAGGCGTAACAAGGAGAAATGTTCTAATTTCTCCTTGTTTTTTCCTCTTTCCATGTGTGCTGCATTCTTCAGCTCTCATAGAAATAGGAAAACGCCCCTCAGGATTGTTTTGGTGAAGGAAGGTGCCTCTTCCCATACAAAAACAATTCTGCCAACGTTAGTGCTAGGCAGCAATTTGTGAAGGGAAAAGAACTGGAATGCACCGTATTTCATAATTACAGCTTATTCCTGCCCTTTCACATGGGGAACAGTCATGACAACGTGACAACGCGGGGATTACCCCGCAATGCCATTACAACTAGGGGTTTACAACGAAAGTCGTTACAACGACTTTCGCTGGAGGGCGCTGTTGGATAGGGAATAGTTTAATTTTCTATCCAACACCTTCCCTACTGTCAACGTTGGCTGGAGTTGGAATAGATATCCAGCGCCCTCCAGCGAAAGTCGTTGTAACGACTTTCGTTGTAATCCCCGCATTGTAATGGCATGCGGGGTAAAGGCCCGCGTTGTAATGCCATACAACCCTTTCACGTTGGCATTGGGCAGCGCCGCAAAAAGACTTGCAGCTCTGTCCTTCGCCAATTCCTCATAAATAAGGCCCTTTGTTTTTAGCTATACCTTTGGCTACACCCCTACGCTCAATGACCTTTGGTTTGAATATCCCATTCTATCCTGTGGGACAGATAGGCTTTCCATAGTGAAAAATGAAACACGCTGTAATGTAAATGTAAATGTACATGTATTTATATAGCGCAAATCGCCCACATCGCAGGCATCTATGCGCTTGCTTAGGGAACCCGTCCTGGTATTCCCCTGTGAGATACCCCGGCAGGGTATCCACAAGGTGAAAGCCAGGCATCCCCCCGCGAGGGGCCGTTGTGGAGATTAAGCAAGCTATTGCCCAGAGTCGCAGAGTGTGAACCCGTGAGTCGAGTAGGCACCGGAGTGAGAATTATCAAGTCCGTGGAATTATTGAGCCCAACCCCCGTCGGGGCGGGGAATTGAACCCTGGTCCAGGGCCGATCTCAGCTTCCGGGTCTGCCGCCTCTAACCCCTGAGCCACAATTCACTACCAGAACATGCCACACACACCAGTATATGTCTTACCTATAACATACACAGCACCCTGCCCACAGGGGTACCTTGGACCTTCCTTAGGGATGACTTACATGTAAGAAAAGGTAAGATTACGGCTTGGCAAGTGGGTGCACTTGCCAGGTTGACATGGCAGTTACAAACTTCACGCAGACACTGCAGTGGCAGGTCTGATAACCCTTTTATGGGCTGCTTGGGTGAGTGGCACAATCAGTACTGCAGGACCACCAGCACCATTTGAGTTACAGGTTCTGGCACCCTCAGTGCACTTTACTAGGGACATACCAGTAAGTCAAACATACCAATCATGGAAACACCAATCCATAATTCAATTTATAATAGGAGCACTTTCACTTTAATACTGAACACAATGAGGAAATGTGCAGAGACACTGAACCAGCAAAAACAGAGGCAAAACTAGGTCAGAAAGGAAAACAACCGGAGAAACATGCCAAAAGATGGCAGGTATAACACAAGCATTTATAGTTATCGATAAATGTTGATGACGAGAAGAACTAGTTTCTAGAAAATGTTGTCAGTAGGGGGTCCTTACGCCTAAAAAGGTTTGAAAGGGGGTCTCAACATCAAAAAGTTTGAAGACCACTGATCTAAGGTGATTTGCTTCGTTGGGGGGGCTAGGGATGTGTCCTTCATCATTACGGATTTAGGAGACACCACCTAGGCCAAGCAGTACCACAGCACAGCATATCTCCACACAGGGGCCTGCGGGTTCTTCAAACTTTTACTTCCAGACCGCTCTGTGTGTTCGTTAGCAAAGTCCAGGTCAGGCTTGCTGGCTGGGCCACATGAAGACAGCCAGTCCTAGGCTGCATGCCACACCAGGCCTAGCACGTCTGCTTCTGCCGCCAAGGGTCCAACCAAAGTGTGATCGCAAATGCTGGACCACCAGCCTGTAAAGTCCCAACCAAGCACCAGTGAGGCCACCCCACTGCTGGAACCACCCAACATTAGCCCCACATTATGTGGGCCCTGGGCACGCTCCAAAGCTAGTATATAACCAGTTTATGGCCCAGTGCATTGATGAGGCAAACCCAGACCCAGCACTAATGAGCCCCTGACTGTTCAAATTGAGGGGGTTCAGCTCCCCCAGCAGCGCATCGTCGTGGTCCCGCAAAGTGGGCTTACCTTCACGGTCGGGTGCAGGGACACTGGGTGTGTGATCTTTGGCCGCCTAATGTCGGGCTCTAGAAAGCAGCCTCAGTGTGCCATGGATGCTGCCCACACGTCGCCACAGCACTCAATTCCAACATGGTGAGGCCCCCTGTCAGGTACTCCACTGGTGCCTCTGCCAGCTGAGCGAGTCCCCCAGATCACAGTGAGGATGCTGGGCTGCACACCCTTTTGAAGCTCTGGGCGGTTCGGATCTTCGGAGGGTCAGACAGACATGGAGCACGGCCTGGCCAGAACATTTCTCAGGGCTGCGCACACGTTCAATGTCCTCCAAAGCACCTGCGCTGTCAGCGTCATCTGCAGGCGAGCCCCCACTGGCCCAAGGCTCATCAGGTCCAGGCACTGTCCACAAGGCACTGTGGCCCTTGGCTTCCAAAATGGGACAGCACCTCTGCCAGCCCTTTGAGCCCCCAGACTCACGGCAAGGCAGCCGGGCCTCAGACTCTTCTGAAGTTGTGTGCAGGTTGGAGCAGCAGAGGGCCAAACTGACGCGGGACTCGGCCCAGCCTGAAAACGTCACAGAGCTGCGCGCCCATTGGGTGTCCTCCAAGGCCCCTGTGATGCCGGCTTCTTCTGAAGGTGAAGTCAGATGGTCCGGAGCACTCTTAGTTAGCGTCCGCTATGATGGCACATCAGGCCACGCCCATCATAGACTCCTTTCTTGTAATGAAATCTAATTGTCTCCAGTGTGCAACTATTTCATTTTGCTTACTATTTTCTGGACACATTTACCTTTTGATGCAAGTTCTGTTTTGTACATTGGATTTCAAACAATGTTGGCACCTCTAAAACAGTTTGAATCACCATGATTAACTTGTTTTTTGTTTGGTTTTTGGTTTTCATCCTGTTTTAGTTTATTTGTTTTTGTTGAATCAAATTTAAAAAAAATCAAAGATTGTTGTTCTTTTCTCAATTTGGTCCATCATACATTTCAAAAAGTTCAAATTAAACAATCGCTTATTCATAAATCTATTCCATGTAGGTAATGTTTATCACATTTTTTATCAATGACAAAACAGAACACAAACAACAAATCAAAAACTAGTATTTGATTAATTGGAATAAATATTTGTTTTTAATATTTCCATAATGCATTAATACCTATGTATAATCCAAAAACTTCATGCAATATTTCCATTTACTGTTCCAGATCTTGCTACCAAGGAAAGACAGGATATAATCCCCAAAATGTTATTACATAGTCTAAGGGTAACAGTGTATTGAAATGATCCTGTGGCCACAAAATGGAGTATTGCCATTAATTTCACTATTGGTGTTATTGCTGTGGGATTCCTATTGTGGGGCAGAAGATCTGTCCCCAGCTGAAGACATAAATAATTAATAGTTTGCCTGTTTTATCGGAAATTTTAGATTACATGCCTAAATGCCATTCTTTCATGGCGGTAATGGTCTCATAACTCGAGGCTATCATCTTCTCACTCTCTGGGGGTTCAAATGTCTGCATTATAAAGTTAAAACATTTTTATAATTTCTTTTTACATATTTTTTAAATTAAACGCATATTTCATTTATTTTTCTAAAATATATTTAGTTTTATAACATAATTTTACACAATATCTATTTGCAATTTTTTTTTAAATGACATGTTTGACATATCTGTTTTTTTTCAAGGAATGTGCAAATACAATATCTTAAATGTATTATTTACACATTGTATTTTAAAAAACAATATTTTCATAAGCAAATCTGTCAACAAAAGTGTAAACAAAACCACACACCTATCACATTTGACCAATGTAACTCACTACATTATAATTTTTTTTGAAAAACAAATAAATAACATTTTGAATATATGTAAACAAACTGCCCACCATTTTCATGTGGTTTTTATTGTACTACCCACCATTTTGAGTGGTGGTGATGCACGTAACATTCAAAAAAACATCATTTAACAATCTAAAATGGTGGAAGCCTTACTTCACTGTCAGGACATTATCAAATATACAGAAGTTGGTGGAGGTTGACCAGGGAGTAGGTGTAAACCTCTTCGATGGACACCGCCATAGGTTAATGTGTTTAATAGCAATGTTTGAAAGCCAATGTATATGTCCAGTTCCATTGTCAGTCTTGCATGTCATGTAGATGTATGCGGTGTGAAAAACAAAGCTCACTTGCCTCCTAACAGTGCCACCAAGAACACCTCCTCAAACTTTTATGTTGTTTCCGACCACTGGGAGTCACAATCCAGGCAAAGAAGGAGACAGGGCCTCAAACTTCTCGCTAGAGGAGCTGGAGATGCTGGCTGATGATGACATCCTGTCCCTGTACAGCAAGCTGAAAGGCTTACAAAATCAAAATGTAATTTGGACAAACTTTTTTTATTTAAATACAGGCTACAATGTCCTATTTAGTTCCTGAGTGAAGTGTAATGATTGAAGTGAAGTTTCTGTTTTTATAATTACATTGAAAAATTATGGGTTGGATTTTTAACTACATTTAAATTAGACAACACCACAACATTTGTTTATGTTGTTTTTCACTGCCTTTTTGTTTTGATGTGCATTTCTATTTATATATGTATATTCCCACATTTTATGTGAAATTTACAAAATTAACATTATTTTAATTAAAAACAGAAATACTTTTTGGGATACAAATTGACATACATATATTTTTACACACCTAAACCAAAATGATTTTTGAATTTTTTACAATCCAATAAAGAATTCAGTCTAGATGATGTCACTGGCATGGATTAGTAAAATAAGGACATGACAGGTTACTACAAAATAGTTTTATTGTTATAAAAAACTACGCTGTTTTTTAGATTCATGTGATTGATTTCTTAAAATTGTGCAACATCAATACAAACAAACAAAAAGTCCCCAAAAAACAGTTTTTTCCTTTTTTTGTATCCATACGGGTTAACTCCCATCAGAAGACGGAGGTAACTAAGAGAGATTGATCAAGCCAAGCAAGGCCACCTAAAGTGTCTTGATATATCAAGAGTAACACAACATAGCGCAAAATGCTCCATTGCATTACTCTGACCCAGGAAGGCCAATGGGTGTTTCCATGCATCCGCCCATGGATTTTGGCTCATTCCCAGGTTTACTAACACTGATAGAACTGGAAATGCATGCAAACGCTACTCCTACCCAGATGAGGCTTAACAAAGAGAAATATTCTGCAGCTCACATAGAAAGAGAAAAATGCCTGTGAGAATTGTTTTTGTGCAGGAAAGGACGCCTTTCTGCACAACAACAATCCTGTGTACAATGCAGGCACCCTTACACTATGATGCAAGGGTTCCTGCATTGGAGCTAGGCAGCTCAAGGGGAATGCATGTTAAATATGGCACATTCCTACCCTTTCATGCAGCGCAGCACAGCAAGGTTGTGTGCTGTGCTGCGTGAAATAATAGTAAATATGCTCTCAAGTCCTTTGATTGTTTCCAGTTATGTCAAAAACAGGGGGGCTACTGTCTGTAACAAGTAACCACCCACTGGTGGAAACACCTTAGGGCAGGTCAAGGTGACCTTCTGGGGGTTTACCCCCATGAGCGGAGGATATACATAGCTCTGGTGTCCTTTAGTAGGAAGGCATACTTAGAGGGCAAGATGGTGATTCCTGAGGTTTGCGGTTGTCACTTCCGCCTGATCACAGTGAATGGGGACACTATCACTGCTCTACGTGATACCTGTGCGAGCAGACCATAGTGATAAAAAGGCAATTTTCCCCAGAGCAGTATCGGCCAAGATAGCGATGCAGGATATCCCAGGCACCTGGGCAGAACTTTGTCCATCCAATGGCGCTGGTCTCCCTGGAATGGGGAGGGTTGGCCCAGAGGAGGGTCATTGTCACTTCCTAGATGCACATTGACTCCTTTCTAGGAAATGAACTACCACCAGCGATAAATGTGCTGGGTGTATTGACTGGGGAACACCCATTACAACGCGGGTTTTATCACGTGTTGCTTTTACATCGCATGCGTTGTTACAACACGTGGTAAAACCACGCATACCATTACATTGCATGCGCTTTTACAACGCAATCGATGTAATGTGTAATGGTGGGGGCGGCTATTCACGTCGTTGTGAGGAAACTTAGGCTGTTTCCTCACAACGACGTGAAGAAAGCAGGAAGGAGGAAGCAGGATCCGACGGCGACGCTGGATAGAGAGAGGTAAGGGGGTTTGTGTATGGAATGGGGGTTACTTTTGTAGGGTTTAGGGTAGTTTAAAAGTAGTGTGGTAATGTTTATGTTGTGTGTGTGTTTTTTTAAAAACGTTTTAGTGTGTGTTGTCGTGTTTGTTTAGTGTAGTGTATTGGGGAGTGTAGTGTAGTGATTTAGGTTTTAGGGTAGTGTAGTGTTGTAGTGTTTGTTTATTGAAGTGTATTAGGGTTTAGGGTAGTGTGAGGGTGGGAGTAGTGTGGGTAGTGTAGTAGTGTTATAGGGTTTAGGGTAGTGTAGTGGTGGGAGTAGTGTGGGTGGTGTAGTAGTGTTATAGGGTTTAGGGTAGTGTAGGGGTGGTAGTAGTGTGGGTAGCGTAGTAGTGTTTTAGGGTTTAAGGTAGTGTAAGGGTGGGAGTTGTGGGTAGCGAAGTAGTGTTTTAGGGTTTAGGGTAGTGTAGGGGTGAGAGTAGTGTGGGTAGCCTAGTAGTGTTTTAGGGTTTAAGGTAGTGTAAGGGTGGGCGTTGTGGGTAGCGTAGTAGTGTTTTAGGGTTTAGGGTAGTGTAGGGGTGGGAGTAGTGTGGGTAGCATAGTCATGTTTTAGGGTTTAGGGTAGTGTAGAGGTGGGAGTAGTGTGGGTAGTGTAGTAATGTTTTAGGGTTTAGGGTAGTGTAAGGGTGGGAGTAGTGTGGGTATCGTAGTAGTGTTTTAGGGTTTAGGGTAGTGTAGGGGTGGTAGTAGTGTGGGTAGCGTAGTAGTTAGGTGTGAGTGCAAAACCTGTTCCGCTCTCGGATTTTGCAGATTTTCGGTAAATCCGCAATCCCCGAACTCCCGCGAATTTACCGAAAATCCGCTAATCCGCGAGCGGCGGATTCGGGTGGCAAAAGTTCAAGCCTTCAAGCTTGAAGTTGTAACTATTTTAGGACGGTGCCGGCAAGCTGCCAGCGCCATCCTAAAATAGTTACTAAGTTAGCTTCAACAGGAAGCACTAATAGATAAAATAAAGCAGGTGCTCGAGCACCTGCTTTATTTTATCTATTAGTGCTTCCTGTTGAAGCTAACTTAGTAACTATTTTAGGCGCTGGCAGCTTGCCGGCGCCATCCTAAAATAGTTACAGGATTATAGGTTGAGACAGTGACAGCTCACTCAAGGGACCCCTGCGCCTTTCGGGGCGATTGCATAGTAACACACACATGATCGCTGGAACTAGTTGAAGCTCAAATTTAGTGATTCATTCATCAGCCCAAAAACAATCGTGAGCGTCATCGAGGCTGGGCAGGTGTGCCTTCTTCCCAAATCTACTGTCGAAAATCAGCTGTGATGCTGGATAGAGGTCTTTGCATCCTTTACTTCCGCCATTTACCCACTATGATGGACAGCTCACTCAAGGGACCCCTGCGCCCTTCGGGGCGATTGCATAGTAACACACACATGATCGCTGGAACTAGTTGAAGCTCAAATTTAGTGATTCATTCATCAGCCCAAAAACAATCGTGAGCGTCATCGAGGCTGGGCAGGTGTGCCTTCTTCCCAAATCTACTGTCGAAAATCAGCTGTGATGCTGGATAGAGGTCTTTGCATCCTTTACTTCCGCCATTTACCCACTATGATGGACAGCTCACTCAAGGGACCCCTGCGCCCTTCGGGGCGATTGCATAGTAACACACACATATTCGCTCAAATTCAGTGACTCATTCATCAGCCCAAAAACAATAGTGAGCGTTGTCTCGGCCGCACAGAAACCCCCCCCCCCCCCCGCCATTAAGGAAATCCACAAATCCGCAAATCCGCAAATCGTGGATCCGCGAAATCCGCCCATGCCTAGTAGTAGTGTTTTAGGGTTTAGGGTAGTGTAGGGGTGGGAGTAGTGTGGGTAGTGTAGTAGTGTTTTAGGGTTTAGGGTAGTGTAAGGGTGGGAGTAGTGTTGTAGTGTAGTTCCTATTTTCCCAATAGGCCCTGCGCATTGGAATAACATAAACAGTAGTATCGACGTAGAAGTGCGGATCTTCCAGGCCTCCACTGACTATGCTAAACTTAATTGGGTTTGTTACCAACTAGCTCAGAGGTCACTGGAAACTTTCTTGACTGAATAGGAAGTGATCAGCTTCCCTGGCACAGCCAAGAAGGGATTCAGTTTTCCAACAACCGTGCAACATGACAACTTTGCTCCTCAGATAAGAGTCAATCTCTAGGGTCGTGTGAAACAATAGACAGTTATTTTACTCAGTCAGTGGTTGTGCAGTTTACTTTCACAATATGTAGAGAATAGAGAGACGGGCGTTGTCAATAAAGGGTAACATTTATTGAACAGTCTTTCTTCTCGTACAAGAGAAATGAATTGCCACAATTGCAAGACTTGTTATTATAAAAAGTACGTACAGTAAGATGAGTATTGCGAAATAATACTGTAAAGGCATTGATATGGTTTCTTAGCCATACAATGGTTTAAAATGAAGAAAACATATATACATTCATATATACATTCGGCTAAAATACTCAACTGGTGCTTCTAACTACGCCTACCCCAGTGTACCTGACCTAAGCCTAATACTTGGGAGGGGAGTAAATAAGTAGCGTTAAGTTAAGTTGGTTTTGCCAAGGTTTGTATTGTAATTGTATTGTAAGGGGTGCTTGTAGAGCGCACTGACACCATGGGTTTCCTGGCGCTGGTTGGAAGTAGAGGGGACAGAGGGACTAACCAGATTGGGGGAAAAGCCAGGTTTTTAAGGACTTACGAAAGAGAGTCAAAGAGTTAGAGGTTTTAAGAGGGAGAGGAAAAGAGTTCCAGAGCTTGGGGGCCAGGTATGCAAATCTCCGGCCTCCAGATCTGCAGAGCTTGTAAGAGGGGACAGTCAAGAAGTGAAGATGAGAGGATCTCAAGTTCCGGGATGGGCAATAGGGTCTGATGAGAGATTTCACAAAGGCGGGACAGGGCCCAACTAACGACTTGAAGATGAGGCAGCCGATCTTGAAGGCTGCCCTTGAGGTGACAGGGAGCCAGTGGAGTTTGGCAAGGAGGGGCCTCTTCGGGATCCCTAGGGCCAGTCTCGCCGCTTGATTTTGAACCGCTTGCAGTCTAGCCACCGATGTTTTGGGCAGACCGTGATAGATCGCGTTTGAAAAATCTAAGCGGGAGAGGACGAGGGCCATGATGACCTGCAGGAGGGCATCAGGTGTAAGGAGGTGTGCCACTTTCCTAATCCTGCGCAGCTGGTAGATACAGGACGAGACCACCGTCCCCACCTGCGGCCCAAGGGATAGAGCGGAGTCAATTGTGACCCCCAGACTCTTCACCGAGACCACGGGAGTGGGAGAGGGACCAAGTTCCGCCGGCCAGAATTGTGGCCCCCAGAAGGTGGCGCTCCTACCGGGAAGGAGGAGCTCCGTCTTACCGGGGTTCAATTTTAGCTGGTTGTGGCCCATCCACTGGAGGATGTGGGACATAACTGCCTGAAAGTTGGAAATAGCAGAAGGGGAATTAAGAGAAAAGATGAGTTGCAGGTCGTCCGCGTAGTTAAACACGGTGACGTCCCACTGCCTCAAAGAAAGAAGAAGGGGGCGAAGATAAAGATTAAAAATAAGAGGGGATAAGGAAGAACCCTGGGGGACCCCGCAGGGCGAGTGCTCCCTAGGAGCCCTGAAGGTGCCCAGACTGAGGGTCTGAGACCTGCCGGTCAAGAAGGATTTGACCCAGGCCAACGCCAGGCCTTGAATGCCAGCCTGCTCGACACGGTGGAGAAGGATGTTATGATCAGTTTGCTTCAAGAATTCTCTCTAAGGGTTTAGTCAACACCATACCTCTGGAATAGAATGATGGAGGTCTGGTATCTCCTTCAGGGGGTCGATATCCCAGTCACCCGCAAGGGTAGACTAGAAACGCCGGAGCTGGATTTCTCTGCAGGAGAAAAGACAGCGTCTCTCTCAGCGCGTCGAGGAGGAGGAGGAGGGGCAGCGTCCGCGGGCTGCTTGCATCTGCTGGGCTCTTTGCAGGGGACGGCTGTTCAGCTCCTAAGTTCAACACACCATCGTTCGCTAGTTAGCAGCGATAGCAGTAGCGATAGCAGCTATCGTATCATCACCATGACAGCTACTTCAGCAGCAGCGAGACAGCTAGCAGCATCAGCGATGGCATTGATAGCTTCAGCGTTTGCTTAAGGCAACGTTGGTAATATTTATACCTGAAAGGTGCCTTGTTTGACGTAAGTTTTTGGATATAAGACGTCAATAAAGATGTCACTAGGAAGTGATCGTCTATCAGTGCTCATTAGAGTTCTATTACTAAACAAAACACAGCAAGCGGGGATTTCCAGGTTGCTGAGTTTTTATCTTGTTGAAGAACTCGGAGTGTTAATCTAGGAATCTCAGATAGTAACTTCTGCTATGTCATTGCACTAATTGGTTGCAAAGGAAGTGGCAGAGAAAGCGATTCTGAAATGTGGCTCTGTTCGTGTGAGGCCAGAGACGAGTTTCTGAATAGTGCACTTGAACGGTTATGCCAATATAGGGAATAAATGGATTTATAGCCGAATAGGGGCATAAGGTCACAGTATCGATCAGGGTCCTAGATTAGAACGCGACAGTGTGGGTAGCGCAGTAGTGTTTTAGGGTTTAGGGTAGTGTAGGGGTGGAAGTAGTGTGGGTAGCGTACTCATGTTTTAGGGTTTAGGGTAGTGTAGGGGTGGGAGTAGTGTGGGTAGCGTAGTAGTGTTTTAGGGTTTAGGGTAGTGTAAGGGTGGGAGTAGTGTGGGTAGCGTAGTAGTGTTTTAGGGTTTAGGGTAGTGTGGGGTGGAAGTAGTGTGGGTAGAGTAGTAGTGTTTTAGGGTTTAGGGTAGTGTAGGGTTGGGAGTAGTGTGGCTAGCGTAGTAGTGTTTTAGGGTTTAGGGTAGTGTAGGGGTGGGAGTAGTGTAGGTAGTGTAGTAGTGGTCTAGGGTAGTGTAAGGGTGGGAGTAGTGAGGGTAGTGTAGCAGTGTGTTAGTGTTTTTGGGTTGGAGCAGTGTAGGGGTGGGAGTAGTCTGTTGCGTAGGTGTAGGGATAGGGATGTTACTGACCTTGCATACTTTTACCACAAATATAGCTTTACCACGCATGCCTTTGCGTTGTAATGGCATGCGTGGTAAAAGCATACTCATGGTAAAAGTATGCGATGTTACGGCATGAAATGTCATTGACATTGCGTACTAATACCCGCGTTGTAATGGCATGCGTGGTATTGGTATGCAATGTAATGACATACATTTGTATTGACTACTCAATGTGTGGTGAACATTTAGGCTTTGGTAGTACGGCTCATAAACAGAGAGTACAGATACCCAGAGCAAAGGGGAGGAGGTGGAGAAAATCCACAGCAGGAGGACTAGAGCCTGCCTGCCTGTAAGAGAAGAGCTTCTCAGGACTGACCCTAGAGAAGCAACTTCTGACCTGCCGGTGCTGCCTGCATATTCTCAGAGACGGAAGACAGGAGACTGCACCAGGAAGACCTATGCACGATACAATTTGAGTATGTTACACTAGAGGGGGATGTGCTTCCCCCCGAAGTCCAAGGCTTGCAGCCACCGGTTCAGACTCAGGGTAGAGAGAAGCCAGTCTGAGGATACCACCTCTGAGACGGCAGAATGTAGGAAATTGGGTTTCTGGTTGAGGGCGGTGAAACCCTACTCAAGCAGCGACCACAATTCTTGTGAGTTTGAAACACAATCAAACCCCAAAATACCTGTGCGTAACCCTCTGGTAGCTTGGGAAAACGCTGTCAGGCTTAGAGGTTATGTGTAAAGTATTTATGCAGCACTTCAAACAGTAATAAAGTGAAGGCACAAGTAAAATCTGACACAAATTTAGAAAAATAGAATACAATATTTGACACCGGCAATTACATAAATCGGACAGGGACACAAGTTCAGGCTCACCACGATGGATCATGGGCCGGGTACAAGAGACCATGTTTGGTCTTCTGAACAAAGTACCTTACGTCCTGGCTGTGGGGTGTTGTGAGCTCCCATGTCAAGGATATGTTGCGCAAAGGTGGTTCCAAGGAAGACATAGAGCTTGATGTGAAGTCCAGAATCATTGGTGAGAGGGCCGTTGACGAGGGGCTTGCGTTGCTAAGTCCTACATCAAGGATGCATCACACAGCAGCGGTTCCACTAATGCAAATTCCTGATGGATCATCGAGGATGCTGTCAATAACGGGCTTTCGAAGCAAGGTCCTGTGTCAAGGATGTGTCATGCAGCAGCAGTTCAGAGGAAGCTGCGGCCTGCTATCTGAGGTCCTGCATTGAGGAAGGATCCTGCAGCAGAGATTCCAATGCAACTGCGATGAGATGCTATGCACTCTGTTGGTTCTGCTGCAAGAATTACAGATGAGGTGGCAGAGCACCTTCAGTGTCACTTCCAAGGGTTAAGGACTGGGATGGCGCCATTTGGGGGTGGGGCTCACAACAGACAGTTCAGGAGTTGGGTTCAAGGTGGTTGGAGTTTTTTTTGTCCCTAAGGCTCAGACCAAGAGTCCAGCCAACTAGCCCTTGGATCACTCTGGTTTTCCTGTGTTCAAGATGCAGGTCCCGTCCTTTCCTTTCCGGCAACAATGCAGCAGGGCAACAGAGAAGCAGCTCTTCTTGCTGAGCAGCACAGCAGTCCTTCTGAGTCTTTCACAGGTTCAGAGGTGTACTAAAGAGTTTGGCTTGCCTAAAGGTCTATTATGTATACCTGGTGCCCACTTTGAAGTAGAAAATGGTTCTGAAGGTGTCCACCCTCAGAGATTCTTGGAATTTCCTGCCTCCCTGCCCGGGCAGCAGCTTGTCTGGAGTGACAAAAGACTAGTGTCAAACCCTCTGTGAATGTGCTTAGGCAGAGCCTTTGTGGTTTGCAAGTGTGATAGGTGACAGATCCCCCTCCTCATTAATTAATTCATGTTTGGCCTATCCTGAATAAACACCTATTCCCATTTTTACTCACTGTATGGGAGCAACACACAAAGATCAACTGCCAGCTACAACTAGTCATGTGACCCAGGAAACGGACTGCATGCACCAAATGGTTAAGACAAGAAAATGCAAACTTTCTGAAAGTACACAAGAGAATAAACACAACAAATATGCACTCCCTATACTAATTCAAACAATCTGAATCAAATACACAAATTTAAGGAACCTGTGCACCAGGTGAGGGGTTCTGAAAGCCACCTGATCCAAAATGAAAAGAGAGTACCTGGAAGTGTATCCAGGTTAATCCAGGGCACTACAAGTGTGTCACATAATAGTGTACAACCTAAATCGCAAAAGCATCAACAAAGTATGCAAAATAGTACAGTGATACCACAGTAATTGAAAACAGTTGTTGTTGAATCCAAAAGTGAGAAAGTTCAGCACCCAGAGACAACCATAATCCTGAATAAATACCTGGGGGCAGAAATGCGAGCACATTCTGCCAACAAACATGACCAGCGACCAAACAGTAAAAACTTACAAAACAACCATGAACGAGAATGAATTAAAGGTCGTGTTTCGAAAAACAGATGCTTAGTTATCACCTAAACATGAGCTTAAACCGTTTACCTTCAGCCCTCGGTTCGACTGTAGTGCTATTGTAATTTAGAAAGAACCCGAAGATGAAATGGAACAGACAGCTAAAAAACAAAAAGCCGACATTGAAAGCTCCGCTAGACACTCAAGGGGTGGAGTTAGAAAGTCTAAATAGAAAACACGAGAAAGGAAGCTCATTGTTAGCTCCACAGGCAATGCCTGTAACTGAACGACCTCTTCAGAAACGCTGGCTGTGACTAAAGTGTGCTGCGTTAGTAACCGATAATATGCGCTCAAGCATACGTGAACCATGCGCATAGAAAGAGGACTGAGATAAACCACCCACATTGCGAGTGAGACGCATGTTACGTACAAGGTCTACTGTCAATAAACGATAAGTAAAATGGAATAAAAAGAAATAGACTTTTCCCCGTGCTAAACACAGCCAAATAATGTGATAATAACAAACATGTCGAAACCCAAAAACAGGGAGCATGAAAACCACAGGGCTCTGCCCAAAAGAAAAGGGAATTGACAAACCCCTTTACGGATAAACAGGCAATTACAAGAGAAACGTATGAAAATGTTGAAAGATTAACAATGGCAAACTAATCTTCGGAAGTATGTGTAAATAGTGCACGCATGCAAAATGTTGATAGAGGTGATCGTGAGAAGGTAAATAAAGATGATGAATACTATTAACATGAATTGGAAAATGCAAATGCTCAAAAACCCAAACAATAGGAGATGCGAAAAACAACCTGATCTAATACAAACATATATACAAATGAGAGGGTCAAACAAAAAGTCCAAATTACAGAAAACATGACAATTCAAATGTATCATTGAGTCCCTTGGAGGACAATGTTTGCATGTGCCACATCCAATATGATTCACGTTGAGAGAGTAGCTTCGATATGTCCCTGTCCAATTGTTTATTCAACATTTCTTTAAGATTTCTTGATCTTCTGTTTGCAAATAAAGGGGGAATGGAAAACATGCCCTTAAAATCTGGTTCAGACTGAAGTAAATCCCATCTTTATAGGATACTTTTTTTCACAAGAGTGGAGTGAGTGGAAAAAGTAGAAACAAACACTTCCCTAGCCTGAGAAGGGGGCAGGGTACTTTTTTTTCAGTGTTTCATCGCGATTAAAGACTGATACTCTCCTCTCAGCCTGATCAATGACTTGTTGGGGATAGCCTTTCGCTAGAAGTTTCTGCTTGACATCTCTGAAAGTCTGCAAGCCTAACTCTGGATCCGAAGTTATCCGTTTATTTCTCAAGAATTGGGAAAAGGCAGATGGCGTTTCAGAGGCCAGGGGTGGAAGCTCTGGTAGAGTAAGGCGTTATTATGATCAGTGGGTTTCTTAAAAACAGTAGTCTCAATGGTAGTGCCAGAAAGTCTGAGCATGACATCCAGAAAAGATATGCTATGCGATTCAATCTGAAATGTAAATTGGATACGAGGATTGATGCTGTTAAGTTTCAGATTGTTTGAATTAGTATCTGGGGTGCATATTTGCAGCGTTTATTCTCTTGTTTGCTCAATTTTCTGCACAGCATCTATTTTGTCCACTGCTTTGTGTTTAATTGCTTTCACAATGTCATGTGATGACATATTACATTTGACTGAAAATAGAACTCAAAATAAGGTTTACACTGCCTCTGAGGTAACTGACATTTATGGGCTCATCCGAGAGGTTAGAATATTTGACACCACCACTGGTCCTGTTCAACAACATATTTGTCAGCTACAATACTTAATGCGTAGAGAGATTCATCAACGCCTGCACACTATTAATCAGATCCAATATCATAAGGCCTGTCGCATACCCAGGGGGTTATGTTTCGTTATCATAGCCATGCTTTTTAAAATAAATAAGAAGTTAATGGAAAAGTGGTACGTGATTTTAAACAAATGTTCTCTAGATTTGATTTCATTGATTGTCGAAGAACTTTCTCAAGTCTTAGTGGGTCTTGAATTGGAAATTGAAGAACGACAAACTAGTTTGGTGTCTAGGATGGAAGCTGGTGTTTGGACAACTACTCTTGATGACATAAACATTAAACTTGATGTTTATGCTAAGGAAATTCACAAGCGAAAGATTAGAAAATTTTGACGTAATACTATATATTATAAACTGGATGAAGTTTATTCTTGGGCTGAGGTTTACGCCCAAAAAAGAAACTAGCAAAAGCAAGGGACGACTTCATCAGAAGAGAGTCTTGTATCTGTAACTGACACCCGATTATCTAGACCACCAGTGTCTTTACCGCATCAAACAACTGTGGGTGACACTGCCATAGCTGGCCCCAGTACTGCTAAGGTTTCTTTTTAGAGATCAGTCCTGCAGAAAACCAACCTCCTATGCAGATAGCAGTCGACCAAACAAAACCCGTGGATGCCATCGATTCAGTCAAAACAGGGGAAACACGCCGCAAGAAACACTAGTCGTGAACATTTCCTCCAAAAAGCTAACAGAGAATCAACTGGCTCTATTGAATAAGGGAAGTTCATTTGTTCCCAACAGTCTTGATTCCAAAGTTACTCTTTATAAATTCACCAGGAAGCTAAGATTAAGACACTTTTTTCCACTGCTGCTTTTGAATCCGCTTCAACACAAGAAGATGAATATCAGGAATTCAAACCGAGGAGCACTTTTGTTCCTCCAGCTTCACACAAAACAATCAATTTGTTTGAGTCATTAGTCAAACGAGATTTAGCTAGGTTACCTAATGTCATCTCAGGGAGACCTAATCTACCAACCAGAGAAAGACTTGCATTGAGACGTGAGTCCCTTGCTCACTGGATACAAGATAGCCTGGCTGATGAGGATTATGAATCCGAAAGCGGTACCAGGATGCTTATTTCCGGTCCAGGGAAGACATGGCTTGGCAGTTCGGGCTGGACTGTTCCCATGAGGCACAGGGTCAGACTGATTTGTATATGGCCATGTCTGAACTGGGGTGGCAGAGTGAGCTAAAGAATGGTAATGGATTAAACCCAGATCAGTTGACTGGGGGTGAGTGTTTAATTTGCTCAAATGCTCCATCCATCGTCCCCTTTTGTATCGCTTTGTTCGCCCTAAGTTGGCAGGGTATGCTCAGACGTGAGTCCCTTGCTCACTTGACCACTGGATACAAGATAGCCTGGCTGATGAGGATTATGAATCCGAAAGCGGTCCCAGGATGCTTGTTTCCGGTCCAGGGAAGACATGGCTTGGCAGTTCGGGCTGGACTGTTCCCATGAGACACAGGGTCAGACTGATTTGTATATGGCCATGTCTGAACTGGGGTGGCAGAGTGAGCTAAAGAATGGTGATGGATTAAACCCAGATCAGTTGACTGGGGGTGAGTGTTTAATTTGCTCAAACGCTCCGTCCATCATCCCCTTTTGTATCGCTTTGTTTGCCCTAAGTTGGCAGGGTATGCTCAGACGTGAGTCCCTTGCTCACTTGGCCACTGGATTCAAGATAGCCTGGCTGATGAGGATTATGAATCCGAAACCGGTCCCAGGATGCTTGTTTCCGTTCCAGGGAAGACATGGCTTGGCAGTTCGGGCTGGACTGTTCCCATGAGGCACAGGGTCAGACTGATTTGCAATGGCCATGTCTGAACTGGGGTGGCTGAGTGAGCTAAAGAATGGTGATGGATGAAACCCAGATCAGTTGACTGGGGGTGAGTGTTTGATTTGCTCAAACGCTCGATCCATCATCCCCTTTTGAATCGCTTTGTTCGCACTAAGTTGGCAGGGTATGCTCAGACGCGAGTCCCTTTCTCACTTGGCCACTGGATTCAAGATAGCCTGGCTGATGAGGATTATGAATCCGAAACCGGTCCCAGGATGCTTGTTTCCGGTCCAGGGAAGACGTGGCTTGGCAGTTCGGGCTGGACTGTTCCCACGAGGCACAGGGTCAGACTGATTTGCATATGGCCATGTCTGAACTGGGTTGGCTGAGTGAGCTAAAGAATGGTGATGGATTAAACCCAGATCAGTTGACTGGGGGTGAGTGTTTGATTTGCTCAAACGCTCCGTCCATCATTCCCTTTTGTATTGCTTTGTTGAAACAAGACAACATGAGAGCCAATAAGGTATTTCATCTTGAAATCCTCCATTTTTGTTTGTTTCCAAGTTTCTTTCATTGGAGAAAGCAGTTCTTTCTTCAAGCCAAGGGCACTTCTATGGGCTTTTCAGGAGCCCCCAGCTATGCCAACTTTTTCATGTTGAAATTTGAAACTGAGAATATTCTTTCTGATGATATCTGGACTTCAAATTTGATTGCTTATAGACGTTTCATAGATGACATACTCATCATTTGGCAGGGGTCACGTAGCCTTCTTGAAACACAGATTCTGAAACAGCATCAATCCTCGTATTCAATTTACATTTCAGATTGAATCGCACACCATAGATGTTCTGGACGCCATGCTCAGACTTTCTGGCACTAAGATTGAGACTACTGTTTTTAAGAAACCTACTGATCGTAATAACGCCTTACTCTACCAGAGCTTCCACCCCTGGCTCTGAAACGCCTTCTGCCTTTTCCCCAAGTCTTGAGAATTAAATGGATAACTTTGGCTCCCGAGCTAGGCTTGCAGACTATCAGAGATGTCAAGCAGAAATTTCTAGAGAGAGGCTATCCCCAACAAGTTGTTGATCAAGCTGAGAGGAGAGTATCAGTCTTTAATCATGATAAACTACTGAAAAAAGTACACTGCCCCCTTCTCAGGCTAGGGAAGTTTTGGTTTCTACTTTTTCCATTCACTCAACACTTGTGAAAAAAAGTATCCTACAAAGATGGGATTTTCTTCAGTCTGAACCAGATTTTAAGGGCATGCTTTCCAGTCCTCCTTTATTTGCATAGAGAAGATCAAGAAATCTTAAAGAATTTTTGAATAAACACTCTGACATTGATAAGGTTTCTTTCAAAGGAATGACTAAATGCATGAATTTCTCACATTGTAACAATGTCATTGTTGGCAATAGAGCACAACATCCCCGCACAAATAAAAAGATTTCTTTGAACTTCAATGTAATTACAACAGTCATCATGTGATTTATGTCATCAGATGTCCATGTGACTTGCTGTATGTAGGGAAGTCTGCGAGAATCTGTGCACTATGATTACTAAACACAAAAGCAGGATTAAAACCAAAACAATGAGTTCGCCCTTAGCGCAACACTGGCAGCTTGAAAACCATTCTATTGCACAGCTTAAATTCGGGGTGCTTGAAAAAGTAGAGGAGCAATTAGACAGGGACATGTCGAAGTTACTCTCTCAATGTGAATCATATTGGATATGGCACATGCAAACATTGTCCCCCAAGGGACTCAATGATACATTTGAATTGTCATGTTTTCTGTAATTTGGACTTTTTGTTTGACCCTCTCATTTGTGCATCTCTATTCTCTAAATAGTATATATTTTTGTATCAGATCAGGATGTTGTTCACATCTCTTATTGTTTGGGCTTTTCAGCATTTGCATTTTCCAATTCATGTTGACAGTATTCATCATCTTTATTTCACTTTTCTTTCATGATCACCTCTATCAACATTTTGCATGTGTGCACTATTTACACATACTTCCACTGATTCTTTTGCCATTGCTAATCTTTCAATACTTTCATATGTTACTCTTGTAATTGCACATTTATCCGTTAAGGGGATTGTCTATTCCCTTTTCTTTTTGGCAGAGCGATGTGGTTTTCATTCTCCCTGTTTTCAGGGTTTATTCAGTGGAAGCTGTGTTTGGGTTTCGACACATTTGTTATCATCACATTAATTGGCCGTGTTTAGCACGAGGAAGAGTCTATTTGTTTTTATTCCATTTTACTTATCGTTAATTGACAGTACACCTTGTACTTAACATGCGTCTCACTCTCAATGTGGGTGATTTATCTCAGTCCTCTTTCTATGCGCATGGTTCACGTATGCTTGAGCGCATATTATCGGTTACCAACGCAGCGCGCTTCAGTCGCAGCCAGCGTTTCTGAAGAGGTCGTTCAGTTACAGGCGTTGCCCGTGGAGCTAGCGGTGAGCTTCCTTTCTCGTGTTTTCTATTTAGACTTTCTAATCCCACCTCCTGAGTGGCTAGCGGAGCTTTGAATGTCGGCTTTTTGTTTTTTAGCCGTCTAGTCCATTTCATCTTCGGGTTCTTTCAACATTACAATAGCACTACAATCGAATCGAGTGCTGGAGGTAAACGGTTTAAACTCATGTTTTGGTGATAACTAAGTGTCTCTTTTTTTAAACACAACCTTTAATTCATTCTCGTTCATGGTTGTTTTGGCAGTTTCTACTGTTTGGTCGCTGGATTCAACGAAAATTGTTTTCGATTACTGTGGTATCAATGTACTATTTTGCATACTTTTTTGATGCTTTTGCAATTGATGTTGTACACTATTTTGTGACACACTTGTAGTGCACTGGGTTAACCTGCATACTCTTCCAGGTACTCTCTTTTCAACTTTCTGAAAGTGGCATTTTCAAAAATGGGACTTAAAATCCGACTTTACCATTATAGAGGGTTTTAAATTACAATTCTTTAGGCACCAAGCTTGAAATTCCTATTTCTTTCCAATTGAAATTTAGCACTTCCTAAAAGTAACAAGGAAATCCAATATGATCCTAAGGGAGAGGCAGGCCTTGCAGTAGTGAAGAGTTTTTCACTACCGGGACATGTAAAAGTTAAATGTACATGTCCATCTTTTTAAATAAACTGCACTCTGCCCTTTGTGCTGTTTAGGACCTACCCTAGGGGTGACTCAGATGTATGAAAAAAGAAGGTTTAGGACTGGAAAAAGTTTTATTTTGACAGGTTGAAATGGCAGTTTAAAACTTCACACACAGGCTGCAAAGGCAGGCTTGACGCTTGTTTAAAAGGCAACTTAAGTGCGGGGCATAATCAGTTCCAAACGCCCACTAGTAGCATTGAAGTTACAGGCCTTGTGCACATTTTACTAGGGAATTACACATACATGGAATGTGCCATTTGGGTGTAGACCAATTTCACCATGTTTAAAGGAAGGAGCATAAGCTCTTAAACTCTAGTTAGCAGTAGTAAAGAGCGCAGACTCTTAAGGCCAACAGAAATGTGATCAGTAAAAATAGAGGAATAAAGCAAAAAGTTTGGGGGAGGATCAACCCTAGGCTGAGAGGTCTAACACAGAAGTTATAGAGAAAGATGATGTCTATCCCCTGAACTCGTAGCCCGCCATTCTGAAAAACCTAAGAGGCCAGAGGGACCTCAGACAAGCATAGAGTTCCAATTAGGTCCTAAGGCTGAAAGTGAGGCCTGGTCAAGGTACTAGATTGTAGCCTCTGCCTAGCAGTTGATGGACAAGTGTCTGGCGCTTGACAGTGACAGCAGTCAGTGACCTCTGTTGGTTGTTGTCCTGGTGGGTCGAGTTCTCCCTGGGTATCATACAGAAATCGCATCCAAGGGCACAATGGGCCACATCTCCTTGGTGGCCTTGGAAGGTCATTCTAAAGAAGGTGCGGACCATGGGGGTCTCCAAGAGGTGCAGAATCCCTAGCAAGAAGCTATGGGAGGACCTAGGATGCTGGACCAAGCAGTCAGCAATAGCTAGCTAGGCCAGTCCTCCCAACATTTAAAGCATGTGTGCCAAACCCTGAACCCCTCTGATGGCCCGCATAGTTGTGGGGACCTATCACCCGCATCATGGGCAGTTGAGAGCAGGAAAGCAGCATGAAGGGGCTATGATGTTTTTTGAGCATTTCATTTTAAATAACTTTTTTTGTTACAACAACAAATTTTGGCATCAACATAAAGGTTGACACATGACCAATGCATAAGAAGAGTTCCTTCAGGTGTACGTTTTGCAAAAGGTGTATCATGATGTGTTTTTATATACATTTTTGTAGAAGATATCAATATATTTCTAATCACTTTCAAATGACTGTTTTGAGCAGACACCTGCCTGCCTAAAAAGAATTAAACATGAGTTTGTTTGATGTTATAAGGGACAGTTGTACTAAACAGGCCAACATCTTTACTTGTGTCAGGTGTGATGCTCCATCACAATTGTGAAGGATGTTATGTTTCCCTTCTTACAAGTGACATAGTATAAAATGAGCTAATGATACAGTGGATGTTCCAAATGTCACATTTGTGAATTAGTATTAAAAACAATCACTAGTAAACATGTGAGCCAAAATGACTAGACACATAAGATGAAATGGCTACATTTATGATTAAAAACATATTATATTTTTAATAAAAAATACAATTTAATTGAAAGTAAAAATGACAGATTTGCATGATGTCTTACTCAATCACAGACATGCATGTCAGCCAGTCTGTTTATTAAAAATTGATTTTGATAGGCATTCATATTTCAAAGAAACAGACCGAAATCCGAATACATTGATGACAGAGGGCTTGATTATGATGGTGGGCTCTTGGATCATCACAAGACCGTCAGTGGCTGTCCGACCGCTGCCATCCCTTTGGTCCAACCTCCATATTTTGACACTGGCGGTCGCACCCTAATCTGTCGGATGCAAGACCACCGGCTCCGCCAGGATCATAGATCCCAATGGTGCGGTGGTAGGAGCAGCGTCCCTACCACCGCACCATCAGGCACCACTGTCGGGTCTACAATATCTCTTTCCAAAACCCTTTTCATGTTGGGAATCCTACCATGAAAAGGTTGCCAGAAAGGGATAAAGGGGACCCCAAACAGGGCCCACTTCCATTGTAGGCCACTGAAAAGTGGCCCTGGGGGCACATGTAGTGCCCCACACTCACTTCTGTGCATTGTGTGCCATGCATGACATGGTGCATGGCACACATGCATGGATGCGCAGGAGATGCTGCATGGGGCAGCATGTACTGCTGTCCTTCCACATGTCAGCAGCATGCCACTGATGTGGTTCCGATGCCTTTTTGACTGCCAGCGCTGTTGGTCGCATCAGAATACAGAGGTTGAGCGACCCTCATGCTTGTCAGCTGTCTCCTGACCGCCACAATTGCAGCCAACGATCTGACCGACCGGCATCAAAATGATACCTAGAGTAACACATACCCAAAAACATTATTTTTATGTGCTTTGTTATGCCCAGATCATAAACCAATAATGAACAAAAATAGAGTACTTAAAGATACTTTTGCAGATGTAATGTTCTGTCACATATATGTAGGAATATCCCATCTGCAAACACCAAAATGCATCAAAGATTTATTTTCTTATATTATAAATTGCATTTTGATTTTTAATGTTGTACCAATTTGTGACTAAACTGAATGCCAGAATATTTGTTTTTAATTTTAATGGTAAAACAAACTAAAAATTACTTCCGATATTTTGAGTAAAATTTGATTTTTTTAAATTTCTGTACTAAAGTGGATTAAAAATGTTTCAAGCCCTATGTATTTACTTATGCTGTAGAAGTAATATGAAACTACCACAAAAATATTTTTGGATATCTCTAACAGCATAAGTAAATATATTGGGCCTCATTACAATGTCGGTCGGAAACCCTTCCGACCGACTCCTTGTCTGCATCTTTTCCGACCGACTCAGGTTTGGGGAGTCTGACTGGCTGATTATGATGGTTCCGAACACCGTTCGGTCGGACTCCCATTGACTGCAATGAGAGCCTGTGCTCCAACCAACAACACAGGCTCCCATTGAAAAAAGGGGTGGTTGTGGGAAACCGTGTACCCTGTGGCGGGCACCCCATGCTTCTTGCCTCACTGTGCATGATTTGAAAGAGGAGACCGATCACTACCCCCACTAGCACCAACTGGAGGCCTCCAGGTGAAGGGGGACCTTCTCCAGTCCCTCAAAGTCGGTTTCCAACTGCTGATTTGTGTCAGAAAGATCAAGTCAGAACGGCTGTTGGAATCCGTCATCGTGATCAGTCTTTCAGAAACGCAGCCCTTAGATCTCTACGATTCTGCTCTGACTGACTCAGACTCTCCAAATGCTGATCAGAACCGATTCGAAATGACTGACCGACTACCTTGTATCGTAATCCATCAGTCGGAAATGTTTCCTAGCCAGTCAGAAACATGCATTCCGACATGGGTACAGTCAAACCAAATGCCAATCGTAGCCTATCTGACCGACATCGTAATGAGGCCCATAGTGCGTGATACATTCATAAGCAACTTATTAGCTAAATCCATTAAATTCATTTTAACATTTAAAAAATACTTAAGTTAGTCAATGTAGGTTTTACCATTGTGAAATTCACAAATAAAAGAAACAGGCTTTCAGTTTATACAAATATTGGTACAACATTAGAGTAAATATCACCACACATTGATAAAGATTTTAATTTTTTTCAATAAAAATACATCTGCATTTTTTGCCTTGTACACACAATGTACAAAGGGATTTTTGTTTTACATTAATGTTTGTGACATAGATTCGCTAATCAAAAGGACAAATCTGAAGAATTCAGAGGTGTAAAACAGTTCCTGGAGAGAATTGAAAATGGTTAAGAAAAATGATGAAATTAAAGGAGCAATAATAGAAAATTTCAAAACTGTGACCAAATGTTTTCTGAAGATGCTCCCTACATGCAGGAGATAAAGATATAAATCAACCAAAGATTAAAAACCTCGAAGCAGGGGAAATATTGACATTTTGAAAATGCTTTGAGACAAAAAACGTAATGATCAGTTATATTTGCACAAATACAATAAAAGTATTGTATATGTCTTTACAGTATCTTACTGAGTAAGCATGTGAGACATTGGCCAAGAAGGTGGGGAAGCAGCTGGCCACTGTGTTTTGGGTGGGGAAACATCTGATACCTCTGTACACAGTGTCACAGAGGGTGAGGGGACTGGAACAGAGGCCACTACTTTGTCATGTTCTTCGTATGCCTCCACAAGTGACTAGTCCCTCCCTAGTAGTGGTGGACCCTTTTCAGAACTGTACCAACATCATCCCTTTCGAACACCCAGAGACACATCTCCACCCTTTCTCTTGCTCCCCCTTCCCCAGTTAGCCAAACCCGGCCTCCTAAAAGGGCTGAGGTCTTCTTTTTCCACAGTCAATGAGCACCACCAAAGGAAGGACTTTGATGATTAAATTTGTGATGGAAACTGAAGAAGAAAAAGTAAAAAGTACGTTTCTACCTTATATCCCTTTGAAACCCCCAGCTCAGCTGGGAAGGTTTACCGGTAACAGTTACGTCAGCGGGAAGGCACATCGTGATTGGCCCGGTAAAAATCTTGTGTGGATTCCGTCAGACTGGCCCTTTTGCCTATGGCACCGCCAATGCGTCAAGGAAATTCTGATGGCGGTACTCAGACGGACTATCATCTACAGACTCTCCAGTATTTAAATTGAATGGGCGCACCGCCTAGTGGGCGAGCAGGGAAATCATAAAAAGATCTAAATCAGGCCCTAATTCTCCAAGTCCTGTAATGACTACCTTAAATTCAAATAACAATAGGGCGACCCTGTGTCCCTACTCCCTCAGAACCTGGGTGGATATGTAAACAAATACTGTGGTTCGGTCTGGTGTAAAAATATTTCTTATAAAAGCCATTATTTTTGTAGGTTAGTCTCTACAATCTTCAGATATACATATCTGTACAGTTTTGACATACGGAACACAAAAGCAACACAGGTTAATAGGTACTACGTTATTTTATATAAATTGCATCATTTATATATACCCACACATTTGTAAAAAGCTGTCAACACAAGGTGAAATTTAATGTGATATGTGGTCAAGTGACATATTGTGGTCAGCGATAACGCTTGGTGCGTATGCACGGTGATGAAAATATGTACAAGGGAAAGGCCAGACTGTTACGAAGAACACAATGACTCTGTTGATTTATACAAAATAATTTTTTGCACCAGAGCCTTGGCAAAGTGAGCAAGGCACCCACGTCTTGGCCCACCCTGCCAACTTAGGGCGAAAAAAGCAAAACCAAAGATGATGATGGACGCAACATTGCAAGCACTCACCCCCAGTCAACTTACCTGGTTTTAATCCATCATCATTCTTTAGCTCATTCCGCCATCCCAGTTCAGACATGGCCATAATCAAATCAGTCTGACCCTGTGCTTCATGGGAACCGGAAATAAGCATCCTGGAACCGGTTTCTGGCTGCATATCAATTGAAGGAGTATTCTTGCAGCAAAACATTGTAAAGATCATATTTACTCTATCAGACATATTCCCAGAATTGACCAAAACTATTTCTTAATCAAGTAACACCGGGATTCAATACCAACGTACATTCAAATTATTGTATTAACCAAAGCAACATGAACGGACAAGAAAATTATTGTATTAACCAATTGAGAAGAAACATAATCCATTATGACTGAAAGAGGCAAAAACAGAGAACAAAGAGCGAGTGATCTCCTAAATGATGATTCAGTGTCATCATGTAGTTCAAAAACTCGAGACACTACTGGTGAAAGAAAAAAGAGAACCATCTCATGTGTCATCAGGGAATTACAACAGACCAGCATCCAAGAAGTAAATAAATGGTGGGAAAAGGCAACCCTAGAGAAGTACATCGAGTTCAAAAGAATCCCGAGGGGGCTACTCATTTTTATTATGTCTACCCTGAATGACCTAGACACAGACCTGATTAAACAGTGGCAAATTGACACGAATGAATGTTCCTTTAAATTGATGAATACTTTGATTTCACATGCTGAACGGAAATTAGAGAAATTAATTATTACCATCAAAGAATTGGAGGAGGATTGAATCATTACACTATGAATGATGAGAATAAAGAATTAATTGAAACAATGGAAAAGAAAATGAATGAACATGAGGCAGATGTTGAAAAACGTAAAGCCAGTAAATTCAACAGAGACAGATTGGACTACACTAATGGCCGAATATACACTTTCACGAGAAAACATGATATGTATAGAAATTGCGTAGTGATGGATAAATGCAGTGGATATCAAACAACTGGAACAATAGATAGCTCAGATTTAAGCTCGGCAGATGAAGAGCCAAGTAAGTCGAGTTTGGATTTTCTGGGGAAATGCACCTCATGTAAATAACCAATCAAAGCAAAGAAGAGGGAAAAAAATCCAAAAAAGGAAGAGGAAGGACAAAGCCAAATTAAAGAAAACCCTCCTCAAAAACAACCTAGTTATTAAGATCTAAAATAAAATTTTAAGTGAAGCCCAAATTTCACTGCTCAATAAAGGACTTACGTTTTGCCCCAATAAAGACATCAATACATCAAATGTACGTATCGACCTCTACAAATTCTGTCAGAAAGTCAAACTCAAAAAATACTTTGAAAAAACTTCATTTGTAACCAGACTTCAAAAACATTTGAGACAAGAGATATCATCCTTGAGCTTAAATGACATTTCCACCCTGAGAGTTGTAACATCCTTGCAAAGCTGGGTCAGAAAAAAGTGCAGAATTAAATCAATTCTCTCAACAGACCGATCTAGAATTTTGTCATATGATGTATGGGTATTAAACAAATAGAGGTGGCAATAGTGGTTTAAAAACAAAATCAACTTTTTGTCCCTAACTTCTCCCAAGATTCTCCCAAGATTGATTTATTCCATGAGATTATGGTGGAGGAAATCAATAACATGTCAATCTACAACCCTGGCAACACCAATAAAAAGAGAAATATGAAAAACATAAAAAAGAAATCATGGAATCTAACATCAGAGGAACACAATGCATTAAAAGATCTTAGAGAAGACCAACGCATTATAATAAAAGCCTCAAATAAAGGTGGAAGCATTGTTATTCAAAATCATGAGAGCTATGTAGAAGAAGCCAATAGACAACTGGGCAACAAAGATCATTATGAGACAATGAAAACAAATCTAACAACAACCTGGACAGAGGAATACCATCAGAAATTACTGGTATGGAAAGACAATAATCTAATTGATCTGGAAGAATATCTATATCTAAAAACTGACCATCCAATCACCACAACTATCTACTTTCTCCCGAAGGTGCATAAATCAACACAAAATCCACCAGGAAGACCGATAGTAAATTCCATCGGCTCTCTGTTAGAATCCACATTTCTATTTATTGACATCTTCCTTATGAATTATGTCACAGCACTTCTGTCCTATTTGAGGGACACAATTAATTTATTTTTTTTAAATCGAGAAAATCTCCTGGAAAGACAACTATATCATGGCTTCAATTGATGTCTCGTCACTGTACACTTCCATCCTCCACTCTGATGGAATAGCAGCAGTGATGCAATTTCTACAAACAAGGTCCATAAGTCATCTCACACATTCGGATATGTTAATAGAAATGCTCACATATTGCTGATCACACAATGTTTTCTTATTTAAGGGGGACCTTTTTCTCAAAAAGCAAGGAAGTGCGATGGGGACATTTTTTGTGCCCAGTTATGCTAATTTACTGATGGCTGTATGGGAGACAGAGGTACTGAGAAATGAAAAATCTGGGAACATCAAATTCAGGTCGAGATTTATAGACAACCTTTTCATTATTTTGGAAGGCAACAGTAACGACCTCCAGAACTTCTTACATTCTCTCAACACCAACAACCTTCACATTCACAGTAAGCTCAATGACAATCATCTTTCTGGATGCAGTTTTCATTCAAGGTCAAAGGATATACACGAAAATGCACAGAAAGCCCACTGCCTGCAACAGCATTCTGCATGCGAACAGTTGCCACCCGCAAAATCTAAAATGGAACATTCCCTATGGGGAGATGCTGCGAGCAAAGAGGAAGTGCTCTGAAACATCTGACCTGAATTTACAAATAAAAGAAATGAGTGAGCCCTTACTACAACGAGGATATCCCCTGGAGGTAATAACCACCGCAAAAAACAGAGTCACCACAGCAATAAGAGCAGATCTCTTACAAACAAACAAAGAAAATTCTGAAAAATGTAAGAAAGGAGATGAGACCACGACCAGACTAACATTGACTTTAACAATCAAAGCAATGAATTGAAAAAGTTCATTCGGAAGCACTGGGGTATTTTAATGTTAGATGAAACTATCAAAAGGATATTGTCACCTCAACCTAACATGTACAGTAAAACATCATCATTAGGAGACATACTCACATAGAGTCACTTTGAATCTAAAAAGGATGTTACATCACCTTAGCTTAGTGCTCAGGTATTCTGGAAATGCTCAAAGGGCAAAGCCTGTGATTATGATCAAAACATAACCACATACCAGCTTCAAAATGGTCATACTGAGAAAATCATGGATCATATCACATGTGAATCAAAGTTTGTTGTATATATTCTGGAGGGCTCGAGCAAAAAGTTATACGTAAGGAGCACCATCAACAAACTGAAGTTACGAATTTTGCAACACCTACGTGTCATAAAAAATAAAGTCTTCACATACCCAATGGCCAAACATTTCCACGAATTTCATTCTAGTGACTGCAAACAACTGAAATACTCAGGAATCAAGATCGTAAAACAAAAGGAAAGAGGAGACAATAGAACCATTGACCTACGTAGAACTGAGTCTAGAACAATTTTAGCCATTGGTACTGAGAATTTGTCAGGACACAACTTAGATGCTGAACTGTACGTGCATCTATAATAAAGAAAGATAAGAACTGACTGATGAGATTTTTGGGCGATAAAGCAAACAACTGAGGAGACATGGAAATCCAGGGGTACCAAAACATCTGAAAGATACCATTATTGCTGCTAAAAAAACTTGCTCTTTAACATATATGGAACAGATGGGAGAAAGATTATCAAGAACTTTGCTTTTTCAGTATGGACTATAACTTTACTTTTAATGTTTTTTATTTGAGAATTATAACATAGGTATTATTTTGGGCGGAATGACTTAAAAATTATGGAACCTAATGTTGATTTTTTAGTCTAATTGTTATTTAAGGTTTAGGTGACGATTATGTATTTACATTTTATTACCATCGCTCCCTTTTTCCAAAATTGGATTGAGGTCATTAATGCACTAGTCACTTTATTATTATTATGTTTACAACAAGAGATACATACGGCCCACATATATGTTTACTCGCATAAAATAATTATCATTGATATGCAGACTGTATTATCCATACTGAGATACATGGTATAGAGAAACATCCTAAAAATATCTTTTAAAAATTTCCCACCTATCAAAACATACTATTCCTAATATTGGTTAGCACTTTATAAATTATTAAAATAAATTGATCATGTTGCCTCAAAACAAAAAACAAAAAATAAATCAATGTATGTACAAAGGAAAATGCTTAATTTTATTTGGATTGATACATTTTTGTCTAGTCTGTCTTCACTTTCTAATATATGGGTAATCGCACTAGTACTTAAAAAAGACACTCTAGGCTCCAGGACTTTATGGTCCAGTAGAAGGCTGGGAGCCGAAACGCGTAGTCCGTCCTCTACCATTTATGCCACTTTGGTTTAAATAAAAGCACTTCTTGGAACTATTGCCGGTTGTAGTGCTGTGATCCTTTGCCGAAGCTCCGGGAACTGGGTAGATGGCTGAAGGAAGATCAAGCATATATATATGTATGGAAATGTAGATATATGTATATATAAATTTATAAATCACCAATTGTTTAGAGTGTCCGAGCCTCTTGCCACAGCGGGCACACGGCGGGGTCGCTACCCCTAAATATACCCAACAACTCCTGGTACACACTTCTCCGGATCCGGGAAACAAAAACCAGAGCCGTGGACGCTTCAGTTAAGAGTGTTTATCTGGCACGAGAAACACCCAACGCATTTCGAAGTTTCCTCACTTCTTGTTCACAGATGAGGTCACATTGTAGCCATTCTTGTTTTAAAGAAACATTGTATCATTACAAACGTGCATGTGATCATAAACATAAATGAAATACTTAGTTGCACTCTTGTCCATTTAAATCAAATCAATAAAGTTTGCAGTGTATATTGAAATTGCAATGTGAAGGCTTAATCATAAAGTAAAATGTTAAAAATCTATTTGCATTTTGAACGGGCAATTATGAACAAGACTCGAGTGAAATGCTCTCTTTTAAATGTTCACACTGAACACGCTGTCTCGTATAAGCAGTATGACCCTGTGCCTCATGGGAACAGTCCAGGCACAGGGTCAGACTGATTTGCATATGGCCATGTCTGAACTGGGGTGGCAGAGTGGGCTAAAGAACGGTGATGGATTAAACACAAATCTGTTGACTGGGTGTGAGTGTTTGATTGGTTCAGATGCTCCGTCCATCACCACCCCCTTTTGTACCGCTTTGTTTGCCATAAGTTGTAAGGGTATGCTCAGACGTGAGTCCCTTGCTCACTTTGCCACTGGATTCAAGCAAGCCTGGCTGAAGACGGCTGTAATGCAGGAAACCGGTCCTAGGAAGCTTGTTTACGGTCCAGGGAAGGCATGTTTTGGCAGTTCAAGCAGGACCGTTCCCATGAGGCACAGCTTCAGACTGATTTGCATATGGCCATGTCTGAACTGGGGTGGCAGAGTGGGCTTCAGAACGGTGATGGATTGAACCCAGATCTGTTGACTGGGTGTGAGTGTTTGATTGGTTCAGATGCTCCGTTCATCACCACCCCCTTTTGTACTGCTTTGCTCGCCATAAGTTGGCAGGGTATGCTCAGACGTGAGTCCCTTGCTCACTTTGCCATTGGATTCAAGCAAGCCAGGCTGAAAACGGCTGTAATGCCAGAAACTAGTCCTCGGAAGCTTGTTTCCGGCCCAGGGAAGGCATGGCTTGGCAGTTCGAGATGGAATGCTCCCATGAGGCACAGGGTCAGACTGATTTGCATATTGCCATGTCTGAACTGGGGTGGCAGAGTGGGCTAAAGAACAGTGATGGATTAAACCCAGATCTGTTGACTGGGTGTGAGGGTTTGATTGGTTCAGATGCTCCGTCCATCACCACCCCCTTCTGTACCGCTTTGTTCGCCATACGTTGTCAGGGTATGCTCAGACGTGAGTCCCTTGCTCACTTTGCCACTGGATTCAAGCAAGCCTGGCTGAAGATGGCTTTATTGCCAGAAACCGGTCCTAGGAAGCTTGTTTACAGTCCAGGGAAGGCATGGCTTGGCTGTTCGGGTTGGACTGTGCCCATGAGGCATGGGGTCAGACTAATTTCCATATGGCCATGTCTGAACAGGGGTGGCAGAGTGGGCTAAAGAACGGTGATAGACCCAGATCTGTTGACTGGGTGTTTTTTTTTTACTGTTTCAGATGCTCCGTCCATCACCACCCCCTTTTGTACTGCTTTGTTCGCCATAAGTTGTCAGGGTATGCTCAGACGTGAGTGCCTTGCTCACTTTGGTACTGGATTCAAACAAACCTGGCTGAAGACGGCTGTAATGCCAGAAACTGGTTCTAAGGAGCTTGTTTCCGGTCCAGGGAAGGCATGGCTTGGCAGGTCGGGCTGGACTGTTCCCATGATACACAGGGTCAGACTGATTTGCATATGGCCATGTCTGAACTGGGGTGGCAGAGTGGGCTTCAGAACGGTAATGGATTGAACCCAGATCTGTTGACTGGGTGTGAGTGTTTGATTGGTTCAGATGCTCCGTTCATCACCACCCCCTTTTGTACTGGTTTGCTCACCATAAGTTGGCAGGGTATGCTCAGACGTGAGTCCCTTGCTCACTTTGCCATTGGATTCAAGCAAGCCAGGCTGAAAACGGCTGTAATGCCAGAAACTGGTCCTCAGAAGCTTGTTTCCGGCCCAGGGAAGGCATGGCTTGGCAGTTCGAGATGGAATGCTCCCATGAGGCACAGGGTCAGACTGATTTGCATATTGCCATGTCTGAACTGGGGTGGCAGAGTGGGCTAAAGAACGGTGATGGATTAAACACAGATCTGTTGACTGGGTGTGAGTGTTTGATTGGTTCAGATGCTCCGTCCATCACCACCCCCTTTTGTACTGCTTTGTTTGCCATAAGTTGTCAGGGTATGCACAGACGTGAGTCCCTTGCCCACTTTGCCACTGGATTTAAGCAAGCCTGGCTGAAGACGGCTTTATTGCCAGAAACCGGTCCTAGGAAGCTTGTTTACAGTCCAGGGAAGGCATGGCTTGGCTGTTCGGGTTGGACTGTGCCCATGAGGCATGGGGTCAGACTAATTTCCATATGGCCATGTCTGAACAGGGGTGGCAGAGTGGGCTAAAGAACGGTGATAGACCCAGATCTGTTGACTGGGTGTTTTTTTTTTTACTGTTTCAGATGCTCCGTCCATCACCACCCCCTTTTGTACTGCTTTGTTCGCCATAAGTTGTCAGGGTATGCTCAGACGTGAGTGCCTTGCTCACTTTGGTACTGGATTCAAACAAACCTGGCTGAAGACGGCTGTAATGCCAGAAACTGGTTCTAAGGAGCTTGTTTCCGGTCCAGGGAAGGCATGGCTTGGCAGGTCGGGCTGGACTGTTCCCATGATACACAGGGTCAGACTGATTTGCATATGGCCATGTCTGAACTGGGGTGGCAGAGTGGGCTTCAGAACGGTAATGGATTGAACCCAGATCTGTTGACTGGGTGTGAGTGTTTGATTGGTTCAGATGCTCCGTTCATCACCACCCCCTTTTGTACTGGTTTGCTCGCCATAAGTTGGCAGGGTATGCTCAGACGTGAGTCCCTTGCTCACTTTGCCATTGGATTCAAGCAAGCCAGGCTGAAAACGGCTGTAATGCCAGAAACTGGTCCTCGGAAGCTTGTTTCCGGCCCAGGGAAGGCATGGCTTGGCAGTTCGAGATGGAATGCTCCCATGAGGCACAGGGTCAGACTGATTTGCATATTGCCATGTCTGAACTGGGGTGGCAGAGTGGGCTAAAGAACGGTGATGGATTAAACACAGATCTGTTGACTGGGTGTGAGTGTTTGATTGGTTCAGATGCTCCGTCCATCACCACCCCCTTTTGTACTGCTTTGTTTGCCATAAGTTGTCAGGGTATGCACAGACGTGAGTCCCTTGCCCACTTTGCCACTGGATTCAAGCAAGCCTGACTGAAGCCGGCTGTAAAGCCAGAAACAGGTCCTAGGAAACTTGTTTCCGGTCCAGGGAAGGCATGTCTTGGCAGTTCAGGCTGGACTGTTCCCATGAGGCACAGTGTCAGACTGATTTGCATATGGCCATGTCTGAACTTGGGTGGCAGAGTGGGCTACAGAACGGTGATAGATTCAACCCGGGTCTGTTGACTGGGTGTGAGTGGATGATTGGTTCAGATGCTCCGTCCATCACCACGCCCTTTTGTACTGCTTTGCTCGCAATAAGTTGGCAGGGTATGCTCAGACATGAGTCCTTTGCTCACTTTGCCATTGGATTCAAGCAAGCCTGGCTGACGACAGCTGTAATGCCAGAAACCGGTCCTAACAAGCTTGTTTCCAGCCAAGGGAGGGTATGGCTTGGCAGCTCGGGCTGGAATGTTCCCATGAGACACAGGGTCAGACTGATTTGCATATGGCCATGCCTGAACTGGGGTGGCAGAGTGGGCTACAGAACGGCGAAGGATTAAACCCAGGTCTGTTGACTGGGTGTGAGCGTTTGATTGGTTCAGATGCTCCGTCCATCACCACCCCCTTTTGTACCGCTTTGTTCACCATAAGTTGGCAGGGTATGCTCAGACATGAGTCCCTTGCTCACTTTGCCATTGGATTCAAGCAAGCCTTGCTGAAGACGGCTGTAATGCCAGAAACCGGTCCTAAGAAGCTTGTTTCCGGCCCAGGGAAGGCATGGCTTGGCAGTTCGGGCTGGAATGTTCCCATGAGGCACAGGGTCAGACTGATTTGCATATGGCCATGTCTGAACTGGGGTGGCAGAGTGGGCTAAAGAATGGTGATGGATTAAACCCAGATCTGTTGACTGGGTGTGAGTGTTTGATCGGTTCAGATGCTCCGTCCATCACCACCCCCTTCTGTACCGCTTTGTTCGCCATACGTTGTCAGGGTATGCTCAGACGTGAGTCCCTTGCTCACTTTGCCACTGGATTCAAGCAAGCCTGGCTGAAGACGGCTTTATTGCCAGAAACCGGTCCTAGGAAGCTTGTTTACAGTCCAGGGAAGGCATGGCATGGCTGTTCGGGTTGGACTGTACCCATGAGGCATGGGGTCAGACTAATTTCCATATGGCCATGTCTGAACGGGGTGGCAGAGTGGGCTAAAGAACGGTGATAGACCCAGATCTGTTGACTGGGTGGGTTTTTTTTACTGCTTCAGATGCTCCGTCCATCACCACCCCCTTTTGTACTGCTTTGTTCGCCATAAGTTGTCAGGGTATGCTCAGACGTGAGTCCCTTGTTCACTTTGGTACTGGATTCAAACAAACCTGGCTGAAGACGGCTGTAATGCCAGAAACTGGTTCTAAGGATCTTGTTCCCGGTCCAGGGAAGGCATGGCTTGGCAGGTTGGGCTGGACTGTTCCCATGAGACACAGGGTCAGACTGATTTGCATATGGCCATGTCTGAACTGGGGTGGCAGAGTGGGCTAAAGAACGGTGATGGATTCAACACAGATCTGTTGACTGGGTGTGAGTGTTTGATTGGTTCAGATGCCTCGTCCATCACCACCCCCTTTTGTACCGCTTTGTTCGCCATAAGTTGGCAGGGTATGCTCAGACGTGAGTCCCTTGCTCACTTTGCCACTGGATTCAAGCAAGCCTTGCTGAAGACGGCTGTAATGCCAGAAACCGGTCCTAGGATGCTTGTTTCCAGTCCAGCGAAGGTATGGATTGGCAGTTCGGGCTGGACTGTTCCCATGAGAGAAAGGGTCAGACTGATTTGCATATGGCCATGTCTGAACTGGGGTGGCAGAGTGGGCTAAAGAACGGTGATGGATTAAACCCAGATCTGTTGACTGGGTGTGAGTGTTTGATTGGTTCAGATGCTCCGTCCATCACCACCCCCTTTTGTACCGCTTTGTTTGCCTGAAGTTGGCAGGGTATGCTCAGACATGAGTCCCTTGCTCACTTTGCCATTGGATTCAAGCAAGCCTGGCTGAAGACGGCTGTAATGCCAGAAACCGGTCCTAAGAAGCTTGTTTCCGGCCCAGGGAAGGCATGGCTTGGCAGTTCGGGCTGGAATGTTCCCATGAGGCACAGGGTCAGACTGATTTGCATATGGCCATGTCTGAACTAGGGTGGCAGAGTGGGCTAAAGAATGGTGATGGATTAAACCCAGATCTGTTGACTGGGTGTGAGTTTGTGATTGGTTCAAATGCTCCGTCCATCACCACCCCCTTTTGCACCGCTTAAGTTAGCAGGGTATGCTCAGACGTGAGTCCCTTGCTCACTTTGCCACTGGATTCAAGCAAGCCTGGCTGAAGACGGTGTAATGACAGAAACCGGTCCTAGGAAGCTTGTTTCTGGTCCAGGGAAGGCATAGCTTGGCAGTTCGGGCTGGACTATTCCCATGAGGCACATGGTCAGACTGATTTGCATATGGCCATGTCTGAACTGGGGTGGCAGAGTGGGCTAAAGAACAGTGATCATTAAACCCAGATCTGTTGACTGGGTATGAGTGTTTGATTGGTTCAGATGCTCCGTCCATCACCATCCCCTTCTGTACCGCTTTGTTCGCCATACGTTGTCAGGGTATGCTCAGACGTGAGTCCCTTGCTCACTTTGCCACTGGATTCAAGCAAGCCTGGCTGAAGACGGCTTTATTGGCAGAAACCGGTCCTAGGAAGCTTGTTTACAGTCCAGGGAAGGCATGGCATGGCTGTTCGGGTTGGACTGTACCCATGAGGCATGGGGTCAGACTAATTTCCATATGGCCATGTCTGAACGGGGTGGCAGAGTGGGCTAAAGAACGGTGATAGACCCAGATCTGTTGACTGGGTGGTTTTTTTTTTACTGTTTCAGATGCTCCGTCCATCACCACCCCCTTTTGTACTGCTTTGTTCGCCATAAGTTGTCAGGGTATGCTCAGACGTGAGTGCCTTGCTCACTTTGGTACTGGATTCAAACAAACCTGGCTGAAGACGGCTGTAATGTCAGAAACTGGTTCTAAGGAGCTTGTTCCCGGTCCAGGGAAGGCATGGCTTGGCAGGTCGGGCTGGACTGTTCCCATGAGACACAGGGTCAGACTGATTTGCATATGG
This sequence comes from Lissotriton vulgaris, assembly GCF_964263255.1. Lineage (NCBI taxonomy): Eukaryota > Metazoa > Chordata > Amphibia > Caudata > Salamandridae > Lissotriton > Lissotriton vulgaris. Next base: position 425,947,858 of record NC_141685.1, on the reverse strand, counting down.
CCATGTCTGAACTGGGGTGGCAGAGTGGGCTAAAGAACGGTGATGGATTCAACACAGATCGGTTGACTGGGTGTGAGTGTTTGATTGGTTCAGATGCCTCGTCCATCACCACCCCCTTTTGTACCGCTTTGTTCGCCATAAGTTGGCAGGGTATGCTCAGACGTGAGTCCCTTGCTCACTTTGCCACTGGATTCAAGCAAGCCTTGCTGAAGACGGCTGTAATGCCAGAAACCGGTCCTAGGATGCTTGTTTCCAGTCCAGCGAAGGTATGGATTGGCAGTTCGGGCTGGACTGTTCCCATGAGAGAAAGGGTCAGACTGATTTGCATATGGCCATGTCTGAACTGGGGTGGCAGAGTGGGCTAAAGAATGGTGATGGATTAAACCCAGATCTGTTGACTGGGTGTGAGTTTGTGATTGGTTCAAATGCTCCGTCCATCACCACCCCCTTTTGTACCGCTTAAGTTAGCAGGGTATGCTCAGACGTGAGTCCCTTGCTCACTTTGCCACTGGATTCAAGCAAGCCTGGCTGAAGACGGTGTAATGACAGAAACCGGTCCTAGGAAGCTTGTTTCTGGTCCAGGGAAGGCATAGCTTGGCAGTTCGGGCTGGACTATTCCCATGAGGCACATGGTCAGACTGATTTGCTTATGGCCATGTCTGAACTGGGATGGCAGAGTGGGCTAAAGAACAGTGATGGATTAAACCCAGATCTGTTGACTGGGTGTGAGTGTTTGATTGGTTCAGATGCTCCGTCCATCACCACCCCCTTCTGTACCGCTTTGTTCGCCATACGTTGTCAGGGTATGCTCAGACGTGAGTCCCTTGCTCACTTTGCCACTGGATTAAAGCAAGCCTGGCTGAAGAACGCTTTATTGCCAGAAACCGGTCCTAGGAAGCTTGTTTACAGTCCAGGGAAGGCATGGTTTGGCTGTTCGGGTTGGACTGTGCCCATGAGGCATGGGGTCAGACTAATTTCCATATGGCCATGTCTGAACGGGGGTGGCAGAGTGGGCTAAAGAACGGTGATAGACCCAGATCTGTTGACTGGGTGTTTTTTTGTTGACTGTTTCAGATGCTCCGTCCATCACCACCCCCTTTTGTACTGCTTTGTTCGCCATAAGTTGTCAGGGTATGCTCAGACGTGAGTGCCTTGCTCACTTTGGTACTGGATTCAAACAAACCTGGCTGAAGACGGCTGTAATGCCAGAAACTGGTTCTAAGGAGCTTGTTTCCGGTCCAGGGAAGGCATGGCTTGGCAGGTCGGGCTGGACTGTTCCCATGATACACAGGGTCAGACTGATTTGCATATGGCCATGTCTGAACTGGGGTGGCAGAGTGGGCTTCAGAACGGTAATGGATTGAACCCAGATCTGTTGACTGGGTGTGAGTGTTTGATTGGTTCAGATGCTCCGTTCATCACCACCCCCTTTTGTACTGGTTTGCTCACCATAAGTTGGCAGGGTATGCTCAGACGTGAGTCCCTTGCTCACTTTGCCACTGGATTCAAGCAAGCCTGGCTGAAGACGGTATAATGACAGAAACCGGTCCTAGGAAGCTTGTTTCTGGTCCAGGGAAGGCATAGCTTGGCAGTTCGGGCTGGACTATTCCCATGAGGCACATGGTCAGACTGATTTGCATATGGCCATGTCTGAACTGGGATGGCAGAGTGGGCTAAAGAACAGTGATGGATTAAACCCAGATCTGTTGACTGGGTGTGAGTGTTTGATTGGTTCAGATGCTCCGTCCATCACCACCCCCTTCTGTACCGCTTTGTTCGCCATACGTTGTCAGGGTATGCTCAGACGTGAGTCCCTTGCTCACTTTGCCACTGGATTAAAGCAAGCCTGGCTGAAGAACGCTTTATTGCCAGAAACCGGTCCTAGGAAGCTTGTTTACAGTCCAGGGAAGGCATGGTTTGGCTGTTCGGGTTGGACTGTGCCCATGAGGCATGGGGTCAGACTAATTTCCATATGGCCATGTCTGAACGGGGGTGGCAGAGTGGGCTAAAGAACGGTGATAGACCCAGATCTGTTGACTGGGTGTTTTTTTGTTGACTGTTTCAGATGCTCCGTCCATCACCACCCCCTTTTGTACTGCTTTGTTCGCCATAAGTTGTCAGGGTATGCTCAGACGTGAGTCCCTTGCTCACTTTGGTACTGGATTCAAACAAACCTGGCTGAAGACAGCTGTAATGCCAGAAACTGGTTCTAAGGAGCTTGTTTCCGGTCCAGGGAAGGCATGGCTTGGCAGGTTGGGCTGGACTGTTCCCATGAGACACAGGGTCAGACTGATTTGCATATGGCCATGTCTGAACTGGGGTGGCAGAGTGGGCTAAAGAACGGTGATGGATTCAACACAGATCTGTTGACTGGGTGTGAGTGTTTGATTGGTTCAGATGCCTCGTCCATCACCACCCCCTTTTGTACCGCTTTGTTCGCCATAAGTTGGCAGGGTATGCTCAGACATGAGTCCCTTGCTCACTTTGCCATTGGATTCAAGCAAGCCTGGCTGAAGACGGCTGTAATGCCAGAAACCGGTCCTAGGATGCTTGTTTCCAGTCCAGTGAAGGTATGGATTGGCAGTTCGGGCTGGACTGTTCCCATGAGAGAAAGGGTGAGACTGATTTGCATATGGCCATGTCTGAACTGGGGTGGCAGAGTGGGCTAAAGAACGGTGATGGATTAAAAACAGATCTGTTGACTGGGTGTGAGTGTTTGATTGGTTCAGATGCTCCGTCCATCACCACCCCCTTTTGTACCGCTTTGTTTGCCATAAGTTGGCAGGGTATGCTCAGACATGAGTCCCTTGCTCACTTTGCCATTGGATTCAAGCAAGCCTGGCTGAAGACGGCTGTAATGCCAGAAACCGGTCCTAAGAAGCTTGTTTCCGGCCCAGGGAAGGCATGGCTTGGCAGTTCGGGCTGGAATGTTCCCATGAGGCACAGGGTCAGACTGATTTGCATATGGCCATGTCTGAACTAGGGTGGCAGAGTGGGCTAAAGAATGGTGATGGATTAAACCCAGATCTGTTGACTGGGTGTGAGTTTGTGATTGGTTCAAATGCTCCGTCCATCACCACCCCCTTTTGTACCGCTTTGTTTGCCATAAGTTGGCAGGGTATGCTCAGACATGAGTCCCTTGCTCACTTTGCCACTGGATTCAAGCAAGCCTGGCTGAAGACGGTGTAATGACAGAAACCGGTCCTAGGAAGCTTGTTTCTGGTCCAGGGAAGGCATAGCTTGGCAGTTCGGGCTGGACTATTCCCATGAGGCACATGGTCAGACTGATTTGCATATGGCCATGTCTGAACTGGGGTGGCAGAGTGGGCTAAAGAACAGTGATGGATTAAACCCAGATCTGTTGACTGGGTATGAGTGTTTGATTGGTTCAGATGCTCCGTCCATCACCATCCCCTTCTGTACCGCTTTGTTCGCCATACGTTGTCAGGGTATGCTCAGACGTGAGTCCCTTGCTCACTTTGCCACTGGATTCAAGCAAGCCTGGCTGAAGACGGCTTTATTGGCAGAAACCGGTCCTAGGAAGCTTGTTTACAGTCCAGGGAAGGCATGGCATGGCTGTTCGGGTTGGACTGTACCCATGAGGCATGGGGTCAGACTAATTTCCATATGGCCATGTCTGAACGGGGTGGCAGAGTGGGCTAAAGAACGGTGATAGACCCAGATCTGTTGACTGGGTGTTTTTTTTTTACTGCTTCAGATGCTCCGTCCATCACCACCCCCTTTTGTACTGCTTTGTTCGCCATAAGTTGTCAGGGTATGCTCAGACGTGAGTCCCTTGCTCACTTTGGTACTGGATTCAAACAAACCTGGCTGAAGACGGCTGTAATGTCAGAAACTGGTTCTAAGGAGCTTGTTCCCGGTCCAGGGAAGGCATGGCTTGGCAGGTCGGGCTGGACTGTTCCCATGAGACACAGGGTCAGACTGATTTGCATATGGCCATGTCTGAACTGGGGTGGCAGAGTGGGCTAAAGAACGGTGATGGATTAAACCCAGATCTGTTGACTGGGTGTGAGTGTTTGATTGGTTCAGATGCTCCGTCCATCACCACCCCCTTGTGTACCGCTTTGTTTGCCATAAGTTGGCAGGGTATGCTCAGACATGAGTCCCTTGCTCACTTTGCCATTGGATTCAAGCAAGCCTGGCTGAAGACGGCTGTAATGCCAGAAACCGGTCCTAAGAAGCTTGTTTCCGGCCCAGGGAAGGCATGGCTTGGCAGTTCGGGCTGGAATGTTCTCATGAGGCACAGGGTCAGACTGATTTGCATATGGCCATGTCTTGACTAGGGTGGCAGAGTGGGCTAAAGAATGGTGATGGATTAAACCCAGATCTGTTGACTGGGTGTGAGTTTGTGATTGGTTCAAATGCTCCGTCCATCACCACCCCCTTTTGTACCGCTTAAGTTAGCAGGGTATGCTCAGACGTGAGTCCCTTGCTCACTTTGCCACTGGATTCAAGCAAGCCTGGCTGAAGACGGTGTAATGACAGAAACCGGTCCTAGGAAGCTTGTTTCTGGTCCAGGGAAGGCATAGCTTGGCAGTTCGGGCTGGACTATTCCCATGAGGCACATGGTCAGACTGATTTGCATATGGCCATGTCTGAACTGGGATGGCAGAGTGAGCTAAAGAACAGTGATGGATTAAACCCAGATCTGTTGACTGGGTGTGAGTGTTTGATTGGTTCAGATGCTCCGTCCATCACCACCCCCTTCTGTACCGCTTTGTTCGCCATACGTTGTCAGGGTATGCTCAGACGTGAGTCCCTTGCTCACTTTGCCACTGGATTCAAGCAAGCCTGGCTGAAGAACGCTTTATTGCCAGAAACCGGTCCTAGGAAGCTTGTTTACAGTCCAGGGAAGGCATGGTTTGGCTGTTCGGGTTGGACTGTGCCCACGAGGCATGGGGTCAGACTAATTTCCATATGGCCATGTCTGAACGGGGGTGGCAGAGAGGGCTAAAGAACGGTGATAGACCCAGATCTGTTGACTGGGTGTTTTTTTGTTGACTGTTTCAGATGCTCCGTCCATCACCACCCCCTTTTGTACTGCTTTGTTCGCCATAAGTTGTCAGGGTATGCTCAGACGTGAGTCCCTTGCTCACTTTGGTACTGGATTCAAACAAACCTGGCTGAAGACAGCTGTAATGCCAGAAACTGGTTCTAAGGAGCTTGTTTCCGGTCCAGGGAAGGCATGGCTTGGCAGGTCGGGCTGGACTGTTCCCATGAGACACAGGGTCAGACTGATTTGCATATGGCCATGTCTGAACTGGGGTGGCAGAGTGGGCTAAAGAACGGTGATGGATTCAACACAGATCTGTTGACTGGGTGTGAGTGTTTGATTGGTTCAGATGCCTCGTCCATCACCACCCCCTTTTGTACCGCTTTGTTCGCCATAAGTTGGCAGGGTATGCTCAGACGTGAGTCCCTTGCTCACTTTGCCACTGGATTCAAGCAAGCCTTGCTGAAGACGGCTGTAATGCCAGAAACCGGTCCTAGGATGCTTGTTTCCAGTCCAGCGAAGGTATGGATTGGCAGTTCGGGCTGGACTGTTCCCATGAGAGAAAGGGTCAGACTGATTTGCATATGGCCATGTCTGAACTGGGGTGGCAGAGTGGGCTAAAGAACGGTGATGGATTAAACCCAGATCTGTTGACTGGGTGTGAGTGTTTGATTGGTTCAGATGCTCCGTCCATCACCACCCCCTTTTGTACCGCTTTGTTTGCCATAAGTTGGCAGGGTATGCTCAGACATGAGTCCCTTGCTCACTTTGCCATTGGATTCAAGCAAGCCTGGCTGAAGACGGCTGTAATGCCAGAAACCAGTCCTAAGAAGCTTGTTTCCGGCCCAGGGAAGGCATGGCTTGGCAGTTCGGGCTGGAATGTTCCCATGAGGCACAGGGTCAGACTGATTTGCATATGGCCATGTCTGAACTGGGGTGGCAGAGTGGGCTAAAGAATGGTGATGGATTAAACCCAGATCTGTTGACTGGGTGTGAGTTTGTGATTGGTTCAAATGCTCCGTCCACCACCACCCCCTATTGTACCGCTTAAGTTAGCAGGGTATGGTCAGACGTGAGTCCCTTGCTCACTTTGCCACTGGATTCAAGCAAGCCTGGCTGAAGACGGTGTAATGACAGACACCGGTCCTAGGAAGCTTGTTTCTGGTCCAGGGAAGGCATAGCTTGGCAGTTCGGGCTGGACTATTCCCATGAGGCACATGGTCAGACTGATTTGCATATGGCCATGTCTGAACTGGGGTGGCAGAGTGGGCTAAAGAACAGTGATGGATTAAACCCAGATCTGTTGACTGGGTGTGAGTGTTTGATTGGTTCAGATGCTCCGTCCATCACCACCCCCTTCTGTACCGCTTTGTTCGCCATACGTTGTCAGGGTATGCTCAGACGTGAGTCCCTTGCTCACTTTGCCACTGGATTCAAGCAAGCCTGGCTGAAGACGGTTTTACTGCCAGAAACCGGTCCTAGGAAGCTTGTTTACAGTCCAGGGAAGGCATGGCATGGCTGTTCGGGTTGGACTGTACCCATGAGGCATGGGGTCAGACTAATTTCCATATGGCCATGTCTGAACGGGGTGGCAGAGTGGGCTAAAGAACGGTGATAGACCCAGATCTGTTGACTGGGTGGTTTTTTTTTACTGCTTCAGATGCTTAGTCCATCACCACCCCCTTTTGTACTGCTTTGTTCGCCATAAGTTGTCAGGGTATGCTCAGACGTGAGTCCCTTGTTCACTTTGGTACTGGATTCAAACAAACCTGGCTGAAGACGGCTGTAATGCCAGAAACTGGTTCTAAGGATCTTGTTCCCGGTCCAGGGAAGGCATGGCTTGGCAGGTTGGGCTGGACTGTTCCCATGAGACACAGGGTCAGACTGATTTGCATATGGCCATGTCTGAACTGGGGTGGCAGAGTGGGCTAAAGAACGGTGATGGATTCAACACAGATCTGTTGACTGGGTGTGAGTGTTTGATTGGTTCAGATGCTCCGTCCATCACCACCCCCTTCTGTACCGCTTTGTTCGCCATACGTTGTCAGGGTATGCTCAGACGTGAGTCCCTTGCTCACTTTGCCACTGGATTCAAGCAAGCCTGGCTGAAGAACGCTTTATTGCCAGAAACCGGTCCTAGGAAGCTTGTTTACAGTCCAGGGAAGGCATGGTTTGGCTGTTCGGGTTGGACTGTGCCCATGAGGCATGGGGTCAGACTAATTTCCATATGGCCATGTCTGAACGGGGGTGGCAGAGTGGGCTAAAGAACGGTGATAGACCCAGATCTGTTGACTGGGTGTTTTTTTGTTGACTGTTTCAGATGCTCCGTCCATCACCACCCCCTTTTGTACTGCTTTGTTCGCCATAAGTTGTCAGGGTATGCTCAGACGTGAGTCCCTTGCTCACTTTGGTACTGGATTCAAACAAACCTGGCTGAAGACAGCTGTAATGCCAGAAACTGGTTCTAAGGAGCTTGTTTCCGGTCCAGGGAAGGCATGGCTTGGCAGGTCGGGCTGGACTGTTCCCATGAGACACAGGGTCAGACTGATTTGCATATGGCCATGTCTGAACTGGGGTGGCAGAGTGGGCTAAAGAACGGTGATGGATTCAACACAGATCTGTTGACTGGGTGTGAGTGTTTGATTGGTTCAGATGCCTCGTCCATCACCACCCACTTTTGTACCGCTTTGTTCGCCATAAGTTGGCAGGGTATGCTCAGACGTGAGTCCCTTGCTCACTTTGCCACTGGATTCAAGCAAGCCTTGCTGAAGACGGCTGTAATGCCAGAAACCGGTCCTAGGATGCTTGTTTCCAGTCCAGTGAAGGTATGGATTGGCAGTTCGGGCTGGACTGTTCCCATGAGAGAAAGGGTCAGACTGATTTGCATATGGCCATGTCTGAACTGGGGTGGCAGAGTGGGCTAAAGAACGGTGATGGATTAAAAACAGATCTGTTGACTGGGTGTGAGTGTTTGATTGGTTCAGATGCTCCGTCCATCACCACCCCCTTTTGTACCGCTTTGTTTGCCATAAGTTGGCAGGGTATGCTCAGACATGAGTCCCTTGCTCACTTTGCCATTGGATTCAAGCAAGCCTGGCTGAAGACGGCTGTAATGCCAGAAACCGGTCCTAAGAAGCTTGTTTCCGGCCCAGGGAAGGCATGGCTTGGCAGTTCGGGCTGGAATGTTCCCATGAGGCACAGGGTCAGACTGATTTGCATATGGCCATGTCTGAACTAGGGTGGCAGAGTGGGCTAAAGAATGGTGATGGATTAAACCCAGATCTGTTGACTGGGTGTGAGTTTGTGATTGGTTCAAATGCTCCGTCCATCACCACCCCCTTTTGTACCGCTTTGTTTGCCATAAGTTGGCAGGGTATGCTCAGACATGAGTCCCTTGCTCACTTTGCCACTGGATTCAAGCAAGCCTGGCTGAAGACGGTGTAATGACAGAAACCGGTCCTAGGAAGCTTGTTTCTGGTCCAGGGAAGGCATAGCTTGGCAGTTCGGGCTGGACTATTCCCATGAGGCACATGGTCAGACTGATTTGCATATGGCCATGTCTGAACTGGGGTGGCAGAGTGGGCTAAAGAACAGTGATGGATTAAACCCAGATCTGTTGACTGGGTATGAGTGTTTGATTGGTTCAGATGCTCCGTCCATCACCATCCCCTTCTGTACCGCTTTGTTCGCCATACGTTGTCAGGGTATGCTCAGACGTGAGTCCCTTGCTCACTTTGCCACTGGATTCAAGCAAGCCTGGCTGAAGACGGCTTTATTGGCAGAAACCGGTCCTAGGAAGCTTGTTTACAGTCCAGGGAAAGCATGGCATGGCTGTTCGGGTTGGACTGTACCCATGAGGCATGGGGTCAGACTAATTTCCATATGGCCATGTCTGAACGGGGTGGCAGAGTGGGCTAAAGAACGGTGATAGACCCAGATCTGTTGACTGGGTGTTTTTTTTTTTACTGCTTCAGATGCTCCGTCCATCACCACCCCCTTTTGTACTGCTTTGTTCGCCATAAGTTGTCAGGGTATGCTCAGACGTGAGTCCCTTGCTCACTTTGGTACTGGATTCAAACAAACCTGGCTGAAGACGGCTGTAATGTCAGAAACTGGTTCTAAGGAGCTTGTTCCCGGTCCAGGGAAGGCATGGCTTGGCAGGTTGGGCTGGACTGTTCCCATGAGACACAGGGTCAGACTGATTTGCATATGGCCATGTCTGAACTGGGGTGGCAGAGTGGGCTAAAGAACGGTGATGGATTCAACACAGATCGGTTGACTGGGTGTGAGTGTTTGATTGGTTCAGATGCCTCGTCCATCACCACCCCCTTTTGTACCGCTTTGTTCGCCATAAGTTGGCAGGGTATGCTCAGACGTGAGTCCCTTGCTCACTTTGCCACTGGATTCAAGCAAGCCTTGCTGAAGACGGCTGTAATGCCAGAAACCGGTCCTAGGATGCTTGTTTCCAGTCCAGCGAAGGTATGGATTGGCAGTTCAGGCTGGACTGTTCCCATGAGAGAAAGGGTCAGACTGATTTGCATATGGCCATGTCTGAACTGGGGTGGCAGAGTGGGCTAAAGAACGGTGATGGATTAAACCCAGATCTGTTGACTGGGTGTGAGTGTTTGATTGGTTCAGATGCTCCGTCCATCACCACCCCCTTGTGTACCGCTTTGTTTGCCATAAGTTGGCAGGGTATGCTCAGACATGAGTCCCTTGCTCACTTTGCCATTGGATTCAAGCAAGCCTGGCTGAAGACGGCTGTAATGCCAGAAACCGGTCCTAAGAAGCTTGTTTCCGGCCCAGGGAAGGCATGGCTTGGCAGTTCGGGCTGGAATGTTCCCATGAGGCACAGGGTCAGACTGATTTGCATATGGCCATGTCTTGACTAGGGTGGCAGAGTGGGCTAAAGAATGGTGATGGATTAAACCCAGATCTGTTGACTGGGTGTGAGTTTGTGATTGGTTCAAATGCTCCGTCCATCACCACCCCTTTTTGTACCGCTTAAGTTAGCAGGGTATGCTCAGACGTGAGTCCCTTGCTCACTTTGCCACTGGATTCAAGCAAGCCTGGCTGAAGACGGTGTAATGACAGAAACCGGTCCTAGGAAGCTTGTTTCTGGTCCAGGGAAGGCATAGCTTGGCAGTTCGGGCTGGACTATTCCCATGAGGCACATGGTCAGACTGATTTGCATATGGCCATGTCTGAACTGGGATGGCAGAGTGAGCTAAAGAACAGTGATGGATTAAACCCAGATCTGTTGACTGGGTGTGAGTGTTTGATTGGTTCAGATGCTCCGTCCATCACCACCCCCTTCTGTACCGCTTTGTTCGCCATACGTTGTCAGGGTATGCTCAGACGTGAGTCCCTTGCTCACTTTGCCACTGGATTCAAGCAAGCCTGGCTGATGAACGCTTTATTGCCAGAAACCGGTCCTAGGAAGCTTGTTTACAGTCCAGGGAAGGCATGGTTTGGCTGTTCGGGTTGGACTGTGCCCATGAGGCATGGGGTCAGACTAATTTCGATATGGCCATGTCTGAACGGGGGTGGCAGAGTGGGCTAAAGAACGGTGATAGACCCAGATCTGTTGACTGGGTGTTTTTTTGTTGACTGTTTCAGATGCTCCGTCCATCACCACCCCCTTTTGTACTGCTTTGTTCGCCATAAGTTGTCAGGGTATGCTCAGACGTGAGTCCCTTGCTCACTTTGGTACTGGATTCAAACAAACCTGGCTGAAGACAGCTGTAATGCCAGAAACTGGTTCTAAGGAGCTTGTTTCCGGTCCAGGGAAGGCATGGCTTGGCAGGTCGGGCTGGACTGTTCCCATGAGACACAGGGTCAGACTGATTTGCATATGGCCATGTCTGAACTGGGGTGGCAGAGTGGGCTAAAGAACGGTGATGGATTCAACACAGATCTGTTGACTGGGTGTGAGTGTTTGATTGGTTCAGATGCCTCGTCCATCACCACCCCCTTTTGTACCGCTTTGTTCGCCATAAGTTGGCAGGGTATGCTCAGACGTGAGTCCCTTGCTCACTTTGCCACTGGATTCAAGCAAGCCTTGCTGAAGACGGCTGTAATGCCAGAAACCGGTCCTAGGATGCTTGTTTCCAGTCCAGCGAAGGTATGGATTGGCAGTTCGGGCTGGACTGTTCCCATGAGAGAAAGGGTCAGACTGATTTGCATATGGCCATGTCTGAACTGGGGTGGCAGAGTGGGCTAAAGAACGGTGATGGATTAAACCCAGATCTGTTGACTGGGTGTGAGTGTTTGATTGGTTCAGATGCTCCGTCCATCACCACCCCCTTTTGTACCGCTTTGTTTGCCATAAGTTGGCAGGGTATGCTCAGACATGAGTCCCTTGCTCACTTTGCCATTGGATTCAAGCAAGCCTGGCTGAAGACGGCTGTAATGCCAGAAACCGGTCCTAAGAAGCTTGTTTCCGGCCCAGGGAAGGCATGGCTTGGCAGTTCGGGCTGGAATGTTCCCATGAGGCACAGGGTCAGACTGATTTGCATATGGCCATGTCTGAACTAGGGTGGCAGAGTGGGCTAAAGAATGGTGATGGATTAAACCCAGATCTGTTGACTGGGTGTGAGTTTGTGATTGGTTCAAATGCTCCGTCCATCACCACCCCCATTTGTACCGCTTAAGTTAGCAGGGTATGCTCAGACGTGAATCCCTTGCTCACTTTGCCACTGGATTCAAGCAAGCCTGGCTGAAGACGGTGTAATGACAGAAACCGGTCCTAGGAAGCTTGTTTCTGGTCCAGGGAAGGCATAGCTTGGCAGTTCGGGCTGGACTATTTCCATGAGGCACATGGTCAGACTGATTTGCATATGGCCATGTCTGAACTGGGGTGGCAGAGTGGGCTAAAGAACAGTGATGGATTAAACCCAGATCTGTTGACTGGGTGTGAGTGTTTGATTGGTTCAGATGCTCCGTCCATCACCATCCCCTTCTGTACCGCTTTGTTCGCCATAAGTTGTCAGGGTATGCTCAGACGTGAGTCCCTTGCTCACTTTGCCACTGGATTCAAGCAAGCCTGGCTGAAGACGGCTTTATTGCCAGAAACCGGTCCTAGGAAGCTTGTTTACAGTCCAGGGAAGGCATGGCATGGCTGTTCGGGTTGGACTGTACCCATGAGGCATGGGGTCAGACTAATTTCCATATGGCCATGTCTGAACGGGGTGGCAGAGTGGGCTAAAGAACGGTGATAGACCCAGATATGTTGACTGGGTGTTTTTTTTTTACTGCTTCAGATGCTCCGTCCATCACCACCCCCTTTTGTACTGCTTTGTTCGCCATAAGTTGTCAGGGTATGCTCAGACGTGAGTCCCTTGCTCACTTTGGTACTGGATTCAAACAAACCTGGCTGAAGACGGCTGTAATGCCAGAAACTGGTTCTAAGGAGCTTGTTCCCGGTCCAGGGAAGGCATGGCGTGGCAGGTTGGGCTGGACTGTTCCCATGAGATACAGGGTCAGACTGATTTGCATATGGCCATGTCTGAACTGGGGTGGCAGAGTGGGCTAAAGAACGGTGATGGATTCAACACAGATCGGTTGACTGGGTGTGAGTGTTTGATTGGTTCAGATGCCTCGTCCATCACCACCCCCTTTTGTACCGCTTTGTTCGCCATAAGTTGGCAGGGTATGCTCAGACGTGAGTCCCTTGCTCACTTTGCCACTGGATTCAAGCAAGCCTTGCTGAAGACGGCTGTAATGCCAGAAACCGGTCCTAGGATGCTTGTTTCCAGTCCAGCGAAGGTATGGATTGGCAGTTCGGGCTGGACTGTTCCCATGAGAGAAAGGGTCAGACTGATTTGCATATGGCCATGTCTGAACTGGGGTGGCAGAGTGGGCTAAAGCACGGTGATGGATTAAACCCAGATCTGTTGACTGGGTGTGAGTGTTTGATTGGTGCAGATGCTCTGTCCATCACCACCCCCTTTTGTACCGCTTTGTTTGCCATAAGTTGGCAGGGTATGCTCAGACATGAGTCCCTTGCTCACATTGCCATTGGATTCAAGCAAGCCTGGCTGAAGACGGCTGTAATGCCAAAAACCGGTCCTAAGAAGCTTGTTTCCGGCCCAGGGAAGGCATGGCTTGGCAGTTCGGGCTGGAATGTTCCCATGAGGCACAGGGTCAGACTGATTTGCATATGGCCATGTCTGAACTAGGGTGGCAGAGTGGGCTAAAGAATGGTGATGGATTAAACCCAGATCTGTTGACTGGGTGTGAGTTTGTGATTGGTTCAAATGCTCCGTCCATCACCACCCCCTTTTGTACCGCTTAAGTTAGCAGGGTATGCTCAGACATGAGTCCCTTGCTCACTTTGCCACTGGATTCAAGCAAGCCTGGCTGAAGACGGTGTAATGACAGAAACCGGTCCTAGGAAGCTTGTTTCTGGTCCAGGGAAGGCATAGCTTGGCAGTTCGGGCTGGACTATTCCCATGAGGCACATGGTCAGACTGATTTGCATATGGCCATGTCTGAACTGGGATGGCAGAGTGGGCTAAAGAACAGTGATGGATTAAACCCAGATCTGTTGACTGGGTGTGAGTGTTTGATTGGTTCAGATGCTCCGTCCATCACCACCCCCTTCTGTACCGCTTTGTTCGCCATACGTTGTCAGGGTATGCTCAGACGTGAGTCCCTTGCTCACTTTGCCACTGGATTCAAGCAAGCCTGGCTGAAGAACGCTTTATTGCCAGAAACCGGTCCTAGGAAGCTTGTTTACAGTCCAGGGAAGGCATGGTTTGGCTGTTCGGGTTGGACTGTGCCCATGAGGCATGGGGTCAGACTAATTTCCATATGGCCATGTCTGAACGGGGGTGGCAGAGTGGGCTAAAGAACGGTGATAGACCCAGATCTGTTGACTGGGTGTTTTTTTGTTGACTGTTTCAGATGCTCCGTCCATCACCACCCCCTTTTGTACTGCTTTGTTCGCCATAAGTTGTCAGGGTATGCTCAGACGTGAGTCCCTTGCTCACTTTGGTACTGGATTCAAACAAACCTGGCTGAAGACAGCTGTAATGCCAGAAACTGGTTCTAAGGAGCTTGTTTCCGGTCCAGGGAAGGCATGGCTTGGCAGGTCGGGCTGGACTGTTCCCATGAGACACAGGGTCAGACTGATTTGCATATGGCCATGTCTGAACTGGGGTGGCAGAGTGGGCTAAAGAACGGTGATGGATTCCAACCAGATCTGTTGACTGGGTGTGAGTGTTTGATTGGTTCAGATGCCTCGTCCATCACCACCCCCTTTTGTACCGCTTTGTTCGCCATAAGTTGGCAGTGTATGCTAAGACATGAGTCCCTTGCTCACTTTGCCACCGGATTCAAGCAAGCCTTGCTGAAGACGGCTGTAATGCCAGAAACCGGTCCTAGGATGCTTGTTTCCAGTCCAGCGAAGGTATGGATTGGCAGTTCGGGCTGGACTGTTCCCATGAGAGAAAGGGACAGACTGATTTGCATATGGCCATGTCTGAACTGGGGTGGCAGAGTGGGCTAAAGAACGGTGATGGATTAAACCCAGATCTTTTGACTGGTTGTGAGTGTTTGATTGGTTCAGATGCTCTGTCCAACACCACCCCCTTTTGTACCGCTTTTTCACCATAAGTTGTCAGGGTATGCTCAGACGTAAGTCCCTTGCACACTTTGCAACAGCATTCAAGCAAGCCTGGCTGAAGACAGCTGTAATGCCAGAAACCGGTCCTAGGAAGCTTGTTTCTGGTCCAGGGAAGGCATGGCTTGGCAGTTCGGGCTGGACTGTTCCCATGAGGCACAGGGTCAGATTGATTTGCATATGGCGATGTCTGAACTGGGGTGGCAGAGTGGGCTAAAGAACGGTGATGGATAAAACCCAGATCTGTTGACTGGGTGTAAGTGTTTGATTGGTTCAGATGCTCCGTCCATCACCACCCCCTTTTGTACCGCTTTGTTCGCCATAAGTTGGCAGGGTATGCTCAGACATGAGTCCCTTGCTCACTTTGCCATTGGATTCAAGCAAGCCTGGCTGAAGACGGCTGTAATGCCAGAAACCGGTCCTAAGAAGCTTGTTTCCGGCCCAGGGAAGGCATGGCTTGGCAGTTCGGGCTGGAATGTTCCCATGAGGCACAGGGTCAGACTGATTTGCATATGGCCATGTCTGAACTGGGGTGGCAGAGTGGGCTAAAGAATGGTGATGGATTAAACCCAGATCTGTTGTACGGGTGTGAGTTTGTGATTGGTTCAAATGCTCCGTCCATCACCACCCCCTTTTGTACCGCTTAAGTTAGCAGGGTATGCTCAGACGTGAGTCCCTTGCTCACTTTGCCACTGGATTCAAGCAAGCCTGGCTGAAGACGGTGTAATGACAGAAACCGGTCCTAGGAAGCTTGTTTCTGGTCCAGGGAAGGCATAGCTTGGCAGTTCGGGCTGGACTATTCCCATGAGGCATGGGGTCAGACTAATTTCCATATGGCCATGTCTGAACGGGGGTGGCAGAGTTGGCTAAAGAACGGTGATAGACCCAGATCTGTTGACTGGGTGTTTTTATTTTTACTGTTTCAGATGTTCTGTCCATCACCACCCCCTTTTGTACCGCTTTGATCGCCATAAGTTGGCAGGGTATGCTCAGACGTGAGTCCCTTGCTCACTTTGCCACTGGATTCAAGCAAGCCTTGCTGAAGATGGCTGTAATGCCAGAAACCGGTCCTAGGATGCTTGTTTCCAGCCCAGCGAAGGTATGGATTGGCAGTTCGGGCTGGACTGTTCCCATAAGAGAAAGGGTCCGACTGATTTGCAAATGGCCATGTCTGAACTGGGGTGGCAGAGTGGGCTGAAGAACGGTGATGGATTAAACCCAGATCTTTTGACTGGGTGTGAGTGTTTGATTGGTTCCGATGCTCTGTCCAACACCACCCCCTTTTGTACCGGTTTTTCGCCATAAGTTGTCAGGCTATGCTCAGACGTAAGTCCCTTGCACACTTTGCCACAGCATTCAAGCAAGCCTGGCTGAAGACAGCTGTAATGCCAGAAACCACTAGGAAGCTTGTTTCCGGTCCAGGGAAGGCATGGCTTGGCAGTTCGGGCTGGACTGTTCCCACGAGGCACAGGATCAGATTGATTTGCATATGGCCATTTCTGAACTGGGGTCGCAGAGTGGGCTAAAGAACGGTGATGGATTAAACCCAGATCTGTTGACTGGGTGTGAGTGTTTAATTGGTTCAGATGCTCCGTCCATCACCACCCCCTTTTGTACCGCTTTGTTCGCCATAGGTTGGCAGGGTATGCTCAGACGTGAGTCCCTTGCTCACTTTGCCACTGGATTCAAGCAAGCCTGGCTGAAGACGGCTGTAATGCCAAAAACCGGTCCTAGGAAGCTTGTTTCCGGTCCAGGGAAGGCATGTCTTGGCAGTTCAGGCTGGACTGTTCTCATGAGGCACAGGGTCAGACTGGTTTGCATATGGCCATGTCTGAACTGGGGTGGCAGAGTGGGCTAAAGAACGGTGATGGATTAAACTCAGATCTGTTGACTGGGTGTGAGTGTTTGATTGGTCCAGATGCTCCGTCCATCCACACCCCCTTTTGTACCGCTTTGCTCGCAATAAGTTGTCAGGGTATGCTCTGACGTGAGTCCCTTGCTCACTTTGCCACTGGATTCAAGCAAGCCTGGCTGAAGATGGCTGTAATGGCAGAACCCGGTCCTAGGATGCTTGTTTCCGGTCAAGGAAAGGCATGGCTTGGCAGTTCGGGCTGGACTGTTCCCATGAGGCACAGGGTCAGACTGATTTGCATACGGCCATGTCTGAACTGGGGTGGCAGAGTGGGCTAAAGAACGGTGATGGATTAAACCCAGATCTGTTGACTGGGTGCGAGTGTTTGATTGGTTCAGATGCTCCGACCATCACCACCTCCTTTTGTACCGCTTTGTTCACCATAAGTTGGTAGGGTATGCTCAGAAGTGAGTCCCTTGCTCACTTTGCAACTGGATTCAAGCAAGCCTGGCAGAGGACGGCTGTAATGCCAGAAACTGGTCCTAGGGTGTTGTTTCTGGTCCAGGGAAGGTATGGCTTGGCAGTTCGGGCTGGACTGTTCCCATGAGAGACAGGGTCAGACTGATTTGCATATGGCCATGGGTGGCAGAGTGGGCTAAAGAACGGTGATGGATTAAACCCAGATCTGTTTACTGGATGTGAGTGTTTGATTGGTTCAGATGCTCCGTCCATCACCACCCCCTTTTGTACCTCTTTGTTTGCCATAAGTTGGCAGGGTATGCTCAGACGTGAGTCCCTTGCTTACTTTGCCACTGGATTCAAGCAAGCCTGGCTGAAGACGGCTGTAATGCCAGAAACCGGTCCTAGGAAGCTTTTTTCCGGTCCAGATCTGTTGACTGGGTGTGAGTGTTTGATTGGTTCAGATGCTCCGTCCATCACCAACCCCTCTTGTACCGCTTTGTTCCCCATAAGTTGTCAGGGTATGCTCAGACGTGAGTTCATTGCTCACTTTGCCAATGGATTTAAGCAAGCCTGGCTGAAGACGGCTGTAATGCCAGAAACCGGTCCTAGGAAATTTGTTTCCGGTCCAGGGAAGGCATGGCTTGGCAGTTCGGGCTTGACTGTTCCAATGAGGCACAGGGTCAGACTGATTTGCATATGGCCATGTCTGAACTGGGGTGGCAGAGTAGGCTAAAGAACGGTGATGGATTAAACTCAGATCTGTTGACTGGGTGTGAGTGTTTGATTGGTTCAGATGCTCCGTCCATCACCACCCCCCTTTGTACCGCTTTGTTTGCCATAAGTTGGCAGGGTATGCTCAGACGTGAGTCCCTTGCTTACTTTGCCACTGGATTCAAGGAAGCCTGGCTGAAGATGGCTGTAATGCCAGAAACCGGTCCTAGGAAGCTTGTTTCTGGTCCAGGGAAGGCATGGCTTGGCAGTTCGGGCTGGACTGTTCCCATGAGGCACAGGGTCAGCCTGATTTGCATATGACCATGTCTGAACTGGCGTGGCAGAGTGGGCTAAAGAACGGTGATGGATTATACCCAGATCTGTTTACTGGGTGTGAGTGTTTGATTGGTTCAGATGCTCCATCAATCACCACCCCCTTCTGTACCGCTTTGTTCGCCATACGTTGTCAGGGTATGCTCAGACGTGAGTCCCTTGCTCACTTTGCTACTGGATTCAAGCAAGCCTGGCTGAAGACGGCTTTATTGCCAGAAACCGGTCCTAGGAAGCTTGTTTACAGTCCAGGGAAGGCATGGCTTGGCTGTTCGGGTTGGACGGTGCCCATGAGGCATGGGGTCAGACTAATTTCCATATGGCCATGTCTGAACGGGTGTGGCAGAGTGGGCTAAAGAACGGTGATAGACCCAGATCTGATGACTGGATGTTTTTTGTTTTTGACTGTTTCAGATGCTCCGTCCATCACCAGCCCCTTTTGTACTGCTTTGTTCGCCATAAGTTGTCAGGGTATGCTCAGACGTGAGTCCCTTGCTCACTTTGGTACTGGATTCAAACAAACCTAGCTGAAGACGGCTGTAATGCCAGAAACTGGTTCTAAGGAGCTTGTTTTCGGTCCAGGGAAGGCATGGCTTGGCAGGTCGGGCTGGACTGTTCCCATGAGAGAAAGGGTCAGACTGATTTGCATATGGCCATGTCTAAACTGGGGTGGCAGAGTGGGCTAAAGAATGGTGATGGATTAAACCCAGATCTTTTGACTGGGTGTGTGTGTTTGATTGGTTCAGATGCTCTGTCCAACACCACCCCCTTTTGTACCGCTTTTTCGGCATAAGTTGTCAGGGTATGCTCAGACGTAAGTCCCTTGCACACTTTGCCACAGCATTCAAGCAAGCCTGGCTGAAGACAGCTGTAATGCCAGAAACCGGTCCTAGGAAGCTTGTTTCCGGTCCAGGGAAGGCATGGCTTGGCAGTTCGGGCTGGACTGCTCCCATGAGGCACAGGGTCAGATTGATTTGCATATGGCCATGTCTGAACTGGGGTGGCAGAGTGGGCTAAAGAACGGTGATGGATGAAACCCAGATCTGTTGACTGGGTGTGAGTGTTTGATTGGTTCAGATGCTCCATCCATCACCACCCCCTTTTGTACCGCTTTGTTCGCCATAGGTTGGCAGGGTATGCTCAGACGTGAGTCCCTTGCTCACTTTGCCACTGGATTCAAGCAAGCCTGGCTGAAGACGGCTGTAATGCCAAAAACCGGTCCTAGGAAGCTCGTTTCCGGTCCAGGGAAGGCATGTCTTGGCAGTTCAGGCTGGACTGTTCCCATGAGGCACAGGGTCAGACTGGTTTGCATATGGCCATGTCTCAACTGGGGTGGCAGAGTGGGCTAAAGAACGGTGATGGATTAAACCCAGATCTGTTGACTGGGTGTGAGTGTTTGATTGGTCCAGATGCTCCGTCCATCCACACCCCCTTTTGTACCGCTTTGCTCGCCATAAGTTGTCAGGGTATGCTCTGACATGAGTCCCTTGCTCACTTTGCCACTGGATTCAAGCAAGCCTTGCTGAAGATGGCTGTAATGGCAGAAACCGGTCCTAGGATGCTTGTTTCTGGTCAAGGAAAGGCATGGCTTGGCAGTTCGGGCTGGACTGTTCCCATGAGGCACAGGGTCAGACTGATTTTCATATGGCCATGGGTGGCAGAGTGGGCTAAAGAACGGTGATGGATTAAACCCAGATCTGTTTACTGGATGTGAGTGTTTGATTGGTTCAGATGCTCCGTCCATCACCACCCCCTTTTGTACCTCTTTGTTTGCCATAAGTTGGCAGGGTATGCTCAGACGTGAGTCCCTTGCTTACTTTGCCACTGGATTCAAGCAAGCCTGGCTGAAGATGGCTGTAATGCCAGAAACCGGTCCTAGGAAGCTTGTTTCTGGTCCAGATCTGTTGACTGGGTGTGAGTGTTTGATTGGTTCAGATGCTCCGTCCATCACCACCACCTCTTGTACCGCTTTGTTCGCCATAAGTTGTCAGGGTATGCTCAGACGTGAGTTCTTTGCTCACTTTGCCAATGGATTCAAGCAAGCCTGGCTGAAGACGGCTGTAATGCCAGAAACCGGTCCTAGGAAGCTTGTTTCCGGTCCAGGGAAGGCATGGCTTGGCAGTTCGGGCTTGACTGTTCCAATGAGGCACAGGGTCAGACTGATTTGCATATGGCCATGTCTGAACTGGGGTGGCAGAGTAGGCTAAAGAACGGTAATGGATTAAACTCAGATCTGTTGACTGGGTGTGAGTGTTTGATTGGTTCAGATGCTCCGTCCATCACCACCCCCTTTTGTACCGCTTTGTTTGCCATAAGTTGGCAGGGTATGCTCAGACGTGAGTCCCTTGCTTACTTTGCCACTGGATTCAAGCAAGCCTGGCTGAAGATGGCTGTAATGCCAGAAACCGGTCCTAGGAAGCTTGTTTCCGGTCCAGATCTGTTGACTGGGTGTGAGTGTTTGATTGGTTCAGATGCTCCGTCCATCACCACCCCCTCTTGTACCGCTTTGTTCGCCATAAGTTGTCAGGGTATGCTCAGACGTGAGTTCTTTGCTCACTTTGCCAATGGATTCAAGCAAGCCTGGCTGAAGACGGCTGTAATGCCAGAAACCGGTCCTAGGAAGCTTGTTTCCGGTCCAGGGAAGGCATGGCTTGGCAGTTTTGGCTGGACAGTTCCCATGAGGCACAGGGTCAGCCTGATTTGCATATGGCCATGTCTGAACTGGCGTGGCAGAGTGGGCTAAAGAACGGTGATGGATTATACCCAGATCTGTTTACTGTGTGTGAGTTTTTGATTGGTTCAGATGCTCCATCCACCACCCCCTCCTTTTGTACCGCCTCGTAGAACGCCTCGTATAACGCGGCACCAACATCAATTCTGCCCGAGTGTGTGTATATATAGGGAGCAAGGTTCTTACATCTCCTTCGAGGCAGGGTTCCCTACGCCACAGCATACGAAGAGGTCGGAGAGGAGGGCTGACGAAGGCTCAATTGCCGCAATGCATTCACTTAAGACTCTTTCTTAATAAAGTGCACTTTTGAATCCTCCACATGGGTTTCTGCTCTTTCCTGTGAAGGGGGTTTTCGTGAATATATATATATATATATATATATATATATATATATATATATATATATATATATATATATATATATATATATATAACTATATATATATATTGATAGAATTCACTTTTCGATGCCCCAATCACTCCCCTTCCCATATGTAAGTTAGCATCATATGGATAACTAATGGAGTTCGTATATGTACTTATGTTGAATTATTCCGTTTGCTACTTTATTATTCAAATGTATGTGTGACCATATTAGTTCCTTAGCTTAGCCTGTGTGCTGCCATTTTGTGTATCCCTCTGTGTCCGCGAGCCTCACTCGCTCATCTGCCCCTCCCGCAGGAATAGAGAATTTCACTAAGACAGCAGTTTTCGCTTCTCGGCTTACTGTGGCCGAAACTAACAAGTCTCTTTATCAGTAATGTTCTCATGCCCCAGAGACGCTGAAGCCTAGCTCCATGGCCTTGAGTAAAGATAGCGATGTATCCTTTGCAGGTGCAGATGCCTGCTGCATGATGGCATTGTTCGCTGGTCTGGGTTTCAGTAATTTTCCAGAAGGGGCGTACCCCAATGAACTGTGTTGCATTATAATGTATTGCTGTGATGCAGAGAGCCAGTCCTCTCGTTCGCACTCCTAGGAGTGAGGTCGGACAGGGCCCTCTCATATGAGTGTTGTTTGGCCTAATAAAGACTCTTGTTTATTCTTCTCCACTGTCCGGCTGACTTTCTACAGAATACCTATAGGTGAGTGCGGTAAGTCACTCGGGTGGATTTGAGCCACGCTTATCAGATGGCGCCCGAATAGGGACCCCGCGATAAGGATCTTTCTCACCCGTAGGTGGGTAGCAGAAGACCGGGGACCCGCTGGTTGGCATGGTGGGCCCGGGTACCCATCTGATGCCGAGCTTGGTTCTCGCAGCGCTGCCCCACCCTGCTGATCGGGAGAGGTCCCGGTTCGGATCTTATGCCGGGGTCCAGAAGGCGGAACTCGAAGCTGACCGTGTTGGTCCTGGCAGCCGGAGGTGGAGAACGGTAGAGGTCGGTGCCGCCTACGGAAGGTGAGTGGTCCACCTGTGATTGTTTCGGGAACTGGAGTGTTCCGGGAGACTAGGGTGTCTCCAGTGGTTTGAGGAGCTGGTGTGCTCCTGGGGCTAGTGTGCTCCGGGGAACTCAGAGTGCGAGTAGGCGCTCTGACAGACTTAATGAGGTTGAGGGAATATCTTGATATATTGTTTGTAGTGATCCGACCGGGTGGTACTGTGGTGAAGGCGTGGCTCATTGCGGGTGGACTCCGGTACTTACCCTGAACTCCTTAAGTGGCGGTTCAGTGGAGGTGAGTCCTGGGTCTCCCGTGGTAAAGTGCGCAGTGATCCGTAGTGCCACACGGGGAGCGGATTTGTTCCCCATCCTCAGAACAGTTAGCGTACTGTTCGGTCTGCGGTAGGGTCCAGGTTCCCCAGGACTTGGTCGACGGGCCTTGTCCCATTTGGTAACACGTGTTTGGAGGTATTGTATATGTGTGTGTGTTTTTCCAACATATAATTATATGTGTGTGTGAATGAGCTCGAGCTATTGATTCAAGGTAACGAAGTTTGTGGAGAAGTGTTTCTTCCATACCAAGGCAGAGATGCTGTGTTTTAGTAAGTTACGATGTTTTGGATGCTGTTGTCGCCCCTCAGATACCAGGCTGGCTGAGAGCCAACCTGCACCCCCAGAGGGCACTCCAAGCTTCGATATGTATATCAAGCATGGATTGCCCCCGATTTTGTTTGGTACTTTATGGCACCGGTACACCGCTGACAATGTGGATTTACAGCGGCCCTTGACGGGTTCTTTTGAAGAAGCTAAATTGGATTATTTGCAGGACAAATTGTTTGCTAGGCGTAGCCGTCAAAGCATGTTTGATTCTTTAAGAGTGTGGCAGAAAGAAGCCAGGAAACGTAAGTTGAGAGAAGAGAAAGAGGCTTTTAAAAAGTCCGCGCAGACTATGGCACAGAAAGCGAGAGAACATACTAAGAATGAGAATGAGCAGCGTTTGGAGCCCGCAGATAGGCTTTGCAGGTTGAAGGAAAATAAAAGTTATGTAGTGCGAGAGGATGACCAAGATGAGATGGAGGACATTTTGAATGCCCGACCCCCTCCTCCTTATGCCCCGCAGTCCTTGTACCCCTCCTTGCCAGCTCCGGCCTCCATTAGTGGGGTTCCGGGTCCATCGGCAAGTGCTCCTCAACATGGCGCAGCGATTTCTGCTTCCCCGCCCTCGACACCCCTCGTTTCTTTACTCCAGACCACTTCGCCTACACCCTCCCAATTCTCTTTAGCACTCCCTACTGTTTCAGCTAGTACTACCCCCAGTCAGGAGATGTTAACGCCGAGTCGAGGCGCAGGTAGCGGACTACTCTCACAGGTACGGAAGTTGCTTACACGTTCTACAGTTGGCTTAGATGAGAAGAGTATAGTGGCTAATCAGGCATGCCAGTGGGCAAGGAATAATATTTATTCGTTTGAAGATATTTGGTCCACGATGAAAGATTTTGAGCCCTTGATGCAACAGCACGCTTTGTGGCATATGTCAAATGTATTGATACCGCTATGGGAGCAGGGGTATGTAGGTGTGGCTCCGGCGACTTTGCGAGATATACAGAGCGGAGCCTTCAGAACAAATACTGGGGTGAAGGAGGTGATGCGAACTTTACGCGCTTTATTACAGTACAGAAATGAATTGCCCTCTGCAGGTACGCCCCATTTTCCAGGTATACATCCAATGCGTGAGGTGCATCCTATTTTTCATCCCGAGATTCCCGAGATGGTCGATCCAGTCACGAAAGCTGTCACCAGGAATAGGGTGGATGCACATTTTCAGGAGCAATGGGTGTATACACCATGGAAGAGAAGTGAGGTATTAGCTTTAAAGGAACAGTTGCCAGATTCTAGAAAGAACCCCACTGCATATTACAAAGAGTTGACGGAAGCTGCGTCTTCCACTGTAATGACTTTGGCTGATGTTGAATTGTTTTTTGGGCTTTTGGTCCCAGTTGATGTGTGGCGGCAAGTGAAACGAACAGATCACTCGGAAGAGTTGGGAGGTACGTGGCAGGAGTTGCAGGATTGGGATAAAGAACGTAAGCCAGGGGAAAAGCCGAAGGCTGAGATATTAGCTTTACCGGGGCGCATAATAAAATACATGCACTCTCTCATTCCCCCGAAGAAGGTAGACTGGGACAAATTGACGGCTTGTAAGCAGAAAAAGGATGAGGCGGTCTCGGACTTCTTCACGAGGTTCGAAGAGACGTTTATGGATTTCAGTGGGCAGGATGTGTCACAGGATGGGGGATTGTGACTCTTTGTTAATAGGTTTGTCATGAACTTATTGCCCGAAATTTCAGCGCGATTGCAAGCGTCGGAGAGCACATGGACAACGTCCTCACCCTCTGGTATCCTCAGTATGGCACAGTATTATGAACACAGAGAAAATGAAAGTAAGGACAAGCAGGAAAAGAAGGCTAAGGATTTGAAGACTAGGGTTTTGTTACAGCAAGTGTCGAGGGGTCGGGGAAGAGGTGCAGCGCCAGGACGTGGTGGTGGCGGCTATGGGAGAGGTGAAAGTAGGGAACGATTAGGACCGAATCAATGTGCGAAGTGTAAACAAGAGGGGCAATGGTGGAGGGATTGCCCATTGTTACAGTCGAATGCTGGTTCAGGGCGAGGACGAGGAAGAGGTAGTGGTGACTTCGGGAGACAGAACGCACGGTCAGACGGAGGCGGGAGCCCGGGAGGTAATTTCTTCGATAATGGTGCAGACAGGCAACAGTTGCAGAGGGGCGGTGGTCAGTACTATCATGATGATTACTCCGTAGACGATTTGACAGGGTTCTCCCATAACTGGGACAGCGTAGGACAGAGCGAGGGACCAGTGCCTGTGGAAGTTGATCAAAGGGGACCCTATGTCGAGGCTGACTTATTGGGGTCTCAGCAAAAATTTCTAGTGGATACGGGTGCAACAAAAAGTTCAGTAGCTCATTCTCGGGTCCCCGGGGCGGCTCTGTCTGGCAAGAATAATATATCTGTGGGTTTTTCAGGTACCCCAGTGATTAGCCCCATTTCTAAACCCCTTACGTTGATGATTGGTCCTTTCACTGTTGATTCACCGTTTCTATTGACATTGAATTGTGGAGAAAACTTACTGGGCTTAGACCTACTGAAGAGGTTACACGCCACCATCTATTGTTCCCCGGATGGCGTGTACCTCACATTGGGTCCGACTGTTGCTCGCCCACTTCAATGTTTTTCTAAAGATGACCCATTACCACCTGAATTTGAAGGGATACCTGACAGTCTGTGGGCCGTCAATGATACAGATGTAGGCAAAATGGATATCGCCCCGGTGACAATAAGGGTAAAGGTGGGAGCGAAACTGCCCAGGGTTCCACAGTACAGGATTCCTAGGGAGGGAGAAAAAGCCCTTCTACAGATAATACAAGATTTGATTAGGTCTGGTGTAGTGGAGGAAACGGATTCGAATATATGTAACAGCCCTATACTACCGATCCTTAAGAGACGGTCGCCTGAAGCTACAGATAATACTCCTGATGTATATAGGTTTGTGATTGATCTGCGCCATGTGAATAGAGTAGTGGAACCTCAATACCCGGTGGTCTCAGACATTACTATGATACTGACAATGATTCCCCCTTCTGCTAAATATTTCTCTGTTCTGGATCTGAAAAATGCTTTCTTCAGTATTCCAGTACATGAAGACAGCCGTTATCTATTCGGATTCTCATTGGCTGGCCGAAGCTTCAGGTTTAAGAGAATTCCCCAAGGGTACACTGAAAGTCCGAGCATATATAGTCAAGCACTGAAGGCGCAATTGGATGAACTGGAACTTCCACCTGGCAACGTCATGTTGCAGTACGTGGACGATATCCTGATAGCATCGGACGACGAGCAGGGTTGTCGAGATGCTACCATTAAATTACTGCACCATTTGGCAAAAAGGGGGCATAAGGTGTCCCTTCCAAAGTTTCAATACTGTCGAACGGAGGTTACCTACCTCGGTCACCTCCTTTCGAAAGTGGGGAGGAGATTGACGCCAGAGCGCATAAAAGCTATCACTAACATGAAGGTACCTAACACGCAGCGAGAGGTGCACGCATTTCTGGGCATAACATCGTATTGTCGCCAGTGGATACCTAACTATGCGTTACTAACAAAACCCCTATTGTATCTGACTACCAAAGAAGTGCGCAAACCCTTACCCTGGACCCCTGCATGTCAAGAAGCGTTTGAGTCACTAAAAGACGCTTTATGTTCTGCGCCCGTTCTTGGAACACCTGATTACCAGAAGCCTTTTGTTCTTTACGTACATGAGGCGGAAGGTTGCGCGTTGTCTGTTCTAACTCAGTGTTTTGGAGGGAAACAGAGACCCTGCGCTTATTTCTCTGCAATGCTTGACAATGTGGCAAGAGCGCTGCCGAGTTGTCTGAGAGCCACAGCGGCTGCTGCGGTCTCTATAAGACAATCGGCAGGGCTCGTATTGGGATCAGATCTCACAGTAATGGTACCACATGCTGTGGACATTTTACTAAACAGAACCCAGACGCAGCATTTAACTAGTGCTCGTCTTACCGGTTATGAGATGACCCTCTTTGCAACTCATGTGACGATAAAAAGGTGTGCTACACTGAATCCTGCCACATTTTTACCTATCCCCACAGATACAAAGGACGATGACATACATGACTGTTTGTTTAGGACAGAAGAGGAGACAAAGGGGAGGGTGGATCTGACAGACAGGCCCATAGACGAACCGGACGGGGAGTTGTATGTGGATGGGTCTTGTTTCAAATTGCCAGATGGTACATCGACAGCAGCGTATGCAATACCGACATTACAGACGGTAGTGGAGACCTCTAGGATACCTTACAATTCAGCCCAAGCTGCTGAGATTATAGCCCTACTGAGAGCATGTGAATTGAGTGAAGGACTGGACGTGAACGTTTATACTGACAGCCAATACGCCTTTGGCGTGGCTCATAATTATGGGCGACTGTGGGCAGAACGGGGATTTTTGACTTCACATGGACAACGCATACAGCATGGTCCACTGATATTACGACTGTTAACGGCACTGACGTTACCAAAGCGACTGGCTGTGATAAAGTGTAGCGCACACAAGACGATAGTGGATGATGTGGGACGAGGCAATGCCTTCGCAGACGAAACAGCAAAAGAGACTGCTCTGACAAAATTACCACGGATGTTTGTGGCAGGACCTGCTAGATGGGTCCCAGATGTTAACATGTTCGCAGATACTGTGCAGAGTGTAAAAAATATACAAGAAAAAGCGACTGCAGATGAATTGAGGACATGGAAGGATGGTGAGGGACGATTGGATGCGGATGAATGTTGGACAGATGTGACCGATAAGAGACGATGGTTACTACCGAATGCGTATGTTCTTCCAGTGGTGACGATGGCCCACGGGCCTGCACATATTAGTGCAAAAGGCATATGCAAATTGTTGGATCCAGTGTGGAGCAATAAAAATATCTCCAAAGTGGCGACTCACTTGGTCCGACAGTGCATGGTGTGTTTGAGGCACAATCCTGGAAAGGGTACCCCTGTCCCAGTGGGAAATTTTGCACCTCCCTCTTTCCCTTTTGAGGTGATTCAGATGGATTACATTGAAATGGAGAGGGTTAATAACCTTAAATACGTCCTTGTGGTTGTATGTGCTTTCAGCAGATGGGTGGAGGCTTTTCCAACAAAAGATTGCTCGGCTATTTCTACTGCAAAAGTGTTAATAAAGGAATACTTTTCTCGCTTTGGATTACCTAGGGTGATCTGGAGTGATAACGGTACGTCCTTTAATGCAGAATTAGTAAAGCAAATATGTAAAGGTTTACAGATTTCCCAAAAGTTCCACTCAGCTCAACATCCTCAGGCCGCAGGTCTAGTGGAGCGGTTTAACGGAACGCTCAAACTGAAAATGGCCAAAATACAGGAGAGTACAGGTCTCCGTTGGCCAGACACCCTTCCTTTAGCCTTGCTTTCCACGAGAGTAACAGTAAATTCCAAAACGGGCATCTCCCCCCATGAAGTGATATTTGGCCGTCCGGCCAATGTCTGGGGAGTGCCCAGGCCTAAGTGCTTTTCCGAGATTCAGTATCCTTTGTTGACAGACTACTTGTATGCTTTGACTAAAGATCTTCGTTCTATTCATCAGCAGGTAGCAGACACCCTGAAGCCGCTGCCGGAGGGGCCTGGACACTCCATCAACGCAGGGGACTGGGTTGTCGTCAAGAGATATCAACGGAAGTCTTGTCTGGAGCCTAGGTGGTCGGAGCCGCGACAGGTGCTCCTCACCACCCGTACAGCGCTGCGAGTGGAAGGCAGGAAGGCATGGACGCACGCCTCGCACGTGAAGAAAGTCCCGCTGGCGTTACCCTACGATCAATGGGTAAAAGACGGCATTGCTGATGAGGAACATGAGCAAATACCCAGATATGTTCCCTTCTCAGATGCTTCACTGATGGGAGAAGAGCAAAGTGACGCCGAGAAGTCAAAGTCATGCGCAGGAAAAAGTGTTTCAGTGAGCTCTGCTACTCCTGTTGCTACTAGTGAAGAGACATCAGAGAGTTCAGCACCTGCCATAGATACACCTGTTTTGTTCACTGATCCCGAAGTGCGAGGGAGCACTCGCTATAATCTGCGGCCCCGAAGAAAATAAAAAAAAAAAAGGGTGACAAGTGTGATGGACTAAACACTGGAAGAAGGGCTTAGTGAACATTTTAGTAACGAAGATTTAGTGGTAGGGATGGACATGTAAGAGCCCTGGTGTTTAGCCGAAGATTGTGATTCTATGAGACTATAGAGTGGTGTCGAGCCCAGATTAAGTGCTCCTCTGTTTCAATTGCTGTGTGTTGAGCGATGTGGGAATAAGGTATGGACGGTAAAAGCCTGCCTGTGAGGCTTTGAAGGACACAGGGAGAAGATCCCTTCTTTTTAGGGTTGAAGAACCCCTCTGGCCGGCTTTGTGGATCGTCTGGGACTATTTTTTTAGTAGAAGTGTTTTTTCCCTTTTTTTTCATTTTTGATATATTTTGAACGCTATTGAGAATGTACCCTTTTGGTCGCCCCTTCCCTGATGAGGAGCAGCCCTTTGCGGCTCCTCCGAGACCTGTGCCTGATTCCCCCTGGTTGGCCCTTTCCCGAAAAGGAAAAATAGTGCTCCTTATTATCGTACTAATTGCCTTTATAGTGACTCTTGGTATATTGTTTTTTCTGGATAAAGCCTACCCCGTTAATGTGTTTGCACCCACACCTACTGCCGTTCCTGAACATAACATGATTACTGTGGATTATGGTGAACGAATGTTGAGGAAGGGTTACAAAGAAAATGTTTTTATTAAGACTTTGCACCATGCACATGTCACCACTAATTTGACCGACTGTTGGGTCTGTGGGCTCCTCCCTTCTGCGGCCTACAAGAAAGATAGATTTCTAGCACTCCCTTTGACACCTGTGAATAGTTGTGTGGGGTGGTATACTCTCATAGGCCTTGTTAAATATTTTCAGCAGCCAGATTTCCTGACTCCTCGACTGCAGAATAGGGGATCAACAATGACAATGCGAGTACGCCCTCTGCCTCCCTCTTCCCTTGGACGGATATATACTGACGGACGTTTTGATCAGACATTTATAGAGACGTGTGAGAAAAAGTTGGGCCGGTTTTTAATACCAAATGATACTGACAAAGTTAGGGAAAGCTTCCTGCAATTGAATTCCTCCCTGTCTTACAGACACCCCCCAAAGGGAAATGACAGTGTTAAGTCTCTGATACCCCTGGCTGTGGTGGGTCCCTCACCATTTTTTTGTATAGAGGGGAGGGGCCCCATCAAGGTTGGTAATAGATCCTGTAATGTGACGGCATTGATACGTTTGCCTCTCAGCCCCTCTTTGGTTACACCCCCCAGCATTTACTTTGTGTGCGGAGATAATGGATACTTATGGTTGCCCGAGGGTTGGGGTGGGGTGTGTTATTTAGCCTATATGATTCCTCCTGTATATGTGGCACCTTCTGATTACCACAAAACTCATCGTAGATTTCCCAGTCCACAAGAGCAGCGCAAAAGGAGGGAACTTCAGGTAGATGACGTTGACCAGACAGACACCTCGTACCAGCAATGGACTGACTTTTCTAAGGGCTTGCTGCCTTTCTGGGGTCCGATATTTAATAGTAGGGCCATTCGACGACTGTCCAGGGTAATGGAAAAGGTAGTCCTTACTGAAGCTGACATTGCGACTAACATGTCTGTTGAGATTCAGGCTATGAGATTATTCACGATTCAAAATAGGATGGTGCTTGACGTCATCCTGGCAGATAGGGGCGGGGCCTGTCGCGTCATCGGGACGTCTTGTTGCGTGTATATTCCAGACTCAGCCCCGACTGTTAACTTGGCAGTACAGAAATTACATAGATTAGCGACTGAACTACATCAGGATAATGGGACATGGTCCTTACAGGGGTGGCTCTGGGGTGTTTTCTCCTCTTGGGGTTGGAAAATATTAATGGGTTTGGTTGGTGTGGTGAGCATAATACTGACATGTTGCCTTTGTGTATATTGCCTCCCTCCATGCTGCTCAATGTGTGCTACGAACTTACGTCCACAAAAGAAGGTGTCAGGTCAATATACTGCTTCGATGATTACTGAAATTCCTGATGCAAATTGGTTGATGTTTATTTCAGATGATGTTTTTGAATAAAAATGATGCTCTGCCCCTAGAATGGATGTGTCGGTGCTACCTTTTGGCAAATAAATGTGGCCACAGTTAGCCAATGATGCTAAAAGGAGGTTCTGATAGAATTCACTTTTCGATGCCCCAATCACTCCCCTTCCCATATGTAAGTTAGCATCATATGGCTAACTAATGGAGTTCGTATATGTACTTATGTTTAATTATTCCGTTTGCTACTTTATTATTCAAATGTATGTGTGACCATATTAGTTCCTTAGCTTAGCCTGTGTGCCGCCATTTTGTGTATCCCTCTGTGTCCGCGAGCCTCACTCGCTCATCTGCCCCTCCCGCAGGAATAGAGAATTTCACTAAGACAGCAGTTTTCGTTTCTCGGCTTACTGTGGCCGAAACTAACAAGTCTCTTTATCAGTAATGTTCTCATGCCCCAGAGACGCTGAAGCCTAGCTCCATGGCCTTGAGTAAAGATAGCGATGTATCCTTTGCAGGTGCAGATGCCTGCTGCATGATGGCATTGTTCGCTGGTCTTGGTTTCAGTAATTTTCCAGAAGGGGCGTACCCCAATGAACTGTGTTGCATTATAATGTATTGCTGTGATGCAGAGAGCCAGTCCTCTCGTTCGCACTCCTAGGAGTGAGGTCGGACAGGGCCCTCTCATATGAGTGTTGTTTGGCCTAATAAAGACTCTTGTTTATTCTTCTCCACTGTCCGGCTGACTTTCTACAGAATACCTACAGGTGAGTGCGGTAAGTCACTCGGGTGGATTTGAGCCACGCTTATCAATATATATTACCACGAGAGGTGAGCCCTTCAAAATACGCGTGGGGAGCCGAAGTATTTGGTAAGTAGCTGGCGGGTGTGAAGATATCAGGAAGTGGAAGCCCCTAAATGACGACACAGTGTTTTATTTAAGGGGTCTTTCAGAAATCTTGAACTGTGCTAATACACTCCAGATTAACGCTATGGCGTCCGCAACAGACCTGCTACGGAACCGCGAGGAAGCAGCGGATGTACTTTTTGCTAATATGCTGGTGCCGGCGAGCACTGGCCAGCAAAGTACTGTATATAACACCGACAGTAAAGATGTTAAAAGTATGCTCAGAAAATTGGAAAAATTGCAACGGAATGAGCTCACTAAGTGGTGGGAAAAGAAATCTTTGGAAAAATACAAGGAGGCTGGCAGAGTACCTAGTGGGCAGCGAGTTCTCATAGCACCATCGTTTGAGAACCCCAACCCCCTAATGCTACAAGAGTGGGCCACAAACAACTTAGAGGCATCAATGAATATGGACTGTATTTTGATCAAATATGCTGAAATCGACAGACATAATTAAACAACAAGGGGTGGTGATGGACAGAGTTTCTGAATTAGGCAGAATACTCTCACCCAGTCAAGAGATCAGGGCTAGATCCAACACCGTTTTTTAGCTCACTGCACCATCCCAGCTCAGAACCTGGCTATATGCAAATTAGTCTGTTCCTGTCCCAGTGCATGATGGGAACAGGGCAAACCAAACTACCAAGCCAATTCTTTCACTGGGAAGGAAACAAGCTTCCGGGGACCGGTTTCTGGCATTACAGCCGTCTTTTCTGAATCGTTTTTGGCCACTATAGGTGTGGCAGGGTATACTCAGACATGAGTCCCTTTCTCACTGCACCATCAGGATTCAAGCAAGCCGGGCCGAAGACGGCTGAAATGCCAGAAACCGGTCCCCGGTAGCTTGTCTCCTTTCTGGTGAAGAATTGGCTTGGTAGTTTAGTCTGCCCTGTTCCCATGATGCACTGGGCCAGGGACAGACTGATTTGCATATAGCCAGGTTCTGAGCTGGGATAGTGCAGTGAGATAAATAACGGTGATGGATCAAGCCCTGATCTTTGGACTGGGTAAGAGTGGTCTGCTTAATTCAGGCACTCTGTTCATCACCACCCCCTTTTCTGAATCGTTTTGGGCCACTATAGGTGTGGCAGGGTATACTCAGACATGAGTCCCTTTCTCACTGCACCATCAGGATTCAAGCAAGCCGGGCCGAAGACGGCTGAAATGCCAGAAACCGGTCCCCGGTAGCTTGTCTCCTTTCTGGTGAAGAATTGGCTTGGTAGTTTAGTCTGCCCTGTTCCCATGATGCACTGGGCCAGGGACAGACTGATTTGCATATAGCCAGGTTCTGAGCTGGGATGGTGCAGTGAGATAAATAACGGTGATGGATCAAGCCCTGATCTTTGGACTGGGTAAGAGTGGTCTGCTTAATTCAGGCACTCTGTTCATCACCACCCCCTTTTCTGAATCGTTTTTGGCCACTATAGGTGTGGCAGGGTATACTCAGACATGAGTCCCTTTCTCACTGCACCATCAGGATTCAAGCAAGCCGGGCCGAAGACGGCTGAAATGCCAGAAACCGGTCCCCGGTAGCTTGTCTCCTTTCTGGTGAAGAATTGGCTTGGTAGTTTAGTCTGCCCTGTTCCCATGATGCACTGGGCCAGGGACAGACTGATTTGCATATAGCCGGTTCTGAGCTGGGATGGTGCAGTGAGATAAATAACGGTGAGGGATCAAGCCCTGATCTTTGGACTGGGTAAGAGTGGTCTGCTTAATTCAGGCACTCTGTTCATCACCACCCCCTTTTCTGAATCGAAATCGACAGACATGACATCGTGACCCAGATTGACCAACTCAATTTAGAATTGGATGCCCTTGATTTAAAAGATCTTGTGAACAAGGGCAGAGAGGATATTAAAAAGCACTTGGACAAACATGAAAACGTAATAATGAACCGTAAAGTGCAGAAATTTGCACGCGACAAACGCAACTACGAAACTGGTCGCATATTCACGTTCACAAAACGTTTTGATGGGTTCAAAAAACAAGCTATGAGCGGTAAAGTGCAACATATACAAGTAAATACCAATCCAAGCACTGTTGTGTCCTCCGATTCTGAAGTCAGTACAATTGTTAGCAGTGTTGCATCGGATACTAGTGAGGTGAACCAACAGCATGTGCCACGTAATTACAGCCCTTCAGAGGAGTTGGGGTTTATGATAGAGGACCTTGGGCAAACATGAAGGTCGAGGTTACCCCAAGCTCCAAATGCCACAGGAGGAATCAACAGCGCAAACAGAGGCGCAAAGCGCGGCGGCTACAAAAAATAGAAAAGAGGAAAGGGAAACCAGATTGTGGAGTGAACAGTACAGCGGCTGCTAACACTGTCATTAATATGACCAATTTGGAGTTAAATGTTGCAGAATTACAACTTTTGGCTCTGGGACTTTCATTTTGCCCTAAGACTGGTTTCAAATACTTTCATTAGCGTGTTGATGTATTTAAGATCATCAGAAATCTAAAGTTATTAAAATTTCATGAGCTTAAAAATGCAAATACACAAGCTTTGTCTATTAATGCTGATAAAAAACCTAGCATGCATTTCCAGGTATCTGATGTCCCTGTATTAAGAGCTGTTAATGAATTAGCCAAAGTAAATGATGTTGTACCCTCTAACACACAAGAAGATCCCTTAGGCATGGGTATTTCTTCTACCACTAGCGCAGCACTCACACATTTCCGCCCACCGTCAACCTTTATCCCCGTAATGGTCAGGGATGCCAAAGATATTTTTGGGGACTGTATGAATGAGGACCTTAAAGCTCTCCATAAAACATGCCTGCAGAAAAACAAACACAGGCAGTATATAGAGCCGCAATATTCACGCCTTATGTAGAAAATGAGCAAAGATAACAATATTATCGTAAATAAAGCTGATAAAGGCGGGATTATAGTCCTTTGGCCACAAACAATGTACATGGAGGAGGCTATGAAGCAGCTTAATGACACGTGCTGTTACAAAAAAGTTGCTTTCTCTGTACTGATAGTGGTTAAGGATCAGGTTTTCAAAGAATTGGCTCAGTTGAAACGTGATGGCATAATTAGTAAGGAAGAGCACAATTTTCTAAGAAATGATTTCCCGACACCAACTCTTTATTTACTTCCTAAAGTCCAAAAACAAATTACCCCAGTTCCTGGGCGCCCCATAATCTCTGCACAGGGAAGTTTACTAGAAGATACGTCTAAATATGTGGATTTTTTCCTCCACAAATATGTAGAAAATCTCCCTTCTTACATTAGAGATACTGGTCATTTTTTAGAAAAGCTGAATGAGATCGATTTGGAGGATGACTATTGCTTTTTAGTAATGGACATCTGCTCCCTCTATACCAGTATCAACCATCTAGATGGTCTAAATGCTTTCAGTCATTTCTTGTCAGATAGGGATATTTGTTTCTACCAGCACAACAAAATGCTGCTAAGGATGACAGAACTCTGTTTAACTAACAATTTTTTCCTCTTTAATAAAGAGCTGTTTCAACAACTGAGGGATGTGGCGATGGGGGCGTGCTTGCATGTTGGTTGGTGGGAGAAGGACTTCCTCATGCACACTCATGTTGACAGTGTTTCTAAGCATGTCATAAAATGGTGGAGGTTTATTGATGATGTTTGTGTTGTTTGGACAGGCTCACGTGAATCAGCATTGAAATTTGTGACTGATATCAATGATAATACCCTAAATCTCAAATTTACGGCTCGCGTTAGCAATTTGAAGATGGAATTTCTAGATGTGGAGATTTATGTGGAAGATAACACCATACAAACCAGATGACATAGAAAGGCCACTGCTGGCTATTCTATTTTGCATGACAGCAGTGCCCATCCAAGGCACCTTATTAATAGTATCCCTATGGGGAGTTTTTACGTATCAAAAGAATATGCAGCAAGAAAGAAGATTTGGATAAATGTTTGTCTGAAACCACAGATAGATTTAAAGCTCGAGGCTATGATTCAAGGGACCTACAATCAGCATTGGTTAGAATACAGGATCATGGTATTCAACCCAGCACTAGCAGTGCGGTTGCAAATACTATACACCCAGATGTAAAATCAAAACCAGTGGTGAGGTTAATCACCACATTCAGTAGCCAAGAGAAACAAGTCAGAAGGATTGTTAACAAAGATTGGCCTATTCTTAGGACTGACATGTCGCTGACTCCAGAATTGGAATCGCAACCTGTAATAACTTTTAGGAGAGCGCCCTCGATGAGGGATGCTCTTGTAAGGACTAGCCCAGAAGTAAGCAATACGGGCAATTAGTTGACAAACAGAAAGGGTTTCTACAAATGTAGTTCGTGCAGATCCTGCAAGTTTGGGGTAAATAAACAGGAGTTTGAGGATGCTTTTTCAACCATGCGGTATAAAATACAAGGTCTTTACTCATGTAAAACAGACTATGCAGATTATGTACTTGAATGTACATGTCAACTTAAATATGTTGGAAGTACTAAACTCCCTGTTTTGAACCGTATCTTGCAGCACCTACGGGCAATTATGAATTCGGATCCCGCATATGCAGTTGCCCGACATTTTAAATTGGTGCACCAAAATAACCTTCAAGACCTTCGTTATTTTGTAATTGACGCAGTTCCCAAATCTATCAGAGGAGGGAACAGGGAGAAGAAATTGCGACAATTAGAAAGCAAGTGCATTATTCGGTTAGATACAAAGATGCCCAATGGGCTTAACACAGGGGAAGACCTTTATAACTTTCTTTAATATGGCGTCAACCTTGAAAGTAAATTGCGTGTAATTATGATTCTGACTCTCAAATGCGAAGTTATGGAGTCCATTGTTCTATATGTCTATACTTCAATGCACTACTTATATCCTCTATCTGTTGCTGCTATCATCAGGATGATGAATTTAATGTTACTTCAAGCTTCCAACTACCCTGATGTATCTTTCTAAATATTACTTTTATGTAATCTGTGTGTGTGTATATATATATATAATTTTTTTTTAGTGTGTACGGATTGGTTATTTATTGGATTTTAGCTACACTTTTATTGTGATTTTTATTGGTTTAACTAAGTTCCTGGCTTTACTGGTTTTTATTGGGTAATAGTGTAGTATTGGAATCGTTGATGACCATCATGTTTGCACACTATTTAAATATGTTTAATTCCACACTATATATATCTCCTGTTCTTGGCATTTGATTTTCACTGATATTTATATTTATATATATCTGTTTACATATCAATTACTATATGCACTTTATGACATCTTTATAATAGGAAAACTGATATGCATCCGTTAGTCCTTATCTTGGTTTATTTTTGTCGTATCTGCTCGTTTTTTTTAGTAGAACGATACACTGCTTGCACTTTGGTGAAATGCTCTAGTCTCCGCTGCCTTCATATAATAGATGAATTTGTGATGGACTGTGCTGGTTATAATGTGGGCACTTGCCCTGTATTTTTACATTTGTGTAATATAATTTTTTTAGACATAATGGATGACTTTTACATTCTGTCTATATTATG
Organism: Lissotriton vulgaris; assembly: GCF_964263255.1. Classification (NCBI taxonomy): domain Eukaryota; kingdom Metazoa; phylum Chordata; class Amphibia; order Caudata; family Salamandridae; genus Lissotriton; species Lissotriton vulgaris. The sequence goes on along the minus strand of NC_141685.1, from coordinate 425,910,669 downwards.
GAGTGGGGTTTAGAAGTTTCTGAATAATTCCTTTAACTTCTTTTCTGCAATGTTTTGCTGTTTTTAACAACGTTTTTCCTCGTATTTTAGGATACTTTGTATTTATAAATTCGTGCTAGAAATATCACAATAATATGATGTCATTAATTGGCGAATTTTAAAGATACCCCACATCCTTACAGTCTTTCTTCTTACTCTATGTAATTTTGGAGGGAACACGATGGAGAATGAGAGTATCTAAATAACGCGGGATTCCTTGCATGTCATGTGATCAAGACCGGGGTGACCCGGTCAAAACGCATCATGTTGGGAGAAAAGGAGGAATAAAAGCACTTTAATTTCAACTGAAACCGGAGTGGTGGTCCGTTCCTGTTGAAACGTCGCTGGCAAAACATTGCAGTATTTGATGTGAACAGGATTTGGTGTTTCATATATATATAGTTATATATATATATATATATATATATATATATATATATATATATATATATATATATATATATATATATATATATATATATATATATATATATATATATATATATATATATATATGGTTGTGACCAAGGCCTCTGTGTAGGCCGAAACGTTATGCTGAGGTGTGCCGCTTTTCTAATTGAATAAAAACACTGCTCACCTGCATTTTGGGTCTCCTCTCTTCATCTGCGCCAAAGGTATCCAGGACTGGGCTCCGGGCGAGAGATAGCAGAGACTGTTCTATACATATATATATATATATATATATATATATATATATATATATATATATATATATATATATATATATATATATATATATATATATATATATATATATATATATATATATTAACACAGTTTCGCCGGCAGGTTCCCTCCTCCAGTCACGGGAAGAAACCACACAGGAGCCGTGGCCTCAATTCAAGATGCAGTTTATGGCGAGCACAACGACCTACGCGTTTCGGAGTAAGATTACTCCTTCCCTCCTCCTGACTGGAGGAGGGAACCTGCCGGCGAAACTGTGTTAATATTGAAGGGGGGCTACCCCTGCCGTGTGCCCGCCCAATCAGAGGCTCGGGGAATAGCCACAACTGTGTGTTCATATATTTATATATATATATATATATATATATATATATATATATATATATATATATATATATATATATATATACATACACGCAATCCACCGCAAAACTCCAAATTCGCTGAAAGGAAGGTACGGACACAAGATTTAGTACAAGTTAATTTATTTTCTTAATCCAGCACTGACGGCTTGATGCGTTTTGGCCCCAGAAAGGCCTTGATATATATATATCTCACACATGATTTTGCCCCTAAATGACTATATTAGGGTGCTTTGTTGGTGTTACGGATTATAAAGCAATGCAGAAAAGTTTGCGTTAGTTCACTTTAGTCGAGCGTAAGTTATGTCATGTTATGTTAAAAATTTTGTAAAGTGCAACAGCTTCCCCAGCCAAGGGGCATTCTGGTGCTGAACAGCAGAAGAATGGCAATGCACAAAAATTCACAGGATGGCCTACAGTGAAGGGAAAAGAAACGTTTTAATGGCTTTCCTGAATTAGAGGTAGTTAGTGAGCCCTCGAATATGGGCCAGCAAGGAGTTCCAGAGGATCGCAGCTCTGTTTCGAAAGGAACAACCTCAGGCACGAAACCTTCTCACGTGGGGGACCACTACCAGGTATTGTCCCATAGATTGAAGAAATCGCGTGAGAGGGTAGGGTAAGAGAAGGTCGGTCAATATTTGCGGGGATACGAATTTCATGATTTTGAAGGCTATACACAGTGCCTTAAACTCTATTTGCCTGGCCACAGGCAACCAGTGGAGACAGCGGATGACACTGGTCACTGAGCAGGTTCTGCGCAGACCGAAGAGAGATCTAGTGGCCGAATTCTGGGCTCTCTGTAGCCTTTGTATTTCTGGCTTGTTGACTCCCAGATACAATGAGCTTGCATAGTCGAGTCTAGACATAATCAGAGCCTGGATAATGATCTGCCTCGTCGGGGCATCAAAGAAGCCCAGAATGGGTTTAATTCCACGTAACAGACCAAAGCAGGTTCCCGCCACCTTTTTGGTTTGAGTCTGAAAGTTGAGTGAAGTATCCATCCAGACCCCTAGGTTCTTTACTACAAGTTTAGGGGCAATGCCTAAACTGTTTGGCCACCAGAGCTTGTTTCAATGGTCATGGGCCCCTCCCACCAACAACACCTCCGACTTGTTGGCATTCTGTTGGAGACAGTTGGTGGTCATCCACTCGGCGACTGCCATGAGGTCGCCCTGAAATTTCATGGCGTCCCACTCAGGGTCGCTCGAGAGAGCCACCACCAGCTGTGTGTCGTCAGCATAAGAGATTATGGTCAGCCCTCTGCTCTTGGCTACTCCGGCCAGAGGTTGAACATAATGATTGAAAAGCAGGGGGCTCAGGGATGAGCCTTGTGGAACCCCTTTACCTATTGGGAAGGAGGCCAAAGGATTGGCTTTCACCTGAAACGTCATGTCAGCGAGGAAGGATGCCAGCCACTTAAGTGCTAAGGCAGTAACTCCAGCCTCCGCCAGACGACTTATCAGAATGGCATGAGAGACCGTGTTGAACGCGGCACTGAGATCCAAAAGGATCAGTGCCGATGTTCGCCCCGCATATAAGGCTTTCCAGAGATGTTCAGTCACGGCCAAGCGTGCAGACTCAGTGCTGTGGCCGGGCCAGAAACCATTTTGAGAGGGGTCGAACCTGTGATTTGCTGTAAGATATTCAGAGAGAAGAGAATTAATCACCTGCTCCAATTAGTGTATGATAGTGGGAAGAATTTTTCAAAATTGGTCTGGATTCAGGGGATCACCAAGAGAGCCGGACTTAACTATGGAACAAAGTGTAAGTAGAGCATCTTGAGTGATAAGGGGATAAGCCTCAAAGATCTCATTGGTATAATTGCAGGATGTCTCAGGGGGGCCTTTCTGGACCATGGGGAAGCTAATGTAAATGTCTTCTACCTTCCTAACAAAAAAAGCTGCCAGCTCATCGCACTGCCGGTCAGAGGTAATCCGCGAGCCTGCTGCGTCTTTCTGGGTTTTAAGATCTGAGACTATTGAAAAAATGCTCTTGGCCCGATAAGTGCGCTTGCTTATTAACTCGGCGTAGAATGTTGCTTGCTCAACTTGGATAGCCCTGTGATATCGCCTTACAGCAGCACATTTAAGATCCTTGGAGGTAGGTTCAAAGTCCGGTCTCCAAGCTCTCCCCAGCTTCTTGCAGATCTTACGTAAGGCAGCTAATTTAGTATTGTACCATGGATTAGATTCAGATTGACGATTCATGGACAATTTGGCTGAAACAAGGCTATCCAGAGGCTGATTCATCCAGTTAGGGAAGACCGAATTGACCTCCTTAGTGTCAACCAGGATGGCTGGAGAGGTGGTGGCAAGATGGATTTGAAATTGGTTCCAATTCAGTTTATGCCAGGGGCGTTTAAGGTAAAAGGCGTTCACTAAGTTATGCACCAGCATGATATCGAAAATCGACATGGAGACTAAATAGTGATCAGACCAGCCGATTGCAACTGGGGTTAAGTCCGTGAGGGAAGGTATATTCATAAAAAATGGGTCTAGTAGGTGGCAGGCCGAGTGCGCAGGGCCTGGTACTCGTTGATCAAGCTGACATGCAGCGAGATCAACCAGAAAGGTCGACATTTCAGGATCAGAGGGATTGTCCAGATGTGGATTAAGTTCCCCTATGACTGAGAAATTAGAAGCGTTGACCGCCAGTACACTGACAGTCTCTAAACCCTCTGTGCAGGCCTAGGGGTCAATTTATCAATAAACCCAACATTGCATAGTTGGGATTGAGAGTGATTTTGAAAATAGCACATTCACAATCGGTGACCAGTTGTTTAAAAAAAGTGCAGGGGTACCCGGATTTGAGAAAGACCACAATGCCCCTACCTCTCGTAGACCCAATGAGGGTATGGATCACATAGCCCTCGGGTAGAGCTCCGGTACCATGTCCTCCGAGAGCCATGTCTCAGTGAGGAACAAAAGAGATTTATTCTCGCTTGCATACCATATCTCTTATAGTTTTGAAGTTGTAGCGTGCCCCAGGGTGTACCCTCCTTCAGGGTACCCTTCAGAAATAATGATAGCGTGGCCCTCAACCTGAGCAACGTCCCCTGGTCACAGCATGAGACCCATTCACTGGGCTATATTAGTTCCACAAACTGTATTCCAAAAACGGTTCACATACTTTGCAAAAGTCTTTGTATTTATTTTTTCATTTTATGAAAGTTGGATCATCACAATCAAATTCACAGATCCAGCCTAATGAAATTCACATTTTAAGTGTCCAATGCATTTCGGCTAAATGCTAGCCTTCATCAGGGACTGGATTCTAAAAACAAATATGAGGATATGTCAGGGACTTAGGTGTCTAAATCACAACTATAAGAACAAACAGTGTGCAAGGTGGATTCAACCAAATAGTAAATTACCAAGTGAATCAGTGCATCAGTCAAACAAAATACATATGCAGTCTGATTAAAGACAGAAAATTGCTGAGTTCAACGGTCACGTGTCAGTTAGCCACCACCAGGATAAACGAACAACGTGTGGAAACGGAAAATAAAGCGTGCACTATACAATCGAAACACCGAGTCAACCAAACTGTCAATATGAAGAAATCAAGGAAACTAAATTCCAAAGTACGTTAACAGTTAACCTCCACCAAGATAAACGGGCTCACTGTGAAACCGATAGTCAGGACAACAGAGTGGTGCGTGTTACGGAATGCCGGGTAAATCAAACGATAAGGAAACTGCAGCGTGGAGAGAGCCATGCGTTAGTAGGATAACGTGAAATAATTCTGACCGCTTACCGATAATGTTAAATAGCGTGCCCGTGAGCCGCTTCACGAAGGGAGTATCCACTAGTTCGAAAGCCCCCGTTAAAACAGCTAGCTAAACATAAACAAAGGACCAAGTACCTCTGTGGTTCGTGAAGATAGAAAACGGATGACAACATGTGAAAAAAGGTGAAAAAAGCGGGTGAAATGAGGTAACCATGATGGAAAGGTGTTATGCATAGTGTATGTTAAATGGTAAAGAATAATAGAAAGTCGGGTAAAAGGAAAATATGAAAAAAGGAATGAGTCAAGATGAATAATGGAAAACCATTAAAGAGATAATGAACGAAGGGAAAAATATCTAGCTGGCCAATCATAACTATAATCTGGAAATAAGAAGGGATCATACAGTACTCATATAGTTGTGGTGAATAAATGATTATAAGAAAAATGAACATAGCACAATTCAAATAGTAGGTTCATGATCATTCTCATGGAAAAACAAAAAGGGCAATTATAAGAAAACATGCAGAGTCCATACTAATAGATTGTATTATAGTCCTTATCATAGATAACATTTAAATTCAGTTCTCTCATTCATTCCGGTTGGTTTCAGTGTTTCAAGTTTAAAAATCCAGAAGTTTTCTCTGCGTAGCATGTTGTTATGGTTGTCAACACCTTCACATTTTCGAACAATTTCAAGAATGGTAAATCTGAGTTGGCTCACATTGTGCGAAGCTTCACAAAAATGGGTTGCAACAGTAGATTTGGTCTGTTTGTTGCGAATGTTAGACTTATGTTCGTTGAGTCTCACTTTCATCTTTCTCTCAGTTTTACCCACATATCCTTGTCCGCAGGGACATTTTAAAAGGTATATAACATTCGCCGAATCACAGGTTGCTGAAACACGTAACTTGATCTTGTAACCTTTGCTAGGATGTGTAATTGTATTCCCTCTGATGATGTTGTTGCAGTGACTGCAGTTGTGACAGGGCAGTGTGCCATTGAAAACTTCCTCAGGATTGCTCGTCCCTGCGGACAGGCGCAGATGGGCTTGCCTTTGGCACGCCTTTGGTGTGCCCACTGCGCGGGCGGGCACCCATGTTGTTTAATAATGCCCCCGGTAACGGAAATGAGGGGAGAGGGGTGGAGCCCAGGCACGGTGCGTCCATTGGGGCGTGGGGGCGTAGCCCCCCTGCCCGCAGCCGCCTGCAGCTCCGACGTTCCTGAACTTAAATAAACTGAATAGTTTACTGAAGGTCAAAGACCGACGCCGAGGGAGAACTGACAATGCATGCCAGCCTGCATGACGTCAGACCGCCACCCCCTTCAGAGACTGAAGGGGGTGGGCGGTCTGCCGTCATGTTGACTGACATGCATTGTCAGACATGGGGGCAGCAGGCAGCAGCACAACACAAGTGCGCATGAGTGGGGAGACGGAGGGCGAATTTTCACACCGTGCCCACTCATGCGCACTTGTGTTTTTACTTGCTAGCGCATGCCCATTAGGAGCCCTTCAGACTCCCAATGGGCGTGCTGCCGGCGAGGAGTAACTGTGCCCTGGCGCTGCAGATTGGTTTACGGGTTGCCACTCAGTGCTGCTGTTCCTGCTCCGGTTCCTGTTTGAAGATGAGGCGCCAACGCGGACCAGGAGCAGAGGCGGTCAGGTAAGTTTTCTCAATGTTATTCTTCCTTGGCGCACCCCCCACCGCGATCCCCTCCCCCGAAACACCCCCGCTGCCCCCCCTTGCGAGTACTGCGAGCCGTGACTGATAATATGTACTGGCAAACAACATGCAGTATCATTTGAAGTACGTAATACTCCGCTGAGTATGTCATTGCCGTAAAATGCTAGACTCCCAACTTTCAGGTGAAGTCTCAGAAGTTCAGGGAGTTTGCTTTGCAGTCCTCAAACTTCAGATGGTAAAGCACATATTTTGATGCAAGTGGAGGCATTTCCCGTCCTCTTGAATGACCTGATGCTCACAGTGTTATTTATTATCCGAGCATAACCCCAAGTTGGACACTGTTCTTTTCTGCAGAACATACGGGGGCGGATTTCTAAAAGGTTTTCGAGCTTGCAAAAAAAGGAAGACATTCTTCAGTCCCAATCAGGTTCCAGAATATAACACAGTCCTCCAATATCTCCAGTCTGTTTTCCATTTTCTCCCAGTCACATGCGTATTTGTTACGATCACAGCAAAACTACTCCACAACAATGAGCAATGTCAGGCCTAGACAGGCTGAAAGACATGAAACCTATTGAGTGCAGTGCATTGAAGGGTGAGTGATGTCTGTGTGAGTGCAGGGTGAGCAGTGTGCCTGTGTGAGTCCAGGGTGAGTGATGTCTGTGTGAGTATAGGGTGAGCAGTGTGCCTGTGTGAGTCCTGGGTGAGTGATGTCTGTGTGAGCGCAAGGTCAGCAGTGTGCCTGTGTGAGTGATGTCTGTAACAGTGCAGGGTCGGTGATGCCTGTGTGAGCGCAGGGTGAGCAGTGTGCCTGTGTGAGTCCAGGGTGAGTGATGTCTGTAACAGTGCAGGGTCGATGATGCCTGTGTAAGCGCAGGGTGAGCAGTGTGCCTGTGTGAGTCCAGGGTGAGTGATGTCTGTGACAGTGGAGGGTTGGTGATGTCTGTGTGAGTGCAGGTTGAGCAGTGTGCCTGTATTAGTCCAGAGTGAGTGATGTGGATGGGTGAATGCTGGCTTAGTGATGTGTCAGGGAAGGGTGAGTAATGGGTCTATGAGTGCAGGGTGACTATGCGAATGCAGGGAGAGAGATGTATATGTGCAAGTGCAAACAGACTTGTCTGGCTACTCCCAGAGATGTATTGGTCAAAATAGCTCTGTCTCAAATGTGCTTGAGAATGCACCATTTGCCCACTCTTTTTTCAAAATGTTCTCGTGGGAAAACCCCCGAATCCCCCATAGGTGGTTGGGCCTCGCTCGCTGTGCGTGCTCGCCACAGTGCAGTATTTACGCCTCACCACTTTCAAATGTCACCAGCCGCCCCTGGTGGAGCCACATCCCTCTACTGTAGGCAGCAAAATGCAGCTATGGACCGAATGCAGCAGGGAAGAGAGCAGAATCTGCAGTGAGTACAGGTAAGCCTCGTTTAAAATGATGAAGAATGCAGGGAATACGGAAATAAACAGTTTTATAAACAGTGAAAATAAAATCAGATTCAATAAAAAAAACAATGGTGACCTGACCATTCGGCGCGCTATAATCATCCGCTGCGCGGCTGGGCTCGCGTGTTGTTCAATAATGCCCCCGGTAACGGAAATGGGGGGGGGGGGGGTGGAGCCACGTCCCTCTACTGTGGGCAGCAAAATGCGGGTATGGACAAAATGCAACAGGGAAGAGATCAGAAACTGCAGTAGGTGGTCATGGATTACCTTTACAAGGGTTCTCTAGCGCTGGGATACCTCCGGGTGACTATGGCGCTGTACAAAAATAAATTAAAAAAAAAAAACAAAAAAACAAGGAAAGGTGCTCAGCTATCACTTAAAGGTGTTAATCACAATTCACAATCATTTCAATCGTTTTGGTCACCTATTGATTCATATGTTATGAAATGATATTGTTAATTAGTTTTCTTTGTATATTAAGAACTATTTTGATTTTCATTATCAACTTTTTTGTATTTCTGTATTTTATGTACTCAATTGTTTTGTAACTCTGTATGGTATGATTTTACGATGCAATGATATTTTTTTTTCCCTCCCTCTCCTCCTCCCTTTTTCCCTTCCTCTTCTTATACGATTCTTTGTTATTGATTCTCTCTACTGCAAATTTACCTAGGATCCATAGTTCTTGTTATTATTTTCATCATTTACGCTTATCTGCTTTCATTTTTTGTTATGTACTGTTCTTGTTTATTTCTTTTGTCTCAAAAATTTCAATAAAATCATTTTGAACTTTAAAAAAAAAAGAAAGAAACTGCAGTGAGTGCAGCCTAGTTTAAAATCAAATCAGATTCAATAACAAAAAACAATGGCCACATGACCATTCGGCGCACTATAATCATCCTATAAGTAAATATTGCATAATATGCGGTTCACGTGTCTAATGATGAAGTCTTTATTTGGGAATCACAGGGACAAGACCCATTCTGTAGATTTTGAGAAAGTAAACTCCATGGGCTAGAAGTGACATTTATTTAAGTTTACACCACTGTTACCAATCATGGAAGGATGCATCAGCAAGATAAGGCAAAGCTTATATTTGAAAATAGCAAAACAAATACATTATATTATGTTTGCCTATTTGATGAGTTTCCTTTGAGAAAACTGAATTCCCAGATTCTTCACAATTATTGAGCACATACAGATGGTTATTATTTTTGCCACGGCTGCGCACGCACATTATTTTTCTCTCTGTAGGTAATACTGCTGCCTTAACACCTAGCCAAGTTTTTCATATGTGCCTTGAGGCAATCTTATGCATGAAAGGTCTCATGCATTTTTAAAATCAAAACATATGTGGCAAACAGACAACACATTTTTGTTGCCAAGAAGGTGGGGGCACATGAACACACAAAGGACCATTGACCTAGTTTCGCCAGAGGTGCTCACATTATCAAGATGACTTTATTGACTTTATTGTAGCGTTTGTGGACTGAAATAACCCACTTTTAGTCCTCTGCTGTATTTCTTCCAAAATATAATTATCAGGTTTTATGCAGCTGTCGATTTATTTAGCACACATTCTCTCTCCCGTCTGATATAAATGTATTCAACAGAAACAATACTTCAATTTGCATAGTACAAAGTTTCTAAAATAGGATATAATGGCCCAATAAGCGCTTTAAGTCCATCGATTAATGCAAGGTATCCTTAGGGCAATAAATGAATATGCCCTTTAAAAACAATGCCAATGTTTGTGATCATAGCCTGGAAACTTAAGTTACCCATAACAACCGTTCGTCAGTTTCAATCAGAATTGTGAAATTCAATGAACCAAATACATTTCACACTGTTAAAAGCTTTAGCACTATTTATTTTAACATTTTCTATTTTAAAAAAATATTTTATATGTCTGCCAGTGATTTTTGGACGTCATGGGCCACACATTTCAGGGCCTAATTGTGACCTCCTGAGTGAGCGATAATTACTGCCTCCAGAGATTTTCTTTTTTTCAGGTGGGGGGGTCATCCCAACAAACAAAACAAAGAAAATACAGACTAACTCGTGCATTTTATAGCACCATTTTCACAAATATTTATTACAAATCTAACCGTCTGAAAACTGTTCACGAAACGTTCCAATTCTCTAATCGGCTGCACTTTCTCAAGAAAATCTATAAAACATCTAAAAACTCACATGTGACATAAGCATCTCAAAATTCCCAACTACACATAGCCTATCATATTTCGTAGCATTCAACTACACATATATTTTGCTTACTTTGATATTTCCATCCTACGTTTCCACATTATTTCTAGATCTGTTATTATTAGAATTTTGAAATGCTCTCCAATATACGAAACTACATACATTTTTCACAAGATTTTTTTTCTTTCGCTACATTTATTTTAAGTAAAAAAATACCTGTATTGGGACCATACAGCCTGATTCATGTAGGCAATAGCGCTCGCAAAAGAGCCAGATTCTGAGAATCTGACCCTTTGCGAGTGCGATTTTTGCATTTGGTATTCATGATACCAAATGCAAAAATCGCTATTTAAGAAGTCGCAAATATGCGAGGAATAGCATTTAAGGAATCTCTATTAGAGATTCCTCAAATGCTATTCATGACACATCCTGAAATTGCGATTTAGCACTTTTGGGGCCGCTATTTACCGAGAGGTCAGACCTGTCGGTAAATAGCAGAAACTCAGAAAAATGCTTTTAAAAGCATTTTTCTAAGTTGCATGTTGCACACACACATGTCCAAAGGACATGTGTGTGCGCAACACCTGTCCAAATGTGCATTTTAGGGGTGCTACAGGGCGTCCTTTGGACACCCCTGGCACCCTTTCAGTCGCTATCTCATTTGCGAGTAGCAAATTGCTACTCGCAAATAAGGGATACTCCCCATTCATTCCTATGGGCCTCTTGGCCCATAGGAATGAATGGGGAGTATTTGCGAGTAGCAAATTGCTACTCGCAAATAAAGAACATGTAGGAATCGCTATTTTATTAGCAATTCCTACATGAATGCCGTTTTGCGTGTCCTCAATAGCGAGTCGCTATGATTCGCTATTAGGGACACGCAAAACGGATTGTACATGAATCAGGCTGATAGTCCATTAAACTATTCCCAATTTTTTTTTAACAGAAGCATATCAAACATCTTCAAAAACTTCCAGATAATCACAAAATCTCACAACTCAGCAATACTATCAATACATATCACTAAATAAATCACTACCCTATATTTTTCTTTTCGACCATTTGTAAAAAATGTTTAGACTGCAAATATTATTTCCAGTGAGTGCACGGCGCATAACAATCATAGTGCTATCAGAGGCCATATTATACCTGCATCGCATTTTCCTTGGTTCGGCTGGGCACACCTTTTAAAAAGTGCGCCTGGTGCAAACAAGGAAATGCACCATAATACAATTAATGCACTGCACTGGAGGCAGCCGCAAACTTGTGCTGCACTAGGGGCAGCGCATTCATGTGAAAAACTGAGCGGTTGCTTTGAAGACGCTCCATGTTTCACTGTGCAGGCGGCAACCCACTTGCACTTTTAAGGGGGATTAGAGACCCCCTTGCAGGAGGGTGCAGTGAGTTGCTGCACCCACCTGCAAGGGGATGTCTGGAGGGTCCACTTGACCCCCTTTGCCCCCTCCAGAGGCGTCAACTAATGCGAGAGGCACGACACTGAGGCATTTTTTCCGGTGTGGGGAGGCTATGTCTGAGAGGGTCGTCTTGAAAAAATTACCCCATATTATTGATACATAACTACGGAGCCATCATATTATGGAGATAAACCACTGAGGAAGATACTCCAGGAGCACAGAATTAATATACAAGGAGCTCCCAATCTAAACATATAGGACAGATACTTGGAGAAATAATTAGATCGACGAATAGAGTGGAATATTCACAAGGTATCCCCTTGATTCTGAAGGTGCATCAATACACTCATCCCTCCCCATGTATGGTTGCCAGTTCATTAGGCATGGTCCTGAGGAAGGTGGCCCAATGTTCGTTTCCAAACCCCGAAACATGCGTCGACCTTCTGATAAACCCAATTGAATTTAGATCTCCAATAGGGACTGGAGACAAATTAGTTCTAGGTCTCCCCTTGATCCTAATATGAAGAATGGTTGAGATTGGATGATATGAGAATGTGGTTTACGTGTGACGGAGTAAGTTTGGGAATTGATGAAAATTGAGCATTTATAATTGTACAGGGGTCTAAAATCATAGATCACAAGTGTTCCTGTGATGCTTAGGTGCGCATAATCATGTACAAAAAATACTTAACACAAATGTAAATGGATATTTTTAAGATGTTGTATGTATAAAACAAACGAAAATGGGAAAAAAATGTTTACTTGTATTTTTGAATGAAAAATAATGATAAATTAATGGTTAAAGCGTTAAAGTGTATAAATCATGTGTAGTCCTTATTTGATGTTGTGTAAACAATCAATCAATCAATCATGGCATTTATATCGCGCACTACTCACCCGGAAGGGTCTCAAGGCGCATGGGGAGGGGGGTCTGCTACTGCTCGAACAGCCAGGTCTTGAGCTGTTTCCTGAAGGCGAGGTGGTCCTGGGTCAGTCGCAGGTGGACTGGCAGGGAGTTCCATGTCTTAGCCGCTAGGTAGGAGAAGGATCTTCCTCTGGCGGTGGCTCTCTTGATGCGAGGCACGACGGCGAGGGCGAGGTTCGCCGATCGCAGCTGGCGGGTGGGCATGTAGAAGGTCAGGCGGTCGTTGAGGTACCTAGGGCCCAGGTCGTGGAGGGATTTGTGTGCGTGGGTGAGGAGTCTGAACGTGATCCTCTTGTTGACAGGGAGCCAGTGTAGGTCTCTCAGGTGGCTCGAGATGTGGCTGCGTCGGGGGACGTCCAGGATGAGTCGGGCGGAGGCATTCTGGATGCGCTGGAGTCTCTTCTGAAGCTTGGCTGTTGTTCCGGCATAGAGGGTGTTTCCATAGTCCAGTCTGCTGGTGATGAGGGCCTGGGTGACCGTCTTCCTTGTCTCGGCGGGAATCCATTGGAAGATCTTGTGGAGCATGCGGAGTGTGTGGAAGCAAGACGAGGAGACGGCGTTGACTTGCCTGGTCATCGATAGGGAGGAGTCCAGGATGATGCCCAAGTTGCGTGCGTGGTCTGTTGGCTTGGGTGCGGTGCCTAGGGCTGGGGGCCAGCAGGAGTCGTCCCATGCGGAGGGGGATGTTCCCAGGATGAGGACTTCTGTCTTGTCCGTGTTCAACTTTAGGCGGCTGCTGTTCATCCATTCGGCGACGTCTTTCATCCCTTCGTGAAGGTTCGCTTTGGCGGTGTCGGGGTCTTTGGTGAGGGAGAGGATCAGCTGGGTGTCATAGGCGTAGGAAATGATGTTCAGGTTGTGGTTGCGGGCGATGGCAGCTAGTGGTTTCATGTAGATGTTGAAGAGAGTGGGGCTGAGCGAAGATCCTTGTGGGACGCCGCAGATGACTTCGGTGGCCTCTGAGCGGAACGGTGGGAGGCGTACTCTTTGTGTTCTTCCGGAGAGGAATGAGGTGCTCCAGTTCAGGGCCTTCCCCTGGATGCCGGTGTTGTTGAGTCGTTGGACTAGGGTGCGGTGGCAAACAGTATCGAATGCAGCGGAGAGGTCTAGGAGGATGAGTGCCGCTGTTTCACCGTTGTCGAGCAGGGCTCGGATGTCGTCAGTGGCTGCGATGAGGGCGGTCTCGGTGATGTGATTGGCTCTGAATCCGGACTGCGATGGGTCGAGGGATCCGTTCGTCTCGAGGAAGGCGGCCAGTTGCTTGTTGACGACCTTTTCGATGACTTTGGCCGGTAAGGGAAGGAGCGAGATGGGGCGGAAGTTCTTGAGGTCGGTCGGGTCCGCTGTTGGTTTCTTCAGTAGTGCGCTGAGCTCGGCGTGCTTCCAGCTCTCAGGGAAGGTGGCTGTGTTGAAGGAGGTGTTGATGATGTCTCGGAGATGGGGTGCGATGGTGGGGGCTGCTTTGTTGAAGATGCGGTGGGGGCATGGGTCGGTCGGCGATCCGGAGTGGATGGTGTTCATCATGCTTGTCGTGTCTTCGGGGGTCACCTCGGTCCATGTCTGGAGGATGGCGGCAGGATGCGTAGGTTCGACCGGTGGGTGCGGGGGTTGAGCGCTGAAACTGTTGTGGATGTCGGAGATCTTGCGGTGGAAGTACGAGGCGAGGGAGTCGCAGAGGTCCTGTGAAGGGGTGATGTCGTTGTTGCCGGTGCTGGGGTTGGAGAATTCCTTGACGATGTTGAAGAGCTCCTTGCTGTCATGGGCGTTCTTGTCCAGTCGTTCCTTCAGAAATTTCTTCTTTGTGGTGCGGATGAGCTGGTGATGTCTGCGGGTGGCGAGTTTGAGGGCGGTCATGTTGTCGGTGGTCTTTTTGAGGAGCCAGGTCTTCTCGAGGGTGCGGCAGGCCTTCTTGGAGTCCTTGAGTTCGTCTGTGAACCAGGGAGCCTTCTTGCTTCTGGGTCTGGTGAGTGGGTCCTTCAGTGGGGCGAGGTCGTCAGCACTTGTGGTCAGCCACTGCGTGAGGTTGCAGGCTGCTTTGTTAGGGTCCGTTGTTCTGACGGGTGGGTTCTGGCTGAGGGAGGTGGCGAGCTGGTCGGCGGTGATCTTGCTCCAGTTCCTGTGGGGAACCTGCTTCGGGTGGTGGCGGACCGTGTTCTTTGCGAAGTTGAAATGGACGCAGCTGTGGTCTGTCCAGTTGAGTACGGTGGAGTGACTGAAGGAGACGTGCTTGCTGGAGGAGAAGATAGGATCGAGCGTGTGGCCGGCGTAGTGGGTGGGGGTGTTGACCAGCTGCTTGAGTCCGAGGTTGGCGAGGTTGTCCAGCAGGGTGGTGGTGTTGCGGTCGTTGTTGTTCTCCAGGTGGAAGTTGAGGTCCCCGAGGAGGATGTAATCGGTGGAGGGGAGGGCGTGTGGGCTGATGAAGTCCGTGATGTCATCGCAGAACTGTGAACGCGGTCCCGGGGGTCTGTAGATGAGGGTGCCTCTGAGGGTCGTCTTGGGGTCGGTGTGGATTTGGAAGTGGAGGTATTCCGCGGCGCTGAATGTGATGCTGGAGTCAGTCGAGATGCGAATGGCACTCTTGTGTACGATGGCGATGCCTCCTCCGGTCTGGTTGATGCGGTCCCTCCTGATGATCTTGTAGCCGTCCGGGATGGCTATGGCGATGTCGGGGGCTGAGGAGGCGTTCATCCAGGTTTCCGTGAGAAAGGCGACGTCTGGGGATGCGGTGTCGAGGAGGTTCCAGAGTTCCACGGCGTGGCGGTGGATGGAGCGGGTGTTGAGCATGATGCACTTGAGGTGGTTGTTGCTTCCAGTCTTGGCAGGTGCGGTGCAGGTTCGGTGGCAGGAGAAGTTGCAGGATCGGCAGACGAAGGGTCCATGGGTGTGTCGCGGGGATGCTTGGTAGCATCCGGGGGATCGGGCGGTGTTGAGCGCGATGAGTGTGGCGAAGTTGTAGGTCCTCCGGGGGGGCTGGCGGGTGCGGGGGCCAGGGGGTCTGTGCTGGGTGCGGTCCAGGCGCGGACGGGCGCAGACGGGCTTACCTTTGGCGCACCTTCGGCGCTCAAACGGCGCTCCTGCTGCGCACGTCCGCTGCGCGGTCGCTGGGGGGGGCATCATAAATAAGGAGCCGGGAGGGAGGGTCAGGCGGGGTGGCCAATGGGCAGGGAGGGGAGGCGGGACTGGAGGCGGAGGCGGGAGCAGGAGGAGGAGACTGGGGCGGCGGCGGGAGAATGGGGGTCAAGTGACCGGGTCAGCGGCGGCGGTCAGCGGGTGAGTAAGGGGCAGCAGCGGCGATCACAGAGCGGCAGGCGGTACCTCCGAGGCAGGCAGGCAGCAGGCAGAAGGCAGCGGCGTCACTCAGTACACCCAGCGGTAGGCAGGCGTCAGGCAGCAGCGAGCAGGCAGGCGGACCGTGTTCTTTGCGAAGTTGAAATGGACGCAGCTGTGGTCTGTCCAGTTGAGTACGGTGGAGTGACTGAAGGAGACGTGCTTGCTGGAGGAGAAGATAGGATCGAGCGTGTGGCCGGCGTAGTGGGTGGGGGTGTTGACCAGCTGCTTGAGTCCGAGGTTGGCGAGGTTGTCCAGCAGGGTGGTGGTGTTGCGGTCGTTGTTGTTCTCCAGGTGGAAGTTGAGGTCCCCGAGGAGGATGTAATCGGTGGAGGGGAGGGCGTGTGGGCTGATGAAGTCCGTGATGTCATCGCAGAACTGTGAACGCGGTCCCGGGGGTCTGTAGATGAGGGTGCCTCTGAGGGTCGTCTTGGGGTCGGTGTGGATTTGGAAGTGGAGGTATTCCGCGGCGCTGAATGTGATGCTGGAGTCAGTCGAGATGCGAATGGCACTCTTGTGTACGATGGCGATGCCTCCTCCGGTCTGGTTGATGCGGTCCCTCCTGATGATCTTGTAGCCGTCCGGGATGGCTATGGCGATGTCGGGGGCTGAGGAGGCGTTCATCCAGGTTTCCGTGAGAAAGGCGACGTCTGGGGATGCGGTGTCGAGGAGGTTCCAGAGTTCCACGGCGTGGCGGTGGATGGAGCGGGTGTTGAGCATGATGCACTTGAGGTGGTTGTTGCTTCCAGTCTTGGCAGGTGCGGTGCAGGGTCGGTGGCAGGAGAAGTTGCAGGATCGGCAGACGAAGGGTCCATGGGTGTGTCGCGGGGATGCTTGGTAGCATCCGGGGGATCGGGCGGTGTTGAGCGCGATGAGTGTGGCGAAGTTGTAGGTCCTCCGGGGGGGCTGGCGGGTGCGGGGGCCAGGGGGTCTGTGCTGGGTGCGGTCCAGGCGCGGACGGGCGCAGACGGGCTTACCTTTGGCGCACCTTCGGCGCTCAAACGGCGCTCCTGCTGCGCACGTCCGCTGCGCGGTCGCTGGGGGGGGCATCATAAATAAGGAGCCGGGAGGGAGGGTCAGGCGGGGTGGCCAATGGGCAGGGAGGGGAGGCGGGACTGGAGGCGGAGGCGGGAGCAGGAGGAGGAGACTGGGGCGGCGGCGGGAGAATGGGGGTCAAGTGACCGGGTCAGCGGCGGCGGTCAGCGGGTGAGTAAGGGGCAGCAGCGGCGATCACAGAGCGGCAGGCGGTACCTCCGAGGCAGGCAGGCAGCAGGCAGAAGGCAGCGGCGTCACTCAGTACACCCAGCGGTAGGCAGGCGTCAGGCAGCAGCGAGCAGGCAGGCGGACCGTGTTCTTTGCGAAGTTGAAATGGACGCAGCTGTGGTCTGTCCAGTTGAGTACGGTGGAGTGACTGAAGGAGACGTGCTTGCTGGAGGAGAAGATAGGATCGAGCGTGTGGCCGGCGTAGTGGGTGGGGGTGTTGACCAGCTGCTTGAGTCCGAGGTTGGCGAGGTTGTCCAGCAGGGTGGTGGTGTTGCGGTCGTTGTTGTTCTCCAGGTGGAAGTTGAGGTCCCCGAGGAGGATGTAATCGGTGGAGGGGAGGGCGTGTGGGCTGATGAAGTCCGTGATGTCATCGCAGAACTGTGAACGCGGTCCCGGGGGTCTGTAGATGAGGGTGCCTCTGAGGGTCGTCTTGGGGTCGGTGTGGATTTGGAAGTGGAGGTATTCCGCGGCGCTGAATGTGATGCTGGAGTCAGTCGAGATGCGAATGGCACTCTTGTGTACGATGGCGATGCCTCCTCCGGTCTGGTTGATGCGGTCCCTCCTGATGATCTTGTAGCCGTCCGGGATGGCTATGGCGATGTCGGGGGCTGAGGAGGCGTTCATCCAGGTTTCCGTGAGAAAGGCGACGTCTGGGGATGCGGTGTCGAGGAGGTTCCAGAGTTCCACGGCGTGGCGGTGGATGGAGCGGGTGTTGAGCATGATGCACTTGAGGTGGTTGTTGCTTCCAGTCTTGGCAGGTGCGGTGCAGGTTCGGTGGCAGGAGAAGTTGCAGGATCGGCAGACGAAGGGTCCATGGGTGTGTCGCGGGGATGCTTGGTAGCATCCGGGGGATCGGGCGGTGTTGAGCGCGATGAGTGTGGCGAAGTTGTAGGTCCTCCGGGGGGGCTGGCGGGTGCGGGGGCCAGGGGGTCTGTGCTGGGTGCGGTCCAGGCGCGGACGGGCGCAGTCGGGCTTACCTTTGGCGCACCTTCGGCGCTCAAACGGCGCTCCTGCTGCGCACGTCCGCTGCGCGGTCGCTGGGGGGGGCATCATAAATAAGGAGCCGGGAGGGAGGGTCAGGCGGGGTGGCCAATGGGCAGGGAGGGGAGGCGGGACTGGAGGCGGAGGCGGGAGCAGGAGGAGGAGACTGGGGCGGCGGCGGGAGAATGGGGGTCAAGTGACCGGGTCAGCGGCGGCGGTCAGCGGGTGAGTAAGGGGCAGCAGCGGCGATCACAGAGCGGCAGGCGGTACCTCCGAGGCAGGCAGGCAGCAGGCAGAAGGCAGCGGCGTCACTCAGTACACCCAGCGGTAGGCAGGCGTCAGGCAGCAGCGAGCAGGCAGGCGGCAGAGCAGTGGGTAGGAGCGACCGGCTGTGGGGGCACAGGGGGTCACACTGACCAGTCCGCCATAGTACCTTTAAATAAGGAGCCGGGAGGGAGGGTCAGGCGGGGTGGCCAATGGGCACGGAGGGGAGGCGGGACTGGAGGCGGGAGCAGGAGGAGGAGACTGGGGCGGCGGCGGGAGAACGGGGGTCAAGTGACCGGGTCAGCGGCGGCGGTCAGCGGGTGAGTAAGGGGCAGCACCGGCGATCACAGAGCGGCAGGCGGTACCTCCGAGGCAGGCAGGCAGCAGGCAGAAGGCAGCGGCGTCACTCAGTACACCCAGCGGTAGGCAGGCCTCAGGCAGCAGCGAGCAGGCAGGCGGCAGAGCAGTGGGTAGGAGCGACCGGCTGTGGGGGCACAGGGGGTCACACTGACCAGTCCGCCATAGTCCCTTTAAATAAGGAGCCGGGAGGGAGGGTCAGGCGGGGTGGCCAATGGGCAGGGAGGGGAGGCGGGACTGGAGGCGGAGGCGGGAGCAGGAGGAGGAGACTGGGGCGGCGGCGGGAGAACGGGGGTCAAGTGACCGGGTCAGCGGCGGCGGTCAGCGGGTGAGTAAGGGGCAGCAGCGGCGATCACAGAGCGGCAGGCGGTACCTCCGAGGCAGGCAGGCAGCAGGCAGAAGGCAGCGGCGTCACTCGGTACACCCAGCGGTAGGCAGGCGTCAGGCAGCAGCGAGCAGGCAGGCGGCAGAGCAGTGGGTAGGAGCGACCGGCTGTGGGGGCAACAAATTAAAGCAATTTAGGTCAAGAGGGAGCTTGTTGCATATCCCTCCAGAGGGGTGCCATCAGGGGGCGTCCTGTCAGCGTGCCTCCTGACAGTTCCTTTTCCTGTGCGCCCAGGTCTATCATACGGTGTGGGCACAAAAGCAAAGGGATTCTCTCATTTGCTTGGGGCCAGGACATACAAAATATTCTGTAGCTGCTCCCACAATATCTCAAAGTTAGACCTGCCAGCCTTAGCAGGATTTCAACTTTTTGTCTTAATCCTCTTGTTTTGCTGAATTATTTTTTTTGGCATTAGGACTCTGCAGAATTTACCACTGCTAAACAGTGCTCAAGTGCTTGTGCTTTCGCCGTCAAACATGGTAAAATTAGTTTACAATTAATTGGCACATTTAAGTCACTTGTAAGTCCCCAGTAAAGTGATACTACATGTACCAAGGACCTGTAAATTAAATGCCACTTGTGGACTTTCAATATTAATATTTAAAACGGGGTGACCCTGTGTCCCTCAGAACCCGGGTAAGTATATGTATAAACAAGAGTGGTTCTGTCGGGTAAGAAAGGTTAATCATAGATGCTCAAAATTAGTAGCATAGAATTCCAACACAACCTCTACACAAACAATGATGAGAGCAGAAGAGAAAACTAGCTCCCCATTGTCACTTATACAGATTATTCGACCAAAAGGATTCAAAAATGATTTGAGAGTGAAACAATCAACTTAAATTATTACTTTTATCCGAATTACATCATTCAATGATATCCAAAGTAAGCGAAGAAAAAAGTAAATGCTGTCAACATGAAATTTTCACATAAGTGACAAATGAAGTGACACTAGTGCTTGGAGTGCTCATAAAGTGAACAATATATACAGTGCAGGCATATGTACAGTTTTGGCACATATACATATTGGAAAGTCAGAGGTTGGATGATACTATGTACTATCCTTAGTCTAAAGGAATCCAGCATTCTCTGAGCTTTAGAAGTACTTCAACGTTTCGACCCTAGCGGTGCCCCAGTAGGTGGTCACAACAGGTCTTCCTCAGGACGGGAAGGGGGGGATTATTGATTCTAGATGACAGCCTAGGGATAAAGGATAGCGAGTGAGAGGTTGCCAGAGAATGTTCTCAATGGAGATGCATAACTGTAAACAAGGGGCTGTTACTCACCCTGGATTGGCCCGAAGTATGCTGGCCTTTTAAAGTTGTGGATAGCCGAGTCACTAAGGAGGAAGAAAATGAAGGGAAGTAATAAGTGGTAATCAAATTACAAAACAGCACTTCAAGGGGTTGCTGTTGGGTGAGAATGAGGGTGGAAAAAACTCACCCTGGGAAGGTCTTGTCTTGGTAGGCGATGAGGGGTGGACTAGTTAGTACGTAGCCACCAAACTGCAAAAAAGGGGGAGTCAATGTCAGTACTTGAACGCTAAAATTTAATACAAGGAGTACCTCATGTGCATGAGTAGAAGAAATGTGGCCAAGTGATGTGCATAAATCTAAAACATGCTGGCCAAGTGATGAACTTTGCAGGCGAGGCAAGGAGTCTACATGGTGATCTGATGCTAGCGTGGTTAATTGAGATCGAACAGGTGACTCGTGTATCTGAGCGATTGGTTGACTATGGACGATAACAAAAGTGTTCACCCAGTGAAGATTGATAGAAATCTTGCTCTGAGATTAAATCTTGGCTCGATATAAACTGGGTATGATAGGCATGCTGGACGTGGAGGCGGTTAGCTACGGAGGATCGGGTGTCTCATGCCTTTAAAAGTGGTGCCCAATGCGTGAAAGAGAATTAAGCGGCCCTGCTGGTAGAGCGATAGTTATCCGATCACACAATTTCGAATGCAGAAAACACGCTGTGAAAGAGAATTAAGCGGCCCTGCTGGTAGAGCGATGCCCAATGCGTGATGGTTAAGCAATCACACAATTCAGAATGTAGAAGCCACGCTGTGAAAGAGATTTAAGCTGCCCAGCTGGTGGAGCGACTCTGCTGATGGGGGTCAGCGTGATATTAGGAAGGTGATTATTAGCCAAGTGAGGGAACTATCTGACCCAGAAGTGTAACACAATGTTAAAAAACGGCGTGTAAAGGCTCACCTGTATTCCGTGGTATTGCTTCAAAAAGGGGGGGAGGAACGGGCCAAAGTGCCGTCTACCGTCTGGTATAAGTCAGAGTACGACTGCGGGAGGGCCCTACAGATATAAAGTAAGAAACGTAAGTGCCTGCCTCGTGTACGCAGTGAATGTCAGGGGCTTTGCTAGGCGACCAAGGCGCAGTGGCTAGTTGTCCTGTAATATAAGTGAGTCCCTAGCTTGCCATAGAATTGGGAGAAAAGGACATAAACTGAATGGGGAAGGAGCGGAACGGAGGTCACGCCAATTAATTACAGCCTATGACTAACGGCACAAGTATCAAGTGTACCCAACCAGGCTCTGCATCGATTAGCCTATTTCCCATATTTATGGGTTAACTTTTAACCATTTATACAAATTTGGTGGCTCCCTTGACTCTAAAAGAGTACTCCTGATTGAGAAGTCTTGCACACTATTAATGAATACAATAGTGCCCTAAACATCCATATCAAAGGAAGAGTTTGGATTTATGATTGACCAATGTGGTGGTGACTTGGTACCATCCACACAGCACTGATATTACAAGAACCTTGTCCTGATGAAGGTCCTATTGTTTAACCGAAACACTGCTTCGACAACTTTTGTAACAAATATATGTTTTTAAATATTTTTCATATGGAATGACACAACTTTTAACTGTTTTTCTATGGCACTAAAATGTTTTTAAGAAAAAATTGTTTTATGATTGTATGACTTCTTAAATAAATTGTACAATTTTTCTATATATAATTTGTAATTGTTTTTTATCTCTGTGTATCCTTTCGTGTGATTCATTATGCATGTGGTTATGGTCTATACTTAAGAGCTATGAGAACTTTCTTCCCCATTCAGTTTATGTCCTTTTCTCCCAATTCTATGGCAAGCTAGGGACTCACTTATATTTCTCCTATTTACTACTCCTTGTCCCTGATTGGATCCAAAAGGAGACCTCCCTGTCTTTGTTGAAGTAGTTTTCCTGTAACATGCAAGGAGCGTGAGATGACGAGATCATTTCGAATTGAAAAACTTTATGTGTGTCGGCATTGACACATAATCATGTGTCAGATGCGGACATTTATGAGGTCAGGCACATCATAAGAAAAGGGGGTAGGTCTTAATTTTGTCTAGTAAAAGACGATAGTGTTCTATCAATGTACGCTTTGTAGATAACGTGAGGACGTGGGCATTCAACTAATTCAAAATAAATAAACAGAATGAACCTTCTAAAAATAAAGTTCTGTCATATATCAATCACTTTAAACATGCAATACAACATGAAAAATTGTGTTATATCATTACATGCTCAATTGAAGTCGTGGGCAGTACACAATTGGAAAGAAGAGCTCAATATAGGGAAATCCATCTCAATAGTGGAAAGCAGAATTAGATATGAGAATACATCAAGCCAAACAGTTTTCAGGGCAATGGTATGTCATATTTCAATTGACTTGAACTTACAATACAGCATGGAAAAAGAGGTGAACAGAGAGTACTCATTGCAGAATAACCCTGAGCTACCTGCCCTCTATGTGTTGCAATAGTGGTTGGAGATATGTAGCTCTAAACAGCGGAAGTGGCTAATAGTAATCTCATAGCAGTCCCATCTGCTTCGCTATTTCCTCTTTCTCGTTGAGTCCCTCACTAACTGAGTTGAGTGCATGTATCCACTTGCATTCCTTGAGGTTAAGAGCTGAAGAGATAGAGCCACCCCTATGGTTGTTGTTGATTTTCTCAACCACTCTCCACTTAATGCTTTCTGGTGGATGATTCATGGTGACAAAATGTTCCACCAGGGGAGCACCCTGGATTTTGCACCTTATGCGACTCTGATGCTGCAGGATCCTTGATTTAGCCTTTTGCGTAGTCTGTCCAATATAAGGTCTATTGCAGGGGCAGATAATGATATAGATGATATTAGTGCTGTTACAGTTGGTTAGGGCTGGTAACTTGTAGTTTTTGTTGTTATGTGCCAATGCAGGCCCTTCAATGCATGTGGGACAGGCTTTGCGAGAGCCACACTTGAAATGTCCAAGTAGTGGAGGGAAGCCCAGTAGATCCCGTAGGTCAGGAGTTTTCTCAGGTTCGAGGAAGTCCTTTACCACATTGTCTTTCAAGTTCCTCCCTCTTTTGAAGGCGAACAAGGGAGCTTGTTCAGTGTTGATTTCAGAGGCTACTAAATTCCAATATTTTTTGACAATCTTTTTTATGTTGTTGCTTTTCGAGTGGAATGTCGTGACTCACACAATATTGTCCAATCCGGTTTCTTTGGTTTTGGGTTGCAGGAGCTGGTCCCTTGGACAATACCATGCTCTTTTTCTAGCACGCTTTAAGAGGCCTAATGGGTAGCCACGCTCCCGTAGCCTTTTAGTTAGCACATCAGTCTGTGTGAAAAAGTCCTCTCTGCGTGTACAGTTCCTTTTGAGTCGTAAATATTGGCCATATGGTAAGTTGTGACGTAAGTTGCTAGATGGTGGTGTGATTCGTATTTTAATAACGTATTTCGTTCTGTTGGTTTCCTGAACAAATTGCAGTATATAAGGCCATCGCTCACTTTGAAAGTAATGTCAAGAAAATCAATTGTCTTATTGCAGAAGTTCATGGTGAATTGGATGTCTGTGCTTCTTTGATTGAGCCATGAGAAGAATTCCCTTAGTTGTTCTTCTGAGCCAGACCAGATCATAATGATGTCATCAATATAACGCTTCCAGACTGCAATGCAGTCAATAAAGGGGTTGTTAAGAGAATACAAGTGCTCGTCTTCGTAATTGTCCATATAGATGTTTGCCAAACTGGGAGCATAGGTAGCCCTCATTGCTACTCCTCTACACTGGAAATAGAATTGTTGTCTAAATATGAAATGATTTTTCTTCATCGCAATCTCTAGTAGATCAACTATAAAATCAGTCGGTATCCAGTGAGGTGCTTGACGTTTTGTCCAATACTGATCGTACCACATCTATCGCCTTATCTTGGGGTATTGATGTGTAGAGGGATGCAACATCCAAAGTGACTAAAAACTGTGATTCAGTATCAAAGGGCTGGTCTTCAAGAAGCTGAATAATGTGCATAGAATCACGCACATATGACCTGGTTTCGAGTACCCAGGGTTGCAGAAAGTGATCAACAAATTGATTGACATATTCTAGAACTGAACCGTATCCAGAAACGATCGGTCTTCCAGGTGGCTTCTCCAGACCTTTGTGGACCTTAGGCAGGGTATAGATGGTTGGTATTCTGGGGTCTTGTCTGTTCTGGAAGACTTTCTCATGAATACTTAAAAAACCCCTTTGTAGGCCTTCCTCTGTAAGGGTTTGGATCATCCTTCTTATCTCCATCGTAGGGTTTCTGGGTGTGGGAAGATAATTCTCGCGTATATGAAGTTGTTTCTCTATCTCCTCAATGTAGTCGGTAGTGTCCTGTACCACTACTGCCCCACCCTTGTCCGCTGCCTTGATAACAATGGCGGTATTCTGTCGCAGCTCAGTCAGTGCTAGCTTTTCCTCTTTCGTGATGTTGTATTTGATGTAATGTCTTTCATTTACAATGTCCATTGCTTCCTGCATAACTGTTTGCTCTAAGGCAAGTATACTTTGACTCATGTGGTATGCACTCGAAGTGAACGTGGAAGGTGGTTTAAAAGGAGTCGCTGTCAGTCTTGGTTCATAAGTGTTCCTACCAAACTAAAACTCAGGGAATACAGGATTCCTTCAGACTAAGGATAGGACTCACTGTATCATCAAACCTCTGACTCTCCAATCTGTATGTATGCCAAAACTGTACATATGCCTGCACTGTATATATTGTTCACTTTATGAGCACTCCGAGGACTAGTGTCACTTTATTTGTCACTTATGTGAAAATTTCATGTTGACAGCATTTACTTTTTTCTTCGCTTACTTTGGATATCATTGAATGGTGTAATTCAGATAAAAGTAATAATTTAAGTTGATTGTTTCACTCTCAAATCAGTTTTTGAATCCTCTTGGTCAAATAATCTGTATAATAAGTGACAATGGGGAGCTAGTTTTCTCTTCAGCTCTCATCATTGTTTGTTTAGAGGTTGTGTTGGAATTATATGCTACTAATTTTGAGCATCTATGATTAACCTTTCTTACCCGACAAAACTTGTGAACTTTCAGCACTAAACTTGCCAGCCCTAAACCTCCCTTTTGAACAAATATAAGTCACCCCTAGAGGAGGCCCTAAACAGCCCAAAAATCAGGGTGCAGTGTATTTAAACAGTTGGGCATGTACTTTTACACTTCCTGGTAGTAAAACATTCCTAAATTAGTTGTCCCCACTGGGAGGCCTACCTTTAGGATTACATTGGCAACCTTATTACATTTAATAAGTGATAACTTTGATTAGGAGCCAGTAGGAAAGTCATGTTTGGTGTCTGAACAATTGTAATTAAAAACCCTCTTTAATTGTAAAGTGGGATTTTAAGTCACAATTCAGAAAATGCCACTCTTAGAAAGTTGTACAAAAGGGGGTTGTGATGGACGGAGCATCTGAATCAATCAAACACTCACACCCAGTCAAAAGATCTGGGTTTAATCCAACACCGTTCTTTAGCCCACTCTGCCACTCCAGTTCAGACATGGCTATATGCAAATCAGTCTGACCCTGTGCCTGATGGGAACAGTCCAGCCCGAACTGCCAAGCCATGTCTTCCCTGGACCGGAAACAAGCTTCTGAGGACCGGTTTCTGGTATTCCAGCCGTCTTCAGCCCGGCTTGCTTGAATCCAGTGGCAAAGTGAGCAAGGGACTCACGTCTGAGCATACCCTGCCACACTTATGGCGGCCAAAAGTGGTACAAAAGGGGGTGGTGATGGACGGAGCATCTGAATCAATCAAACACTCACACCCAGTCAAAAGATCTGGGTTCAATCCAACACCGTTCTTTAGCCCACTCTGCCACCCCAGTTCAGACATGGCTATATGCAAATCTGTCTGACCCTGTTCCTGATGGGAACAGTCCAGCCCGAACTGCCAAGCCATGTCTTCCCTGGACCGGAAAGAAGCTTCCGAGGACCGGTTTCTGGCATTCCAGCTGTCTTCAGCCCGGCTTGCTTGAATCCAGTGGCAAAGTGAGCAAGGGACTCACGTCTGAGCTTTCCCTGCCACACTTATGGCGGCCAAAAGCGGTACAAAAGGGGGTGGTGATGGACGGAGCATCTGAATCAATCAAACACTCACACCCAGTCAAAAGATCTGGATTTAATCAATCACCGTTCTTTAGCCCACTCTGCCACCCCAGTTCAGTCATGGCTATATGCTAATCAGTCTGACCCTGTGCCTCATGGGAGCAGTCCAGCCTGAACTGCCAAGCCATGTCTTCCCTGGACCGGAAACAAGCTTCCGAGGACCGGTTTCTGGCATTCCAGCCGTCTTCAGCCCGGCTTGTTTGAATCCAGCACTTCCTGCACTTGCATTGTGAATTCAGGGAATAGAGATACTTCTGCACCCTTATGACGAAGAGTTCCCAGTTCACGTGCTTTTCACAAGGCCGCATCTCGATCCCTATGATTCAACAACATTGCTATTATAGGCCGAGGGGCCGCCCCCAGGATCGGCCTAGGCTTGTTCTATGACAAGAATTTCCGAGAAAGTGTCCCAGCCAAGCAGTGTGACAAGTAACTTTTCTACATACTGTTCCATGTTGCTGATATTTGACGACTCTGCCACCCCCAAAATACGAACATTGTTCCACCTGAATCTCGCTTCGAGATCCTCTGCTTTTGCCTGCAGCACTTGCAGAATCTTGTACCTTTCTTAGTCGGTCTCTGCATCTGCACGTACAACATCTTCTGTATCAGATATGCGCTGTTCCGCCGTGTAAAGCCTGCCCCCATGCTTTTCCACCCTCT
The DNA here is from genome assembly GCF_964263255.1 of Lissotriton vulgaris. Classification (NCBI taxonomy): domain Eukaryota; kingdom Metazoa; phylum Chordata; class Amphibia; order Caudata; family Salamandridae; genus Lissotriton; species Lissotriton vulgaris. The sequence goes on along the minus strand of NC_141685.1, from coordinate 425,883,489 downwards.
CCGACATCCTGTCCATTCGGAACGATAATACGTTGATTTTACTGTCAATTTTTGAAAGACTTTGCTGTATGGTTGTGGAATGCTTGCTTCACATCTATATCTGCCACTGCTTCCGGATCGTCTGAAGCAGCATCTTGCTCGGTGGGTGTGGGATCCCTCGATCTAGGGGGTTTATGAAGATCAAAGGGTAATTTAGACTGGAGCTTGTCCGTTTTGCCCATGATGTGACAGGGACCTACGCAACTAGGGCTCACCTTGTAGTGCACCACACTGCCATAAAGCAATGCCTTCTGGGGGCCCAGCATTGCAGAGTTTTGAGGATCGTGTTGGGCCTCAAGGTCGCCCACTGCAGTCGCCCTTCGACTCACACAGCTCGCATTCCGTGCCCTTCAGACGGAGCAGTAATTATCCCCGCAGCGCTTCCTGGCAACCACACCACAGCATTATCTCACGGTTGAAAGAGTCACCACATATCGGCCTAAGCAGAACGGTCCAGCTTTCACAGCACTATACTACTTGTCCGCTCTCTGGGTTCTCTGAGACTTGACGTACACTCCGCTTCAGCCCATGCACTCAGGAGTCCTGTCCCAGGCAACTCGTTTACCCCTGCTTTCACCCCTATGCAAGCCAGTGCCGGCCCGGCTCTCGGAGCAATGCGCACCATGGAGCCGTCCCAGCCTTAATTCCTCCCAGTTCCCGCCCCTTGCGTCAGTGCTGGTGTGTCGGTACATCCACCCCTGGGGGCACCGCAAACCACGGAAGGAGAGTTGCTGCTGAATGGCGGGTGCCCTCTATTAAGCACTCCCACTCACTGTTCAAGCGGATATCTCTGGGAGGGCCCCCAACACCTACTCTCAGTCTTTTCCACTGCCCTCTGGCTTGTCGTTCGCTGCATTTCATTGCTCACCACTGTTACGCCAGGCTTACTGCAAATGACTTTACAGAGGTTCGCATTGCCCCACATAGGGGACACTCTCCCAGCCTTCTCATTTTAAGTTTGGGCGTAATTGCTGGCTGCGTAGTCGGAGGGCCTCGTGTTCCCATTTGACAACACCGATTTGAAAACCGGCGGATGCGTGGAGCACCGGGACCCACTGAAGCAGAGTTGCTGCTGAATGGCAGGTGCCCTCCATTAAGCACTCTCACTCACTGTTCAAGTGGATACCTCTGGGAGGGCCCCAACCCATACTCTCAGTCACTTCCATCTCCCTCTGACTCGTCGTTCGCTGTGTTTCTTCGCTCACCAATGTTGCGCGGGGCTTACCGCAAATTACTTTCTAGAGGCTCACACCGCCCCACATAGGGGACACTCTCCCAGCCTTCTCACTTCAAGTTTGGAAGTAATTGATGGCTGAGTAGTCAGAGGGCCTTGTGTTCCCATTTGACCGCACCAATTTGAAAACCACCGGGTGCGCTGAGTAGCGCTTAATGGCAGCAAGATAGTGTTCCCTCTTAGAAGGGTGCACTCAGGATTTGTGCTAGGATTTTGCCAGATTAATAGTGGCGATAAGGAGAGCAACCCTAACTCATGGTCATCTTGGAGTCAGGCAAGCTCGGCCCCCCTACCCCCCCCCCCCCCCGTAGCCCAACTGCTTTTGTGACAAGCTACCAGAGGGATAAACATGTTAAATGTGTGACTTTTTGTGGTTCACCCTCATAAGGATTGTGGCTGTTGTTTGAATATGGTATCACCCCCCTTAACCAACAACCCAATTTCTCACACAAGTTGCATTAAAATCAACAAAATAACAGAATAGACAACCCACAACCTCTATTGACTTCTTGGCTATCAACCACAGACTAAAACAATGGTCTATAGTCAAATTACTACCTTGCTCCATTGGTATTAAACCATTTATTCTTATCCACTCCTCAATATCGCTATGTAGGAGTTTTGAGAATACTTTTAAACCCACATCTATGAGGCTAATGAGTCTGTAACTCATAGCGTCGCATGTAATGCCCTTCACAAAAACAGTGTTTTTATTATTGCCCCTTTCCAAATTTTGGGCACGACACCAGTGGTCACTTCTCCTTTAGATACTTGACCAAAAAGGGATACCACCAATCGCTATTAACCTTAATACCTCAGAGGTATTAAGGTTAATAGCGTGAATCTTAGTGCCATAATTACCTCTTTGATCTTCCTGACTGTGAGTAATATATTTATACTCAACTATTGGTTGATTTATATAACCGTTGCTGTTTCTATCCTCAAGAAATTCTATCCATTGCTCTTCTGGTACCATGCAATTTATCCTTTGCTGTTCATCTCCTATGCCATGTGCACTAAATTCCAAAATTTCATGGGATCTTTGCAAAATTTATATCTTTATTTCTTTCTTTATTTTGACAGAAAGGCAAAAATAGCATATAGGAATGCAGACATCAGTACAAAAATAGAGCCAACGCCACACAAGCTGATCTATCAAAAGCTACTAAGTGTAATCAAAGCTAACAATACTAGTTACACAAGGGTAAAACAGGAAAGTGGAGGGGGAAGAGGGGTGGAATGAATGAGGGGGGACAAAGGTATGGGTAGGGGGGAAAGGGGCAATGAGCAGAGGATATGAATGAACTGAATATGACATTTGCAAAACAATAACCCCAGGCACAATACAGAAATACCGCCAGTAATAATACCAAACTCAGATAACAACAAACGTTTCATAAACAATGTCTCAGCAAAGGCAGCTTGAAGGGTTATGTGGGAGGGCTACCGCTCCCTTTTCTGGGACCTTAATTCAAAGCATCTTCGACCACCCAGGAGGAATACTCTGAATAGACTCATACCCAAAATGCCCTGTACCGAGAAGGCATGCAATAGAAGGGTGGGCTACACCTATGCCTCCCAAGGGCAAAGGCCGAGGGTCTCCTATGTGTGCTCTATGATAATGTTGAGGCAACAGAAGCAGTGAATCCCTTTTGGGGATGGCGTGTCCTAGTGTCAGATCCAATCTCCTCGGGACAAAGCAGCCCTGTAACGGAGGATTAAACAAAAGGCCATGTTGGCCCTAGGAAAATGTGAAAAGGATGTAGCCCTGAGAAAGAGAAAAGTTTTAAATTGGCTCCCAGTAGAATCACATTGAATCGTGATTCAAGGGCTAATTCTGTCCCGCCTTGACTACGGCAACTCACTGTATTTAGGCAGCCCAAAATCAATAATACCTAAACTTCAGATCACTTAAAATGCCACCGCCTGGATACTGTTAGGTATTCAGAAAACACAATCGTCTGGCACTGCGCTCAAAGCGTTTCATTGGCTACCTAAACACTGAAGAGTACAATTTAAGGCACTATGCATTTTATATCAGGAAAAGCATAACACAGGCCCACCCGTCCTGCAGCAAATGGGCATCCTCTACTATGCCAATAGGGACCTGCGATCAAACAACTGTGGACTGCTTTCCCCCCCCCCCCTCCAGAATTAAGACAGCTAGAAGTAGGGGCAGGTCTTTTGCTTACCTCATACCCAGGCTTTGGAATTCTTTGCCTACCAGCTTCAGAATGGAGGACAATTTTGTGAGGTTCAGATCAAAAATTCAAGACATATTTTTCCCTTTAACTATATCCTATTCTTCTTTTAATCCACTCATTCTGCATGTCATTAGCACTGGGAAGCCTGATTTGGGTAGCCATGCATTTTTATAGGCTTTGGGGAATAGAATAGAATAAAATTGAATAGAATCGACATAGAGGAGAGAAAACTCCCCAAACACTCTAGAACACTTTGGGGCAGATTTATGTTAACTGGTTCATCCCCAGGGATGCGCCAGTTAACATGCGCCACAGTGCGCCACAGCTACGCCAGCCATGGTGCGCCGCATTTATAATGCGGCGCACCATGGTGCAAAAACAGCACAGATGCGTGACGCATCTGTGCCGGAAATCTGGCGCATTGCTGGAGTTGCGTCGCAAGCGTGACGCAGCTCCAGCAAGGCTCGGGGGTGCCCCATTTTAACAATGCTGCGTCAAGACCTACGCCTGCTTCAAGCAGGCGCAGGCTTTTGACGCAGCATTGGCTTAAAAGTGACTGAGTGAAATCTCATAGATTTCACTCAGCCACTTTTGCGAGGCGCACCTGCCCCGGAACGCCCACCCTGCGCCGGAACACCCACAAGCGGCGCAGGGCTTTACAACGTGACGCATCTGCCTAGATGCGTCACGTTGTAAATAGTTCGTAGGGATGCGCCACGTTTACGCCGCCTTGCGTGACGCAACAGCGGCGTAAACGTGGCGCAAGGGCCTCATAAATCTGCCCCTTTAAGTTTATTGTTAAATGTTAGTGTTGCAAAATCTGGCTAAGCAAACCCAGTAGTCATTGTGCAGCGTGCCATGCCAGGAAAGTTGCAGAGCGTATCAGAATACTGGCCTTAGATTGGTGCTTAGCTGTTAGGAACACTGTGATCGATACGTTAGTATCATTAACACACAGAGGATCTGGGGTAGAGGGAGGCCCCGGGGCGGAGAGTGTACTACTCCCTATCTAATGTATGAACTCATAGAAAGTACAGCTCAAAAAAGTGGGGAAGAAGAAGAAAACCAAACATTAATTTTAGTGTGGGTGTACAGCTAAGTGTCCCAACCAAAATACCAGTCGGGCAGCACACTATGCTAAGCAGAGATTTTTAGCTTAGGTGTTTTAAGCCACGCTCTTAATTACATCGAACACCCCCTTTTGAGAGACCCCCTGTTTTTTTTTCATCTTACTTAAAGACCATCTTACTTAAAGCCCTGGAAACAACACCATATCACAGTCACCTCATGTCATGGCACTGTGCATCTTATTTGACTCATGCCTTCTACTTTTTCAGATTGCCTTTGTGCAGGGGCCTCCCCCCACCCCACTCCTTGCTTTATGAACTAAAGCAAGGGTGAAATCCTTGTTGGGCCTCTTCTGTCTGCAACTCTGCAGACAAAGGCTCAGCTCATAATTAATATGAAAAGGTGGGCGAGTGAGTAAGTGAAGTGGTGGGTGGGTGAAAGGGTGAATAGATGGATAATGAGAGAAAGGATGGATTGATGAGTGAAAAGTGGATGATCGGTGAGTGAATGTGTGGATGGATGAGAGAAAAGGTAAATAGATGGATGTATGGGTGGAAGGGTATATGTATGGGTAAAAGGGTGGATGGATGAGTGAAAGGATGGATAGATGAGTAAAAGGGTGGATGATGGGCTAGTGAATGGGTGGATGGATGAGTAAGTGAAAGGATGGCTGGATGGGTGAAAGGGTAAATGGCTGGATGGATGAGTGGATAAATGGCTGGATGGATGAGTGGATGGTTGGTGGAAGAGTGGATGGGTGAGTGTACAGATGAATAGGGTGAAAGGGTGGATGGATGAGTGAGTGAAAGTATGGATGAGGGATGGATGAGTGAAATGTTGGATGGAAGGATACATGATGGATAGGTTTGCAAATGGATGAATATGTTTGGATATAGATGGGATCACATATATATTATTACGGGACCTCCTTTGATGTGTCTGTAAAACTTACCATTTGTATCGAAGTTTTGTCCTGAATTTTGACCTCCTGTCCTGAATTTTTGTCCTGAATTTTGACCATTTGTCCCGAATTTTTACCCTCACCGTCCTGAATTTGTACCCATGCCAGTTGGTCACCTTAACCTGTACAAGCCAGTGAAGACCGGCATGAAGAGTCTTACGTGTTCGCGTATGCCCCGGAGAAAGGGAAGACGAGAACGCATCATGTGGGCGGTGATGCGTTGGGTTGGCCAGCAGTAATAGCCCATGTTGACGCCTACAGTAGTGTCAGGCCTACCTCTTCTAAGTCCGGCGTGCCTCCTTATCTAGGTGTTCCGGCGAGAGAGCAAAGAAAATGCCGGAAGGGCATAAAATAGATTTGAGCGTATGCGCGATGGGACAGACGGGTCACGTCGTCAGTGGGGCGCATAGTCATTGTAAATGTGGTTTATTTAGGCAACTACTGGCATGAAAGAAGGATGTCTGTGTGTGTTCTGTGTATCTTGAATTGAGAGACTGAAAGGACGCCGCAGTGGATGTATATAAAGTGGCTGATTGTGCACAAAAGGCGAAAGGGTGCCTCAGACATGGGTCCTGTTGAAGCAGGTACGGTATAAGGGGTCTCGGGAGATGTAGTACAGTGATGTGTCTCGAGCTGGGCTAGAGTTTCTCGAGCCCAGCTCGAGCACTCATTGTCAGGGTAAGTATTGTTGTTTGAATATACCCAGCTGTTCTGTGGTGCATTCCGTATGAGAACTTGTAGGGGTTGAGAGATGTTTGAGTGGACAGAGGCCGGACTGGCTGCTGCGTCCGCACTTCCCTGTTGCTGTATGAGGATTTAAGCTAACATTAAAAGAAGCTTATCATTATTGAGTGAGCTCCCTTTCTTTGAAATAATGGCGACGAGGATGCACCTCTCAAAGTCATCAAGATTCTGTGCAACTCTGCTCTATTGAGTGATGGAAGAGTATGGAATGCCAATATGATTGCTTTATTCACAGGCCAAGTCAATTTACAGGTGGAAAAGAAGAGATTTGATTGGGTTGAGGATACTGATGATACATTAGTTGATTCTCCACCCATTGATGTTGCGAATGAACCTTCTTGCTGCAAAATATTTTCAACGGGTGAAACACCCAATGCCATAACTGATTCTTCACTTGTAGAAAGTAAAATTTGCCTCAAACAAATATGATAAAATTGTTCCTCGTTCTAAACGTCTTTGTAACAAACCTAAAAGGTTTGAGGAGTTTGTTACACATATCTATTGTTAACTTGTCCTTCTTTAGTTTATATTGCAGTACAGTTTTTTTTTATGTAGATACATATTTATTTTGATGTCTTCTTTATTATTGTAGGGAAGGGGAAGTGTTGTGTCTCAAGCTGAGATAGAGTTTCTCGAGCACAGCTCGAGCACTCATTGTCAGGGTAAGTATTGTTGTTTGAATGTACCCAGCTGTTCTGTGGTGCATTCTGTATGAGAACTTGTAGGGATTGAGAGACGTTTGAGTGGACAGAGGCTTGACTGGCGGCTGCTTCTGCACTTCCCTGTTGCTGTATGAGGATTTAAGCTAACATTAAAAGAAGCATATCATTATTGAGTGAGCTCCCTTTCTTCGTAATAGTACAGATATGTGTTGTAGCTGCCCTGGCTGTCAGGAAGGGCCGATTGGGTGTGATTGGACCCGCCCTGTCTAATCTATTTCAAGGGCATACATATATAATAATAATAATAATAAGGGTAGCTTATAGAGCGCTTGGTTACGCCGAGGCGTGTCCCTGCGCTACCACGCGATATCTCTTGGCAACGTGAGACTGGGATCCCGGGATGTTCCTTAACTAAGATATATGGTTCTCTGTTATGTCTCAAAAACATGGTGAGTGTGAATGGGTGCATGGCAATGTGTTATCATTCTAGTGTAATAGATACAGCGTTGCATATGGAGTTCATGGACATGCCTACAGATAGGAATAGCCTATTGTGAGGAATGGCATGCATCTTGCGTGGACGTAGGGTTATGAAAAGATAAGGATCAGAAGGGCAGAGTGTGATGTCCCGCTACCATCCCAAGCTCGTCCAGGGGATCTCATTGTTCAGCCCCTGTCTGTTATACCAGCGCCTAAAGATCCATCGTTGTTCCCTATGGAATAAAACTGACTCCAGGGTATCCCTTATCAAGAGGTATTGTGGTTTGTCGATAACCACCCACTTGAAGTTGCCTTCCATGTGTACTGCCTCCAGGAAATATCTTGTGAGTTTAGTGTTGGACTTTTTACATCTTGTGATTTTCCACTATTCTTAGTCTGACCTTTTGTTTGGTCATCCTACATAGATCAAGTCACAGGGGCACTTTAGCATATAGATGACCCCTTCCGTGTTGCAATTGGTTAGATTATGTAAATCCCAGGGAGCTGTCAGGCCTAGGTCAACCTTTGATGTGGGATTCATGTAGGGGAAAACCAAGCATGATCAGTTGAAAATGCCACAGCTCCTATTCGAAGCCCGGAGAGTTGTAGCAGACACCAGTGACAATGCAACCTTGATGCGTGGAGGGAACCCAATGATGAAGCATGTTACCTTCAGGTGAGTGAGGCTCTTACCTCCCTGTTGGTTCGGAAACTCAGCCTGATACCCACAATAAAATTAATTGATACATGAGTGCATTCCAACAGATGACGTTCAATACGCATTCATGTTGGGGAGTCCTTCAGGGCACACAAGTAAAGGGACTGTGAGATGTAAAAAGGCCAAGCTATATGATCTAGTGTGGTAAACGTAGTCCCACGCTGTACTTAAGGTCCAGAGCTTGAATGCATGCAGTGTAGCTCTATGCCCCCTTCAGATATAAGATCTGATGTCCTCCTCTATCCATGAAAGGGGAGATCCAGGTATCCATTGGGGGAGCATTCCCAGTACATAACAACCTGGGGCAACAACACATTTTGACCATTTTAACTCTCCCCCTATTGAGAGATTCAGAGGACCCCGCTTGAATAAGTCTTGCTTAGACTGCTCAACAAGCAGAAAGAGTTTGTTTGCCTCCATGCTAGGGATCCCACTGTTAACACTGATAAACAAGTATGTGGTCCCTCTAGGAACCTATCAATCGATCAATCAATCAGGGTTTTATATAGCGCACCACTCACCCGTGAGGGTCTCAAGGCTCTGGGGGAGGGGACGGCTCCGGTTCAGTCAAACAGTCTTGAGGTCCTTCCTGAAGGTGTGCAGAGTTGGCGCTTGTCTGATGTTCACGGGGAACTTGTTCCAGGTCTTGGCTGCGTTGTGGGAGAAAGTTCTTCTGCCCGTTCTGTTTCTGCAGATGCGGGAGACGTCTGCCAGGGAGAGGTTGGCAGATGGGAGGTTTCTCTTGGGTATGTGGAAGAATACTCTCTTGTTGAAGTATTTGGATCCAATGTTGTAGAGGGATTTGTAGGCATGGGTGAGGAGTTTGAACGTGATCCTTTTCTTGATGGGGAGCAAGTAGAGGTCTCGCAGGTGTTGGGTCATGTGTTCGTGATGCGGGGTTCCGAAGTCCAGTCTGGCAGCAGCGTTCTGGATGGTCTGGAGTCTGTGTAGTAGGGTTTTGTTGATTTCAGCGTACAGGGCATTGCCTTAGTCCAGTCTGCTGGTAATGAGTGCATGGGTGACGGTCTTTCTGCATTCAGGGGGGATCCACTTGAAGGTTTTGCGGAGGATGCGCAGGCAGTTGAAGCTGGTGGAGGCGACGGCGTTGATCTGGCAGTTCATTGAGAGGGAGGAGTCGAGGATGATGCTGAGGTTGCAAGCGTGGTCAGTAGGAGTGGGTTGATTCCCGAGGGTGGAGGGCCACCAGGTGTTGTCACAGGCGAAGTTGCATGATCCGAGGATGAGGACCTTGGTCTTCTCTGAGTTCAGCTTCAAGCAGCTGTCTTTCATCCAGGCTGCCTCTTTCTTAATTTCTTCCTGTAAGCAGAGTATGGTGTCTTCTGGATTCTTTGTAAGTGAGAGGATGAGCTGGGTGTCGTTGGCGTAGGATACAATGCTGAGCCCATGCTGTCTGATGATGGTGGTGAGGGGGGCCATGTAGACGTTGCAGAGCGTGGGGCTGAGAGATGAGCCTTTGGATACTCCGCAAATAATATTGGTGGGTTTGGAGAGGAAGGGAGGGAGTCTGATCCTCTGGGTTCTGTCGGAGAGAAAGGATCGGATCTAGTCGAGGGCGGTTTCTTGTATTCCTGCGTTGTGAAGTCTGGCTGCAAGGGTGCAATGAGAAACGGTGTTGAAGGCTGTGGAAAGGTCTAGGAGGATGAGGGCAGCAGTGTGTCCCTGGTCGAGTGGCAAGCGGATGTCATCAGTGGCAGCAAGGAGAGTGGTCTTGGTGCTGTGGTTGCTGCGGAATCCAGACTGGAGGCGTCAGGGATGGAGTTCTCTTCGATGAAGGTGGTCAGCTGGGTGTTCAATAGTTGCTCTGTGGCTTTCGCCGCGAAAGGGAGGAGAGAGATGGGCCAGTAGTTTTTCAGGTCCGTTGGATTGGCCGGGGGTTTCTTAAGGAGTGGTTTTACCTCTACCTGTTTCCAGTCATCTGGGAAGATGCCGGACATGATGAAGGACTGGGTTTTTCTAAGACCCAGCGGTGCCAGGGACAACACCTGAAACCTTCGTGGGTTACCTGTTCCGGCGTACAAATGACAGAGACACTGGACACTTCCTTCGGCGTCAAAGATTCAAGGTTAATTTACTGCAGGGAACACAGAAGTCACAAGAAGTACATAGCATGTAGGTTCAAGGAGACTGCTTCAAATTGTATCTGTGGATCGTTCCTTTTATACGATTCTTGGTCATAGAACAACATAGCAAACAAAAGGTTACAACCCAGTTCCCACAGTAAATTTCATAGGGAGTCGCTTTCATGTATTCAAGGTCCCGGAACATAATTACAGTAGCATCGCCGGTTTCCAACGGTAAAAGTACATCTTCCTACCATTAGTGCATTCCATTCCGGCAGTAAACGAATCAAGGAAGAGTCAGAAACAGGTGCAGAGGAAGACGAGGACAGTCAACAGATTGAAAAGAGTGTAAGGGGGTGCTATCGGAAACACAATTGCAGGGATCAAAGGAGACGTGCCTAATGAATGCACGGCTGCAACAATAGACCGGCACGGCAAGATGAGCCTCGAGCGGGGCCATCTGCCTTGCAGTGTCATCCCCCTCGTCATAAAGACACCCTCAAAGGAACACGTGTCTTCCGCAAGAGTTTGGGAATCCCAGGGTCACGAAGCGGACAGTGTCCGTTCGCTGGCTACTTGAGGGCAAAAAACAAAATGGATGCCGTATCTAAAAAGGAACCCGTGGGTTCAAATGAAGAAACCCACAAAACAAACGAACGGCTTAGGTCAACATAGCGAAAACGCGTACACCCACTAAACTCGTCATTTGCGGTTCATAGATACCAAACTCGACCATATTCGAGCGAGTCGAGAACACCACTTACAATTGTCACGGAACCTCAGACGCTCCTTTTGCCCTCATGTAGGCAAGCACTAGTCGGAATCAGAATCGATCTCGATATTCATCAGATCATCCAGATGTTGCTGCAACATCATTCTATTCATCAATGCTTCTTGGTAACAGGTGGCCGTCTTATACACGTCGTAGCACAGAGGCCACATAAGGCAGGACCACACTGCACACAAAGACAACACGTGAATAGGAATGCTACAACAACCCCAATGATCATCAGAATCTTCCAACCCCACGTCGACATCAGGCCCCAAAACCACCCTAGTAGCGTCCAATCACCTACGTCCAGGTGTATGGACTCGGAGATCTTATGCAACTTCGAAATGGCTTGATAGACAGTTGGAGCGTTATCAGGAATGAAAATGCAGCAACTCGAATGGATCACCTTACATACTCCACCTCTATCTGCAAGGACAACGTCTAAAACCATACGGTTTTGTAACGTCATAAGCCTGTCCGCCTGAAGCTCTGCTGTAATGTTACCAAGGGCACATGCAGTGATATTAGCGGTCAATTCCACCACTCGAGTCAACTGTCTCAGGTTCCTACTATTGATCATAGGTCCCCAAAACGGCAAGAAACCCTTAAAGAAGTCTCCTGCTTCTGGACCGGCAGTGTCCTCTTCGCTAATCACGCCTCTCACAGTTCTGGCCTTGTGATAATCCGACCCAACAGTAAAGGTCGGCAGCAACAAATTCGCAATATAAGATGTGCCTGAAAAGTCACGAGGCAACCATGTATATGCGCGATCGTAACAAACAAAGTATGTACCCTTGGCAGTCAGAAGAACAGGGGAAGAGGCCGTCGGTAAAACATACGTTTCAGTATTAGCACTCCTCCCAAGCTGAGCTCGCGGACTTCGGCCAAGACCTTTTAGACAGAAATTACCGAGATGGGGTTCGATCCAGATCGGAGACGAGCTTTTAAGCTGCCGATCACCCACTGACATGCTATACTCAGCCTCACTCAGATCTCTGTATGCTCGCACCTCTTCCTCTGGGATAAGCGATGCGTCAAAGATATCCCTATCTAAATCGGCAATCGCTCTTGCCAAAGGCTTGTGGTACGGGCCAGGACCATGATCTGCAGTGCGTGGCTCTCGATGGGGGTAGGAATCTAGTGCGCTACGAAACATGGTTTGGAATGCTCGAGCTGAACCCTGGGAACTGTAAGGAAGAACCAAGTACGGAATTCCCTTATCCATGGTATGTGGCATTAAACCACACACCCAACAATTGGTAGTGTTCATCACCAACTGATGTTGATGAAGAAGCTGGACAAAAGAGTTGTTCATGAATTCCGCACATCTAACCTGCTCGTGTTGAGGTAAAAGGTGAAAAGAATGGGGAGAAACAGTGGAAGTAGGTTTTGGTTCAGAGGAAAGAGTAGGTGAAGCAGAAGGCAATAACGATTGTATTCCAAAATATACTCCACCCACCAGTAACATGGAAACAGTTAGAAACAGTAGGAACACCTGAAACAGAAAGCATTTGGTATGTACAACCCTATGCAATTCGGATCTTTGCGCTTGAGTCTTCTCCACTTCCGACAACTTTGAGAATGCCATCCTCTAAAACCGTCCGCAACGTTCTTGACACACTTCGTTCTGTGTAGCAATTGTCAATCCCCAGGAGTTCCTAGGAATCGACGGCCTCCGACCTAGTGTCAAGAACCTACTAAACAGAAGGAAGTACCCGCACGGCCCTACGGTCAACCCGGATGTAAGGTTCTTTTAATCAAACAATATATACAAAATCTCCTAGCTGTGGAAAAACACACACTTGGAAAAGAACTTAGAAATTAATAAAGACCACAATTGTTCAAAAATGTTCAAGATGATAATGGGGGTAATGTGAATTTTCAAAAAGGGGAAAAAGGGAAAAATTTTATTAGTCTCTGGTATTGGAACGAAGAAAATATCTGCTTCTTCCAGGACGAGTCTGTTCTTCAAACAATTGATCGGATTGTGGAACAGAGTCCTGTCGGTCAGACGATAGTTCAGGTCTTGAATTCTCCAATGGCAAAGGTTCAACAATATTATTTGATTGCACTGAAGTATCTCCCACAGGCTGAGCGTCACTGAACGGCACAAAGTTCGGCAAAGCTTCTGTTTCTGTTGCAGCGATGCCAGTCCTCACCCACGAGTCCGCTGGTAAAGGTATTGGTACCTTTTTGGTGTGGGTGGCGTGCACCCAATGCTTGCGGCCCTCCCAACGAACAGCGGTTCTCGTGGCGAGTAGCACTTGGAAGGGTCCAACAAACCTCGGCTTGAGGTTTCGCTTCCGGCCAAAATTCCTGGTAACCACCCAGTCTCCGGGCTGGAGCTGGTGGCCTGGACCCTCCGTCTGCGCCGGCAGTGCTTCAAAGACCTGTTGATGAATTAACCTCAGTTTAGCAGTCAGATCATGAAGGTAATCAATTAGCATTGGATATTCAAGATGTGCGAATGACCTGGGTCTAGGAACCCCCCAAATATTTGCAGGACGGCCGAACACAATCTCATATGGGCTAAGCCCTACTCGAGAGTGCACAGTCGCCCTAATTGGCAAAAGAGCCAGAGGCAAAGCGTCGGGCCACGACAGACCAGTCGTAGCCTGAATCTTTGCGAGTTTTAATTTTAGAGTACCATTGTACCCCTCAACCAAACCTGCTGACTGGGGATGATTGGCGCTGTGGAATTTTTGTGTAATTCCAAGGCCCTTACACACACTCTTCATCACACTCCCCACAAACTCACTTCCGTTATCAGACCATACAATCCGTGGCATTCCATACCGAGGAAAGTATTCCTTCAGTAGGACTTTCGCTCTGGACAGGGCAGTATTGTCTTTGAGAGGGTAAGCTTCGATCCATCGAGAAAATGCGCAAACCACAACTAAAACGTACTTCAGGTTATTACATCGCTCCATATGGATGAAGTCCAGTTGGATTACTTCGAAGGGACATGTAGGAGGAGCAAAGTGGCCAGGGGTTGTAGGAGTGCCCTTGCCAGGATTGTACATCATACATACCATGCAATTCTTGACCAATCTCTCATCACACCTAGCGATACCATCATTCTTCCATACAGGGGACAACAACTTGCAGATACCTTTTGCGCTAATATGTGACAAGCCGTGTGCCATAGTCACAACAGCTAGCACATATGCATCCGGCAACATCCATCTTTGATTCTCCGACAAATCAATCCAACATCCATTCGCATCCAACTTTCCTGTGCTCTCCTTCCACTTGGTCTTTTCAGTTTCGGTGGCCTCATTCTGAATCGCTTTCACACTTTCAACAGTATCCTCACACATACCAGTTTCTGCAGGCCACCTTACCGAACTCGTCACATACATTCTGGTTGCAAGGTTTCTAGCAGTCTCTTTAGCAATCTCATCCGCAAACGCATTACCACGACCAACATCATCCGTCACCTTACGGTGCGCACTGCATTTAATAATCGCCACCTGCTTGGGCAATGTGAGTGCATCTAAAAGATCGTTCACGAGCTGTCCGTGTTGGATCTTCGCGCCATGCGATGTCATATAGCCTCTCTCTCGCCACAATCGACCAAAACTATGTGCAACGCCAAAAGCATATTGACTATCGGTAAACACATTCACTCGCTTTCCCTTCGACAAAACACTCGCTCTCGTCAACGCAATCAGTTCTGCCGCCTGTGCAGAATTCTGATTCAATCTTGCAGTTTCCACAACCGTACTCAACGTCACCACAGCATACGCAGTCGTCACATCACCATTCGGCAACTTAAAACACGAACCATCCACATACAAGGTACCATCAGGGTCTGCCAATGGAGTGTTTTTTAGGTCAACACGACCCTTCGTTTCTTCCTCAGTTCGCAAATAACAATCATGTGGTGATACCTCGGCTGATTCCATATTAGTTGGCAACAACGTCGCCGGGTTTAAGACATTGCAGCGCTTTATTTGAATATGACTTGCCAAAAGCGTCAACTCATAACCAGACAAACTTGCGCTCGTCAAGTGTTGGGTTTTCGTACGATTTAAGAGAGTGTCAACTGCATGCGGAACCATCACCGTAAGCATATTATCCATGACTAATCCTGCAGATTGTCGAATGGACACCGCAGCTGCCGCTGTCGCTCTTAGACAACTCGGCAACGCTCTAGCTACTGGGTCCAAGGTCGAGGAAAAATATGCACATGGACGCTGCTTACCGCCAAATTGCTGCGTCAAAACACTCAACGCACAACCTTCCCTCTCGTGAACGTATAGTGTAAACGGCTTACTGTAGTCAGGAGTACCTAACACAGGAGCCGAACACAACGCATCACGTAGTTCAGAAAAACTTTTCTGATACTCTTCAGTCCATGGCAAAGGAGTAGGAACATCCTTGCACATGAGGGCTACCAATGGTTTCGCTAGCAATGAAAAATTTGGAATCCATTGCCTGCAGTATGACGTGATATCTAAAAAGGCACGCACATCTCTCTGAGTTGTTGGCACAGTCATTCGAGCGATCGCTGCAATTCTCTCTGGGGTCAACCTTCTTCCCTCCTTTGACAATAAGTGACCTAGATAGGTTACTTCTTGGCAACAATATTGCAGTTTAGAAGGTGACACCTTGTGATGTAAGTCACAAAGATGCTGTAACAGAGATACCGTAGCAGTTTTGCAAATCTCTCGTGTTTCCGCAGCCACCAATAAGTCATCAACGTATTGGATCAAGGCCGCACCAGCCGGTAACGCAAACGCATCAAGTTGACTCTTCAGGGCTTGGCTATATATCGACGGACTCTCACAGTAGCCCTGAGGAGCGCGTTTAAACCTAAAGCTGCGACCACCTAAAGAGAAACCGAATAGGTCTCTGCTTTCCTCAGCAATCGGAATGCTAAAGAAAGCATTCTTCAGATCGATCACTGAGAACCAAGAAGCAGATGCTGGAATCAGAGTCAGTAAAGCCGTAATGTCAGGCACCACAGGGAACTGAGGAATCACAATTTTGTTCACCTCCCGTAAATCAATGACAAAACGGTAAACAGGAGGCTTAGATGGATCAGTGCGTTTCAGAATAGGCAACACAGGACTATTACACATGTTTCCCTGAGTCTCCTCGATAACATCTTTTTCGATCAAGTCATAGATGATCGCCAACAACGCTCGCTCACCATCAAGGGAGATACGATACTGGGGAATACGTGGTATTGAACAACATAAGGGGAAATGTCAAGCAGGCCCACGTCATTGGGACCTGTTGCCCACAAAGATGCAGGAAGAGAACTCAATTCTGGTGGGACCTTATCAGATGACAAGTGCATGGGAGAGATCACTCTCTGCCCCAACGTAAGCTCCACTCCTGCAGGAGAACAATACAGAGTCGCATATAATCGTTTCAGCAAATCCAGGCCCAAAAGATTCTCGCCACAACCAGTAGTCAGAATCAAAGGAGCTTTCAGCTCACGAGGCCCAATTGTGAGGGGCAAAGGGCGAGAAACCGGATTGCTAACAGGGGCGCCAGAGAATCCAACGGAAACATTCGTTAAGCCAGACAAAGGTGCGCCAGGGAGTTTCGAATGCATGATAGAACTTTTCGCTGCACCAGTGTCCAACAGAAAAGGCTCAACTACGCCCGATGTGGCAACTGCGACGTAAGGCCCTCTCTGATCAACCGGAACTGATACTACTCCCTCTCTTTGTCCATGGCTGTCCTAGTAATTAACGTCATCAGTACCTTGCTCGATATAAAAATCGTCCACATGGTACTGCGCGGATCTACCTGAGGATGAACCACGCTGATCAAAACAATTATTGGAATCAGAGGAATTTTTAGAACGCTCATTTTGATTCTGAGTAACACCACCACCTCTACCTCGTGAAGCCTGTTGAGGACCACTACAACCTCCTCTAGGTGAATTACCATTATTTTGATCGCGCAAAACCGGACAATCAAATTTCAAATGGCCCTCACCTCTACAGTAGGCGCATTGATTATATCCGAGCATAGATCTCGGCGTGGAGAAGTAATTCCGCGACTGCGACCTAGCGGACTGCGATTGCGATCTATTCCGCTGTTGAGAATCATTTTGATTTGAGCGCGGAGGATACGCTTGCTGTAACAGAACTTTCGTTTTGAGATCTTTCGTCTTTTTATCCGCACGATCATTTTCCTCCTTCTCTCTATTTTCATAGTATTGAGCCGTAGCCAATATCTGAGCAGAGGTAGAAACGGCCCACGAACTCTCTGAATTTTTCAATTTGTTGCTAAGTTCAGGCAACAAATTCGATACGAATTTATCCACGAACAATCTCTGGCCTCCCTCAGTGCCCATATCTTGACCACTGTGATCGATGAATACCTCCTCAAATCTTGTAAAGAAATCGGAGACACTCTCGTCCTTCTTTTGTTTACAAGCAGACAGTTTATCCCAGTTAACTTTCATTGCTGGCATAAGTGTCTTCATAAGGGTAATTATTCTTTGGGGAAGATCAGTAATGAGCTGTTCAGACTTAGCCCCACCAACTTGTCGTACATCAGCCGCTACAAGAGCAGCCCAATCCCCGCCTAACTCGGCTGCGTGATTCTCTTGACGAATTTTCGCCCAAACCGGTTGCGGTACGACATTGCCGAACAACATGTCGATGTCGGCAAGATTCATAATCGTAGCATCCACTAACTGGGACAACTCTTTATAGTCCCCTGCAGGATTTTTACGAGGGTCTGGCAAAGACTGCTTAACCTGCAAAACTTCCGATCGCTTCCATGGAAGGTGTATCCACACTCTCTGGAAGTGTGGCAGGATCGGAGGGTTAGCACCAGAGTTACCTCGCATATACACTGGTGAAACTTCACGCATGGGATACTGACCAGGTGTTGCCATCCATTCCTCAGATTCATCTTTAAACAGTGCACGAGGCATCACAGAGGGACGAAAAGATAGAAGATGCTCGACAGCACGTCGAACATTGCTACCCACAATCATGCCACTCGAAAACTGAAGCTGAAGATCAGTTACAGCGGGCAGTACCTCGTCTACCGCGTCAACTGATATCTCGTCGCGTAACAATTTGCACATTTCTTCAAACACAAATCTCTGTGTTGGCTCATTGAATTGAGAGAAAGTCTCAACAACTATGCGCGGGGGATTTTTAAGGGGATACCTGATCCAAATTCGCGCCATTTTCATTAGCGTATCACGTTCCCTACCGCCAGAAAGCTGACTTCGATGTTGGGGAACATCAGAATCATCAGACCCAAGAAGCGGTCCAAAAGGAGAATAAAGATTAGCGACAGGATTAGGGATGCGTCTTCGAACAGACGGAGAAGAGGAGAAAAGGACAGGGGCAACAACATGAGGACTAAACATAGGAGCAGTAGGAGCAGTAGGAGTAGCCAAAAGAGCAGTATTAGCGGGAACAGCAGACTGAGAAGGTATAGACAGTGGAGCAGTAGGAACAGGAGCAGGTAAAGGGATAGGGACAAAAGGATTCGCAGGAACAGGACCAGCGGCAGGCTGACCAACCGCCGCCGGAACAACAGGTTGAGGAACAGGGGGAACCACAGGCGCTGTGGTATCCTGTGCATACGGAGGTGGCGACTTCAGTAGATAGGACAACAAAGGGTCCTCTACTGCTTCCTCTCCCTTCTCATCAGTACCCGTCGGTAAAGCGGGATAACATTTATCCACTGTCATACGTTGTAATCTATCAAAAACTTCCTTTTCCTTCTCTTCTTTGTCTCGCTGGAACTGCTCTGCATTTCTCATCGTCGTAACGATACCCTCTCTCTTATTACGTTTAAGCTGTTTGATTTCTTTCTGCTTGGCTTCTTTACGCCATAACCGAAAGGAATCGAACATGGCCGGCCTTGCTTTCCTTTTAAACAATTTAGTTTCAAGATTATCTAAAATTGCAATTTCAAAACTACCATGAGGTGGCCAACTAAGGACACCGTCATCTTTAGTGTAGCGAACCCAATCATTGAATGTGATAGGACCCATACCATGGCGACTATATAATTCATAAATTGGAGTTCCAACTGGAGGTATCGGACGTGAGTCCTCCAATTGGGAATCCGCACCACAACCTCTAAAGCAGCTAAACAAAGTACTACGGCCAGGCATCGTGCACACTAACCGAGTTTCACAAACGTCAAGGGTTATCGAATTACGATGTCGTCGCAAAAATGCAAAACCCTCGGTTTTTGACTATTGCAATGGCCAAATAAAACCCAACAACTAAGAACCAAATACTAAGGACCACAAATGCAATGGAACCATGCAACAACTAAGCACCAACAACAACCAAGGACTCTGAGAGCGACCCACAAATACTTAACTGAAAGATCAATGGCGTCACCAGGAAGGCCCGTCTATCGTCTCGCTGTACAGAGGACTACGCCGGGCGCCAAAACAGGTCGACAGTCAGGGCATCAGTCCGTCGCAGCCGTCTGGAGACGGGGATCTTCGCGGGAAAAGTCTTCGGGCCACTTGTTTCGACAACAGGATTGATGAAGCGGTGTGCACCTTCCCTCGGAGATTTCACACGAAGTTCCTCACGATCGTCGGGCTTTGGACCGGTACCGCTGATGCCGCCCCACGTGGGCGCCAACTGAAGGACTGGGTTTTTCTAAGACCCAGCGGTGCCAGGGACAACACCTGAAACCTTCGTGGGTTACCTGTTCCGGCGTACAAATGACAGAGACACGGGACACTTCCTTCGGCGTCAAAGATTCGAGGTTTATTTACTGCAGGGAACACAGAAGTCACAAGAAGTACATAGCATGTAGGTTCAAGGAGACTGCTTCAAATTGTATCTGTGGATCGCTCCTTTTATACGATTCTTCGTCATAAAACAACATAGCAAACAAAAGGTTACAACCCAGTTCCCACAGTAAATTTCATAGGGGGTCGCTTTCATGTATTCAAGGTCCCGGAACATAATTACAGTAGCATCGCCGGTTCCCAACTGTAAAAGTACATCTTCCCACCATTAGTGCATTCCATTCCGGCAGTAAATGAATCAAGGAAGAGTCAGAAACAGGTGCAGAGGAAGACGAGGACAGTCAACAGATTGAAAAGAGTGTAAGGGGGTGCTATCGGAAACACGATTGCAGGGATCAAAGGAGACGTGCCTAATGAATGCACGGCTGCAACAATAGACCGGCACGGCAAGATGAGCCTCGAGCGGGGCCATCTGCCTTGCAGTGTCATCCCCCTTGTCATAAAGACACCCTCAAAGGAACATGTGTCTTCCGCAAGAGTTTGGGAATCCCAGGGTCACGAAGCGGACAGTGTCCGTTCGCTGGCTACTTGAGGGCAAAAAAGAAAATGGATGCCGTATCTAAAATGGAACCCGTGTGTTCAAATGAAGAAACCCACGAAACAAACGAATGGCTTAGGTCAACATAGCGAAAACGCGTACACCCACTAAACTCGCCATTTGCGGTTCATAGATACCAAACTCGACCATATTCGAGCGAGTCGAGAACACCACTTACAATTGTCATGGAACCTCAATGAGGGAGGCGTTGATGGTCCATCCTAGATTGGGTGTGATGGCGGCGGCAGCCCTCTGGAATATGTGCGGTGGGCAGGTGTCCATAGGGGATCCTGAGTGGGTCTTCTCCATGGTAGTTGTGGTTAGTTCGACTGTAGCAGGTTTCCAGGTCATGATGGTTGGCCTATCGGCAGCATTGGGGAGGAGGTGTTGTCAGGAGTAGGTTTGTTGACGAGGGCCTTGATCTTCAGGTGGAAGTATGAGCTGAGCTTGTTGCAGAGTTGCTGGGAATGTGTGATGTCCGTGGCTTCGCTGGGGGGGGGGGGTTGTGAACTGCTGGATGACGTTGAACAGTTCCTAGGCGTTGGTTGC
The DNA here is from genome assembly GCF_964263255.1 of Lissotriton vulgaris. NCBI lineage: Eukaryota > Metazoa > Chordata > Amphibia > Caudata > Salamandridae > Lissotriton > Lissotriton vulgaris. The sequence continues at coordinate 425,862,669 of NC_141685.1, read as the reverse complement.
ATTGGTCTGGCTTATGTCTCTAATGAAGGTTTGTTTGGTGTCCCTTAGGTGCTGGTGATATTCCTTCAGGGCGCTCCTGTGGTTGTTCTGTGCTTCTGTCGTTTTCTGGTTTTGCCAGGATTTCCCTAGGCTTCTGCAGGAGCGTCTAAATTCCTGTAGCTCAGATCACATATCTTAAGGTTGTAAACAGACCCCAGTGGTCACTCTAGACATTGTGAGGGCCTCACATTTCTGATTTGGTCCAGCTGATTTTTATTAACCCTGGGTGGGTAACTCCTCTCCGCCAGTGGAGTTTGCGGAAATGTGCCTACTCTGCACTCCATTGAGATCATGGAGGTAGGCAAAACTCTGCCTCTGTGGCAGAGAAGACTTAGCCGCTCCCTCCGCCCTCCCAAATTCTTTAAAAACATAAAAAGAAGCCACTTACCCGTGTGTCTGCCGCCTCCCCTGCCTGGCGGCTCTCCTTCTTGCTCCTCAGGTCCTACTGTAATTAAAAAAACACTATGTTGTATGTCTTGCGTGTGTATTTGTGTAACGGCTTTAGTATGTTGGGGTGACCGGATTTCCCTTATAAGCACGGGGAGTTAGCATTTCTAAGAATCCATGCGAGTAAGGTACCTGGTCTATCCGATTCTGCATGTGTTTTATGTAAGTAAGTACGATAGTCTATTACATGTAGTTGATCAAGTAATTCTTCATTTTTAATGCGTGCCTCCTGGAGATCTAGTTTTGCCATGGGGTTGTGGGCTGCCCCAGTTTCGAGTGTATGCAGTTTATCTTCAGTGTCCTGTAGGTCTTGGTGGACCTGTTGTTGGGCTCCGGAGGAGGTGCTAATAGCTGTACCTCTCAATACCACCGTAAATGCTTCCCATTCCAATCCTGTTCCAGCATTTTTGGTAAAACAATGGGTTATGGTGGATGCTAGCGTTGTGTGATATACCCCATCCTCTAGGTGGCTGGGATAAAGGTGCTATGTGGGGGCTGGACCCGGGACATTTCCCCATGTGAATGTAGTCTCCAACTCTCTATGATCTGAAATTCTTTTGCCCATTTAGGCAGCTCGGGTAGTCTGTGTAAGGAGCAACAAACTGCATAATATATAATCAATTTGTGTGTGAAGGTCATGTGTATCAGAGTAAAATGAGTATTGTCTCATTTCCTTATTGTGATTATGCCATATATCTGTTATGGTCCAACCCTGTACCCAATTCAGTAATGTTTTAGCTTGGCATATTGATTGGGTCCCAGTTAGCGGCAGGTGGGATCTTTCTAATCCATTGTCTGCAACCGCATTGAGATCGCCCCTAGTATCCAGCCAACATCTGTTATGTTAAGTATGTTATGTTAAGTAATTTCTATACAGCGCCGGTTTACTATCAGGTCTCTTCGTGCTTCTAGGGGGGAGTTTTACAACAAACAGTACATATGAGCTGATGTGAGCGAGTTATTTCATGGTCAGTGCCTCCAAAAACAAGATGGTTTTGAGCTTTTTTCTAAAAGGAAGGAGGGCTGGTTCCCAGCCAGGGATTCGGGTAAGTTGTTCCAGAGCTGTGGTATCACGGTGGAAAAGGCTCTGCCCCCTTTGAGGGTGGAGTGGAAGCGTAGGGTGACCAGGCGACAGGCTACTGAAGAACGGAGAGTCCGAGCAGGGATGTAATTTGTCAGACGGTCCTTGATGTAGGACGGGGCTTGACCTTAAATGGCCTTGTGGGCAATGCAGAGACCCCTGAAAACTGCTCGGTGCCTAATAGGGAGCCAGTGTAGTTTCGCGAGCAGTGGAGAAGCGTGAGACCGTCTTGATAAATCAAAGATAAGGCATGCCGCATCGTTCTGCACAACCTGCAGTCTTCTCGTCAGTTTCCAAGGAAGTCCAATATAAAGGGCATTCCCATAATTCAATCTGCACATTATTGTAGCAGATACAATTGCCTGTAGAGAAGCTGTAGAGAGGAGGGGAACAAGTTTCCTTAAGCACCTTATAAGCCCTGTACAGGTACCAACCACTGCAGACACTTGGTTATTCATTGACTGTTCGGCATCGATTTTAATTCCCAAACTTTTTACCACTGGAACTGGTGTAGGGGCGACTCCCAGCTCTCGTGACCAAAACAGATCACACCATGGGCTATTGGCATGTGGGACAACCAGAATTTCCGTCTTATCTGGATTTATTTTAAGTGAGTTGTCACTCATCCAGCTCACTGTAAAACGAAATACCTCTTGTATGTGTTCCTGAGCTAGACTGCAGTTGTTAATCCGTACAAGGAGCTGGGTATCGTCTGCATAATTGAAGACCTGGCAGTTCAAATGGGCCAGATTCTCCACCAGCGGTTGTAGGTATAAATTGAAGAGCAAAGGGGACAACGCCAAGCCCTGCGGTACACCACAAGTCAGGGAGCCGGAGGTCAAAACCTGAGCACCTAGCTGCAACCTCTGGGTCCGGTTGGACAGGAAGGATTTAAGCCATTTATAGGCGGGTCCCTCTATGCCCATGCTGGCGAGTCGGGACAAGAGGGTTTTATGGCTGACTGTATCAAATGCCGCTGACAGATCTAATAAGATCAGGGCACTCGATACTTTCTTGTCAGCCATGACCCTCAGCTCATCCACAACTAATAGCATCACCAGCCTTGTACTGTGATGAGCTCTAAATCCAGCCTGTCTTGAGTGTAGCAGTCTATGCTCCTCAAAGAAAGTGTTTTAAGAACATGCAGTTCAAGTACCTTAGCTAGATATGGGAGCTGAGAAATTGGCCTGTAGTTTTTAAAGATGGAAGCATCCGCTCCAGGCTTTTTAAGTAAGGGAGTAACTCTAGCCTCTTTCAATGTGGGTGGTAGAGAGCCTGTTTCCAGGGAGGCATTTAATAGCTTAAGAATATGGCCTCCTAGACTAGGGGCAGCCAGTTGAAAGATTCTCGGAGGACAGGGATCTGCTGGAGAACCTGATTTCACACGGTGCATCAGGGGTAGAGAGATTGAACGTCCAGAAGGGGCATTTTCGTGAGACGGGCCTCCGGAAATGGGGGTCTATTAATTGAGGGCTAGAGCCCTGATTAATTGAGGAATTCTCTAAGTCTAATAAGGTGTTATGGACCTTTTGAAGAAAGAAGTCCTAAAAGGCATTGCAGTCTGTAGGGGGGACTGATACCTTAGCCTCTGCTTTTTGGCTAAGTTCTTTCAAGATTTTGAAGGATTCTTTCTGCTTATTTTCGTCTAGCTGGAATCTGCCCACATAATATTCAGCCTTTCTTGCTGTGATGGCGTTTTTATAGGAGGAGAATATAACTGACCAATTGGCTAAGCATGGGCGAATTTTGCGAATCTCGCGTTCGCGAATTTTGCGGACTTGCGAACTCGCAATCCGCAAAATCCGCGAATTCTCGCGAATTTGCGGATTTTTTTTGTGTTCGCGCGGGTTTCTGCCAGTTCGCGAGGGTTTTGTACAATTTCGCAAACGCGAACTTACCTGTCGGGTCGCAAGTTTTGCGAACTTGTTGTTTCTACGTGTCCAGCCTGTTTGGGACACTCTTCTTCATCACTGCCACCCTCTGTCACCACTGCCACTCTCTGACTACTCATGCCACCCTCTGGCCCACCCATGCCACCCTCTGTTTCATCACAGCACCCTCTGGTTGTCCAGTGTACATTATTGTGGCAAGGCAAAGCACACCTTCCCTGCCTCAAGTGACCTGAATTAATTTGGGGCTGATTAATGTGTCACAGAATATTTTTTTAGCTGGCACCTGCTTCCTTAGTGCTTCCTGATTAGTGATCTTTTGCACTTGCTAAGTGCTTTCATTGTTGCAAAATTAGTTACAACACCTGCCCTGCCCCAACTGACAATAATGAATTAGGGGCTGATTAATGTGTCACTGGATTTGAACTTCCAGCCTGGCTCCTGCTTGTCTCCCTTAGCTGTAATTCAGGACCTTTGTGGCATATGTGTAACTATTCTGAGGGTCAGAGCAGGGTCACACAATAGTTGCAAGTAGGCAACTGAACTCTGGAGGGGCCCCTCAGGAAGCACTACAGGAAATGGCTACTAATGATGAGCTTGAACTTTTGAACCTGGTAAGTAGTTTCAGTTTTGCTAAGATCGTATTTCTGCAATTTAGCGCTTATTCGCAGGGCGCGAAATTGAACTGGGAAACCGCGAACTCACGCGAACAGTGCGAGCAAGCCATAAAATCCGCTGCTCGGGGATTTGCGGATTTTGCGGGAAATTCGCGAATCTCGCGGATTGCGAATTTACCAGAAATCCGCAAAATCCGCGAGCGGAACAGATTTTCCGCCCATACTTACAATTGGCCAATACTGCATTAACTCTGGCATAAAATGGTTCCTGATCTGAATTAGGGGCATACAGACTTCCTACCATGATTGGGCTCCCATCCAGTGTATCTCGAATCCGGATATATCGACCCCCTTTATCTATCTGTTTTTCTACTAATTCGAACCGGACCCCAGATCGTAGCCAGATGGACACCCCGAGCAAAAGCAGACAAAGCAGTATTATACAATTGCCCTCTCCATTTCTTGTGAAGTTTGTTGGCTTACAGTAGGGTTAGGTGTGTATGCTTTAAAAACACTATTAGTGCTTTTAGTCGGATCAATTGGGTATGTATTCTATGCCGTTTGTGGGGCAAACCCATTCCCCTAATGTTCCATGTGAGGCAAGTATAGGGTTGTGCCTTATCAGATCTAGCCATCAAGATATATGGGGATAAACCTGGTAAAGAAAGATTTCCGTAAAGTCCGGCCCCCAGCAACCCAATCAAACACCCCAATACCCGGTATAACTGTAAAATTTGGTGTGACCAATCTGTAATAACAATACTTTATAAATCAAAACATTTAACATTTGCTACTGCATTGGGGGTCATGGCTAAAAGTGACTTGGGGAGCCACCAGCACTCCAAAAGATACCCTCCCTCAAGCGCAGTAGACGGGGGAACCGCCAGACCCCGTCCCAGGGGACCCACCACCCACGCCTTAAGTCAATGTTCAATTCTATGAGAGAACGGTGAAGAGCAGACACCCGCCCTAATCGGATGACTAGTAATATTACTCTGTCACACAAGGAGTGCACAAGGTACCTACATGACAATCTTACCTCCTCTGACGGGAGACCCAAGATCGCTTCTTCCAGCGGTATTTATATTACCTGCACAGTGCAGTCCAAGTGGTCCACTGTGGTGTTGTAATCAAGTCCATTTCAATTGAGCTTACTGTAGTCTCTTAATTAAAGAGTGCACTCCCTGCATGTGAAGACAGCGAGGAAAACAGCAGTGGACTATGGTCTGGTTCCGTTTGAGCCACATCTCGTAGATGATTTGTCACCTGTGACTGTTCTTGTTTCTCTGAAGGTTGCAGTGCAAATATTAGCCCTTCTCTGCTCTTCCAGTGCCTTGCAGGTGTTGGAGGTGTTGGAGCTGTGTCTTCATCATATTGCTTAGATTTTAATTGTTGTCGCAGTGTTTGCAGCTGCCTGGATTGCGTCTTCTCTGATCGCCGTAGAGCTGAGTTAATAGGAAGCTCCGGGAAAGGGTGTTCGATCCACTCCCAGGCTTCCGTCGGGGTATCAAATAAGTTGCTTTTTCCCTCATTTATTATTTTGAGTTTTGCTGAAAATACAAGGGCATATTTCAGATCTAATTTCTTTAGATGTTACTTAACTCCATGGTATTGTGCCTTCTGCTTCTGCACTTGAAGTGTGTAGTCAGGAAAAAAGGAAAAGCTTGTATTGCCTTTTGTGATTGGTGCTTTTTCCCTCGCACCTTGCAGTATATTGTCACGGTCTCTGTATTTAAGCACTCTGGCAACAACAGGTCGGGGGGCATACCTGGTATTCTTCTACGCGTAGGAACCCTATGGGCTCTTTCGATGTAAATAGTGTCAGTCGGGCGTCCCGGTGGCATAAGTGATTTGGGCCAGGCTTCTATGTACCATTAACACACAAGTGACTAGGTAGGTTCTTCAGTACTTAATTACTAGACTAAACTTGGACTGTCAATTCCAAGTGTAGATGATTTATTTCAGTTATATCTTGAATATTCTGCAAATACTCAAAGAAGAATTATACATGTCATAAAAAAACACACAGATTTGTCAGTGCAACAAAAATAACAATACGGACCATGAACAACGTATCTAATATTATAGTCATATAAAACAATGTTTAAATTTTTACAAAAATCCACAGTGCTTTTACCTAAAGCATGTGCATTACATAGACACTCTTCATGTTGTCAACTTCCTCATAATATTTAGAGGGTACCAGTCCTTATGTTAAACAAATAGTGGGTCAGGCGGACTTGTGCAGGAATGTAGCATAGTGACTGCTATTACAATGTCACTGTGTCTGTGAAATTCCCTGATTGCTACACTCTCTGTTTTCTGACAGTGTTGACCACTAATAAATGACCGCACCATGGATTGCAACACATCACAGCAAAACTTCACATAACAGCAGGTACCAAAGTTGGGGTAAAAGCTACATGATAAAATTTAGCATGAACATGAGGGTTTCAATTTTAAACTTCACTGATACCACACTTTTTTCACATTTCCCCTTATAGTCAAAGTCCTTCCAGTCCACGTCCTGAGGAGAACCCTAGAACAAGGTAGGGTTCGAAATGTGTTGGCAATTGGGCTGAAGCCAATCTCAGTAGGGGCGCACACAGGAATTGGTCAAAAGAAATTACTTCCCAGTGGACTCACAATCTCTTGTACTAATTCGGTGCTTCTAGCCCAGGACTCAGGCAGGGCAAATTGAACTGTGAAAAGTGCGCCTGACCCCCTATTTTTTTAATATAGGAACTGGTACCCTCTAAATATTATGAGGAAGTTGACAACATAAAGAGTGTCAATTAATGCACATGCTTTAGGTGAAAGCTCTGTGGTTTTTTGTAAAAATGTAAAAATTGTTTAGTATGACTATAATGTTAGATACGTTGTTCATGGTCCGTATTGGTATTGGTATTTTTGTTGCACTGACAAATCTGTGTGGTTTTTATGACATGTATAATTCTTCCTTGAATATGTGCAGAACATTCAAGAATTATGCGAAATAAATCACGTACACTTGGAATTGACGTTCAAGTTTAGTCTAGTAATTAAGTACCGAAGAACCTACCTTGTTACTTGTGTGTTAATGATATGAGAGTGGTCCTGGCCAGGTAGTGATAGGACCCAAGCCTCTTTTTGGTTAGGCTTCTATGTACAGCGCTGCATTTTGACGATCTGTGTTTTCTGGCAGGCCAATAATATGCACGTTATTTCTATGTGATCTTCCTTCTGCATCTTCTATCCTCTCCCTTAGGCTTACAATCTGGTGTTGCATCCGTTCCAGTTCACTCAAGTGTTCTTTTTGTTTTGGGAGCAATTCCTGAACTTCCGTTTTGTTGGCAGTCACCTTTTCGGCAAGTTTCTTGTAGTCATCACCAATTATAGCAATGTCTGCCGTGAGGGAACCAAGTTGCTGCTCCATCAACATACGTGACTGTCGAAATTCTTGTAGGATGAGATCCAGTTTGTCCGGCTCTGTGCCCTCCGCAGTGGGGGGCACCATCTCTGCGGAAGAGTTGGTCAATCAAGGCTGTTATGTTCTTCTGTATCTCAATTCCTGCCTTTCATGCATCCCATTTTGTCACGGGTATCATGTCGAGTCAGCCGTGAAATTATAGAGCTGTTATATTCCTATGTTTAGTGTCCGTACCACATCTCCTTCACGGTTACACTTAACTTCTCCTAAGGACCTTCCGAGAGGCTAGTATTTGTTTCACCTATGTCTAATGCTTGCCATAGTAGTAATCTTTCTCGGCTCCTCCAGTAAGGGTGTTATAAGTGCGACTGCTCTGAGATATGGACCCTTTGGAAGTGCCGGTCTCGCTGCAGCGATCCACCACCCTGGAACAGGAAACGTCCAGGCTCCAAGAGATCTATGCCATTTACCACCAGGTCAAGCGCAAAGGGTACGTTCCCTGCAATTTCTTAATTATTACCAGCTCTAATCGGTTTGTGCTGTGTCTGCTAGTAGAGCTCCAATGGTGAGAAGACCCCCATGCTCGGCCTGTCGCAGCCAAGTATCTCTGTGTCACACTCCTCATGTGTTATGTAGTCCTCAATCATATGGTACTGGTGAGAGTCAGCCGTCTTTCCCATAGCAAATTAAATTGGTCCCGCTGCAATGCTATGAGCTGCTTACTTCAGTGCTCAGTTCCGGTCAGGGTCCCTGTGGCCAGCCCAAGGCATTGACCGCCCGCCCGAAACCAGGAATTGGCAAGTATATCACAGTTCTTAGTTAGGTCTGCGTTGCCACAAATTCCATACCTGGTAAACAATTCCCAGTCTGTTGCTCACAGGCACCACTGCACTCGATGGGGGCCAGAGGCCTTCACTCAGGCTGGAACTACTGGGTCTGGTGCTCCACTCGATTGAGTTGTTTGCCCCGTTGGGGCAGTATCAGACCCAGTCTACAGCCCCACAGCGCGCTCAAGGAAAATCACAGGCCCCAGCGTGACTGGTATTCTGGCGCCTTATACGGTTCTTCAACTGAGCCCAGGAATAGCCGTGCACTTCACTTTATGGGATCCACTTCTGACACGGGCCCTCTGGATCCATTAGACTCAGGGAGAACCCGGAGCACTTTTCATATCACGGGCCGCTCCAGGGCATTGGATCGAGTCCAGAGTGCTCTCTCACTAGGATCACAGCAGGTCTCACAGTCGGCAGATGGACCTGCTGTAGGTGCTACTGATCCACGTGCCGCTCAGCTGCCACTCCTCCGGCATTCTCCAAGCCCAGAGGCCGCCAAATGTAGCGCATCGTGGCTCACCCCGTTTTCGATCTTGTTGGGTGTACGGTGGGGCAGAATGCTCCCTCTGCATGTGGAATAGTGAAGGGGATGGCCGTAATTCACTCAGGCTCACACAGCAGGTCCGGCTCAGCGTATCTTCCGCCGTCAGGAGAATTCGAGGGCCACCATCTTCCCTTGAGCCGTGTCACTTTGCACTTTCCCCACAGCAGGGTCTCACCCCGGATCAGCGTTGTTCCATCACAGATATTGAATCCACCACGTCTCCACTGCCTCCCGCAGCAGTTTTGGGGATCGGATGCCGCCCCTGCTGGTTTATTGTGGAGCAGCTGGAGGTTCCTGGGCCGGAAGCTCAGTGATCACACAGTTGCCATGCTCAGCGGTTAGCCACGCCCCCGCAGCTTTGGTCATTTTAGACAAATTTTACCAATGCCCTCCTTCAACTTGTACAGCATTTTCCTGCCAATTTTACAACTTTGACATGCTTACCATATTTGCTTTCACCGATTTTCACATGTACAGATGACTTTATTTGGACCATTTATCCAATAGTTCGAATAGGCATCTTAACTCCTTTCTTGGCATCAAACCACTCCTATTGTTTGGTTTGGGTCACAAACATGTTTTCATTCACACTGGACATCAACTCCATGAAATTAGAATCAGATTTCAACCACCTTGACATCTACCCAGGTCTATAAGAGGTGTGGTCCTGTAGAACCAAATCATGCTGCTTAGCACTTGACTCACATCATGTTTCCCAGCTTTGGCCCACTTGACACACTCCTCTAATACACAATTCATTCTCTCACCAAGGTCATTGGTTTGAGGATGATATAGGGAACTCTTCAAATGTCTGACTCCAGAAAGGACTCAGACTCACTGCTCACAAATAGTTTCCCATTGTCAGAAATGACCGCTGCCGGAAACCCTTTTCTCATGAACATATCTGCTTTCCTTTCTTTGTTAGTCCAAGGGTGAGGATATCCGTAGTCTACCCCTCACGTAGACACAGCCCGTCGCCATAAAATGTAGTAAATTACACAATCCAGAGATGTGATTCAGAAGGGTTTATTCTGAATTGGTATCCTCAGCACAGCAGTCCAGCTCTCAGCGCTGCCAAACAGTAATGACTGCTACATAGAACACACTCAATAAAGCACTCTAGATTCTGTCTGGACATTACAGCTCACATGCTAAGCAATATGAAAAGTACTATTTAACTTCACTTAACTCTACATTATCCTTGAGGAACTCAGGGATGACCTTTGTGTTGGCAATCCTTGACAAGCCTGATTTCCGGCCACTTGGAAACATAATCCATGAGAAACAGAATATACTTTGAATACCCAGACGAATATCATAAAGTCCCATAACATCAATCCCTGCCTTCAACCACGGACCATCATGACACTCAATAGGGAGCAAGGGAGGAGTAAAAACCTTGAGGCTCTTGCCTGATGCACCACACACACAACCATCACAGACCAACTAGTTGACCTCTGTGTCCATTACGGGCCACCACAAGGTATCACGGATGCATTTTTTGGTAAGGGTGGCACCCAGGTGTCCTTCATGAGCTTTCTTTTTTTTTTTTTTTAAATTTTTGGAAACCTTTATTCGTGCTTCTTAGAAAATACAAATAGTGGCCTACAACCGGCAGGCCGGCCACAAAACTGTTGAGCACAGGTGCATACAATACAAGGCGCGATAGTACATTGATATCAATTAACAAATAGTCAGCAGTTACACTGTAAATCACGTGCCTCCGCGCCTCAGGAATATCGAAGGTCAATTTTAAAGTTTCATTGCTACTAATAAGGACCAACTATTATATTTTAATGAAAATAGAAGATAAACGAAAAGGAAAAAAGGGAAGAGCGGGGTCCGCGTAGACGTGAGATAGCAATATCGACTGGAACCCGCACAGCCCAGCGGTTCGAGAACAAGTCCGTCACCAGGCGGCAAGATGGCAAAGTGCAACAAGGATAGTAGACCTGTGGTCCATCAGTACCTACCACCACCCGCCCGCCGGCAACGTCGACGCGGACCCAAAGCAGGAGAGAAGAAGTAAATTAAAGAGAAAAAACAAGGCACCATAGAAACTTAAAGAAATAAAACCCCATCCCTCAACCCCCACCCTATACGCATGCAAAGGCTACGGCCTACCCCCCCCAGCAGCGCACCTGTCGCCCCATAAACCCGAAATTTAGAAAGAGACCAGAGAAAGAGAAAGAAGATAAAAGGACACCTTAGATACAGGGAGCAAGAAAGGAGAACCCAGTCTAAAAACTCCCACAAAAAACCTAACCCCGGAGGAGGGCCATTATGTTCGTGCCACAGACTCCACTACCCGCCCCAGATTCACAACGGAGCAACCACATCAAGCATATACAAAAGCCGCCATCTCCAATAAGAAATAAGTCTCAGTCAGAGCCCCCGTGTGTGTCCAGATAGTATAACAATCCGAGTCCCTCCCAACCGATCAAAACAGTACAAGACCACCACCAGCACCCATTGTCCCCGGACCCCCTGCCCGAGAATACGTCCCCCACATTAGGAAAAGGCAGAATCAGGTACATTTTCCCCCGTAGGCCGATCAGGTATGAAATCAAAAATCAATCATAAGCAACAGTTATCCCCAGATCCCAGCCTGCAAAAAACAACCACCCCAGTAAGCGGGTCCAAAAAGAACTGCCCCATAGTCACAGCCTGTAGAGGATAAGGATCGTGAAGATGAGCACATACAGAGGCACAGGATAGCGTCCCAGGTGGGTCTTCGTCAGCCAAAATGGAAAAGGACAGCGTAATAACGGGCAGTTCGGGGGAGCACAATCAAGAGGAAAGCGTACCATCATGACGCAGGCAATCCGGCACATCGTGCAAGCACAGTTCCAAAGGGTGCAATAATAAAGCCAGTCCGAGTCAGGTCCCGTCAGCCAGTGTGTAAAAAACAATGGTCAAACTCCTTCAGCCCTGGCCGGATCTTGACTGTCTCTCCAGAAATGGCCGACGGGGGAGGTCCGGTGCAAACAATGGAGAAAAGTAAAATGGCCACCGCTGATGAAGAAGGAGAAGGCAGAAACAAAATGGGCGCCTCCAATCACTTTCGATGCTGCCGGTGAACAAAATGAGCACCCCAAAACACAAGAAGCGAATGCCACCCCACCGCCTGACAAAAGATCTCCACAAGACTGCAGAGTCAAAGGGGGCCAGTACGTGCGAAGACAAAGTCTGATACACTAACCTCACCGATGACAAAGTTGCAATGTCCGACTGGGGGGGAAACATTGTAGCACCACTGAGGATGTCGACCTGCCGTTGAGAAATAAATTGGAAGCCGGGGAAATGCAACAACTCCCCGCATGCATTCTGTGCCCCTGTGTCTCCCGCGGGGACCGGCAGCGGCAAGCCAGCACAATCCTTATAGTTGGTCGGCCTCCCGGGTCTCTTAAGAAGGACATCGTCGAGTCGGTTACCCATCCGTGCGAAGGAGGCTTGCCAGTCCCGGCGGAGCTCGGCTAGTGCGGCAAGAACAGTCCCGCACGTCGGCTCCGAGTTCAGGCTCTCAGGTTCCGCAGCAGGGGACGGTGTTGGTAGCATTGCCTCCAGGTCAGCGGTGTGCGGGGCGGCCCAGTCACGACATCGGACAACCCCAGCCAGCTCAGGGGAAGCAGCCGCCATCGCTCCCTCCCCGGAATGGACACACGAAGAAGGGGCTAAGCACGGCATGGTGGCATCGCAAAGCGGGTCGCCGTCACAGACACCGCTCATGGCTCTGGAGCGCCGCACGGGAGGCATCATTGCCGGTCCGCCGCTAGAAGAGGCAGTCCCAGGGCCGAGCAGCAGGTAGGAGGCAGTCGTCGGTGCAGCGCCGATCAGCGGAGAGGAGACAAGCAGAGCACCGACCCAAGGATTCGGTGGTCACCTAGGCTTGCGACGATATCTCCGGAACTGCAGCTCGCAGGGATCTCGGAGGCACACGGGGGGGCTCAGCGCAAACACAGCGTCACATTGTTGTAGTCCAAATGCAGGATAGAAGGCAGGATAGGAGCGCTGGGCATGCAGGCTCGCGGAGCCGAGACACGGCACGTCCGTTCAGGTCGCCATCTTGGCTCCTCCTTCATGAGCTTTCTTAATTATATTTGTTCTGAACACAAGTGGAGGAATCAGCTTTTCCCCTCTATAGAGCAAACCATCCTCTATAGAAATTTCACTCTCCACCTTGCAGAAGGGTTGCAAGAGAGGAGATAGTACATTTTTCATTGGCCAGCCCTTCTTCACTAAAGCACACACATCTTGTAATACAGAATCATCAAGAAATGCAGGCATCCATTCTTCTTTAGAACACACTTTTAATTCTGGAATTCCCAATGTGGCAACTAGGCTGTCCTAACAGTCTTCAACGACCAGATTGTTAAACTTGATTTCATCTTGTTTGTTCTTTTCCCACAGGGAAACGGGAAAGTCTGCTCTAAAGTTTCTTCCCCTGAGATGTGTTTACGTTAAATTGATACTGCAAGGGTTTTGTAACCATCCTTAATATCCTGGGTGTACAACATTTGCTCATGCTCTCCCCCAAAACGTTTACCAGAGGTTTGTGGTCAGTTTGTAAACCTCACACCCTTTTTGAGGAGTGCACTAATAGGGTGAACTACAGTGTCAAAATCAGGGATGAATCTGCTGCAATATTCACATAACACCAACAAAGACTTCACACCACATTTACCAGAAAGAACCGGTGCTTTGACAATAGCCTCCAGTAAACCAGGTTTAGGACTGACTCCTTCCTGAGTGACAACATGTTCCTTGAACAGTGTCAAAACTTTGTGGAGAATGCGATCATGGGAGGATGTATTTTAGGCAAAGACTGAAATGTCATATTGGAACACAAGAATGCCATCCATAATCCATTGTGCTCTGCACGCGTGGGTTCGCATCCCATCCTCGCCTGGTTGAGAAAATGATAATTCTGTTTGTGATAATAGTCATATGGCTGAGATACCCGCCACCCCCTCTCAACACAATCCCCAAGGATGGGAAACCGGAAACAGTTCTGAAGTTTTTGGAGACGGGAGGGAGTGACCCTCCCGGGCCGTATTTATTAAAATATGAAACAAAATTAAAACATTAAAATAAACAGTTTCATATTATGTACAATTTCATTACCACATTGCGATGTTTGGCTAACCTTAACACATCCTCTAGTACAAAGGTTCTCCTAACTAACATCCTACCAAACATTTACTTAACTTTTGAAATTGTACATCCTAACGTTTAAGGGCCAACGGCAAGGTCGTAACCGGTGTCAAGATCCCTAACCCAGACATATCCCCCTCACTTGAGAGGGGCGGCACGGAGGCATACCTCAAGTGCAACTACCAATTTCCCTGGACTTGACGGGGGCCCCAATAAAACTCGACGCCACTTAAAGGTCGTACGAGGACTCGTGTGAGGTATCTAGAAGGTAGCGTAGACCCCCCCCCAAACCCCACACAACTTACCACATCTGCCGTCGCAGACGTCCTGGCCCCGGGAAATTCCCCAGGAGGGGGCTGTAACCCCTCCTACCCATGAAGGGGCCTTGACCGCCTTCCCTTTCCTTTCGGCGACCCATCCTTAGAAGGGACCGCCTCCCCGTTGAGGGGCCAATGGCCACCTCCCCCGAGCGCCCCCATCCGTAATGGGTGACGCCCACTCATAGGGATCTTCCAATTAGTGCTCACCGATCATGACCTTACCGCCCGACCAAAATAAATACGACAATGAGAACTAAATAACTAAAGACTAAATATAACAGACAGTATCAACAACAACTTTATTCAAAGCATGTTTACTGATGAACACTAAAGCACAATTACTTTATTTGCAAAACATAACACAAATCGATCATTCTTTATTGCATACTCAAAACCTTCACGATAGTACCACAACCTGTAAACGAAAATCAGAATTATCCATCAAACTTTATTCAAAACCACCGCTGTCTTCAGGGGCTGGTGGGTGGGTCAAAATTGGCTCTTCGTTCCGTCTCGAGCTCACGTGCAGCGAGGAGGGCAGCTTCAGAGCACAGGAACAAGAGGATGCTTTCTGGTCTTGTTCCTCCTTTTATCCGTCTTCAGGGCGGGCGTAAACCCGCCCCTGCCTGCCCCAAGGGCGTGGCCAGCCGCTTCAGTGTCTAGGCCAACCCACTCTAGGGCGGGAAAAAGGCGCGCCCCGGCTACGCCGCTTCGGGCATACCAGCCGAGACTCGCCTCCCGCCCAAGATGGCTTCCCGGGGGGATCGTGGTACTCTGCCATACGTTCGGGGGGACCGATTGGTCGCCCCTTTCCATATGGCTGAGATACCCGCCACCCCCTCTCAACACAATCCCCAAGGATGGGAAACCGGAAACAGTTCTGAAGTTTTTGGAGACGGGAGGGAGTGACCCTCCCGGGCCGTATTTATTAAAATATGAAACAAAATTAAAACATTAAAATAAACAGTTTCATATTATGTACAATTTCATTACCACATTGCGATGTTTGGCTAACCTTAACATATCCTCTAGTACAAAGGTTCTCCTAGCCGAACTAACATCCTACCAAACATTTACTTAACTTTTGAAATTGTACATCCTAACGTTTAAGGGCCAACGGCAAGGTCGTAACCGGTGTCAAGATCCCTAACCCAGACATATCCCCCTCACTTGAGAGGGGCGGCACGGAGGCATACCTGAAGTGCAACTACCAATTTCCCTGGACTTGACGGGGGCCCCAATAAAACTCGACGCCACTTAAAGGTCGTACGAGGACTCGTGTGAGGTATCTAGAAGGTAGCGTAGACCCCCCCCCAAACCCCACACAACTTACCACATCTGCCGTCGCAGATGTCCTGGCCCCGGGAAATTCCCCAGGAGGGGGCTGTAACCCCTCCTACCCATGAAGGGGCCTTGACCGCCTTCCCTTTCCTTTCGGCGACCCATCCTTAGAAGGGACCGCCTCCCCGTTGAGGGGCCAATGGCCACCTCCCCCGAGCGCCCCCATCCGTAATGGGTGACGCCCACTCATAGGGATCTTCCAATTAGTGCTCACCGATCATGACCTTACCGCCACAGGTCCGGATAGTTGACCGGCTATCCGGACCCCCCACCACACTCCTACCTAAAGGTCATGTTTAACGTCTTCAGCCAAGCTATGAAGTCTCCTATGAGTAACTCATTCCCCATCCGAGACAAATGAACACCATCCCCCAAGTACATACTGTCATCATTAATACATCCATGCGCGATAGAATGCAGTGCATTGGAACGGAACAACCTACTTACTTTGTTATTAATTTGTCTCACAGAGTGATTTAAAGCAGAAACCGAAAAAGCCCCCCGCCACACTTTTCGTGGGATCATATGGGACCACGCAATTGTGCACCCTGGAACTCTCCTCGCTAACCAACTTACAGTGGAAAGCATCGCTTCCAGGAGAAGTCGTCTACCAGTGGTGACCAAATCATTGCCCCCAAGATGTACTATGACTACAGACGGCGGTGACCTCGTCCGCCCTAGCAAACCCTCGAAAAATGATTGAAACTGGTCAATACAGAGACCGCCCTTTCCGTAGAAGGACACACTGTACCCGTATTCCCCAGCCACGTGCACCATGTCACCTGCGTTGAATACGTCCGCGGCACGCCTCACGTATGAGTGGCCCACGACCCACACCTCCTTTTTAACAGCCGGTGATGTCTGACCGCTGGCCCGGTGTTGGGTCGACTGCATAGTCCGCCCCGCCTCGTAGGCTTGCGTAACTGAAAACCAAACAAAAACAAGAAGCGTGAGTACATCATTACAGCTTCACAACATGTGCAAACGCACATACCTTTTATAACAATTGGAGGACCAACGCCCCACACGTTTAACTTGTTCCACATTCAGACCCCTGGCTGTAGCCTCTGTAGCAGCCCCTATCCGAAAGGAATGGGTCCCAAATTCGCCCGGGTTCAAGCCCGCAGCTGTAATCGACATCGCAAGCACCCGCTGAAACTGAAACCTTGTCAGTGGGGTGGCGTCCGCGTGTCTCAACAAGGCCCCCCCCCATGATGCCACCCTTCGTGTTAAATAATCCTCTAAACACTTCACTGGGCACATGGACGACCCGGGAATCCTGCGTATAATCACGCATTCACCCATCCCACTCTGATCGGTCTTGGACCTTACGAACGAGACAGTCACCGTCTCCCCTCTGATCTGAACGTGCTCTGCGCACAGTCCTCCCGTCACATCCTGCTTGTTCCTTGCCACTAATTCGCTTACCCGCATAGCTCCATGAAATGCCAGCGTAAAAGCGGCTCGGAATAACACTGTCTCAAACTGAGACGAACATGTTGTAGGGAGTCTGGATAATAACTGGGCCAACCTATCCAAACCTATCGGGCGCCTCTCATCTACTCTGCGACCCTCAAGGCGTTGCCACCCACGTAGCGCTTTTTGCACAACGAAAGACGCTGTCGGGTCCTGGATCCCATGAGCCCTAGCAACAAAGGAAATGGCAGCCCGATGCCTCTGGGCCGTGGCCACCGTTTTCCCTGCCAGATGTAATGACATCAGAAAGTTCACTACCCCTTCCTCCTGGCCCCAAAGCCCCTCTCTCGCAGTCCCCAAAAAGGCTAAATAGGACCGGAACGCCCCTTCATATGCCTTCCTCGTCCTGGGTGCTAAACTCTCTCCCACGAGGTTACGAAGTTCGGGGCACCGAGAGACCAGAGAGCTTCGGGAAAGGGTGCCGGCTCCGGGTCCGCTGTGGGAAGAAAACCCCAGAAGGCCTGCATACGAAAACGAGAAAGGGCATCAGCCGCCTGGTTCATTACCCCCGGGACATGTCTTGCTTTGAATAACACATTCAATTGCATACACAGTAATACGATTTCCTTGAGCAGTCTCAAAACCCATTTGCATCGTGCTGCCTGGCTATTGATACACTCAACCACAGTCATATTGTCAGACCAAAATACCACAGAGTGATCTCTGAACCCTTCGGGCCACGTTCTCAGGGCCACAAAAATGGGGAAAAGTTCCAGGAAAGCAATGTTACTTGTCAGTCCACTGTT
The DNA here is from genome assembly GCF_964263255.1 of Lissotriton vulgaris. Classification (NCBI taxonomy): domain Eukaryota; kingdom Metazoa; phylum Chordata; class Amphibia; order Caudata; family Salamandridae; genus Lissotriton; species Lissotriton vulgaris. Next base: position 425,844,773 of record NC_141685.1, on the reverse strand, counting down.
ATGCCACCATACCGGCCATTTTTGTGCAGACCATCGAGTGCCGAAAATGGCACCAAAACCCATGCTCCCTGCCGAATCTGTCCACAGCCCCAGCTCCTCAGAGGACACGGCCGGTTTGTTCCAGACGACTCGACCATTGAAATCCGCCAGAAATGCCAACCAAATGCGCATGTCCTGGCGGACCTCTGCCGAGAGCCTTGTGCGATGATGGCCCTCCTTCAGTCCAACCATGGCTTGAGCGATCGAACGGGAAAAGGGGCGGGCCATTGGTATAACTCTTAGGGCGAAATTCAACTGACCCACTAACTGCTGTAATTGATGCAGCTTAACCTTAGATTCACTCATACACATTTGCAGGGATGCCCTGAACTTTAACACTTTATCACTTGGTAAACGGAAACAACCTTCTCCGGAGTCTAACTCGATCCCCAGAAACTCGAGGCAAGTCGAAGGACCCACCGTCTTACCTGGTGCCAATGGAACGCCAAATTGATTCATTAAAACACAAAATGCAGCCAAAGCTTGCCCACATTCCGGATCCCCGGCTGCCCCCAGGAACAAAAAATCATCGAGATAATGCATCACATGTTGAAAACCCGTCTTCTTAGTGAAGACCCATTGTAGGAAACTACTGAATTTCTCGAAATAGGCACAAGAAATCGAGCATCCCATCGGCATACACCTATCCATGTAATACTGACCCTGAAACATGAAACCCAGGAGACGCTGATCGTCTGGATGTACCGGGAGCAACCGGAACGCTGACTCAATATCAGATTTTGCCATCAGCGCACCGGGCCCCAGGCGATTCAAAATGGCCACGGCCTCATCGAAAGATGCGTACCGTACCGAACACATTTCTGGGTCTATCGCTTTGTTTACGGAAAGACCACGTGGAGCTGACAAATTATGTATCAGCCGAAACTCACCCGGGTCCTTCTTGGGGACCACTCCTAAAGGCGAACAAACAAAATTAGCCACCGGGGGTACACTAAACGGACCGGCGACTCGACCTCGAGTAACCTCCTTCCGGATCTTTTCCTGTACCACGGACGTATGCTGCAAGACCGATATCTGATTTTTGCATTTTTCCACACCCTGAAAGTTCCCCACTGGGATGCGGAAACCATATGAAAACCCGTTCCGCAACACCCCAGCAGAAGCACGATCCGGGTATTCACTGAGCCAGGGAATCATTGCCAAGGTATCAATCGGGGTAGGTAAAGGCGCCCCTCGGACTATGTTAGACCTGTTTGGCACCTCCTCTACCCCCGTTATCACCCGTTTTGGCTCTGCACGTGGACTCAGGATGGGATGATTGCCCACACCCACTACATTCGTGTTTAAATTTGCACGATCCCTGGGGCCTAGTACATTTACCCCTGTTAAAATTCCAACAAACCCCCTTTTTACCTGTATTACCGGTAGGCCTCGAGTGATTGTCGGTACCCGTACCTGATCGAAAAGGCGTCCCCGCATACTGACGGGAGGATACGCCCACATTACTCCCTACTAATGGCACTTTCAACATACCAGTCTCCTTCATTTTGGACCAGGACACAGAATCATAACAATCCCAAGTTAAGTTTTTATCATGTTCTTTTGCTTTTCTAAAAAGATTATCATAGCAAAACCAATGATTACCCTCGTGTGATACCGAGTACCCCATGATCCGTGACTGATAACTCGGCAATTCGGGTAGCAATTCGGGCCTCCGTTCTCCCAAGATCGATGTGAAAATCCCCCATGCCTTGCCCCAATTGCCAATGTTTTCATTAACCTTAAAGGCGGCCATCTTTGCGCGCCAAACACTCGGATGCATGAGATCCTTCTGACTTTTAACATGCTCCATCTCATAATGATCAGTAAGCAACGAGAAGATGTTTACATATTCCCCCGCCCATATCTTTTCTTTAATAGCTAAAGGAACATGCTGACCCAACCTCTCCCTTCGAGAGGGTGCCGACTCTTCCCTCGCAATCGGCAATGGCCGCTTACCTGAACTGGACGCTGTCTCTGCGACTAAAACCGTCCCCTGAGGCTTCTCTACGGCCGCGGCCGGCGTGGGCACCCTCGCTGCTCCACGAGTTTCCCGCAGTTGCTTCATCAACACCTGTGCGTCGACAGCCGTGGCGCCCTCGCTACTTTTACCCAACCACGCTGCTACTTGTGCTGCCAGCTCGGGCGGCATATCTTCCCCGGACACGGGGGTGACCACCACGGGAATCGGATTCCCTTCCTCCGGCACAGGAGTGGGTGCTTCGAGCGGGACCCTGGGACCCGGGGTATCACCCCCAGCTGCTCCTCTCCTGGGCCTCTTGCCTTTTCCTCCCGGGGCCGTTCCTTCCGAAGGACGTTTCGGGCCCCCTTCCTCATTTTTATCCATCCGCCTCTTTAGGTCGGTCATCTCCTTCATGAGAACCCGCAGCATCTGTTCGGTAGTCATTCGCTTTCCCGCCTTCTTCGGCATTCTCCGACAGAGTATCTGCAAAACAAACAAGAACGATTACAACGCTCAAAATTGGCTCTTCGTTCCGTCTCGAGCTCACGTGCAGCGAGGAGGGCAGCTTCAGAGCACAGGAACAAGAGGATGCTTTCTGGTCTTGTTCCTCCTTTTATCCGTCTTCAGGGCGGGCGTAAACCCGCCCCTGCCTGCCCCAAGGGCGTGGCCAGCCGCTTCAGTGTCTAGGCCAACCCACTCTAGGGCGGGAAAAAGGCGCGCCCCGGCTACGCCGCTTCGGGCATACCAGCCGAGACTCGCCTCCCGCCCAAGATGGCTTCCCGGGGGGATCGTGGTACTCTGCCATACGTTCGGGGGGACCGATTGGTCGCCCCTTTCCATTAACCTCTCTGTTGTGATTGTATCTAGGACCCTAATTAAATATTCCCGATTCATGCCCTTATGTGGTTATATCAAATCATATCCTTATAAAGGCATAAGAATCATATCCATATTTAGTCATAGCCAATGCAGTCCAAATACTGCAAGGCTACTTCCCTAGACTCCTAGAAAATACAACGCGTTCTTTAAACAAACCAAGCCTCCAGCAGCCCGGGAATTCCCCCTGCTTCTGTTTTGATTTGTCCTAGAACGCCTGAGAGTCCTGAAAGAACTGAAAGTTCTTAGTGACATCTTATGTCCAACCTTACGTCAAACTCGGCACCTTCCAGGTATAAATATATCAGCATTTGCCTTAAGCAACACACAGTGGTTTGAAACAGAGCGGCTATCTACTTACCCAAAGCCCAGCTGATACGAGTGCCGAAGGATGCCGACCCTCCCATTTGACGCACTGAGAGAGATGCTATCTTTTCTCCTGCCGAGAAATCCAGCTCCAGTGTTTCAAGTCACCCTTGCGGGTTGCTGGCAGATCGAGTCCTGAGAAAGAGATACAAGACCTCCTTCATTCTAAAACCAAGGTACGGAGCTGATTAAATACTTAGAGAATTCTTGATTCAGATTCTTGGCAAAACTAACTTAACTTAAAATGCAGCTCACTTACTCCTTCCCACGTACTAGGCTTATGTTAGGTACACCGGGGTTGGCGTATTTTAGAAGCACCAGTTTAGTACGTTTAGTCATCTTTTATCATTGTATGTATTGTATATATTTTATCCGTTTTAAGTATCATATGGCTCAGAAACCATATAAATGCTTCTACAGTATTATTTCATAATACTCCTTTTACGGTACGCACTCAATAAATAACAACCTTTATTGAAAACGCCTGTCTCTCTATTTCTCTGCACTCTGGTGAAACTAAGCATGCACGATTGACTGAGTGAAATAGCTATCTATTGTTTTCACACAAATCTGGAGATATACTCCTTATTCTGGAGGGAGCAACGTTGTCATATTTATGCGGTTGTCAGAAACTTATCCCTTCTTGACTATTCAGGAAAGTTAACTCCTTCCTGTTCACTCGAGAAAGTTTTAAGTGACCTCTGAGCTAGCTGGCATTCATAATTAAGTCTAACATATTCAATAGAGACCTAGTCGACCTCAGTCCTAGGTCTAGACTATCGTTTATGTTATTCCAATGCGCAGAGCCTATTGGGAATATAGGAAATACACTACATGGCGCCCAACATTTGGTAAGGCGATAATCTAACGCAAGATACTAGAGTAACTCAGTCGTGCTTTTCACACAGACCCCTTTTCCCGTAAAAACTCAAATGGACGTCTGGAGTGGGTAAAAGGTTAATATCCACCAAAACTTTGTAGGAAGAGATTCCTATGTATTAGTTTTTGGTTTAGTCAACGTTGAAGGATACAGTGTTCCAAAATATTGTACACCTAATCTTTGTTTCCTTGAAAATTGCTCTGCAAATTCCTGGATACATTTTCCAGCAGCACACGCTGTGACACGCGAGTTCCACTACTACAAAATAGAGGAATCTCCAGAGGAATACGCCCCTTACGAGGACGTTGAAATTCCACTAACATACCAAGAGCACCAGCTCAGGTATAATGGCACCCTAAAACATCAAAATCACATTACCAGGCTCGGTCCACTAGGTAGACCAGGCGCCACATGGCCGGTTCTAGCCGGCTATACACCACATCCCGACATTGAAAAGCTGTCAAGCGAAGAACTCTTAGTTAAAATAAAAGAATTAACAAAAGCATATAGAGATTTAGTTCAATTAACAGTTGACGGTACAACCTACCGACTAAATACACTAACTGAACATCCTGAAGAGACTTTCATTAAAAATAATGTAATTACTCAAAAGAAGAAGTGGGAGGGTAATAAACACACCTCTCCCAGAGAAAAACAGTTTCAGTCCAGAGGAAGGTCTCCTCAACGAAGAGATAGATCTGCAGAAGGAGGAGGCAAGTCTCCCCAAAGGGAGCCCTCTGAAAAAAGATACAACCTTAGAAATAGGGACAATTTGAGAAAACCTGACAGATATCAAGATATTGATACACGTCCCTCTCAATCTTTTCAGACTTCCTCACAGAAATCAGAAAGAAGAGGACGGTCAGAACATAAAGAAGAGCACGTCAAGTCCAAAGACAAGGAACCTGCTCATCAAAGTAAAAAATTACAATTTCCCAGAAAGAAGGTAGCCAGTATTAAAGTAAAACATGCCGAGAATTCTGAGGACACAACTGAAAAACGGAGAGTGAGCCCAGACAATGCTAGACAGCGCAGCAGAAGTGACCATACTTCGCAAGATCCTGATGAATCTTCTGGAGACAGTGGACACAAATGAATATATTCAAGTGGAAACTGCAGACACCAGAGTTAGCGTGCCCCATAAACTATATGAAATTACATTGCGTATAGAGGGGGACAAAACTAGGAAAATAAGAGGTCTTTTTGGGAGAATCTATCTAAAGGCTATGATATCCTTCTAGCAGAGAAAGACTGGCCACCAGAGTTTGTCAGGGAGTGCCCCCATGGCGAAGAAATGATTATGCCTGCCTTCTCAAATCACATTCCAATTCATAAAAAATACACATTTGCTAGGAAATGGGCAGTGGCCCAAGCACCTGCCTTATATAAAAATCATGTAGGATGGGATGAGGATTCTCCTCACCATAAAATCCAGTTAAAAAATCAACCTACTGCACAGAGGCAGTATCCTGTTAAGCAAGAAGCTAAAAATTAAGTCAGAGAAATCTTAGATCAACTTGAATATCAGGGGGTGATTGAAACATGCACCTCACAAATGAACAATCCTTTGTTTCCTGTCTCCAAGCCAGACGATTCATATCGTCTACTTTTGGACTACAGGTACCTAAACTCTTGTTGCAAAACATTTGCAGTACAAAACTCACACACTGCAGCACTAATAAATAACATTGTGTGCAAGAAATATAAAACAACATTAGATATTTCAAATGGTTTCTTCTGTCAAAACATAGCAGCAGAAAGCAGATATTTGACCGCTTTCTCCAGCATGGGGCTCAAAAACAATTTTGTCGTCTCCCACAGGGATTCAAGAATAGCCCAGGATTATTTTCAGCTAGGGTAACAGAGTTACTACAGATATATGATGATGAGGCATTATCTTATGTCGACGACATCTATCTTACAGACGATGACCTGGAGACACACTTGAAAAGAGTGAACACCATCATACTTGGGTTCGCTTCTGAAGGGTACAAATTTAACTTTAAAAAGTCACGAATTGCCCACCACACTGTCCTATTTTTAGGATATGAATTATCAAGTGAGGGCAAAAGCCTAGCAGACAACTTCTTAGAAAAGTGTGCAGTACTCCAAGCTCCAAAAACGCTGAAAAACTTACAATCAATTCTAGGTTTTCTGAATTTCGGAAGAACATACATTCTAAATTATGCAGAGAGGGTTAAACCTCTCTACGAACTAATAAAACCTGATTTTAAACCAATTAAGTGGACTCAGAAACACACACAAATTTTACGATCATTACAAACAGACATGTTAACTAAAACAAAACTGCAAACAATCGCGCAAACAAACGCAACCTTGTAATCCGAGTCATCCCGGGAAGATGCGGATTCACATACCTGACCTCTAATAGCTTATAAATCACACTTGTACACACAAGCTGAAATAAAATTCAGTTCTGCTGAAAAAATTCTGACTGCGGTTCAAACTGCTGTAGCAAAAGAAAAAGCCCTAGCCCAAGGGAAGAGCATATCTTCACTAACAGCAGCATCATCCCTTGAGGCAGTAACAAGACCAGGCATTCTAAATGCTAAAGCTCTAGATTCAAAATGGATACAATGGGAAAATTCTCTTGCAACAGAAGACGTGAAACATGCATTTGAACCAAAAATGAAAAAACTAGAATATCTGGAATATGAAAATGAATATCCTCTGTCAATCGAAATTCTGCCTCTCGAACAGTACACCTGTGTTATCTACACGGACAGATTTGCACAACAATACGTTGTAGAAACACAAATTTACAAGGCTGAGTGCGCGAGTGTTAAAGGTCGCTGGCGCTTAGGTAAATTCAGACCGATGGTCACTAAAACTGAATCAATCAGAAAATGTACAGCTCAGCGAGCTGAACTACTAACTTTGAAGATGGCGCTTGAAAATGCCGATCGCGAATTCCCCACACTAAGGGGCCAATTATGATCGTGGACGGACTTGCGTCCGTCCGCGATCACTGAGGAGGAGGGGACATCCGCATGGGCTGCGGAGTCCCCTCCTGTGCGATTAGGATGTGACCGCCACCCTGGCGGTCACATCCTCTATTTTTAACATTGCGGCAGGTGCGGCTTCAAGCTGCACCCGCGGCAATGTTAAAAATGCAGTCATTGCATTTGCATGCAGAAAGAGGCAGGCACCTCGCGGTGCCTGCCGCTTTCTGCATACAAATGCAGGGGGGTACCATAGGTACCCCCCATGTGCACCCCTCACCCCCCCTTCACCTAGGGGGCCCGCAACGGGCCCCCGCAGTGAAGTTACACATGCTTTTCCACAGCGGAAAAGCCGCCGCGGAAAAGCATGTTTTACATCCCATCCTAATCTGCCTGATGGTGTCAGAGAGACACCGTCACCAGAGTAGAGCTTTTCCGCGGTGGAAAAGCTGCGGACGGAAACCAGGACCCACCAGCCATCCTAATGTGGCGGTGGGTCTTTGGTCAGTCCGCTGCAGTTTTTCCGCATCCTCTGGGCCGGCGGTGGCTTCCGCCGGCCCCGAGGATGCGGAAAAAACGCAATCCTAATGAGCCCCTTATAGTGTGCGATTCGTATTACTGCGTCGAATCTTACAATAATTCCATGCAGACCTGGATTGAAAAAGTTTACAAAGATGAGACAGGTGCCACAATAATATATAAAAAACTATGGGAACAAGTAGCTCTTTTGCAGAAAGAACTACGAAAGACTCACGTGATACACACGCAGAGTCTTCAGCGTTCACGTTGCAGGGAATTCATTGGCTAACAAAGCCTCGGCGGCAGCTGTTCAATCGGCTTCCGTAGCTACAAAAAAGCGTACGAAAAAAGAAATAGACGGTGAAACGCTGCTAGCAGTAAAAGCCTCATTGAAAGGCAACTATGCAACATTACCTCTAAATTATCCACTCGGAAATACATACATAATTGATGCGAACTCCATTCCTTTTGCTCAAATCTCTGGAGTGGGGGATAAAGTAATTCCAAACACGAACCGCAGAGTCTTCTTGATTCAAGAAGCACACATAGGATTGGGTCTGAAGCACCAAGAGATCCTGAAATCTCTAATAGAATTACAATCACGATACTGGTGGCCGGAAATGAGCGTGCAAGTTTATAACTTTGCAATGGAGTGTCAGGACTGCAATAGAGATCGCAGTTATGAACCGGACCAGATATCTGACTCTAACACAGTAAGACCAGCCCAGACACCTTTATTAGACAGCATTAGACTATCTACACGCAGGCGTCCGATCGGACAAATGTGGTCCCATAAATATTAAGACGAAATTCATTTGGAAGTGGCCCCAGCGTTCGGCTGACGCCAGAACTGTTATAAAAGATTTGCGAGTCTTTATCGGCACATACGGAATTGGCATGCTACATTCCAACCAGGGTCCTGCGTTTAGCTCTCGGGCTTATAAGAAGGCCATGGCCAGCATGGGCACTGCATTGTGGTATTGTAGTCCATTCCATCCTGAGGGAAATGCAGTAGTGGAGAGAGAAAAACGTGACATAAAGCAATCTATAACAGCGAGGGTATTAGGTTCGGGTGACGGGTGGGTCAAACATCTAATAAGTGTCCAACGTAGTCTTAATAATCTGCCAAGAAATTCTCTAGGAGGTATCACTCTGTACGAACGTTTGTTTGGTACAAGAATGATCATTCATGATCTCGATTGTCACACTTCAGTGGTGAAACAAAAAACCTTTGATATCAAAGATCGTTTGGCTGTTTTACAGGACTTGAATGAAACAAGAAGGAATTTAAGTAACACAAAGCTAAAGCCAAAGCCCATTGAAGAAAAACCACCTGTCCCAGTAAGACCTGTCTGTATTCCAAAGATTGGGGATCTGGTCAAAGAAAAGATTGCGGTAAAGAAGGAATTTGGGCCTTCTTACTGAAAAGCAGTACCTGTCTTAGCTGTCAGCGGAACAAGATTGGTAGTACAACGCCCCTTGCTGGTAAAAAGGAGATGCGAGTTGTATCAATCGAACTGGTAAAACCACAAGTATGTGGCCAATCATAAGTAGTAGGCCCAGTGGACTCCCAAGAAATAGCAGAAGACCAAATCTCGCTACAATCCAAGAGGTTCAAACTGAAAGACTAATCACTTTTGATAAACCTGCAGTGAAAAAAAGGATTATGCAACAAAGCCATGGAACTTGTGCCTCTTGAAACCCAAATTGTAACAGTTCGTCAAGTAACACCTGTCTACAATGATGTAGCCTCGGACTATGCTAATATGAAAAAGGAAGAAGCAACTACAAAGATTAATAACAATCCTGATGCCATCCAAACAATTGACAGAACTGCATGTGGCTACTTCATCACTTTCGATGACTTTTCTGATGATCCAAGTGAACATGGAGTCAAGCCAGCAAAGAAAACTTTCAAAAAGAAAATTACAGAGCTCTTTCATCAACTCAGAGAAACATATCTGATTTCACCATGGATTGTGTTAGGCGTACTTTTCCTCCTTCTATAGCTCATCTTGGTTTTAAGTTTGGGTAGATTTATTGATGGAAAATATAGTACAATGGACACAGCAAGTCAGAACATCAACTTGGTCCTGAAACCACACAGATCTTCTCACATCGAAAAAAGAGGACTATCATCATTGAACATCACAGCAAACCCTATACCTGGTGATATAGCATGGGACAAAACTGATTACGAAATCTATGACCCGGTTGAACTCTTGAAATATCCACATCAATTCAAGATCTCTTTAAGTGACTTTGTATCACCTAGTACTTTCTCTGATGATTGGGACTTTGAAAATATTATTAATATGATGTCAGATTTAGAAATGACAGCAAAATTTACAGAACATGATTATTTACAGGGTTCTTCGAAATATGAAGACATGTATTGCTTCAATCACTTTGGGCATCATTATCTGCATAAATCTGCTAATTCTAGAAATGTTTTCAGTAATAATCAGTGGGAGCATTGTCCTACTCCGCCAAAAGGCAGTTCAAAAACATTTTATGAAAAATTCCCATACTTCTCAGGGTTTAATATCACTAATCCAGAAACCTTTTATTTCAAAATGTCAAATAAGACTGGAATGATAAACATGTGTTGACAAATACTAAACTGATTTATTCTAAAAAGAGTGGCAGGTACAAGGTTTAGAATCATTATTTAGAGTTTGCATGATCCCAGAACAAATAATGTTCCTGAATGACACCATTCAACAGACAACCTGTCTTGGCCTAGCCAAGATAAAAGATTTAAACAACCTGTCTATACCAAAGCCTATGCCTGATAAAAATAAAACTACAGATGAGGGGTTAGACGTGTCCAATATTTTATAACAAAACAGAACTATTCCTTATTGGAACAAATGGTTGATCTGGCCCACAGACACTAATAACTGTCAAGATAGATTCCTGAACAAAACACAGGGGTTCAAACAGAACAGGCCAGACCCAAGATATTCCCAGAGACAACATCCAGGGATAATTACAACATATAGTGTCGGAAAACTATGCCTCGAATGACTACAGAAATCCACACTACCCGAAATTAAGCAACACTTAACTTTACTTAAAGAAGGTGCTGACTTGCGAGATTTCATAATGGGACCTCGCAACAGCGTCAAAAACGTTTCATATATGCCGGTATATACGCAGCTTACAATGAAGCTTGGAAAATAACACAAATTGAAACTGCAGAAAAATACGAGAAATTGATCGTATTAATTTGGAAAAATGACTTTCTGTAGTGGACAATGGGTTAACAACTCTAGAATTTATTCACTGGACAGCATTGTATCATCTGCTATTGATATAATAGAACAGGATATGCTAATGTTACAACATGGTCAATCCCAATTGCGTTCTATTGTACAGCTAGGCTGGACGTTACAAAACTTCCGTTCAGGCTAAGTGCCATGGTGTCTAATCAACACAACGTCATTATTTTCTATCCTTAACCTTACTGATAGACAAATCTCGTTGGCACAAAAAGGAGCAGACTATACAGTGCTGAGCATTGAAAAACTAGAAAAATTACCATTGACAATGTCAGAACGACCGGTCATTGAATGGATAATACATGCCACCATTACAATCCAGATAACAACCTTTCAGTTTCAATACTGCCAAAAGTATATACCAGCAGGCCTGTATGAAAGGTTGGGTAAAGGATACATCAAGTCAACCTGGAATTTGCCTTATACACATAGATGTTGGAGTGGGGGCAAGAAAGAACTATTTCTTAGCGGTAACAATTGTAAAAAGTCAATAAGCGGTACACTTCGGTGTCAAGGTATTAACTTGCATGGAGCCTGCGAAGGTTCATCAAACAACCTTTCATGTCATCTGCACGGCACCCCTGCTACACAGATAGAGCCCTTTTTCAGACAACTTTCCAACAGTAGCTACGTTATAATAAGTGACCACAGCTGTTGTGGCATGATGCCAGGAAAAGCCTATCTCGTGACCGTTACTTCCAGGGTTATTTGTTGTATGCAAGTATTGTATCCAAACAGTAATCCAGACATGGAGGCAGCAATATAGCCTTCCGTGAATATCCCTTCTATTCGAATTGATACTTTAAGGAGAATGAAGTCTATTCTTTTACAGACAACTGTGCCTTTAACCTCGTCCAAAGAGACGTATGATCTGCAAGTTGCAAAGACAGCGGCAGAGATACATACCCTATTATCAACAAATTGCCCCGTGCATTTTGTAGAAATGTTAAGCCAAATGTTAAACATGTCAGATACCAGTGGCATCGCACATGCATTTAAGACAATTTTTTGGGGACTGTTAGCACCCTTTGAAACAGTTCTGGGCATCTTCCCAAATTTTGTGCATTCTTTATTCGGTGGCCTGCCTCTTATTTTTGGGACTCGTAGCAGGTATTTTATTTTTGTTCCTGCTGCTCCGATATGGCAAGCCAAGTCACAGACAAAACTCAGGCTACGATGGAAGAAACGATCCTAGCAATACGATACAGAGAACGGATTACTAAAGTCCTCGGATTGGCCCGGCTAGGAGATCTGAATACTACCTGGTTTCTTTCGTTCAGACCAATCTGGCAAGATTGCATCTTACCTGTGCTTCGATGTCTGCTATGCGGAGAAGAATGCGTGTTGGACGTCTGTCTTACACTACCATCAGCAGTACCAATGGATATCGATGCTTTGCTTGGTTCGGTTACGGCTCATGCAACGTGTTGTCCCCAGGGGCTACCTATTCTGATGACGGCATTCATTGAGACTTCACCATTACGATTAGGTGGCGGTGAAGTACGAGATGAAAGCAGCACCACACAGGTACAACCTTCTCTGACCATTGCTGATCTAAACACCGATGATGGCAATGCATCGCATGTATGCACTATTTCCACTTTTTCAGAGTTGGCCCAACTTCCACCTACTGTTGTAGACAAATTTTTTGCCTGCCTATCTGAGGTAATGTTCTCTCCTAACAACAGGAATAATATTTGAAATAGCGAGCACACAGCGTCCCCTGAACTTTGAATTCGGCCTTCAGTTTTGATAAAGAGAACTTCTAAAAAACATTGGGACTATTTTCTTCCCGAAAGTGAAATTATTTTTCTCCAGTTCCCAAAATATTTAATTTGTTTTTGGCACATGGTACTCTGCTGAAAGGGACAATATTTTGAATCAGCCTTCAGCACATGTACAATCTTGTATAAATATGTGATGAAATGGTCTCGACCTGCTCTTCTGTATTAAGAGCCATTTCATAAATGTAACTTTCGTGATTCATTCAGTGAAGATTATAATGCACTACAAAAAATATTATCTGAATGATACCACAGCTTGAAAAACGTACAGTATAATACTAATTTTTTCGTGTATCTATACCATTTCAAATGCATTTTATGTATTTTGGGGTGGGCTGGAAAACACATGCATACTTATATATTTATATATTGCTTAGTATTTAGTAATGATGGACATTATTCGTGGAGTGGGTGTTGTGACCGTATCTAGGACCCTAATTAAATATTCCCGATTCATGCCCTTATGTGGTTATAACAAATCATATCCTTATATAGGCATAAGAATCATATCCATATTTAGTCATAGCCAATGCAGTCCAAATACGGCAAGGCTACTTCCCTAGACTCCTAGAAAGTACAACGCATTCTTTAAACAAACCAAGCATCCAGCAGCCCGGGAATTCCCCCTGCTTCTGTTTTGATTCGTCCTAGAACTCCTGAGAGTCCTGAAAGAACTGAAAGTTCTTAGGGACGTCTTATGTCCAACCTTACGTCAAACTCGGCACCTTCCAGGAATAAATATACCAGCATTTGCCTTAAGCAACACACAGTGGTTTGGAGCAGAGCGGCTGTCTACTTACCCAAAACCCAGCTGATGCGAGTGCCGAAGGAAGCCGACCCTCCCATTTGACGCACTGAGAGAGACGCTGTCTTTTCTCCTGCCGAGAAATCCAGCTCCAGTGTTTCCAGTCACCCTTGCGGGTTGCTGGCAGATCGAGTCCTGAGAAAGAGATACAAGACCTCCTTCATTCTAAAACCAAGGTACGGAGCTGATTAAATCCTTAAAGAATTCTTGATTCAGATTCTTGGCAAACCTAACTCAACTTAAAATGCAGCTCACTTACTCCTTCCCACGTACTAGGCTTAGGTTAGGTACACCGGTGTAGGCGTGTTTTAGAAGCACCAGTTGAGTATGTTTAGTCATCTTTTATAATTGTATCTATTGTAAATATTTTATCTGTTTTAAGTATCATATGGCTCAGAAACCATATAAATGCTTTTACAGTATTATTTCATAATACTTCTTTTACTGTACGCACTTTACTTTATGACAAGTATTGCAATTGTGGCAATTCACTTCTCATGCATGAGAAACAAGACTGCTCAATAAATAACAACTTTTATTGAAAACGCCCGTCTCTCTATTTCTCTGCACTTTGGTGAAACCAAGCATGCACGATTGACTGAGTGAAATAGCTATCTATTGTTTTCACATGACTCTGGAGATATACTCCTTATTCTGGAGGGAGCAAAGTTGTCATGTTTATGCGGTTGTCAGAAACAAATCCCTTCTTGTCTATTCAGGAAAGTTAACTCCTTCCTGTGCACTCAAGAAAGTTTCTAGTGACCTTTGAGCTAGCTGGCATTCATAATTAAGTCTAACATATTCAATAGGGACCTAGTCAACCTCAGTCCTACGTCTAAACTATCGTTTATGTTATTCCTATGCGCAGAGCCTATTGGGAATATAGGAACTACACTACATCTCCTACTATCTGTATGTTAATTATGACCCAATGCTTTGTTCCCTCTGTAGTCCTGCTTATACCATATATGTACCAGCTTACTGAAATGCTTAGAATGAAAAATGCCCACCTAGCAATGAATTAGGATATTGCTAAATTTATTAAAATAAATGTGCAAACTATTTTCTATGTTTCTACTGGATCATAGGAATGTCGTTAGCTCATGCTAAAAGGACCATCTGTTAAAGAGTGCATGGATCTGTTAGCATGAGCTGAAAGCTATTTTGTACTTGGCAGCCATTTTAGTTAGCCATGTGCTCGCCATGTGCTGTTTCCCTCTTCCAGAACCTTGTACATGCTCAGAGGGGCCTAGCTAGTAGAATGCACCTGCCCTTATGTAATAACTGTCAGCCTATTCTTACTGAAGTGCTCAGTTTGGTCTCTCCTCCCACTTTGTTGAGCAAGCAAATCTTGTATACCCATATTAGTCATTTTGCATGCTGGTACATGCCAGGACATCCCCTTGGTTTTATGCTGACTATGTAACCTTAGCATATATAAAGCCCCTGTTTTCTGTACTCCTTAGAATGCCGCCTACAGCTTCCAGAGGGTACTGTGTGACGTAGTCTCCCTCATCTGAAGTTAATAAAGATGTCTTTTATATTACAGCTTCTGTGCCAATTGTTCTTTGTTGGTTTAAAAGGACCAGGTGTATCAGTGGGACCCTTGATAAGGTTTCTATTTTGTTCAAAAACTACAGATCCATCACCAGTGTTGATCCATGGGTCTAGTGGCATCACATCCTGCATCTATACAGATTTAATCAATCTGTTGCACCAATAAGAATAACAAGCTACTAACCATGGAAAAATCCTACTTAGAGGAGAATTATCTTTAAATGTGACCATACACTGTACAAGCAAATTCAGGGGACCTTCGTGGGCACCTGTTTCACCCCCAGCTATGTCAATCTTGTAATGGGTTGGAGGGAGGACCAGGTGTCCAAGGACTCCAAGATGGAATAGTTCTTACAACATGCCAGTTTATGGCTTTGTTACATCAACAATTTATTCATCAAGCAGAGGAGTACTGGGGAGAGTCTTTCAGAGTTTGTGAGCCTGTTGAATGTCAATGATATTAATTTAAGGTCAACTATGAAGCAGAAAAAGTGTAGATTTCTTCGACCTCAAGATCAAAGCCATAGGGAACAAATTAGTCACATCCGAGTTGGATTAAATAAAACATCCTTTATGGCGAACTTGTAAAGCTCAAGTATAACTCTAGTACATACAAGAGAGAGAGACTCTGGACACAGGATTAGAGGTGGCGAAAAGGACAGTAAGTATCAAATTACAAATCATCACAACTTTTACCAACCAGTTGAGACAGGACAGCAACATTGTCTCTAGAAACTGGTCAGTCCTAGAGAATGAGAAAACAATAATAAATTTGAATGGGTATACTCGGACCATTACATATCAGAAGATTAAGAACATGAAGGACATGATTGTCAGAAGCCATTTTCAAACATCCAAAAGGGGACATGGGTAGGGGAAGGTCCTACAGACTTCTAGTAAGTATATATTTTTTATTCTTTTATTTTTTATTGTTCGTGGCGCAGCAAAACTGAAAGCAATATCTCAAATTAATATACAGCAAGATCATCATCAATCAACAGTGTCCAAATTGTAATGGCTTTCAGGAGAAATAGGCTCATGATTCATAATAGTCTCGGAAGGCACTCCAAATTTTTAGACCCCCAGTCTCTTTTTCCTTGCTCCTTTGATTGAAAACAAACTCCACTCCAAATTATATAGGCTCAGCATTTTTGTACGCCATTGATGAAAATCCGGTGGCTTTTCCCGTAGCCATTCCCTGGTGATACATAAGCGTGCTACTGTCATTGCAAAAAAAATAAAATGGCGGTGTTGAAAAAGTGAATCCGCGATGTTGTCTTTTGGAATTTTTCCTAGCATCATCATTGCTGGAGAGATAGCGACCGATATTTTAATCACTGAAGAAATAAATCTTTCCAAATGATCAATAAATTCCTTCAACTTAACACAACTGTAAAAAATATGTATCGTCCCAGCATCCTCCTCACCACAACGAAAACATTTACCTGATTTCCCGTTGCCCATTTTGCCATTCGTCTGGGCGTGTAATATAGATCACATAATGACTTAAAAAACTGAGCTTTCAGGTTTGCCGACATGAGCCCTTCCTTTGACAAAATTAAGAGATCCGCTACGTCAATCTCTGGGTCTCCTAGAAATTCTCTCCATTTCAGCTGCATGTTTTCCCAATCATCTTTCTTGACTGAGATCAAGGATTGATAAATCACTCCAATTTTAACTGATCTACTGATTTCTTCAATAACTTTATATCGGTTTAAATTCCCACCCCTTCGATTTAGGTAATCCCGTATTTGTATATATTTAAAAAAATACCATCTGGGCAGTGAATATTCATCCTTGATCTCTTCAAAAGATTTACATGTGCCATTCTTATTAACAATCTGTCCTAATGTCTTGATACCTTTCTGCTGCCACTTATTAGACATAGCATCAGAAAAAATGCCTGGTAAAATCCTATATGCATTAAGCGGAGTATAATATGACACTCTTCGTAAATCCATATTTTTCATAAACCATTTCCAAACCTTGAAAGCCCCCATGGTTACCTTGAACCTTGTTCGCTTAAAATACCTCCAATCAATTTCCTTGACCAATATATGCTTTGCATTTGTCTCTAACTGTATATCGAATATATTTGAAATGGTTGGATCATCGGCCTCGTTTACTCCTGTTATCATAACTTTCATTTTCAACAAAAAGCAAGTAATATAATAGAGAAAAAAATCTGGTACCCCCATTCCTCCCCTTAGAATTGGCATCGTCATGTATGTCATTGCCCTTCTAGGTCTCCCAGGGCTCCATATAAATTTCCCGCATTTCGATTGCAAGTCCTGTATTTTTTCTTCAGTTATTTCTAAAGGTATCGATCTAAACAAGTACAAAACCTTCAGCAATATGTTCATTTTATCACATTTGATCTTCCAATGATGGTTAAATACAGCCTTTCCCATCTATCCAGAGATGCCGTAATTTTGGCCATTAATGTATTCCAATTGACTTGCACTAGCTCCGTCATATTTGCCCTGATTAAAATTCCCAGATACGTCACTTCTTTAACCACCCTACTATCTTGCCATACAATCGTTTCTGAGCAGAGAATTTGAGTTTTAGCCTCATTCAATTTATAACCTGCTATACGACCAAATACCTGTGCTAATCGTTCAATTTCTTTGATTGCTTTTGCAGGGTTGATTGTTGTCACTGCAATGTCGTCAGCGTAAGCAAAGACTGAAAAATAAAAATTCTGAGCTTTGTAGGGAGGTATCAAAATGTTCTGACTCAGTAACTCAACAAAAGGGTTTATATAAAGAGCAAACAAAAGGGGGGAGCAGGGGCAGCCTTGTCGCGTACCACTTGATATGATTACATTATCAGAAAGTTGACCCCTAACTGATATCTTTGCTACAGGTTTTAAATACAAAGATTGTATTGCTCTAATAAATTTCGCCCCAAATCCCATTTTCCTCATTAATTTCCAGAGATATTCCAAATGAAAGCGATCAAACGCTTTTTCCGTGTCCAATAAAATCAGCGCTAGATCATGCTTATGAACTGAAGCAATGTCAAATAAAGAGATAACATTATTGACAAGTTCTACAGTCCCTCTTCTGGGAATAAAGCCATGTTGATGCTGTGACACTAAAGGGGTGATACAATCAGACAGCCGATTCACTAAAATTTTAGAATAGATTTTATTATCCGAGTTTAACAGCGAAATCGGTCTGTATGACCCAACGCAATCTGGTGATTTGCCTTTTTTACAGAAGACTGCAATAGTAGCTTCTGCCCATGTTCTTGGGCGATTTCCCGCCTGAGCTTCTCTCACTATCTTTAAAAGTTCTTTTTTAATGTCCTGATAAAACTGTATGTATATTTCGCTGGGTAATCGAGTGGGGCCAGCAGCCTTACCCTTGGCTAAACTTTTAACAGCCCTATCCAGCTCCTCCTCTGTGATTATATCCTCTATTCCCAAGGAATCAGTTGGGTCCACCATTTTTAATCCTTCTGCTAATATTGTATTCCAGTTTGGTCCTGCAGCAGATGATCCTTCATATAGCTCAGAGTAAAATTGTTGGAAAATCTTAAGTATCTCCTGTGGTGTCGATTGCATCACCCCTGTCGAGTCTCTCATTTGAGCAATATTACTGGCCGACTCTTTAATGCGCAATTGAATTGCTAATCTTCTCCCAATTGCTTCTCCATATTCATGTCTATCCATTTTTGAAGACAGATATTTCCTAGCATTTTCCTCTGACCAGATACCTGATATCTTCGCCTTATCCCTAGCAACTATATCCTCCAGTGTAGTTATATCTGTCCCCTTATTGATTATCCCCTGCATTAACTGTGTTTCAGAATGAATCAGTTGCTCATATAATCTGTCTATCTCTTGTTTAGCTTTTTTTTGCATCCTACAAGAAAAGCTTATACATTCTCCCCGGAATCCAGCTTTAAAAGTATCCCAAATTATACCCAATGAGCTAGATCCCTCGTTCTCTTCAAAGTATAGTTTCACCCATTTCCTTATATGTTCTCTAAACTCCTCATTAAAAATTAATTTCCTATCAAATGTGAAACTAGTTTGTCTAGGTTTATTTAGTGCCATATCAATCTCTAATAATAACGGAGAATGATCAGATGATATCCTAGGAAATACAGATATAGTTGCACCTGAAGTAATTGAAACAGGAGAAAAAAAATAGTCGAGTCTAACTAGCTTTTTGTGAGGGTAAGAATAGAACGTATACCCATTTTCTTGTGGTCTTAATTGCCCCCACACATCGACCAACCCATGGTCCTGCAGTAAGCTTGCCAACGCCTTGTATACTTTTGATTTGCGGCCTTTATACGTAGCCATATTTACAACAAGGGGTGGTGAGGGACAGAGTCTCTGAATTAAACAGAAAGCTCTCACCCAGTCAAGAGATCAGGGCTAGATCCAACACCGTTTTTAGCTCACTGCACCATCCCAGTTTCAGAACCTGGCTGTATGCAAATTAGTCTGTTCCTGTCCCAGTGCATGATGGGAACAGGGCAAACCAAACTACAAAAGCCAATTCTTACACTGGGAAGGAAACAAGCTCCCGGGGACCGGTTTCTGGCATTACAGCCGTCTTCGGCCCGGTTTGCTTGAATCCTGATGGTGCAATGAGCAAGGGTCTCACATCTGAGAATACCCTTCCACGCTTAGGGTGGACAAAAATATTTACAACAAGGGGTGGTGAGGGACAGAGTCTCTGAATTAAACAGAAAGCTCTCACCCAGTCAAGAGATCAGGGCTAGATCCAACACCGTTTTTTAGCTCACTGCACCATCCCAGTTTCAGAACCTGGCTGTATGCAAATTAGTCTGTTCCTGTCCCAGTGCATGATGGGAACAGGGCAAACCAAACTACAAAAGCCAATTCTTATACTGGGAAGGAAACAAGCTCCCGGGGACCGGTTTCTGGCATTACAGCCGTCTTCGGCCCGGTTTGCTTGAATCCTGATGGTGCAATGAGCAAGGGTCTCACATCTGAGAATACCCTTCCACGCTTAGGGTGGACAAAAATATTTACAACAAGGGGTGGTGAGGGACAGAGTCTCTGAATTAAACAGAAAGCTCTCACCCAGTCAAGAGATCAGGGCTAGATCCAACACCGTTTTTTAGCTCACTGCACCATCCCAGTTTCAGAACCTGGCTGTATGCAAATTAGTCTGTTCCTGTCCCAGTGCATGATGGGAACAGGGCAAACCAAACTACAAAAGCCAATTCTTACACTGGGAAGGAAACAAGCTCCCGGGGACCGGTTTCTGGCATTACAGCCGTCTTCGGCCCGGTTTGCTTGAATCCTGATGGTGCAATGAGCAAGGGTCTCACATCTGAGAATACCCTTCCACGCTTAGGGTGGACAAAAATATTTACAACAAGGGGTGGTGAGGGACAGAGTCTCTGAATTAAACAGAAAGCTCTCACCCAGTCAAGAGATCAGGGCTAGATCCAACACCGTTTTTTAGCTCACTGCACCATCCCAGTTTCAGAACCTGGCTGTATGCAAATTAGTCTGTTCCTGTCCCAGTGCATGATGGGAACAGGGCAAACCAAACTACAAAAGCCAATTCTTACACTGGGAAGGAAACAAGCTCCCGGGGACCGGTTTCTGGCATTACAGCCGTCTTCGGCCCGGTTTGCTTGAATCCTGATGGTGCAATGAGCAAGGGTCTCACATCTGAGAATACCCTTCCACGCTTAGGGTGGACAAAAATATTTACAACAAGGGGTGGTGAGGGACAGAGTCTCTGAATTAAACAGAAAGCTCTCACCCAGTCAAGAGATCAGGGCTAGATCCAACACCGTTTTTTAGCTCACTGCACCATCCCAGTTTCAGAACCTGGCTGTATGCAAATTAGTCTGTTCCTGTCCCAGTGCATGATGGGAACAGGGCAAACCAAACTACAAAAGCCAATTCTTACACTGGGAAGGAAACAAGCTCCCGGGGACCGGTTTCTGGCATTACAGCCGTCTTCGGCCCGGTTTGCTTGAATCCTGATGGTGCAATGAGCAAGGGTCTCACATCTGAGAATACCCTTCCACGCTTAGGGTGGACAAAAATATTTACAACAAGGGGTGGTGAGGGACAGAGTCTCTGAATTAAACAGAAAGCTCTCACCCAGTCAAGAGATCAGGGCTAGATCCAACACCGTTTTTTAGCTCACTGCACCATCCCAGTTTCAGAACCTGGCTGTATGCAAATTAGTCTGTTCCTGTCCCAGTGCATGATGGGAACAGGGCAAACCAAACTACAAAAGCCAATTCTTATACTGGGAAGGAAACAAGCTCCCGGGGACCGGTTTCTGGCATTACAGCCGTCTTCGGCCCGGTTTGCTTGAATCCTGATGGTGCAATGAGCAAGGGTCTCACATCTGAGAATACCCTTCCACGCTTAGGGTGGACAAAAATATTTACAACAAGGGGTGGTGAGGGACAGAGTCTCTGAATTAAACAGAAAGCTCTCACCCAGTCAAGAGATCAGGGCTAGATCCAACACCGTTTTTTAGCTCACTGCACCATCCCAGTTTCAGAACCTGGCTGTATGCAAATTAGTCTGTTCCTGTCCCAGTGCATGATGGGAACAGGGCAAACCAAACTACAAAAGCCAATTCTTACACTGGGAAGGAAACAAGCTCCCGGGGACCGGTTTCTGGCATTACAGCCGTCTTCGGCCCGGTTTGCTTGAATCCTGATGGTGCAATGAGCAAGGGTCTCACATCTGAGAATACCCTTCCACGCTTAGGGTGGACAAAAATATTTACAACAAGGGGTGGTGAGGGACAGAGTCTCTGAATTAAACAGAAAGCTCTCACCCAGTCAAGAGATCAGGGCTAGATCCAACACCGTTTTTTAGCTCACTGCACCATCCCAGTTTCAGAACCTGGCTGTATGCAAATTAGTCTGTTCCTGTCCCAGTGCATGATGGGAACAGGGCAAACCAAACTACAAAAGCCAATTCTTACACTGGGAAGGAAACAAGCTCCCGGGGACCGGTTTCTGGCATTACAGCCGTCTTCGGCCCGGTTTGCTTGAATCCTGATGGTGCAATGAGCAAGGGTCTCACATCTGAGAATACCCTTCCACGCTTAGGGTGGACAAAAATATTTACAACAAGGGGTGGTGAGGGACAGAGTCTCTGAATTAAACAGAAAGCTCTCACCCAGTCAAGAGATCAGGGCTAGATCCAACACCGTTTTTTAGCGGTGATGGATCAAGCCCTGATCTTTGGACTGGGTAAGAGTGGTCTGCTCAATTCAGACACTCTGTTCATCACCACCCCCTTTTGTAAATCGATTTTGGCCACTATAGGTGTGGCAGGGTATACTCAGACATGAGTCCCTTTCTCACTGCTCCATCAGGATTCAAGCAAGCCGGGCCGAAGAGGCTGAAATGCCAGAAACCGGTCCCCGGTAGCTTGTCTCCTTTCTGGTAAAGAATTGGCTTGGTAGTTTAGTCTGCCCTGTTCCCATGATGCACTGGGCCAGGGACAGACTGGTTTGCATATAGCCAGGTTCTGAGCTGGGATGGGGCAGTGAGATAAATAACGGTGATGGATCAAGCCCTGATCTTTGGACTGGGTAAGAGTGGTCTGCTCAATTCAGACACTCTGTTCATCACCACCCCCTTTTGTAAATCGATTTTGGCCACTATAGGTGTGGCAGGGTATACTCAGACATGAGTCCCTTTCTCACTGCTCCATCAGGATTCAAGCAAGCCGGGCCGAAGAGGCTGAAATGCCAGAAACCGGTCCCCGGTAGCTTGTCTCCTTTCTGGTAAAGAATTGGCTTGGTAGTTTAGTCTGCCCTGTTCCCATGATGCACTGGGCCAGGGACAGACTGGTTTGAATATAGCCAGGT
The DNA here is from genome assembly GCF_964263255.1 of Lissotriton vulgaris. Taxonomy (NCBI): domain Eukaryota; kingdom Metazoa; phylum Chordata; class Amphibia; order Caudata; family Salamandridae; genus Lissotriton; species Lissotriton vulgaris. The sequence goes on along the minus strand of NC_141685.1, from coordinate 425,821,890 downwards.
TCTGAGCTGGGATGGGGCAGTGAGATAAATAACGGTGATGGATCAAGCCCTGATCTTTGGACTGGGTAAGAGTGGTCTGCTCAATTCAGACACTCTGTTCATCACCACCCCCTTTTGTAAATCGATTTTGGCCACTATAGGTGTGGCAGGGTATACTCAGACATGAGTCCCTTTCTCACTGCTCCATCCGGATTCAAGCAAGCCGGGCCGAAGAGGCTGAAATGCCAGAAACCGGTCCCCGGTAGCTTGTCTCCTTTCTGGTAAAGAATTGGCTTGGTAGTTTAGTCTGCCCTGTTCCCATGATGCACTGGGCCAGGGACAGACTGGTTTGCATATAGCCAGGTTCTGAGCTGGGATGGGGCAGTGAGATAAATAACGGTGATGGATCAAGCCCTGATCTTTGGACTGGGTAAGAGTGGTCTGCTCAATTCAGACACTCTGTTCATCACCACCCCCTTTTGTAAATCGATTTTGGCCACTATAGGTGTGGCAGGGTATACTCAGACATGAGTCCCTTTCTCACTGCTCCATCAGGATTCAAGCAAGCTGGGCCGAAGAGGCTGAAATGCCAGAAACCGGTCCCCGGTAGCTTGTCTCCTTTCTGGTAAAGAATTGGCTTGGTAGTTTAGTCTGCCCTGTTCCCATGATGCACTGGGCCAGGGACAGACTGGTTTGCATATAGCCAGGTTCTGAGCTGGGATGGGGCAGTGAGATAAATAACGGTGATGGATCAAGCCCTGATCTTTGGACTGGGTAAGAGTGGTCTGCTCAATTCAGACACTCTGTTCATCACCACCCCCTTTTGTAAATCGATTTTGGCCACTATAGGTGTGGCAGGGTATACTCAGACATGAGTCCCTTTCTCACTGCTCCATCAGGATTCAAGCAAGCCGGGCCGAAGAGGCTGAAATGCCAGAAACCGGTCCCCGGTAGCTTGTCTCCTTTCTGGTAAAGAATTGGCTTGGTAGTTTAGTCTGCCCTGTTCCCATGATGCACTGGGCCAGGGACAGACTGGTTTGCATATAGCCAGGTTCTGAGCTGGGATGGGGCAGTGAGATAAATAATGGTGATGGATCAAGCCCTGATCTTTGGACTGGGTAAGAGTGGTCTGCTCAATTCAGACACTCTGTTCATCACCACCCCCTTTTGTAAATCGATTTTGGCCACTATAGGTGTGGCAGGGTATACTCAGACATGAGTCCCTTTCTCACTGCTCCATCAGGATTCAAGCAAGCCGGGCCGAAGAGGCTGAAATGCCAGAAACCGGTCCCCGGTAGCTTGTCTCCTTTCTGGTAAAGAATTGGCTTGGTAGTTTAGTCTGCCCTGTTCCCATGATGCACTGGGCCAGGGACAGACTGGTTTGCATATAGCCAGGTTCTGAGCTGGGATGGGGCAGTGATATAAATAACGGTGATGGATCAAGCCCTGATCTTTGGACTGGGTAAGAGTGGTCTGCTCAATTCAGACACTCTGTTCATCACCACCCACTTTTGTAAATCGATTTTGGCCACTATAGGTGTGGCAGGGTATACTCAGACATGAGTCCCTTTCTCACTGCTCCATCAGGATTCAAGCAAGCCGGGCCGAAGAGGCTGAAATGCCAGAAACCGGTCCCCGGTAGCTTGTCTCCTTTCTGGTAAAGAATTGGCTTGGTAGTTTAGTCTGCCCTGTTCCCATGATGCACTGGGCCAGGGACAGACTGGTTTGCATATAGCCAGGTTCTGAGCTGGGATGGGGCAGTGAGATAAATAACGGTGATGGATCAAGCCCTGATCTTTGGACTGGGTAAGAGTGGTCTGCTCAATTCAGACACTCTGTTCATCACCACCCCCTTTTGTAAATCGATTTTGGCCACTATAGGTGTGGCAGGGTATACTCAGACATGAGTCCCTTTCTCACTGCTCCATCAGGATTCAAGCAAGCCGGGCCGAAGAGGCTGAAATGCCAGAAACCGGTCCCCGGTAGCTTGTCTCCTTTCTGGTAAAGAATTGGCTTGGTAGTTTAGTCTGCCCTGTTCCCATGATGCACTGGGCCAGGGACAGACTGGTTTGCATATAGCCAGGTTCTGAGCTGGGATGGGGCAGTGAGATAAATAACGGTGATGGATCAAGCCCTGATCTTTGGACTGGGTAAGAGTGGTCTGCTCAATTCAGACACTCTGTTCATCACCACCCCCTTTTGTAAATCGATTTTGGCCACTATAGGTGTGGCAGGGTATACTCAGACATGAGTCCCTTTCTCACTGCTCCATCAGGATTCAAGCAAGCCGGGCCGAAGAGGCTGAAATGCCAGAAACTGGTCCCCGGTAGCTTGTCTCCTTTCTGGTAAAGAATTGGCTTGGCAGTTTAGTCTGCCCTGTTCCCATGATGCACTGGGCCAGGGACAGACTGGTTTGCATATAGCCAGGTTCTGAGCTGGGATGGGGCAGTGAGATAAATAACGGTGATGGATCAAGCCCTGATCTTTGGACTGGGTAAGAGTGGTCTGCTCAATTCAGACACTCTGTTCATCACCACCCCCTTTTGTAAATCGATTTTGGCCACTATAGGTGTGGCAGGGTATACTCAGACATGAGTCCCTTTCTCACTGCTCCATCAGGATTCAAGCAAGCCGGGCCGAAGAGGCTGAAATGCCAGAAACCGGTCCCCGGTAGCTTGTCTCCTTTCTGGTAAAGAATTGGCTTGGTAGTTTAGTCTGCCCTGTTCCCATGATGCACTGGGCCAGGGACAGACTGGTTTGCATATAGCCAGGTTCTGAGCTGGGATGGGGCAGTGATATAAATAACGGTGATGGATCAAGCCCTGATCTTTGGACTGGGTAAGAGTGGTCTGCTCAATTCAGACACTCTGTTCATCACCACCCACTTTTGTAAATCGATTTTGGCCACTATAGGTGTGGCAGGGTATACTCAGACATGAGTCCCTTTCTCACTGCTCCATCAGGATTCAAGCAAGCCGGGCCGAAGAGGCTGAAATGCCAGAAACCGGTCCCCGGTAGCTTGTCTCCTTTCTGGTAAAGAATTGGCTTGGTAGTTTAGTCTGCCCTGTTCCCATGATGCACTGGGCCAGGGACAGACTGGTTTGCATATAGCCAGGTTCTGAGCTGGGATGGGGCAGTGAGATAAATAACGGTGATGGATCAAGCCCTGATCTTTGGACTGGGTAAGAGTGGTCTGCTCAATTCAGACACTCTGTTCATCACCACCCCCTTTTGTAAATCGTCTTTATACGTAGCCAGCTTCCCCTTTAGAGCAGTATTAGTCAAATTTATATTCATGTCTCCACAAATAATTATAGATTGGGCCCAAGAAGTTAATTCAATATTCATTTCCACTAAAACCTCTGGGTCATCTAAATTTGAACCATAAATATTACAAAGCGTTAGTTTCTTACCTTCTACACTTATTTCCACAATTGCCCATCTTCCCTTTTTGTCAGCTAAAGTTTTACCTACTACAATCATGTTGCCTTTATACATAATAGCTACCCCTCTAATCAAACTAGTTTGACCTGTGGCAACTGCAAGTGTATATCCCAATTCTCTTAAAAGCATTCTTTTAGACCAAGGCAAGTGAGTCTCCTGTATACATACAATATGTGGTCCAATATACCTCAATTCCGCAGCAACTTTCTGTCTTTTATTCACATTATTAAGTCCTGATACATTTAGAGAACAGATTTTTAAACATTTAGTTGCCATTGAAAAAAGCAAAATAGATAACTTTTTAGTCTATCTTTCCCAAATCCTTTCAATATCCAAGTCATTTCCAAGCAGTCGCATAGAACAAAAAGCATAGTACTCCATACCCGCACTAAATCACAATTAGGTTTCTCATTTTGCAGTTCACTGTTGCGAATAACTATTTTTCCCCACTTATCCTCCCTACACCTCCCCACTGTTCCCCCCACAAGCCACCCCAACCCTGTGTGCCCTTCCCCCCTCCCCAACCCTTTATTGAGGCTTTAGGACTTATGGTCCTCTTGATGCGAGCTTGCCCCATTCCCCCTGCCTTCGCCCGTGAACTTAGTACTAATTTAAAAAAAAGAAAACAGCATGTTATACTCATATGCGTCCTCATATTGAGCTGAGGTCTAGGCCAAAAAAAAAATATATATATATGATTAATCATCTCCTAGATAGACCTCTAAAACATGTAATATTACATTTTCATTTCACTGCATGAACATACATGAACTAACACTTTAGCTCAATCTGGTTACATTGAGTCCAGGAAAGTCTTAGCTGCCAGTGATGTTGTAAAGTAATGAGCGCGCTCTTTATAAACAATTTTCATTTTTGCAGGAAACATAAGGTAGACCTGAGCTCCTTTGGATAGAAAAAGAGGAATAAACTGTTGCAGTTGCCATCTCAGGTCCACTGTTTGTTTACACAAATCCGGACGAACAAAATAGTCACAACCAAGTGCGCTAATTTTCTTATCTGGCCGTGCCTTCTTATATACTTCTTCTCGTGCTAAGAAACTATTAAATGCAACTAGTAAAGCTCTTGGTCTCTGATCAGAGTGTTCCGAATAGTTTGACCTTGTTTTGAAAGGAAAGCGATGCGCTCTTTCAACTTCCCGGTCCCAATCCCATCTGGTTGAATCTGGGAATGATTTTTTGAGAAGCTCAACTATAAATCCACGAGGATCTGTGCCCTCTTTTCCTTCCATAATTTGTAGAAATCGCAGATTATTTCTCCGCGCACTATTTTCTAAGTCAATGACTTTCCAGTTAATCTCCTCTTTATAGGTCAGTTGTTCAGTTATGATCTTCTTCTGATGTATTATCTCATCCTCTAAGGTCGATATGCGGGTCTCGGCCTCAGTAACTCTGCCCAAGAACTCTGCATGAGATGTAGCCAAACGCCTGACAGAATTTTGTAATTTTTTACATGAGTTCTGAACTCTTAAACTATCTTGTCTATGCTCCTCTCTGTGTGACATCATGGTTTTATAAATTAGCTCAAGTGATATCTCTTCATCTTGCTCCTCTCCAGACTGTGAGGCAGCTCCTGTATGTTCATAATGTCCTGTCATATGGTTACTGCGTTTCTATATATTGTGTTAAGTTAGCATGAGTTTATTAAATGTTTAAACGTCATATTTTCCTTCGGCTTCAGTTTGCACACGACACCTAATTGTTATTGTAGCTTTCAACCTAGACGAAAGATGTGATTTATTTGAGAATAATATGTTATTGCTCTGATATCAGTTGTGCTTGGTACACTTGGTACAACTGTCTGCACACTGAGAACTGCACCCTCTAAGAATAACCTAACACAAGGTTGCTGAAGGCCTGATCCTCGCACCACATTAGACATAACACAAATAATGTTGCTGCCAACATTGGGCTCTACGCGGGTTTAAGATAGAGTTACAGGGAATGAATCAACACACTTGATGCTTCGCATGCAGAGAGCTGGTAGCTGTTGATGTGATCTTCTCCTACTGACCATTAGAGGTATGAGCCCGCCCTGCTAAAAACCCAAATGAGACCTTCTTAGATATAATATAGTATGTTAAATAGGGTGCGCGAAATATAGGTGATACAGATTTCTATAGATTTTGCATTATACTATGCTATCACCGTTCGCTTACTATGGACTAGTGACTATGCTGTTAACTCTGATTTTTATAATATGTATGTTGGTATTATATAAGATACTGCGTTTGGGAACATTGCATTGAAAAATAAATATTTCAAACTTGCACGTGTGTTCTTTGTCTCCCAGTTTTTGTTTGAAATGATTATAGAGCGAAAGAGTGTTAATGTGTTCCACGATACCTGAGGTTCCCTAAGGTCATGTTCTGGATTGTCTAAGTCATTGGTAAGTTGTTCTGACCAATGAGACACTGTAGCTAGCTTGGTAAGGGGATTTCTGATACTAAGGTGGGTTTTGGGTCACCCTAACTCACCCAGGTTCTAGATCTCTGTGCACAGTTCTGTGGGAGAACGGAAACCCTGCTACAGTCCGTTCTGTGATAGCCGCAATCGATGTACAGTCTGTCCAGACTGACCATTCATTTGCTCAGAGCCCCCATCTTCTACCTCAAAACTACTATTAAGGCTTCCTTCAGCCATGCTCATCTGTACTGCATACTGTTGAGCAAGATCCTCCGTGGATGATATGGAGTGCTCTGAGAGAGAGTAGAAATCTGCTGAGTCTGTACTCTCAATGTGCTTGACGGAGATATTATCAATAGGGAGACCTTCATTATCCGCTAACTCTATAGCCTCTTGAACCATAACATTCTCTTCGGTTAAACCATCGCCCTCTCCATCATCATTATTTAACTGTGCCTCTTGAGTCAGCAAATTACCAGAGCCTCCTTGTGGCCCCTGCTCAGTCTCAATACGCACTATCAAAGCCTCCACAGATTCTATAGGAGCAGTATCTTTATCAGGGTTCTGACATGGTATATGCTTAGCCCCTTTCAAGAGCTCCTTATTTTTCATAGAATACAAAAGTTCAGGAATACCTTTAGTCGCTTTCCCAGTCTTTGATGACTCATGCAATGTGCTCACCAACTCCTTCTCTTAGTGCCGTGGATTACCCTTTCCAGCCCTTTCGAATTCCTTGGCAGGTACCTCTACTCGATTATTGCCTTTGCTCGGGGTGTTCCTCCTGGGTATTAAAGCAGCATTCTCTGCTCCCAACTTCAGGCACTCTCCCTGTATCTCCGCTCCAGGAGCAGCCTGCCCCCGGCCCCTTCGCCCTTTAGGAGGCAACTCTTTAATTTTACAGCTGCCAAATGTCCGTCAATTTCAAAGCAGAAACCCCCGACTCGTATTCGGTTCTGCTCGATTCTGCTCTCCAAGCGGGTCTCTCCAAACGCCGAGCCCCGCTGTACACCAACCACAGGTGTGCCGTCTTACTGGGCGCGCCCTCCTGTCAGGCCGCGCAGCACAGCCGCTGCAGCCGCTGCAGTCTCGTCAATATTGCTCCGATCCTACTCCAAGCTCAGAGCGAAGAGCGAGGCCGGCGCCAACGCCAAATACAAAAAAAAAGTGTCCGCTTGTCTTTTTGCCGCTCTGGCGTTCTCTCGAAGCAGCCTCCAGGTATAATCCCCGTTCAGCGGAGATAGCGAGTTCCTTTTCTTAAACCTCCATCAGCCTTCTCGAGCCCCAGCTACCGGCTGAAGACGCCGAAGTTCACGAGGTCCGGCAGAGCAGCTAGCTCACGCGACCATTGCGGTCGCCATCTTGCCTTCCACCGACTTCTAGTAAGTATAAATAAAATATACAAAGAACAAGCTATATAGTTCTACTCAGGATAAGCCTTACTAAATTAGGAAGTACATTTCATATATTAAAACTGACTTTAGTTTTTATTGTATTGAATGACCCTGCAAGTGCAGATATATTGGTGGTACCACCTCCCAGGTAAAAAATAAGTAGTTAAAAATGTCTTTGCAATAACAATCCCAAATACCCAATTGCACAAGTTAAATCCAAATACATTATAAACTTGGAAAAGTGTGACCCAACATGAGTAACTAAACATAAGGGGAGAATTAGCCATTAACTTACCTACATAAATAATATTTAATATAGTTGCTAATATATCCTTTTAGTTACCTAGAATATGTTGATATGTTGCTTTGTTCTTTCTTTTAAAACTTTTTTAACTTTGGCAGAAATACATACTGTTGATTTATCTCTGCATATAGGAAATTGGTGTCTTATGAGATATTTTATTTAGTATAATTATGAATTATGAACCATCAGGATAACAAATCCAAAAGTCTTTTATGGCAGATATACTCATTAGTTCAATAATTCAGGTTCAAAGAAAGACTCTCCTTTTATTAACATTTGGTTTGTCTCACAGAATTGTGTGATTTGATGAACATGATTTGATAAGTGGAATTACAATTATAGGATTAAATTAGAATTATATTAAGGATGATCTGTTTCTGGACATTTTCAGAGATATAAATTGCATCTTTCCAGGGTGAGAAGGAAAAAATAGTTACCCAGGGTATTAGTGGGGATTGTGAAAGGGATATTCTATTGGAGAAAAAAATAAAAAAATTAGCAAGAGCATTCGCCCTTCCTTTCTCACTTAGTAAAATAGGATATTTTTGCAATTAAAACTGAAATTCACTAAATCTTTCCAGGCTTACACCTAGAAATTAGCAATTCATATAATACCAGAAGACTTTGTGAATTCCGAAAATCTACAATAATTCAAAGTTACACCTCAGGGACCAGATTTACTCATTTAATTATGATTTAGACTCTACTCACATCTTAGAAAACCTCTATATGTTGCAATATCTTTAGCTAACTGAGGTTCTATAGCACTAAGAGCCCACTGCACCATGTATATTGACATTTGTGAGGATTTGCAGAATTCCCATTCTTTTAATAGTAATGAAATGGGGATCCATATGCAAATCCCTCCGAATGTCTGCAACAGTAGCCCTCTGTCCTGGCATTTGGAATTGTAAAATGACAAATTTGCAGAGTTGCACTCAAAGGGATGGGGGTCAGTTTAAAAAATGTCTCCTTAGTACATTGCTATATTGTTTTTTGGAGTCTCATAGCCAGCAATGTTGCAGACCTTGAGACCACACAAAACTATAATACATTGGGGTCCTAAATTTGCTGATGCTTTACATGATACTTTACATTGTTTAAACTATTGTATGATAAAATGTGTTTTCCTAAAGTTAAAGAATGTCGACATGAAGAGAAGTTAAACAACAGAAATGTTCCTTTGATGCAAATGAAAGGTCTGAACGATAAATTTTACAGCACCAACAGATGTATGGGTTGCTGAAGAATTAAATATACATAAATATCCTTCATTCTTTTATGGTGCATAATAAAAGTGTACTAAGGTAACATTGATTTATCGTTGTACTTTTTTCTCATATGAAGAAAAATACATATATTTCATCAACAATATAATGAAGCATCTGAGAAACAGCACATCGTCTCTTCTTAAAAACAAGCATTCGAAGAAGCAGTAGGTCTCACATTTTCAAAGCACAAGACCCCCTGATATTGGCTTTGTCAGCACTGAATGCTTTTATTGTGTGCCACCATTGGCAAGGTCAATACCAGTAACTGCCCTAGATAAAATTATAACCAAGCTATGCCTCAAGGAGAATAAAGCCCTTGAGAGAAAGCATAAAAAGTCAGCAAATGTGACAAGAAAGTCAACCAGCAACATGCAATGACATGTGCTGACCCACATCCTACCGTAAGTATTAGTATTGTCCACCATATATTTTTATGACAACAGGCAGCTAAGAGCTGAATGAAGCCCCCCACCCCTTTATTTTTCCTGTTCTATCACCACTTGCGTTTAAAATATTCGTATTTCTGAAACAAAAGGCTTTCAATTCGACGTGAAAGTGCCCTGGGTTTGTATTGTTTATTGTTTAATTTTAAAACATTATTTGAGGAGGTGAAGTTGCGTTTATGTATTTGAAAGGGCACACTAAATAGTCTACTTACACATCTCTGAAATGCATGTTTACGCAGAGTTCTGGCATCATTCTTATGCAGGGAGGCCTTTTTAATGCTGAAGGTAATCATTACTAACCCATTCTTTACTCCTCAAGTGTTCAGGTCATATATCTGATGGAACGCGTTACGTTGGCCTTCACTAGCTATTAATATTGGTAAACTACGTGTTGATCGGAGATTTGGAGGCCACCACAAAAAAAGGATGAACACGTGGAGATCTCCTGAAGTTTTAGTCAAAGAGTAAAAGAGCTTTCTAATGTAAGTGTGCAACAAAATACTTGTAACAGTACTGATTGGAATAAAGAAAAGCTTTATTCCCAGTGGCCCCATTTTTTGCAAGAATGATCCAACAGCAATGGAAAAGCATGGCAATTGGATACGTGTTCTGAGAACAAGATTCTTTGAGAATTATTTACGATTTACTAACATTTAGTAATCAGCAGAAATCTTTATTTGAACTGGAAACTAGCTCTAAAGTAATGCAAAGTAATCATAACGCTGCTTTGCATCAAGGGGACGAATCATGGGAGGTACATACACGTTCTGATGCAGCAACCCATGGTTTTTGCATGAAAGCTCTATCAATTAAGTTTTCTAGACAGATGGGAGATCAATAGTCGAACCCTTTTGGTCGTGCTGGAGTCTGACTTTAAAGCGTGGTCTGCTTTTCCCCCTGTCTCTTATGAAGATTAGATGACTACTGAGGAATTATCATTAAATTTGAGGACAACTATCCAACTAATTTAGAGTCAGAAATTCACATGAGGGTCAGCGACGGTGATGCAGGCTGGTCGGGCAACCCCTCAGCGTGAATGTGGAGGGAACAGTCAAAAATGGGGCTGTGGATACGTTTTGGGAATGCATTGCACTTTATTGTAATGTTACTGTACATTCTTATTACTAAAACCAATAAAATGCATGAAAAAAAAAACATTTGCAGGCAGGGCTTTTTGTCAAAAAAGTAGGTCTCTTTTTGGCTGGTGTTAAAAAGAAAAAATTATTTATGTCTTCAAATCTTTCTAACTTTGTATGTGTGCTGCATTGTAAAGCACCCATCCAAAGTAATAGAATTTTAAAAATTTGTCCAAGTATAGTGTTTTGTGATGGAAGGGAACCCTTTTAGTATACAACCTATGCTAGACAACATGCAGACATCTTTGCACTGTGGTGTAAAGGTGTAAGTAATGTGCTAAGCAGCCTGATTGTGTGCCAGTGGTAGGCAGAGAGCCAGACAGGGCCATATCTTAATAGATGTGGAATTGTTCGATTTCATGGCAAGACCGGAGGCTATCATTATGCATACGCCTTTCATTCCACCACTCCTCGCAGCCCTTAGAAGTATTACATCATCAAACAAATAACTTCTAGAACATAGAATATCCAAAACACAATATAATCCTGAACACAACAGACATATTCCTCTTTTATTTGCTGCTCCTTGCAGATAAGTATATCGTATGTGAGGCTGATATTTAACTTGAATGTTTTATTCATAATAATAATAATAATAATAATAATAATAATAATAATAATAATAATAATAATGATAATACATTTAAAGCTTAAGATTTATGTAGATATCTAAGGTGTTCAATTAGAATATGTTTGCTTAGTTTAATTTTATGAGTTGGCATTTTTGTATATTTGGACGATTGTTCATGTTTAACCCAATTTACCGGTTATATATTTGTTTATTTAACCTTTTGTTTGCAGGTAGGTTAAGTTGTTTGGTTATGGGCTGTAAATTTTAGTTTTAAGGTTTGAATTTACAAAGTTGAGAAAACAAACCGTTTATTTGAAAAGGGAGCAGCTCTTGAACGTTCCGGCGTGGTGCGCAAGGCATGCGAGTGTCTCGGAGGCTTAGAGTGTTGTTTAGAAAGTTGAAGATGGTGCTGGGTGCGTCATCACTTGTGCGTGCGTGATGACGCTTGGAGGCCATCTTGGTTGAGGACTAGAGTGGGGAACAATAGTTTTTGTGACACGATCGAGTTGTCAGTTGAAACTGTCACTCGAGGAGGAATTTTGTTATCGGAGAGATAATTAAGGATCGCGCTTCACAGAGAATTATTTACGAGTGTTTTTAGGAAAGGTTTATTTATTTATTTGAAGAGAATATTTAGTGTGATGGAGAATAGTGAGAATACTCAAGGGGAAGGGCCAGGGAAGCCTGACTTGCAGAAAATGGTGCAAGAGGAAATTAAGAATTCTATGCAGGATGTTCTAAAAAGTGTTTTAAAAAGAAAGAGGGGAGTTGTTAATGATTCTGAGGAAGAATATTGGTCTGCAAATGAGGGAAGAGAGTAGTGAGATTAGAAAAAAAGGGAAAAGAACTAAGAATGCTAAGAATATTGAGGTGGATATAAGATGTATAAAAGGGAATGGTGGTTCTAGCGCCACAAGCGATGAAGGTATCCAACGCGGCACAAAAGAGGGTGTCCCTTGCAGCACAAAAGATCTGGAGGAATCTCCTGAAGAGATTTCAGTTGAAGAAAGTGAGAATGATGAGGATGGGTTCATTCTTGACAAATATGATGACGACGGATGGGACATGGACAGAGATAAATTAGATAAGGAAAGGAAAGAGAAGAGAAGGGTTTAGTGAAAGATCCTCTGGGTGAGGAGATGTTTAGTCCGGAATTGATTAGACATCCTAGGAGTGGTGATTGGTGGCCTCTGCCTCATGTTGCGGAGTTTATCAAACTATGGATACGGAAGCCATTAGAGAAGGAAGCCAGGGCAGTCATGAAAGCTGAGTGTTCACGACCTTTGGTAGATGGAAAGACTTGTTTAACTCCTGAATTGGACCCTGATCTTATTAGTTTTCTTTTTAAGATGGGTTGTGACCCTAGAAAAGGCATTGAGAAAGCTCTGAAACAATGTGAGGACAGGTTTTTAGACATTTTGGGTCCATTAGCAAGAATACTTGATATGACGGAGGAAGCCAAGATGAAAAAGGTGGATGTTGATTTGGACCTTCTAGGAGGTTGGTCTCAGAGGGCAGATTGCTTGTTGGTAAATGCAAACGTGGCCTTAATTTCAGAAAGAAAAGGAATACTTATGAGAATTAGCCCGAAATTGGCTGATTTTTCAAAGAAAGAGCCTACCAATGATCCAAAAGGGTATCTGTTTGGTGAAGGGTTAGTAAAAGGGGTAGGCAAGTACGTTGCTACCTTTACAAGTCTAGATAAGGCACAGTCTAACCTGAAAAGGGTCTTTAACAGAGGTGTTTTTAACAGGGCCGGCGGAAGGGCCCGTTTCCCTGGCCGGGGATTTTCAAGGGCACAGTATCAATCCAGTGGTAGAGCTGCATTCAGAGGCTTCCAGTCTGCAACAGGATTATTCCCGCAAAGAGGAAGAAGAACTGGAAGAGGGCGGCAGCCAGGGAAAGAGCACAGTTTGCTCAAAGTTCATTTAGTAAGTATGAAGACGAGTTTTGTTTTTCCCCCAGACAAGGTAGGGGGAAGGTTGAGATTTTTCTAAGAGAATTGGAAAAGGATAACAAAAGACAGCTGGGAGTTAGAAACTGTAAAGGGTTATGTGGTGGAGCTGGTGGAACTGCCAGATCAATTAAGCGAGCTGAATCAACTGGTTTTCAATGGAGAATTAAAAGAGATTGTAGGCGTGGAGGTTTTGGAAATGTTGGGGAAAGGAGCAATAGAAGAAGTTTCAGAAGAGTGCAAAGGGTTTGTAAGCATGATATTTTTGGTGGAAAAGAAAGGGAAGGGTAGGAGGCCGGTAATGAACTTGAGGTGTTTGAATCAATTTGTGGTTTACAGGCATTTCAAGATGGAGGAAATCCATCTTTTAAGAGATATTTTGCAGGAATAGGATTGGTTAGTGAATTAAGACCTAAAGGATGCTTATTTCACGATTCCTATTCCAGAGGAGATTTGCAGATTTCTACAGTTCAGATGTTTGGGTCGTTTTTACCAATTTTCGTTTCTCCCTTTTGGTCTGGCGTCTACTCCTTGGTGTTTCACGAAGGTTTTAAGACCTGTGGCGAAGTTTCTGAGGGAGAGAGGTGTTCGGATGATTATGTATGTAGACAATTTCCTCATAATGCCTCAGAGGGAAATCTGGGTTTTGTGGTAAACAAAGTGAAGTCTGTTTTAGTTCCGACTCAATGTTTGGAATTTTTGGGTTTCAATGTGAATACTGTAGAAAAAAGTTTACGTTTACCGGAAAAGAAGGTGAAAAAGATAAAGTCAGAAGTGAGAAGTGTTTTGAAAAAGGATGTGGTGAATTTGAGGGCATTAGTGAGAGGGATAGGTTTATTTTCTTCATCCATTCAGGCAGTTTTCCCTGGTCCAGGAGGGGCTTATGAAATGGAGATCAGGTTTTTAATTCAGAAGAGGCTCGGGAGGAGTTGGTTTGGTCGTTGGAGAATTTGGAGGCGTCGAACGGTTGTGCGATTTTTGGAATTTGCACGGATTATGTGTTGAAGACAGATGCAAGCCTCTTTGGTTGGGGGGCTTGTCTGGAGGATCAGGAGACTGGAGGAAGGTGGTCTCAAGAGGAAAGATCAGTGCATATAAATGGGTTAGAGATGAAAGCAGGGCTTAATGCGTTAAAGAGTTTTGGGAGGAAATTGAAGAATTACAATGTGTTGTTAAAGATGGACAACGTTTCAGCAGGTCAAAGAATCTGTCACAGTTAGCAAAGGAAATTTGGAATTTTTGTTTGGAGGAGAAAATTGGATTGAAGGCAGAGTATTCCCCAGGCAAGAGCAATGTTGTGGCGGATTGGAATTCAAGATTTTTAAGGGATTACAGCGACTGGAAACTGAATGTTCAGATTTTCAGGAGAATAGTGAAGGAGTGGGGTCCATTGGAGGTGGATCTGTTTGCGTCAAGGCTAACATTTCAGTTGGATCGGGCCTATAGTTGGAGGCCGGATCCATTAGCAGAGGAAGTGGATGCGTTTCAGCAGAACTGGAAGAAGGATCAATGTTATGCTTTTCCTCCTTTTGCAATGATACAGGGAGTATTGTTGATGGTGAGGAAACAGGAGTGCCAGCTGGTGTTGGTGACACCATTCTGGGCTGATCAAGCTTGGTTTCCAGGTCTTTTGGAGTTAGCGGTAGAAGAGCCTCTGTTGGTCCCAGACTCGGAGAACGTGTTAATAGGAGAAGGAGGGATGTATCATCCTTTGGTTATGGAAGGGGCTTGAGCCTTCTTGTTTGGAAGATATCAGGAGAGAAGAGCAGTTCGGAGAGCTTTCGGAGCAGGCTCAGGAATTGCTCAATAAATCATGGGCTCCAGGAACCTGAAAACGATATTTGGGAGCATGAAGGAAGTAGTCTTGTTGGTACTTGGAAAGTGGTTTGGATCCCCTGGAGGATTCTGCCATAGAGTTGGCTAATTGTTTGTCTTTTTTGTTTGGTAAAGGTTTAAGTTATAGGACAATTAATTGTTATAGGACTGCTATTGCAACAGGTCTAAGTTTAGATGGAGGTTCCTTGATTGGTAGGGAACCTTTGGTTTGCAGAGTGTTGAAAGGAATAAAGTTGAGAAGACCTCCTAAGCTAAAATATAACGGTATGTGGGATGTTAATAAAATTTTAATTTTGTTTGAAAATTGGCCAGCCAATATGTACGTGAGTCTTAAGCAGTTGACTGGAAAATTAACAAGTCTTTTGTGTCACATTTCTTTTAGAAGAGTTTCATATGTAAAGGCTTTATATATTCGTAATAGATGTTTTACTCCTGATGGGGTTCTTTTTAGTGTAACTAAATGGACTAAAAAAATGTTGAGTTACATTTTTTATCCAAGGTTTTTGGACCATCCAAAATTATGTGTGGCATTGTGCTTAAAGCAGTACGAGGTTAGGATGAGTGAGTTTGGGAGGGATGGAGATGATCAGTTGTTAATTTCATTTGTAAAGCCATTTAGGCCAGTTACTTCAGCTACAATTGCTAGCTGGGTGAGATTTTGTATGTCTGAAGCAGGTGTGAATTTGGATGAGTTTGGTGCTAATTTTGTTAGAGGTGCAAGGGTGAGTAAGGCTTTCCTGTCTGGTGGACGATTAGAGGAGATTTTGCGAGCAGCAGATTGGTCAAGTGAGGATGTTTTTGCAAAGTTTTATCTGAAACCTTTGGGGCATGTGTCGTCTGTGGTTTTATCACAACTTTTAACATGCATAATGATAGCCTCCAGTCTTGCCATGAAATGTAGATTCTCCAAGTTTATGATGAGAGAATCTGGATTTCATTAAAGACACGGAGGCTAGCATTATCCCTTCCACCCTCCCTTTTTGGGTGGGGTTATGGTGGCTTGAAGATTATTTTGATATTTTAGAATGTAATGTTTTTTGATGGAGTTCAATTGATATATAAAAAAAAAGTTTTTTTAGATGCCCAGTAAAGGAATTTTTGAAGAAGATCAGCGTGAAGTTGAAGTTGTCATGCTTTCTTCAGGAGCAGCGTAAAAGAGGAAGATGGCTGTTGTGTTCAGAATTATATCGTGTTTTGGACATTCTATGTTCTAGAAGTTATTTGTTTGATGATGTAATACTTCTAAGTGCTGCAAGGAGTGGTGGAATAAAAGGCTTATGCATAATGCTAGCCTCCGTGTCTTTAATGAAATCCAGATTCTCTCATCGCAAACTTGGAGAATATACATTCTCTCTCAAGCAACGCAACACAGCAATGCTGGTTGCAGCACTACATTGTATCGACATCTTTGTAAATATGCCCCCTGTTCTTTATAGTTTTTTTCACTAGTCATCTCTGGCAACGTTTCCAGAGCTAACCTTTTGATTATTATTAAATAAACTATACATTTTAATAAACAACATTCATACACAAATTCATTTAAAAAACGTTTTCAAAAAACGCTGCAACTAGGACAAGGTTTAAATGATAAACAGGATTTACTCACACTCAACCAACATGTCTGACTAACATGGGTATCTGGTTCAGTGGAAATATTTTCATGCTCTTTTTTCGGGGTAGAGATGGGTATTTCAAGTTTTTGCAGAAGCGATCATGACATTCTTCACTATATGGCTTTCTCCAGACAAGCCACTTTCATCTTCATTACTGCAGGTTTCTGCATACAGTGGTTAACTGATATTTAAATTTGTCCTTGTGTATTTTTTGAAGTCCATGATGCAGAATCCTACTCTTCCATGATGCCGAATCATACTCTTCCATGATGCAGAATCATACTCTTCCATGATGCCGAATTATACTCTTCCATGATGCAGAATCATACTCTTCCATGATGCAGAATCATACTCTCTCATGATGCCGAATCATACTCTTCCATGATGCAGAATCATACTCTTCCATGATGCAGAATCATACTCTCTCATGATGCCGAATCATACTCTTCCATGATGCAGAATCATACTCTTCCATGATGCAGAATCATACTCTCCCATGATGCCGAATCATACTCTTCCATGATGCAGAATCATACTCTTCCATGATGCAGAATCATACTCTCTCATGATACCGAATCATACTCTTCCATGATGCAGAATCATACTCTTCCATGATGCCGAATCATACTCTTCCATGATGCAGAATCATACTCTTCCATGATGCCGAATCATACTCTTCCATGATGCAGAATCATACTCTCCCATGATGCCGAATCATACTCTTCCATGATGCAGAATCATACTCTTCCATGATGCAGAATCATACTCTTCAACATCTATAATAAAGGACCTCTTATGTGGCAACTGTAGTTTTATGTTAGCAATAGTCTTCTTTGTCATGTTCTGGGGAGGTAGAACGCAAACCTTTTACAGCCTAGACTAGACAAATATTCACGATGTTATATGTGTGCTTTTCCACAGCAGAATCAGCATTTTTTTAGGGTTAAATCTTTTTATTACGTTTCAAGTGGGAAATACATTTATTTATTTATTTTGTGTACTTGTAAAGCACCCGAATCACACCCAGAGGGGAATCTTCGCGCTACGGAGATGCTTTACAGAGGTAGGTAAGAGGAAATTGATTAGGAGAGTTCCGTTTTAAGGAGCTTTCTAAATAAAAGGTAATCTGGCCATTTCCGAAGATGGGTGATTCCAGTGAAAGGGGGCATAATAGGAAAATGCCTTTCCACTCAGGTGTGGTTTTTTTAAACGCAGGACGTAGAGCAAAGATTTAGCAGCTGAGCGTAGGGGTCTAGGTGGTTAAGATTGACTGAGTTTTACTGCAAGATAACCAGGACCTTTACCATTTCAATGCTTTGTGCACAATACAGCATATCTTAAATTTGACCTTTTTAACTACTGGAAGCCAGTGTAGCCGTTGTAGAAGAGGGAGAGAAGCAGTTCTGGCAGGAGAGTTTGAGACAAGGCATGCCGCTGTGTTTTGAACTACTTGAAGTCTACTCAGAGATGATTCACTTGCTGAAATCAGGAGAGCATTGCAGTAGTCCTGGCAGCTTATCACCAGGGCCTGGATGAGTGTTTTCCATACGGTTAAAGGGAGAAAGGGAAATATCCTACGTAGAAGGCTTAGCATTGGAAACCTGAGCCCACGGTAGCTATGACTTGCTCTCTCATGGTAAGTTTCTGGTCCAAGCGTATGCCCAGGTTCTTAACTGCTGTCTTAGGTACTGTGAAGTCGCCTAGCTCAGTCGGCCACCGTTATGGTGACCAGAGCATGGGTGCATCTCCAAACAGCATTATATCGGTTTTCCTGGCATTAAGCTGTAGGAAATACAATATACAATGTTAGCACACATATTTCAGAGTGTGCACAGGAACAAAGGAAAACCACATTTCAGTATAAACCAACTACAACAAGGGCAATAACTGTACAGCTTCACAGCACTCTTGCCAGCCAGATCCAGAGGTGGAGTTAAAACAGACATAAAATACATAATAAGGGGGGCATGTGTGAATATTGCAACCATAGCGAAGTCGTGGAGGTTACAAGGGACGGAAAACTAACCTACGGGTGGTGGAGTGCACTGGGGGAGTGAGCAGGAGCATGGTCCACTGGGACAATGGGAGATATACCCTGGGTGATAAAGGTCACAGCAAAGAGACAGTACTGAGGAGGTAAGGGTGGGCAAGGGAATGGTGACAGGGTAGTAATGCAAAGCACCTAATGGTCACAGCAACGGATCAGGATCAAGATAGTGGCCACCGGTGAGAATGCGAGAAGGGAGTGACAGCCATACAACATTGAGAATAGCCCCAAAGGACTAACCCAAAGGGGGGAGTATCAATAGAGACCCATCCAATAGGCAGAGGGTTAGGTCATGGGGCCTCCAGGAGGAGGGGGCCCCAAATACCAGTAAAAACATTTTCCTGATCATTCAATTAGTAGATCACCGTTCATGTGCCGTCGTGATCACCACACTTTTAAGCCAGTCCTCCTGGGAGGGAATGGCCGGGGTTGACCACTGACAGAGGAGACACATTTTCACTGCAGTCAGTTGGGAGGCACACCAGCAGATTTGATGTGAGGTGAGTGCTGGGAGGCCCCATGTGTCATGAAGTTTCACTAGGGTGGCTTGAAGGGGAGTGGTGTGGCCGAGCATATCTTGCAGGAGGCAACCCAAGTCCAGAAGGGTATGAGCTCTGGACAGGACCAACGTATGTGCATTATGCCACAATTCAGGGCATTACATCACCAATAGGCTGATGTAGATGTCAGTCACGCTTGGTGAACTGTAGCCGGAGACGAATGCCAGTCTTGTAAGATTTTGAAGTGACAGAACTTCATTTCTGCCTCCCGGAGTCCCCTCCAATGGGAGGCCAAGAGGAGGGACCAAAGTTCTGAAGAATAGTCATTTTGGATATGGGTTTGCTATTGACTCTGGAGGAGGCATTTCAGTAATGTAGAAAACAATTTGGGCACCAACAGCCCATAAAGTCCAGACACCAGACATCGAGAAGACCGTCAACAAGCAGCTGGCCGCCTTCCTCGAGACGAATGGATCCCTCGACCCCTCACAGTCTGGCTTCCGGGCCAACCACAGCACCGAGACCGCCCTGATCGCAGCCACCGATGACATCCGAGCTCTGCTCGACAACGGAGAAACAGCAGCCCTCATCCTCCTAGACCTCTCCGCGGCCTTCGACACTGTCTGCCACCGTACCCTAGTACAGCGCCTCAGCAACGTCGGAATCCAGGAGAAGGCACTGGAGTGGATCACCTCTTTCCTCGCCGGAAGGACACAGAGAGTCCGCCTCCCTCCGTTCAGTTCCGTAGCCTCCGAAGTCATCTGCGGCGTCCCTCAAGGCTCCTCGCTCAGTCCAACCCTCTTCAACGTCTACATGAGCCTCCTCGCATACATCGCACACCAGCACAACCTCAACATCATCTCCTACGCCGACGACACCCAGCTGATCCTCTCCCTCACCAACGACCCTGCCACCGCCAGAGCCAACCTTCACGAAGGGATGAAAGAGGTGGCCGGATGGATGAAGAACAGCCGCCTGAAACTGAACTCGGACAAGACGGAAGTCCTCATCCTGGGATCCTCACCCTCCGCCTGGGATGACTCCTGGTGGCCCCCCGCCCTAGGCAGCGCACCCAAACCAACAGACCACGCACGCAACCTGGGCTTCATCCTGGACTCCTCCCTCTCCATGACCAGACAAGTCAACGCCGTCTCCTCGTCGTGCTTCAACATCCTGCGCATGCTTCGTAACATCTTCCGGTGGATCCCCACCGAGACCAGGAAGACGGTCACCCAGGCCCTCGTCACCAGCCGGCTGGACTACGGCAACTCCCTCTACGCCGGAACCACCGCCAAACTCCAGAAGAGACTCCAGCGGATCCAGAACGCCTCAGCACGACTCATCCTGGACATCCCCCGTCGCAGCCACATCTCCGGACACCTGAGAGACCTGAACTGGCTCCCGGTCAACAAGAGAATCACCTTCCGACTCCTCACCCACGCACACAAAGCCCTACACAACCAAGGCCCAGGATACCTCAACAGCCGCCTCAACTTCTACGCTCCCAAACGCCAGCTTCGATCGACCGGCCACGCCCTCGCCGCCGTCCCCCGCATCCGAAGAGCCACCACAGGGGGACGGTCCTTCTCCTACCTCGCCGCCAAGACTTGGAACTCCCTCCCGACCCACCTCCGCCTGACCCAGGACCACCTCGCCTTCAGGAAGCAACTCAAGACCTGGCTGTTCGAGCAGTAGCGGACCCCCCCCCTAGCGCCTTGAGACCCTCTGGGTGTGTAGCGCGCTATATAAATGCTCTGATTGATTGATTGACACCAGTTTTATTTCGGAGCCCCATTGCACCAGGTAAGTGTAGAGGGAGGAGGGAGAGGGACAGGCTCCCTCCTGTAGGTGGGACAGAAGGCAATGTTAAAGCTAAAGGTATCACCAGAAGTGGGATCATGGAATATGGTAGACTGTGACAAAGCTCACAAAAGACCTAAGAGTATCATCCTTCCTGCGAGTCAATCTACCTGTAAATTGGAGATTGGGCTGGGACTGATTGAGTTATGCAGACGTGCTCCAAATGATAATAATAGTACCTTAGATCCATCAAAAATCAAAGAAGATGGGGGGATTAGGCGTCGAAAAAGCAGGCAATGGGTCAGTTCCCTACTGGTGCATGTGAGGTGATGCGTCGGTACCTTACTTCTAGGCAGGGGAGGTGATGCTTCGGTTCCTTATTGTTGCAGGGAATGTGATGTGTCATTTCCGGACACACAGTCTCGGTTCCTTACGGTGCGGTGTAGATGAAGAAATCGGCACCCAGGGATGATGCGTCAAAAGTCAAGTTGTGCTGCCTCAGTTCCACAGCGATGAAGTCTGAGTCAGAGAGGTGCATCACGGATTTCGGTGGTGCAGTGCTCGAAACTCATGCAGCGATGGTTCTTCTGACTCACTCTGAAGGAAAGCTAGGGCCTGCATTGTAAGCCTGGGACCACTCTCCGGTGCAAGCAGCCGTGATGCGTCAAGCTTTGCAGCGATGCGTCAATTTGGAATGATGCTGTGGGTCGATTAGTTGATGTTTTTTCTTGTTGCACCAGAAGTCGCTTCCAAGGGCCCGGGAACTGGATTTGGTACCACTTGGCAAGACAGGACTCTAGTTAAGAGAGCCCAGGTGCTGGTAGGTGACGTCTTTGATGGCCCTGAGACTTCTTAACAGGAGGCAAGCTATGCTCAAGCCCTTGAAGTACATTACAAGCAGAATTTAGAAAGTGAAGTCCAGTCCTTTCAATCCCAGGACAGAGGCAGCAGCAGACCAGCACAGCAAAGCAAACATCAAGTGGCAGACTCTCCTGACAGCAATCCAGCTCTTCTTCCTGGCAGAATGTCCTCAACCCAGAAGTGTTCTGAGTATATGGTGTCAGAGGTCCAGTACAGCCTTTGAAGTAGGCAAACTTCAACAGAAATTCTTTCTAGGGCACGAGACCCTGCATTTCCATGCCTTGGCTCCAGGCACACTACTGGGGGGGTAGAGACTGCTTTGTGTCTTTGTGTGAGGCCAGGCACATCCCTATTCCGGTGTCAGTGTCAACTCCTCTCACCACTCCTCTCACCACACTAGCTCAGGAAGGCCCATCAGCCAGGTTATGGGTGATCAGGATATGCAGGGCACACCTCAGCTCCTTTTGTGTAACTGTCTAGAGTAAATGCACAAACAATACAACTGTCATCCTGACCCAGACTGTATTCAGAGATAGGATGGTTAAAGTAAGAAAATGACAACTTTCTAAAAGTGTCATTTTCAGATCTGCAATTTAAAAACCCACTTTACTAAAACTAAAAGATGTATTTTTAAATGGCAAGACCAGAGAGACCAAACTGCAATTTTCATCAGCTCCCAATTGGCAGATACACTTGTAGGAGATTAAAAGATAGCTCCAATATAACCTATGGGAGAGATGGGCCTTGCTGTAGTGAAAAATGAAATTTGCAGTATTTCACTACCAGAACATGTAAAACACAGCAGTACATATCCTACCTTTTAATTACACTGCGCCCTGCCCATTGGGCTACCATGGGCCTACCTTAGGGTGCCTTATATGTAATAAAAGGGAATTGTTTGGGCCTGGCAGGTGGGCACGCTTGAGGCATGTCTGGAGGGATAATTGTATGGGTGTCACAAGCAGTGCTGCAGGCCCACTAGTAGAATTTGATTTACAGACCCTGGGCGCACACAGTGCACTGTAATAGGGACTTACTAGTAAATCAAATATGACAAACATGAAGAAACCAAATTCCATTGAATTTTAGACAGTGAGCACTTGCACTTTAGCACTGGTCAGCAGTGGTAAAGTGCCCAGAGTCCTAATACCAGCAAAACGAAATGCAGCACACAGTCAGAACCAGGAGGTCCGCGATAAAAAGACAGGGGAAACTACCCCAAAAGATGCCAGGTCCAACAGATACCTATGGGCACCATGTATTAATTTATTCCAGGCCCCCTGGGTTTATGGGCAGCTCTTTATTTCCAAAAAGTGTGTAGCCTTCAAAGCGGCCATTATAGACACCAGGGTAATGTCCAATGAAGATGAAGATGAGGCTGGGAGATTATTTGCTAGCCTGAGCATCCTACGTGAATGTTAATTGTCATATCGCTATCCCTGAAGCCAGTGAGTGCTCTGAAATATTGGTAGGCCAGATAAATTTGAGGATTCCAAAATCCACTGGCAGCCTCAACAAGATGTTCCACAGCTGGACACTCAGGTGATGGAACCCTAAGTGAACCCCAGGAAGTAGACTCCAGGAAAAAGGGAAAGCAACTAAGGGTAGGGTAAAAATCTTCCAATCATTCTCAGAACTGCATTACCCTTTATTCACGTACCAGCAGGTGAATGGTTTATCATGATTTCAGCTTGAAGGTTTGCAAGATCAACTCACATTAATCAAGTCCAAAGGATATATTTCACCATCTAAACACTAATCACTGGGTATTAATGGTCCACCGTCCTTCTCTTCTTCTTTTCCTTTTCAAAAATTATTATTTTTGTCAACATAACACGTTTATTGTGGTGGTTAGCCCGGTGGTAAGCTCACCAACTGATTTTATCTCAACTTCTACTGTTTATGATAACTCAATCATCCACTTGTGGGCATATTAGATAGCAAGAATATCCCCCATTCCTCTGTATTTGTGCAGATATTAATGTGACAGCTTCCTGATAAAGGCACTTCGCCGAAACATGCGTAGTAATTACATCTTCAAGCCTCCAAAATATTATATGTTACATTGTTATCAATTATTGTTAATTCCATCTTCAGACCCTTCAAAATATGATGCTACACTTTTATCAATGATTGCCTATTACCAGTGAATCTACGCTCTTAGTCAAAGAAAATATCAAGTTTACTTGAGAATATGTTCAGCTGATTGTACCTATATCAAAGTGCCTTACGGTATGTTCATGATATGAATTTCTATTAGATGTGTCACAAAAGACGATCTTTAACAGTTAAATGGACAGTCTCTCGATGATATTTTAGCTTTTTTTTAAATTGTACATCAAAACAATATTTTGCAATTTTTAATATAAAATATACCAGATTTGGTCTATGCTTGTATCTAATACATCATACGGGCATTTTTTGATTTAAGTCATTTGTGTACAGTCATATGCCCACAATTTAAAGGTATTAGTTCTTGCTATAGGTTTTTTCTAAGTTATAGGCACAAAATACATTTAGAGGAGAAGGACCCGGGAGGCACACCCGAGGGGCGGCTTGTGGTTAGGTAGAGCACTGGTAGAACAAGCACCCCATCGGGCAATCAGTCCGGGCGTTCGTAGGTAGTATCCTCCAAGTGGTCAGGAGAAAGGGGCCCCAAGGAACAGTAGGTGGCTCAAAGTTGGCAGTGGCTTAATAGGCATCACACCCCTGCAGCACAAGCAACAAACCACAGGGGTCCAATTACGTTCCTTGAAGAGGCACCCAGCGGCGGGTTGCCAGGCTCCACCCGCTAACAGTACCACCTTAACAGAGAAGGCCAGGAGTGGAGAAAATGGAGGAGAAGTGCCTGAGGCTGTGCAGCCTATGAGTAAAGGTACTATTGAGGCTGCCATGGACTGTAGGCCCACAAATACAGACTGAGGTACTTATCAATCAGGGGTCTTAGTGCGGCACCACAGGAGGAGGCAGAAAGCAGTTGGAAGGCACTCAGGGGTGGCGACTTGCTAGAATGGGAAATCAAACAGCATCAGCACCATTCTGCTGAGGGCATGATGTCGACGAGATATGGTGCCCGGGTGGCAGCTTGCCGGGGGGGGGGGGGGGGGTCTGTCGGCAGCAACAGCACCACCTGGGTCATAAGGCAGTGGGATGCCTAGACAGAAGGGCATGGTCTGCAGCTGTGCAAAAGCACATTGCAGTTGAGGTCCTGCAGGCCATGAAGACCAAGGGAGGAGGCAGAAAGCCATTTGAAGGCACTGAGGAGTGGCGGCTTGCCAGATAGGGGAAACCGACAGCACCAGCACCGATCCACTGAGTGCATGATGTCATCATGCCCCGATGGCGGCTTGCCACGAGGTGCCAATTGGCAGCCCCACCCAGGCTGTCAATCAGTAAGAGGTCTAGAAAGAAGGGTATGGTCTGCCGCTGTGCAAGAGAGTATTGCAGCCGAGGTCCTGATGGCAATAAGATCTCTCAGCTGCACAGAGCAGCCCTACATGTCTTGGCAGGGCCAGTGGAGGTCGTGAGTCAGTCAGATATACCAAGACAGGACCAAGATTCCCCTGGACTGAGGTAGGTCACCATATGGAGCGGGAGGGTCAGAAGCTTCACATGGGAGCCGACATATTTGCTCACGACATAGCTCGCCCCCCAGAATTTTTTTAATGAATTCTTTGATGTGCAGAGTGTTATCAGTTCCAATTAACTGAGCAGCACTAATGGTAAAATACTGTGCTGCTGCAATTGCACAGTAGCTGCGGTGCTTATCCTCAGTTCTACTTTTGTTGAAGAACAGATCTCGGTTCCTTTTTGTATTAATGATTTGTACATTTCCTGATTCACGGTCGAGCACTGTCTGCCTCACACGCTCCATCTCCGAAGGTATACTATCTACGTGGAGTTCAGGCATTCTGAACAGTGGCATGCAACCATGACTTTTCAGTTAGCATTTCAAATGGCTGCCCCACCAACTGTACCAACATTACATTCTCAAGATGGATTTGAAGTTGTGTCATACATTATCATGATGTACGCATGGAGCAATGAGGCTGCCATCTTGAGAGTTTTAACAATTTCAAAAACAATGTTGAAAATGTTTTATATATTTTCCAGACAGCTGTTGCTTTGCATTTGTCATGCTGCACTACACACCATGGTAGCCAAGATGAAAGTATACAAAATAAGGCTTTCTAATTGTTTTCTATAGTTTAAGCCTGGCCGGTTGCTGGTATTGGCTTTAAAAATTCTGTCACATTATTAATGCTTAGGGCATTGGCAAAACCGATAGCAGCAGCCAGCAGTGCAGGTTGGGAGGGTAGAATTGAAAGGGAGTACTAAGTGTGGACAAGCGGGAGCAATGACAATATTAAATCAAAAGTGGCGCATGACAGTTTGAGGAAGGGAAACAACGGAGTAGTGGGCAAGGGTAGCAACTAAAAGCTGCCTTTGTGCCTCGGCATTGAGGCAGTGTCTGGTTTTTCATATCTTATCCAATGAGTTCTGATGACCATCCACCTCACCCCTCAGATGATGTGTCTGTCTGTACTACAATAAAGGTACAAACTCCTCCTTTGCCCACTTGTGATTACCTAGGTATCGAAATTTGGAACAGCAGCAAGATGATGTGCAAATTCCATATGATTTACCACCCCTGGGAAAACAACGCTTCTTTCATTGAACAAATAATAGAGACTATCGCCTCTAACACATACAAACACACCAACCAGATCTTCCATGGGTACTTCAAAATACACTGGAACAACACTAATGACCACTTATTGAACACCTTCAAGACCTTCCTTTCAGACCTTTACCTCACACAGACTTGCACTGGCCCAACACATGATAGAGGCTCCACCCTCGTAGCCAAGGATAATGTCATGCAGTTGGAATCTATATCCCCCTCTGATTGATAAGATCACTACCTAATATGCTTCCTCATCCTGGAAAAGATTCTGATGAGACAGGGCCAACCTCTTAAACCCAGACTTGAGAAATCTTAACATAACCGTCTTAACCTCTGTAAGCAACAACCCACTACCTCCTCTCACAAACATGATAAATGTAAATGATCTTACCAATCATTACATCTAATCGATGTCTGAGCTACTTGACACCATTGCTCGAAGCAGCTAACAAGAATACACAGAAAATTCTCCAAACCCATTTACAATGTAACATTAACGAGGAAAAGCGCCTTTTAAGGCTTGCCAACAGATCATGGAGAATCACTCCCTCCCTAGCTCACCTCAAGCACTTGAGGTTGGCAAGAAGCACACACAAAAAACAAATTTGAAGTTCAAGAGCAGAAAACTTTGGGACGTAATTTGACAATGCTAAAAACAGACCCAAAAAGCTAATCGAACTTGTCAAACAACAAACCATTGGGAAATCTAGCTACCTTTCGGTACACAATGGACCATTACCCAGAGGCGGTGAATTCTCCACCGACTTCACTGAAAAGACTAAGATGATTGAAACTGAATTGCAACTTGCCTCACAGAGTCTTCTAAGCCAGGTCCAGCCCAGTCTCCTGTCAGTGCAGCACTTTGTTAGTTCCACTCTGACTGGCCATAACACAAACATTAATTCTACTTGGAGTACATTCAAATTTCCAGAAGAAGCTGAGATTCTCCAAATATTATTCTCAATCAAGCCCTCCACACACTTAAAATATCCTCTGCCCACCAAGCTTATCATAGAGTTTAGATCGTCTATGCTTCCGCTCTGATTTAAGATTGTCTATGCATCCCTCTTTCAGGGCATGGTTCCTAATTGTTTAAATATAGATTAAGTTATCCCTATCCTAAAAAGACTAATGCGGAGCGGTCGAACCTCAACAATTTCTGTTCAATCACGAACATCCAGACTCTAGCACAACTACTGCTGAAATGTGTACACCTGCAACGCTGCGATCACACCGAGCAGTTTCATTTCCTTGACCACTGCCAATCTGGTTTCAGATCGGGATACATCCCTAAAGCTGCTCTAATAGGCATTGTAGATGACGCATTGAGACTACTAGATCAGAACCAATGATGGCTCTTCATACTTCTTGATCTCTCCTTGGCGTTCCATATGTTCCAACATGACAGCTTGATTGACCGTCTGAATGAACTATGGGGCTATCTAGTCCCATATTAGACTAGTTTGCCTGTTTTCTACATAACAGAACACAAAGAATTACAGTCAACCAAACCTTTTCAGATATTAATCTGGCCTCCATTAGAGTACCTCAAGTTATTCAACTTGGTCGTGGAACTTCTCACTAAAATTCTGTAGCACTCAAACAATCAGTACCACATTCACGCTGATGATACACAACTGTACCTGAACATTTCCTCACCTGAAGGTGTCAAATCTTTCAGTTACACCCTACTGAAAAACCAACAATGGCTAACCCGTAATCACCTTATGCTTAAAAGCCTCAAATCTGAATTCTTCTTGATTGCCCCTCACACACACTCTACCCCCATTGCAGAAATGTTCGAACAAATTAAAGCTATCAACTGCACCCCCCACATCATTGGTTCCATTAGAGCATCAGGTATAACTCTGCCCAAACACCTGAATATGCAAGCCCATATCAGTACAATCTCAAGGAGAACAAATTACCATCTGAACTCACTGAGAAATCTCATACCCGTTTTGGCTCCTGATGACTTTGAGTTAGCTGTCCAAACTCTAGTCATTTCCTGATTCGACTACGAAGTGCTACTCTGGCTGGCTTACCAAAAGTAAGGCCAGCAACGCCAAGGAACACACTGAGCTCTTCATGGGATCCAGAAGATTTGACCAAATTAATCCAGTTCCAAAACAGCTAAATTGGTTCCTGTTGGGAGCAAAAATCCAGATGAAAATAGCCTGCAGGACACACAAGGCCCTGCACCATAACACTCCAGTCTACTTGGTGAAGAAACGCAAACTGCCTGGTGGTAGTCTTTCCATAGGAAGCACCAACTCCCTACTCTTGGAATGCACTTCCTCCTGCAATCAGGTATAAACCATCAACTTTCTCCTTTAGAAAAGTAGTAAAAATGCATCTGCTGAATAAAGTCCTTCAAGAGCAGCCATGAAGCCACTCAGCATTACTACAGTCTGGGGCACATCAAGAGCTTAAATGTGCTAATAGAGTGTTATATTGTATATGTTCTGATGATATTGTATTCCTTTTGCATTTCTCCCTTGTATGTATATCTTTCCTGTTGTTTGTACAGGGCTCTGATAGCCTAACAGCTCATATTTGTGCTATATAAAGCTCCAACTAAATAAATATACACATGGATGCACTAGACAGCATCTAATACCAAAGGGATAGGGGAATGGAGGAAAGAGAGGCAAGCAGAATATTCAACTCTTCTTTGTATGAATGTCTCTGGTGTTACATCTCTGGTCAGAGTGCAAGTATTGATAGAGACTCTCAGGCGATGGAGTGACCCACAGCTTCTGAAAGGTGTGTTACAGAAAACATAAGTCAGGAGGAAGTGAAGCCGGTATGCCAGAACCTTTGACAAGGATTCAGGATATGTCTGAACAGGGAAAGGGAATGGGAAAAACATAGCCAGGCAACAAAGGGAGAGGATGTGGCGTAAAGGCCAAAATTGCTCACTTTGGATCTGCAGTACCAGGTTTGAGTCTCAGCGTCGGCTCAACATCCTGTGATTCGGGGCAAATCACTTAATCTCCATGTGCATACAAAAAATGAATGGGTAATGTAACTGGTGCCCATGTAAAGCGCTCTAATACCTTTGGGTCGAGTACGCCAACCCAAAGCCTACAGAGGGTGCAGGGAGCAAGTTCAGCATGACAGGAAACTGCGTCAGAGAGTCACACAGGTAAACCTACAGTAAAGCGCCAATGCCAAAACAGAATCGGAAGAGCAAAGTCAGAGTAAACAGGATAAGGGTCAAACCCCCAGATGCATCAAAGTTATGTTTTGCGAGTCCTTAATAGCGAATTTTAAGGAATCGCTATTAAAGACTCGCAAAACGGGATGCATGTAGGAATCGCAATATTATTTGCGATTTCTACTGATTCCTTATTTGCGATTCGCAAATTGCTAATCGCAAATAAGGAATGGCTTTCCCATTCATTCCTATGGGACTAAAGGCCCATAGGAATGAATGGGGAGTCATTCCTTATTTGCGATTAGCAATTAGCGAATCGCAAATGTGCCGCAATTTCAAGGGTGCCAGGGTGTCCAAAGGACACCCTGTTGCACCCCTGAAATGGTAATGTTCACTGGTGTTGCGCACACACATGTCCCAAGGACATGTGTGTGTGTAACATACAACTTAGAAAAATGCACTAAAGTGCATATTTCTAAGTTTTTGCTATTTACCATGTTGTTTGACTTTGCGGTAAATAGCGGCCCCAGATTGCGAATTCGCAATCTTGGAATGGTTCATGCATTGCATTTAAGGAATCGCAAATTGCGATTCATTAAATGCAATCGCAATTTGAGAGCTCACAATTATTTGCGAATTGTTAAATTGCGAGTGCATGAACCCTTGATGCATCTCAAATGTCATTTTTGCAGGAGCAAACGGCTGAATTTTGCGATTCGCACTGTTTGCGCTCGCAAAAATGCTTGATGCATCTACCTGAAAGTGCCATAAATGAGTGAATCCGCAGTAGTACACCAATGCCAAACAGAAACCAAAAAGCAAAGTCAGGTAAACCGGCAATGAGATAAAGTAACAGGGGAACTATCAAGGGAGAAAAAACAAAGGTGATGGATGAGAACGGTGGGTTAACTAGCAAAGAGCCAATACAATGCAAAGTTGACAGGCAGCTTCCCAGTGTCTTCCTGAAATTTAAATACTGAAGCTGCCCGTCGTGACCCAGAAGTCATGTCATTAACCCATTCCGGCTTGCTGTTCATGCTGCCTCAGCTGCCATAGGCGTCACAATTGTTCTCGTGCTCCTTCTAACACCTCGGACACCTTGCTGATTCCTAACAGCATACAAAATCAAAAAAAAGTAAGAGATGAAAGGCTTGGACTAATCTCAGCCACTGGCAATTTTTCAGGCACATCCCAGTCTATATTTTTTTTCCCACCATGGCCCCTCAGATTAGACCTAGCCATATGCAAATCAGCCTTGGTCCTGTCCCAATAGGAACAGTCTGGCCCGAAATTCCGCATCCGGTCATCACTCTGAAATGGAACACCAGCAACCCAAGACTAGTTCATTCAGGTGCAACTTGGTTCCCGTGGCATAGGGAGCTTAGAACCCACATCTCGACCAGGGGCGTAACACAGGCCCCCCGCAGCCCCTGCGTTGCGGGGGGGCCCGTGCTCCGTGGGGGCCCGTGCTCGTGGGGCCCTGTGCTCCTAGACATCTGTGACCGTCTGTGATTTTGTGATAGGGAATTAATTATTAGGTAGTAAGTTTATGTAATTTACGTAACTATCCACAAACTCGCTCTAGATAAGATTAGGAGTTCACAATTAAATGGTTAATCATGGTAAAGGCCGCGCAGATGTCTGCATGGTCTTACGCATCACCATTACGGTGGGGCTAATAACCAATTGTCATGCGCGTCGCGGCTTCCGCAATTAAAAGTGGCGTGGCTGGTGGAGAGGCGCGGAGGCATCCCAGAGGGACTGAGAGGCAGAGTGCGGCCGCCGCCCATTATTTCTAAGCCCGCAGGTGAGTCTGAGAGTGAGACTCTGTCCGTCCAGTCGGGGTGAAATGGACTGTATCATGGGCCCGGGGCCGGTATTAAAAGCAAAAATGTATTCATGTGGTGGGCGGTAGACAGGCCCCGAGCCCAGTTCTGCGTAGTGGAGACAACAACCGTGACGATGACAATGATTTTCACCAGTTTGAGAGAGCTAGGTGGATGGTGATAGAGCCTTGCGCCTTTGCGTGGCTTCAATAAATCAAAAATGTAATCCTGACGGGTGATTGTCATCGTGACAACGCTGACGATCATCATTATTACAATTTTTGATTGATTGCGCAGCAGCCGCAACCACCATCCTAGCTCTCACATACTGCACCCCCACCGCAGCGAATTGCAGAGGGAGTGAACTATTGCTGCAGGCCAGGCTAGGTCTAGAATCGGCGCCGGGGCGCCCCCCTCCCCCCCCACACACACACAGCTCGTGGCCTGGCAGCCTGAAGTAAGTGTCAGGGTAGAGTAGGGGCTAAGGAGTCCGAAATAGAAAGTTCTTCTACAAGAATTTACACTTTACAAACATTTCTCTGCTACAGGAGTGCTCACACCTTACAGTATCTCCGATGTCAGATTATGTTGCTATCGAACGTTAACTAACAGTAACACCAATAAAGAAACACATAATTTATGGGTGGGCAAAATAACGAAATAAGAATAGGGTTAGCGAACATTAAGCATTTTAAGTGAAAGGCAGTTAGTTGTCTCTGGTCTCCGGTAACAACTGACTGAGAGGATACCTTTCCTACAAAACTTCAAGCAGGAAATGGCCAAGGCCGGGGCTTACATCAAGAACTCGGCTCCTATGAGGTATTTTTGACTTGAAACCGTCTTCTTACTGGATAAAAAAATAATGCTCAGAAACACTTAAAAGAATAAAATGATATGAATTACTCGGAAATTGTGTGGGATCACCCTTGCATAATAACATTTCCCCACCACCAGGCCTACTTACAGTACTCTTCTTTATAAAAGCACGTTCCTTACAGGATATCCCTTAAGAAATGGTCTTGTTGGACAACAGCCAGTCCTGCAAACATCGTCTTAACAATTAATTTTTTCTTGTAAGTGGCAGCGCACGATCAGCTGCCGCTTACTGAGCCTGAAATTCAATCTCCCCAGGGTAGCTGGGCATGGTTGCAGGCTCGAAGGTGCAGGTGGGCTGCAACCAAATGTGTGCCCTGGGGCCTCCTTCCACAGTGGGGACATTAGGCAATTGGCTTCTTGCGCTATGCCTTAAAACAGTTCTGTAAAGGAATGGGTTATTTGGAGCTGGTGGACAAAGCCTGGGGACAATGGCGAATGCATGATACACTCACTTATATTTTGTTGGTCAGAAAAATATCTAAATTCCTAGACTGCTGACAGGAAGCCTTACAGGCAAGAAGGAAGATCGAAAAACAGAAACAATTAAGGGATGTAGGTTAACAAGAGTAGCTCAATATGAACTAGCATTGGCTTTTTACCTTCATTGCGCAGGTTTATACTCAACCACTGAGACTGATTGGGGTTAATTTTGAGTGTTTGGATGTACCAGTCAATCCTTGTGGGTGTGTTATGCCTGTTCGGGTATTTAATCCCCTACCAATAACAAACACGCTGCACATTCTCCACTGCCGGAGACCTTTGAAAGTGTTGCCCCAAATTTCAGCAAGTTTGACTTTTTCTAGGTGGATTTGTGGTTCTCCTCAGGAGAATGTTTTTTAAAGATGCAGTCTAATAGTACATTTTGCAGCAACATTTTCACAAATTCGCTCCAAAGCCATAAGCTCTCATAGAACACGTATTAAATATTTAATTCTTTCATGCTGTGCCAATCCAATAAAGCCTTATGCTGCCAAGGAGTAAACAATTTTTTTTCCAAATGTGCATTGGGTTCCACCTCCTTCCAGGTATATGTTATTAATTAGCTCAATTATTTCAGCCTCTTGCTTCTTCACATCACCTGAAACTTGTTGCATGGTGCAGTGAGTTCAGTGAACCTCCTGACAAAAGTCAAAGTCAAAGTCAATAAATTTATATAGCGCGCTACATACCCAGAGGGTCTCAAGGCGCTTGAAGAAGGGTGGAGAATTACTTGTCAAATATCCACGTTTTAAGTTGCTTTCTGAATGCTAGGTGGTTCTGAGTAAGGCGAAGGTGAGTGGAAAGTGAGTTCCAGGTTTTAGCTGCCAGGTAGGAGAAGGATCTACCTCCCATGGTGGTTTTGTTGATGCGAGGTACAGTGGCGAGGGCTTGGTTGGAGGATCGTAGCTGGCGGGAGGGGGTGTAGAAGGACAGTCGTGTGTTGAGGCATTCGGGTCCGATTTCGTAGAGTGCTTTGTGTGCGTGGGTTAGGAGCCGGAAAGTAATCCTCTTATTGACGGGGAGCCAGTGGAGGTTTTTCAGGTGACCAGAGATGTGTTCTTTACGCGGGATGTCTAATATGAGCCTGGCTGAGG
Organism: Lissotriton vulgaris; assembly: GCF_964263255.1. Taxonomy (NCBI): domain Eukaryota; kingdom Metazoa; phylum Chordata; class Amphibia; order Caudata; family Salamandridae; genus Lissotriton; species Lissotriton vulgaris. The sequence continues at coordinate 425,788,191 of NC_141685.1, read as the reverse complement.
CGTTCTGGATGCGTTGGAGTTTTTTCTGGAGTTTTGCGGTGGTACCGGCGTAGAGGGTGTTTCCGTAGTCCAGCCGGCTCGTGACCAGAGCGTGGGTGACCGTTTTTCTAGTTTCGGTGGGGATCCAACGAAATGTTTTTTTGAGCATGCGAAGAATGTTGAAGCAAGATGAAGAAACGGCGTTGACTTGTCTGTTCATCGAGAGTGAGGAGTCCAGGATGACGCCCAGGTTCCGTGCGTGGTCCGTCGGGATGGGTGCTTTTCCAAGGGCCTCTGGCCACCAAGAGTCATCCCAGGCGGAGGGGGAGGTGCCTAGGATGAGGACTTCTGTTTTGTCTGAGTTCAGTTTCAGACGGCTGTGCTTCATCCAGTCGGCTACTTCTTTCATTCCTTCATGCAGGTTGGTTTTGGCAGTGTTAGGGTCTCTGGTGAGAGATAGGATCAGTTGAGTGTCATCGGCGTAGGAGATGATGTTGAGGTTGTGTTGGCGTGCGATGACCGCGAGGGGGCTCATGTATACGTTGAAGAGGGTTGGGCTGAGTGAAGATCCTTGTGGTACGCCGCAGATGACTTCGGTGGCCTCTGACTTGAATGGTGGAAGGCGGACTCTCTGGGTTCTTCCTGTGAGGAACGAGGTGATCCATTCCAGTGCTTTTCCTTGGATTCCGACGTTTCTGAGGCGTTGTAAAAGGGTGCTATGACAGACCGTGTCGAAGGCTGCGGAGAGGTCGAGGAGAATGAGGGCGACTGTGTCTCCATTGTCCAGTAGAGTTCGAATGTCGTCTGTTGCTGCGATGAGGGCGGTTTCAGTGCTGTGCTTGGCTCGGAAGCCGGATTGTGAGGAGTCGAGGGATTTGTTGGTTTCGAGGAATGCGGCGAGCTGGTTGTTGACCGCTTTCTCGATGACTTTGGCCGGGAATGGAAGGAGTGAGATAGGGCGGTAGTTTTTGAGTTCGGTGGGGTCAGCTGTGGGTTTCTTCAGGAGGGCGCTGAGTTCGGCATGTTTCCAGCTTTCCGGGAAGGTTGCGGAGTTGAGGGAGCAGTTGATGACGTCTCGGAGGTGCGGTGCTATAATGGAGTCTGCTTTGTTAAAGATGTGGTGAGGGCATGGGTCTGTGGGGGATCCTGAGTGGATAGAGTTCATCAGACGGATGGTGTCCTCAGTGGAGATTGGGTTCCAGTCATTAAGGATGTTCAAGGGGGGTGGGGGTCCTGCAGGCGGTTGGGTGGGTTGGTCTTCGGGTTGGTTGTCGAAGTTGTTGTGGATGTCTGCAATTTTGTTGTGGAAGAATGAGGCTAGGGAGTCGCAGAGGGTTTGAGAGGGGGTGATGTCATTGGAGTTGGCTGAGGGGTTGGTAAATTCCTTGACGATGTTGAATAATTCCTTGCTGTTGTGGGCGTTGTTATCTAGTCGGTCCTTGAAAGCGGCTTTCTTGGCGTTCCGGATCAGTTGGTGGTGCATGCGGGTGGCGTTTTTGAAGGCGTCCTTGGTGCTGGTGGTTGGGTCTTTTTTCCAGGCCTTCTCAAGGGAGTGACAGAGTTTCTTGAATTTCTTAAGATCATCGTTGAACCAGGAGGCCTTCTTGCTGCCTAGTTTGATTTGTCGTTTTTTCGGTGGTGCTAGGATGTCGGCGCTGTTGGATAACCATTGGGTGAGGTTGGTGGCTGCTTGGTCGGGGTTTGAGGAGTGGGCTGGGGGGTTTAGAAGAAGCGATGAGGAGATCTGGTCGATGGGGATTTTGTTCCAGTTTCTTTGCAGAGTGGGTTGGGGGTGGTTGTTGGATGTGGGCTTGTTGTAGGTAAAGTGAACGCAGCTGTGGTCAGTCCAGAGGAGAGCTGTGGTGTGGCTGAAGGAGACATGTTTGCTGGAGGTGAAGATAGGGTCGAGTGTGTGACCTGCGATGTGGGTGGGGGTAGTGACAAGTTGTTTAAGTCCGAGGTTGGCGAGGTTGTCCAAAAGGGTGGTGGTGTTGCGGTCGTTGTTCTTTTCAAGGTGAAAGTTGAGGTCTCCCAAAAGGATGTAATCCTCGGAGGGGAGCGCGTGTGGAGTGATGAAGTCTGTGATGTCTTCACTAAATTGTGCGCGGGGTCCTGGTGGCCTGTAAAGGAGGGTGCCTCTGAGTGTGGTCTTGGGGTTGATGTGGATCTGGAAGTGAAGGTGTTCAGTGTTGGCGAGATTGGCGTCTGAGCTGGTTGAGATGCGGATGGATTTCTTATGGACGATAGCGATGCCTCCTCCTGTGTGGCCGGTACGGTCCTTGCGAATGATCTTATAGCCTTCCGGGATGGCAATGGTGATGTCTGGGGCAGAAGAGGCGTTCATCCATGTTTCTGTTAGGAAGGCGACGTCCGGAGAGATGGTGTCTAGTAGATTCCAGAGGTCGATGGCGTGCCTGTGGACCGAGCGGGTGTTGAGCAGGATGCATTGTAGGTGGTTGGTGTCAGATATCTGTTGTGTGTTCGTGGATGAGGAGTTGTTCTTGGTGCCGTCGAACTTGCAGGAGTTGCAGGAGAAGGGTCCATGGGTGTGTCCAGGAGCGGCTTGGGCACAGTTGGGGGAACGGCCGGGGTTAAGGGCTAGGAGGGTGGTGGCATCGTAGGTAATGCGGGAGGGGTGGGCATTACGAGGACCAGGAAGTCTGGCGCTGGGCGCGGTCCAGGCGCGGACGGGTGTAGACGGGCTTACCTTTGGCGCACCTTCGGCGCGACCGTAGCGCGTGGACGCTGCGCGTTGGTGCATCTGACATAAGTGGAGAGGTGGAGGGGGGCGGAGCGTGGGAGGGGGAGCAGGGAGGCGGGAGCGTAGGGGGAGGGACGGGCTGCAGGCACAACAAAATGGAGGAGGGGAAAACAACAGGATCGGGTGATGCGAGCTGGCGGTGGAAGACGGGCACAATGTCAATTACAGACACGAAGATAGCAATGCGGAGCGTTTCCAAATGGAAAAGTGCTACATGGGCCAGGCAATGCGGATATGTCACAGTTAACAGTTCACACCAAACCAAGTAATGCAGAGCGCTATGCAGCGGAGCATGTGTAGTTTGAAATAATACACGTAATCAATTAGGCAAACAGAGAGATGCAGAGCGCTACGCAGCGGAGCGTGTGTAGTTTGAAATAATACACGTAATCAATTAGGCAAACAGAGAGATGCAGAGCGCTACGCAGCGGAGCGTGTGTAGTTTGAAATAATACACGTAATCAATTAGGCAAACAGAGAGATGCAGAGCGCTACGCAGCGGAGCGTGTGTAGTTTGAAATAATACACGTAATCAATTAGGCAAACAGAGAGATGCAGAGCGCTACGCAGCGGAGCGTGTGTAGACTCAATTATAATAAGTCACAAGTATGGCAGTGGTAGGGGAGCAGCGCTACGATACCAGAGGAAGCGCTACGGGCTCAGGAGGAATGGTGGAGCAACCGCTTCACACGAGGTCACACGAGATGTGGAGAGGAGTTTTAATTTCCACTTGTTTTAGGAGGTGCCCTTCTTGTGGCGAATATAGCTTTCCAAATCTAGGTAAATCTAAACATAAACCAAACATTAAACTGTAATGTATTGTCCCTCTATGTGTGCCCGAAAATGTTTGTCTTTGCACCCAACCTAGTTCACATACCTTCCCTTTTTCGATTACTGGGCCTATATATGTTAAACAATGAGAGCTCATTAAATGCCTTGGCCCTGGTTACTGACAATCTCTTCAAGCACTTGGAAATGGCAAATGACAATAGAAGAATATATATATATATATATATATATATATATATATATATATATATATATATACACACACACACACACACACACACACACACAATTAATAAGATTAAATGCATTGTGGATACTTATCCAACTGTAATATGTCCTCTTACTGGTGACATTCCTGTGAAGTTTTTTGATTTCGTCTTACTTAACACCACAGTCGGAAACTGCTCTGGTCTTATTAAAGATACACAATATGCTCGGACCCACAGAGCTGAGGCTGCCTTGCCCAAAATCATGCCCGGTGGATGGTGCGTGCTGTAGTTTGGCGCCATAACGAGAACAATGAATCCAGCTCAACTAAAGAGGATCCTATGGTGTAGCCTCCCTAACATCTTAATGAATAGTGCTTATGTTACTGTATTATTGCTCTATATTTTCGATACCTAACAAGAAAGGCTTTTGGTACCTCGTGGGCTCTGAGACTGCAATCGCATTCGCAATTGAAATGTAGGTCGCACATAAGCAATCTAAACAACATGGCAACAGGTACCTGCACACATTATCTGAAGCGCTGATTGGCAAATGCAGCCAGCTTTGTGGCAGCCATGCTTGGTTTGTATCTAAGGGGTAATTTAAAACAGGTGGGTCTCCTCTGACAGTCATACTATCTGTTGGTTTTGCTGTGAGATTATTGCACAGCTCCTGCCTCGGCCTAAGGATAATGCAGTATGGTGCATCCCGTGTGCAAGTCAGTGTCACACTTAGGCAGCTGAGATGGATGCGTGTGTTGTAACAGTTCATGTTAGGGCTGCCTCACATCCTGTTGGGTTGGGACCCATGTGGACCGAGGTGGGGCAAAGTGGTAGGTGGTGGGCCGGGCCGCAGCGGGGGGGGGAGGGTAATGGGGGGCCCCCTCCTTGTTCTTTGCAGGGGGGCCCCCTCAAGTTTCGTTACGCCACTGATCTCGACATACCCGTCGCCCTTAGGCCGTCACAATGCAAATTAATGGATGGAATGCTTGAATTAATCTCAACCACAGGGGACGAGTCCCAGTCCATCATTTTCATGACAGCAAACAGACTGACTGTTTTTCCTGAAAGTAAACAGGAGTGAGGGGAGCAACAGAAAAGGGTGAATAAAAGCTGAGTGAGATGGGGAATTAGGAGCAATGGATGAGCTGAGAGTTTGGGAGAGCAACTGAGAGAGCACAGAATGTATAGTGTGAATAGCAGGAGAGAGAGAGAGCACAATAAATCATACAAGCTGATGGAGTGCTAAAAGCAAACAAACTAAGTAGTTCACTGTATGTAAGCAGTGGAAGGATACAAGTTACATTCAAAAGAATGATAAAGAGGCTATTTAGGATTGACAAGAAAGTCAACCAATAATAGCCCACAGCAAGTATTGGTACTGTACACGAGGCGTCGTAAGATGAAAAACAGCAAAAAACTATCCATATGAGAGACCTAATGAACACTTGGGGAGATGTAACCTAGAACAATTAGACATCCTTTCACCTTACAAAACCTACCATTCTGTTACTTTGAAGATATATTAAAGGTATAGTGATTGCCACGTAAGTCATATCCCTTCGACATTAGAGTTCTCTGTGGGGCCAGGCGGAGTCAACAGACACATTCAGTACACAAACCTTGCCGTGTTTTTAAATAAAGAGTATTCCGTGTACTGTGCACAGTGCACGTTCTGTAACGTAGGCCCCTTTTTTTGCAAACCATTTACCACACGAATATCATACCGCTTTCCATCAATTACATCTGGAATTTCAAATGCATCAAAATCCAATGTAGTGTCCTTCTTTTTACGTTTGGATGTCTAATGGAGTATTTACATATGAGAATCCTGTCAGATTCCTCTGTTCACTTCAATTGTTTGATTTATAAAATTCAAATTATGCAGATAAGACTGTTTACTCTTTTTACAACTGTATAATGCAGGTTGAGAAAGAATGGGCCGCCATGCTACTCTCTCCACCACGCTTGCAAATTAAAGCTCATTGGAATTCACGACTGGTCATGCGATTCACTGCACCTACTTGAGCTGCTTTACATGTGTTGCATATTCATGCGATCCCAGACAGTGCAAAAGAGGATAAGTGACAAAAAGCTCTAAAGCTGCTAATTTCCAGGCCCAGTTGACCTTTCACCTACCAAAGTAGAAGCATTAAAACCCAACTGACTGATAAATTAAACTCAGAGCCTCAAATGACTTTAACAATTTTGTCTTAGGGCTACAATTTACTTTCTTAAAAAATATTTAAAATCCTCTCAGCAGGAGCAAGCTTCCCAAAATAGTTTATATTTTGACCATGAAGCCAGATGGAACTCTTTTAAGTGCTTCAGCAGGAGGGAGAAGAACAGAAAAAAAATGTTAAAGGAGAAATATAAAAAAAGAGATTCAGAAAACCTGTCTTGAGAAAACCGTGGCATTTTATTTACTTGACCATACTGTAAATTAGGCACAAATCAACACGCTTGGGTTGCTAGGCAACGGGTTCCAGTAATAGCACCATCTGGAAAGCGTACAATTGTAAATATAATACGTTGCTACGCTTTAAAAAGTCTCACCTCTCGGGCTTCAATTGTGAAGAAGACTATCGATTATCTATCTGTACAATACGTGTTTGGTGCACGATTGCGTAGCGTGGTATTTTGTTACCCGGTGTTTTTACAAATAGTGTCTTACACAAAGGAAACTAGCGGCCACATGCATCATTGTTGCCGTTTGCGATTTCTTAATTGCGAAAATTAAGGAATCGCAATTAAGAAATCGCAAACGGCTATGCATCAAGAAATCACAATTTTTTATGCGATTTCTAAAAATCCTTAATTGCGATTCACAATTTGCGAATCGCAATTGAGGAATCCCTTCCCATTGATTCCTATGGGCCAAGAGGAAGTCATTCTCAATTTGCGATTACCAATTAGCGAATCGCAAATTGAGAATGCAATTTCAAGGGTGCAGGGGGGGTCCTTTGGACCCCCACTGCACCCCTGAAATATAATTTTAAGTGCATTTTTCACACGCACATACCCCAAGGGCATGTGTGTGTGTGAAATGAAACTTTCAAAAATGCACTTTTGTGCATTTTTAAAAGTTTTCGCAAATCACCATGAAGGTCAACTTCATGGTAATTTACCTCTCCCTATTTGCGAATTCGCAAATTTAAAATGTTCATGCATTGCATTTAAGAAATCTCAAATTGCGATTTCTTAAATGCAATCGCAATTTTAGAAATCGCAACATGATTGCGATTTCTAAAATTGCGAAAAACATGATGCATCCCAATTTAGTGTATTGCATTTGCAAACAGCCGAAAATTGCGATTCGCACCATTTGCGAATGCAATTGACAATGATGCATGTGCCCAATAATCTTAACTAGACCAAACAACTCATTAATTAGTTTGAGCACAGAGGCTGCTTCTTCCGGTCTTTATGGAGCAGCAGAAAATGATGCTACTCCCACTGGTAATTAATGTGGGGAAATTCCTGCAGGTTAACGTCTCAAAAGTTACTTGAGGCTTTGCTTTCCCCTACCCGAAAGATTCATGTGAACAAAATATAAAGTAGCGCCTAATACATTTCAAATGGACTCGATCCGAAAACATTTTTGAATGCTGGACGGCACCCGGTGTTTCATTTGAACAGGTGGTTTCCAGTGCTCAGCTGCACTTAATTGTGAACACCGGCATTTATGACAGTCTGCCACATAGTGGCGCTGTCTGTGTAATTTAGAGACAAGCAGAACAGCTGTTTTTTAAATGCAATATAGATGAAAATCGATTCATTCCTGCTGCTCAAGCTATTCTTACATCTTTTGGAACTTGGAATAGTCTAAATGATCACACTTGTAGGAGTGTTATGGTTATTAATTGTGTAAGTATTGCCGTTGGCAGAGGCAATGGGTTGTTAAAGCTGCAGTGACCGCCTAAAGAGGGCCCTGGCACATATTTTATTACAAATTAAGCACTGACGTCACCTAGCTACTTCAAAATGATCTGCATGCCTCCCCGTCCTGTAAGCATTTTTAAAGCTCATTGACAAGCTTATGCCTTCTGTGCAGGTCGCATACTCGAATATGTGGGGGCAGTTCAGATTCTCACTGAAAGGCCGGTAGGTCTGGGAGAGTCAGTTACATGCCCGGCTCATCCCTGAAAGAGGTGGTGGGCCTTATGTGAAATATAATCTTATCATTCATTGTGCACCCAGGGGATTCATTGCTAGTACCTGAGACAAGTCAACTGCAACATAAATCCACATATCAGAACACCTTCTTCCCCTAACAGCTGCCTATGAAGATCACTGAGTTCTAACAAAAATCTAGAGAGTTCTCCCATCTCACACAATATATCTGCACTGGCAGGCGTTCTGCTGAATAAGAAAGCTTTTAAACCATTCACTTTCCTGAGCAAAGGGCTGTATAGTACAGGAAAATGGTCATGAACTCTGTCACTACAAGTTCTGGTAAAAATTAGTTCCCCAAAACGTTCCTTGTCATTTCATATTTAAAGTTTTTTGAGCTTTTTGTAACCCATAATATTAAGACAATGGTTTAAAACAGTAGCCTCGTTGATCTGTCTGATTTACAACAGTACTTATTTGAACATGTTTTAGTTATTTATCTTTGAATTTAATCACTTAGAAGCTATACAGTACACTATTTTATAGACAACAAATGTGTTTGTTTTGTAAGAGCTCCTTATATTTAAAGCACAATAAAACTGTTTTTGATGCCAGTGTACAGTCATGAAGGAGACAAATGGTCGTTGGAAAAAGTGAAAAGAAATACTAAAGGCCAAATTTATCTAAGTGTTGCATGCCCTTGCATCACAAAAAGTAATGCAAGGGCAAAACAACACAAAAGGCAGATTAACCAAGCCACAGAATGTCACCTTGTGTGGCTTGGTAAATGTGGAGTAACACAAGGCAGAGGCTTGCGTTACTTTGCAACAGGAAGTAGTTAATGGGAGGAGAGTAGTTGTCCCTACAGATCCACCCTTAAATTTTGGCGCATTCCCAGATTTACTATGAATGATCTACATGAGAATTCATCAAAATACTAAGGGCCAGATGTAGGTAACCAAATACCGGTCGGTAACGGCGGAAAATACAGAATTTCGGCCGTTACCGACCGGTATTTGGATATTGAGATGTAGGGGCCAACAAAAGGCCGATTCGGTAAATACGAGTCGGTAATTACCGAATTCTTTTTTACCGAATCGGTAAATAAGAAATGGAAAGAAATGAGTTTTGAGGTGTAACAAAATTCTAAAATACCGAATTTCATGAAATTCGGTATTTAAGACTCAGTATTTACCATGGATTGAAAACATGTGGTAACCAGGTGCAGGCTATAAAAAAGGACCCAAAATGCAACATCGTGACCAGAATGGCAGCATTTTACGTGATGGCAAGGCGGCTAAGGCTACAGGCAGAAGGAGAGAGGGTCTGGATGAGGGAGGATCAAGTCTACAGGCAGAGGATTATGTTGTTCCAACTAACAGAGCCAGAGATATTACAAAGGTACAGATTACACCCCCAAACCATCCTGGACTTGATCAGGGACCTGCACCCACTTTTGGAGCACCCAACCCTAAGGGCGCATGCCATCCCACCCCATATGCAGGTGCTCTGTAGCCTACACCTGCTTGCATCTGGGAGTTACCAGGGGGTCATTGCTAAGGCAGGTGGGGTGTCTCAGAGCTGTCTGTCTCGTTTCTTCAGGAAGTTCCTAGAGGCCATGATGTAGAGGATGCATCATTACATCTGCTTTCCTGACACACATGCGGAACTGCTGAAGACCAAGACTGATTTTTATCAAATTGCACATTTCCCACTCGTCATTGGTTGTATTGATGGCACCCACATCACTATATGCCCACCTGCTGCCACAGAGTACATATACAGAAACAGGAAGTCAACCCACTCCATCAATGTACAAGTAATCTGTGATGCCAACAACATAATCACAGACATTGTGGCCAAGTTCCTAGGAAGATGACTCCTACATCTTTCAGAACAGTGGGATCTACACACGCCTGACAGCAGGGGAATTTGGCGAAGGATCCCTGCTAGTTCAAACACTGTAACACACCCTGATAGATATAGCAGATGGATGTGTATGTGTGCATGTGAGTAATGGTTTTCTCATTTACATATAGGGGACAGTGCATATGCAGTCCGCTCATTCATCCTGACACCCTACCTCAACCCTTCAACCCGCAACCAGAGACGATACTATGTGACCCACAAATCCACCAGGAACGTTGTGGAGCGCACCTTTGGCCTGTTAAAAAGCAGGTTCAGCTGCCTCCACAAGAATGGAGGGGCACAGCAGAACTCACCAATAATCTGCTGTAAGATGATTGCAACTTGTGCAATGTTACACAACCTTGCTACAAAGAGGGGCACAGAGGTGGATTTGAGCGACTTTGAGGACTACGATGATGAACATGCACTGCCTGAACCAAACAGAGCAGGAGTTGCGCCACCAACCGATGGCAGACAGAGACGGGCAGAGATCACCCTGAACTTTTTTTGAGTAAGTAAATACACACAGACAGGTGGTGTATGCACCCAACGTAGTTTAATATTTGGCACTACGCAGGTACTCAAAAGCACAAATGTGCTACACTAATGTCATCCATTCAATAATGGTAGTCCTGTCTCACTTCCCCATTTAAGTTCATGGAGAGTGGGCTGTATGAGTCATTTCTGGCCACACCTACCAGTGCCAGATGACAGTGGCTAGCTGTCCTCACTGGGTGTTTGGGGTGTTGGCTCTGTACGGCGCCTGCTGCTCCTCCGTGTCTTAACTACAGGGGGGCTTGTCATGCTGCTCCTACTGGTGCTTTCCTCACTTTCCGGTACATCCAGTGCAGCAGTTTGTGCTGTCTGTGCATTGAGCAGCACCTCTACAGCACTGGTCACCCTTGCAAGGCCCCTAGACACCTCATTGCTGCTGTGTGTTAGTTCCTCTTGCATGTTGATGCATCGTCTGGATAGAAGGGAAGTGGCTATGGCCAGGGGGTTCATAGCCTTAGTTTGTTGCTGCGCATGTTGTCTGTCCTTGCGCCTTGCTAACATGTCCTGGTCCAGTTTACTGCACAGGAGCTGCACTGATTGTGTTATGTCCCGCATCCTTGCAGCCATCTCCCTCATACCTGATACCATGTCTTTATTCTCATCTACCAGTTGAAGGACTGGGTTCTGTAGGACCCAGCGGTGCCAGGGCACAACACCTGAAACCTTCGTGGGTAACCTGCTCCGGCGTACGAATCACAGAGACACGGGACACTTCCTTCGACGTCAAAGATTCAAGGTTTATTTACTGCAGGGAACACAGAAGTCACGACAAGTACACCACGTGCAACTTGGGGAGACTGCTTCAAATTGGTTCTGTGGATCGCTCCTTTTATACAGTTTTTACCCATAAGACAACATGATACACAAAGGTTTACAACCCGGTTCCCACCATCATCCCCCAGAGGGGTCGCTTTGGTCACTTTGAAAACACATAAGGTCCGGATCATAATTGCGGAAACATTTGGCGGTTCCCAACTGTAAAAACCCATCTTCCCAACATTAGTGCATTCCAATCGGTAGTAAACAGATCGAAATAGGAACAAAGACAGGTGCAGAGGAAGACGGAGACAGTGAGGAGATCGGAAAGGGTGTAAAAGGGGAGGTATCGGGAAACACGAGATACAGGCATCAAAGGGACGTGCCTAATGAGATGCACGGCTGAGACAATAAGTCCGTGCGGCAAGATGAGCCTTGAGCGGCGCCATCTGCCTTACAGTAACATCCCCCTAGTCATAAAGACACTTACAAGAACATGTGTCTTCCGCAAATATCTTGGGAGTCCCAGGGTCGCGACGCGGACAACGTCCGTTCGCTGGCTACTTGACACAAAATGGATGCCGTATCTAAGATGGAACCCGTGGGTACAGATGAAAAACCCACATAACAAACGAACGGTTTAAGTTAGCACAGCGAAACTGCGCCCACTTACTAAACTCGTCATTTGCGGTTCATAGATACCAGACTCGACCATATTCGTGCGAGTCGAAAGCACCACTTACAATTGTCACGGAACCTCAGACGCTCCTTTTGCCCTCATGTAGGCAAGCACTAGTCGGAATCATATTCGATATTCATCAAACCATCGAGATGTTGCTGTAGCATAGCTCTGTCCAATCGAGTCCCCTTGGTAACAGGTGGTTGTCTCATACACGTTGTAGCACAGAGGCCACATAAGGCAGGACCACACTGCACACAAAGACAACACGTGAACAGGAACACCACAACAACCCCGATGATCATCAGAATCTTCCAACCCCAAGTCGACATCAGGCCCCAAAACCATCCAAGTAGCGTCCAATCCCCTACATCCACGTGTATGGATTCGGAGATCTTATGCAACCTCGAGATGGCTTGATAAACGGTAGGAGCATTATCTGGAATGAAAATGCAGCAGCTCGAATGGATCACCTTACATACCCCACCGCGATCTGCTAAGATGACATCTAAAACCATACGGTTTTGTAACGTCATAAGTCTCTCCGCCTGAAGTTCGGTGGTGATATTACCAAGGGCACTGGCAGTAATATTAGCTGTCGATTCCACCACTCGAGTCAACTGTCTCAGGTTCCTACTATTAACCATAGGTCCCCAAAACGGGAGGAAACCCTTGAAAAAGTCTCCTGCCTCTTGACCGGCAGTGTCCTCTTCGCTAATTACGCCTCGTACAACTCTAGTCTTGTGATAATCGGCATCTACAGTGAACGTCGGCGGCAACAGATTTGCAATGAAACATGAGCCCATGAAGTCAGCGGGCAACCATGCATATGCACGATCATAACAGATAAAGTATGTACCCTTGGCAGCCAGAAACACAGGGGACGAGGACATCGGCAGAATGCAATTTTCAGTGCAAGCACTTGCTCCAAGTCGGGCTTGCGATCTTCGGCCACGACCCATAAGACAAAAATTACCAGTGTGGGGTACGACCCATATCGGAGGCGAGCTTTTAAGCTGCTTCTCGCTAGTGAACACACTATATTCACCTCTACTTAGGACCCTATAGGCTTGTATCTCTTCTTCAGGAATAAGCGAAGGATCATAGATATCACTATCTAAATCCTCTATTGCTATCGACAAAGGTTTTTGATACGAGGTAGGACCAGAGTAGGGGGAACGTGGTTCTCGAATGGGGTGGAAACCCAGTGCGCTTCGAAACATTGTTTGAAATGCTTGAGCTGACCCTTGGGAACTATACGGTAACACCAGATATGGAATTCCCTTATCCGTAGTATGTGGCATCAATCCACACACCCAACAATTAGTAGTGTTAACCACTAACTGATGCTGATGAAGGAGCTGAATAAAGGAATTGTTGCGGAATTCTACACGTCTAGCCTGTTCGTGTTCCGGTAACATGTGAAAGGAATGAGGAGAAGCAGTAGAGGTAAGATTAGGGTAAGGAGTAGGAGTAGGTGTAGCAGATAAGAAGTAAGACATCGTGTAATACACCCCACCCGCCAATAATGCAGAAGCAGTCAAAAACAATACAAACAGTTGGAATATAAAACATTTGGTACGACTAAGTTGCTGCAGCTTGAATCGATGAACCTGAGCTCCCTCCAAATCATTCAGCTTCGAGAATGCCATTCCCTACGACCGTCCGCAACGTTTCTTGACGCACTTCGTTCTGTGTAGCAATAGTCAATCCCTAGAAGTTCCCAGGAACCGACGGCCTTTAACCTAGCGTCAAGACCTACTATCCAGAAGGAAGTACGCGCGCGGCCCTACGGCCTTCAATACACAATATGTATGTATGCAAAAACAAAGTCTCTCAGCTGTGGAAGCAAAAAGTACAAGGAATGAAGCTCAATATATATACATACAGGAATAATTACAGTAATACGAATGTTCAAAACTGATCACGGAAAACGGGATAATGCAGTTGTCAATTCAGCAAAGCAAAATATTTTATTTGTCCATAGTGCGAGATCGCAAAGAGTATCGGTGTTTCCCAGGACGTGTCTGCTCGTCGAACAAAGGATCCGTTGAAGAGACAGCGTCCTGCTGATCAGTTGATTGTTCTGGTCTTGAGTCTTTTGATGACAATTGTTCAACAGTGCCTTTCTGCTGCGCTGAGGATTCTCCAACAGGCTGTGCGTCGCTGAAAGGTACAAACGCCGGCAATGTTTCTGTTTCTGTAGACGCAATGCCTCTCCTTACCCACGGGTCTGCCGGCAAAGGAATGGGGACTCGTTTAGTGTGGGTGGCGTGCACCCAATTTTTACGCCCCTCAAGACGAACGGCAGTCCTCGTGGCCAGGAGCACTTGATAAGGTCCGGTGAACCTCGGGTCCAGATTGTTTTTACGTGAAAAGTTTCTTGTCACCACCCAGTCTCCGGGCTGGAGCTGGTGGCCTGGACCCTCCGTCTGCGTCGGCAATGCGTCGTAAACCTGTTGGTGAATTAACCTCAGTTTAGCAGTCAAGTCATGTAAATAGTCAATCAACATTGGGTACTCAAGATCAGAAAACATTCCTGGCCTAGGAACCCCCCACACATTCGCAGGACGGCCGAACACTATTTCATAGGGACTAAGCCCTACTCGGGAGTGTACAGTCGCCCTAGTTGACAGTAATGCTAAAGGTAAAGCGTCAGGCCACGAAAGACCAGTCGTAGCCTGAATCTTTGCTAACTTTAGTTTAAGGGTGCCGTTATACCCCTCAACTAATCCAGCTGACTGGGGATGATTGGCGCTGTGGAATTTCTGATTAATTCCAAGGCCCTTGCACACACTCTTCATCACACTTCCAACAAACTCACTTCCGTTATCTGACCACACGACTCTAGGCATTCCATACCGAGGAAAATATTCCTTCAGTAGGATTTTCGCAGTCGACAAAGCAGTATTGTCTTTGAGAGGATAGGCCTCGATCCATCGGGAGAATGCACAAACCACAACTAAAACGTATTTCAGGTTATTGCATCGCTCCATATGGATGAAGTCCAATTGAATCACCTCAAAGGGATACGAAGGGGGAGCAAAACTGCCAGGAGGAGTTGGGGTTCCTTTGCCAGGATTGTACATCATACACACCATACAATTCTTCACCAAACGTTCAGCACATTTCGTAATGCCATCATTCTTCCACACAGGCGCCAACAATTTACAAATGCCTTTCACGCTGATATGTGCTAACCCATGTGCCATTGTCACAACGGCCAGCACATACGCATCGGGCAACAACCATCTTTTCTGATCTGACAAATCAATCCAACAACCACTCGCATCCAGCTTTCCCGTACTTTCTTTCCACTTCGCCTTTTCAGTCTCGGTGGCCTCATTCTGAATTTTCTTCACGCTTTCAATAGTGTCTTCACACATACTCGACTCCGTAGGCCACCTAACCGAACTCGTCACATACATTCGAGTGCTAAGGTTCCGTGCAGTCTCCTTAGCAACCTCATCCGCAAACGCGTTACCACGACCAACATCATCCGTCACCTTACGATGTGCACTACATTTAACAATCGCAACTTGCGTAGGCAAAGTCAATGCATCCAAAAGATCATTCACCAACTGGCCATGCTGAATCTTCGTACCGTGCGACGTCAAGAAACCTCTCTCTCGCCACAATCGTCCAAAACTGTGCGCGACGCCAAAAGCGTATTGGCTGTCGGTGAACACATTCACACGTTTCCCTTTCGCTAACACACATGCTCTAGTAAGAGCAATCAATTCTGCAGCTTGGGCAGAATTTTGATTCAATCTTGCAGTCTCAACAACAGTATTCAACGTTACAACAGCATAAGCAGTAGTCACATCACCATTCGGCAACTTAAAACATGACCCATCCACATACAAAGTGCCATCCGGGTCTTCCAATGGGGTGTTTTTAAGGTCCACTCGACCTTTTGTTTCCTCTTCAGTCCTCAAGTAGCAATCATGTTCTGCTACTTCATCTGACTCTGTGCTAATCGGTAACAAAGTTGCCGGGTTCAGAACGTTACAACGTTTTATCTGAATGTGGCTTGCCAGCAGTGTCAACTCGTACCCAGACAACCTCGCACTCGTCAAGTGCTGAGTTTTCGTACGATTCAAAAGAGTATCGACTGCATGCGGAACCATCACCGTAAGCATATTATCCATGACCAATCCTGCTGATTGTCGGATGGAGACCGCAGCTGCCGCAGTTGCTCTCAAACAACTCGGCAATGCTCTAGCTACTGGGTCCAAGGTCGAGGAAAAATATGCGCATGGACGCTGCTTACCACCAAAAGGTTGCGTCAAGACACTCAAAGCACAACCTTCCCTCTCGTGAACATATAATGTAAACGGCTTACTGTAGTCAGGGGTACCTAACACAGGTGCCGAACACAATGAATCACACAGTTCAGAAAAACTTTTCTGACATTCTTCCGTCCATGGTAAAGGAGTTGAAACATCCTTGCACGTAAGAGCCACCAATGGTTTCGCTAGCAATGAAAAATTAGGAATCCATTGCCTGCAGTACGACGTGATACCTAGAAAGGCACGCACATCTCTTTGGGTTTTTGGCACAGCCATTCGTGCAATCGCTGCAATTCTCTCTGGGGTCAACCTCCTTCCCTCCTTTGACAATAAGTGACCTAGATAGGTTACTTCTTGACAACAATATTGGAGTTTAGTAGGTGACACCTTGTGATTCAACTCACAGAGATGTTGCAGCAACGACACCGTAGCAATTTTGCAAATGTCCTGAGTATCGGCAGCCACCAATAAGTCGTCGACGTATTGGATCAAGGCCGCACCGACCGGCAACCTAAACGCATCCAGTTGACCCTTCAAGGCTTGACTGTAAATCGATGGACTTTCACAGTAGCCCTGAGGAGCGCGTTTGAACCGGAAGCTACGTCCACCGAGAGAGAAACCGAAAAGGTCCCTGCTCTCTTCGGCAATCGGGATGCTGAAAAACGCATTTTTCAAGTCAATCACCGAAAACCAGGATGCAGAAGCTGGAATCAGAGTCAGTAGCGCCGTGATGTCAGGCACGACGGGAAATTGAGGAACAACAATTTTATTCACCTCCCGTAAATCGATAACAAAACGATAAACAGGTGGTTTTGAAGGATCAGTACGTTTTAGAATGGGCAGTACAGGACTATTGCACACGTTTCCTCTAGTCTCTTCAATAACATCTTTCTCGATCAAATCATAAATGATCGCTAACAATGCTCGTTCACCATCAAGAGAGATACGATACTGGGGAATACGTGGCAATCGCACATTAGCTTTCAACTGAACAACATAGGGAGAAATATCCAGTAGGCCCACGTCATTTGGACCTGTCGCCCACAAAGACGCAGGAAGAGAACTCAATTCCGGTGGAAGCCTATCGAGAGACAAATACATAGGAGAGACAACCCTCTCTCCTAACGTAAGCTTTACACCCGCAGGAGAACAATACAAAGTTGCATACAAACGTTTAAGCAAATCCAGACCCAAAAGATTTTCACCACAACCAGTAGTCAAAATCAACGGAGCTTGGAGCTCACGTGGCCCTATTGTAAGGGGCAAAGGGCGCGAAACTGGATTGCTAACGGGGGCGCCAGAGAATCCAACGGAAACATTTGTTAAGCCGGACAAAGGTGCGCCAGGGAGTTTCGAATGCATGATAGAACTTTTCGCTGCACCAGTGTCCAACAGAAAAGGCTCAACGACGCCCGATGTAGCAACTGCGACGTAAGGCCCTCTCTGATCAACCGGAACTGATACCACTCCCTCTCCTTGTCTTAGGCTGTCCTAGTAATTACTGTCGTCAGTTCCCTGATCGACGTAGTAATCGTCCACATTGTACTGCGCAGATCGTCCTTGCGACGATCCACGTTGATCGAAACAATTATTAGAATTAGATGAGTTGTCTGAGCGATCGTTCTGAGCACCACGACCCCTACCACGTGATGCCTGCTGCGAACCACCACGGCCTCCTCTAGACGGATTACCACTATTACGTTCGTTTAAAACAGGGCAATTGAATTTAATGTGTCCCTCCTGTCTACAATAAGCACATTGATTGTACCCCAACGATGATCTTTGGGAGGAGGAATCGTTTCGCGGCTGTGACCGATTCGATTGCGACTGCGATCTATTCTGTTGGGGCGCATTCTGATTAGAACGCGGCGGATACGCTTGTTGCAACAACACTTTAGTTTTCAGCTCTTTCGTCTTTTTGTCAGCACGGTCATTCTCCTCTTTCTCCCTGTTTTCATAATATTGTGCCGTAGCCAATATCTGAGCTGAGGTAGAAACGGCCCATGCACTTTCCGAATTCTTTAATTTGTTGCTCAAATCGGGCAATAAGTTCGAAACAAATTTATCCACAAACAACCTTTGTCCACCCTCGGTACCCATATCCTGTCCACTATGGTCAATGAATGCTTCCTCAAACCTCGTAAAGAAGTCGGAAACACTCTCATCTTTCTTTTGTTTGCAAGCTGACAATTTGTCCCAATTTACCCTCATAGCTGGCATAAGAGTCTTCATTAACGTAATTATTCGCTGGGGAAGAGCAGTAATCAGCTGGTCGGGTTTAGCACCCCCAACTTGTCCGGCGTCTGCCGCTACAATGGCATTCCAATCACCACCCAATTCATTCTGATGATCTTCCTGCCGAATCTTAGCCCATACCGGTTGCGGTACGACATTACCGAACAACATATCGATATCGGAAAGATTCATTACCGTAGCATCTACGAGCTGCGATAATTCCTTGTAATACCCTGTAGGATTTTTGCAAGGATCAGGCAAAGATTGCTTCACCTGTAACACTTCCGAGCGTTTCCATGGGAGATGTATCCATACTCTCTGGAAATGCCCCACTGTTGTCGGAGGTTGAGCATTAGGATTAGGTGGTATCCAAACCGGTGGAACTTCTCGCATGGGGTATTGGCCAGACTCATCTGGTTGTTTCTCAATCTCCTCGACAAACAATGCATGAGGTATCGGAGCGGGGCGAAGAGATAGCAACCGCTCAATAGCGCGTCGAACATTAGTATCTACTATCAGTCCATTTGCGAACTGAAGCCGAAGTTCAGACAGGGCGGTCAGCACCTCGTCAGGCGCATCGGCCGCTATCTGATCATGAAGGAACTTACACATTTCGTCAAACACATATCTCTGGGTTGGTATATTAAATTGACAAAATGTCTCGAGGACAACACAGGGTGGATTTCTAAGAGGGTTTACCATCCAACCCATCGCCATATTATAGAGCGCAACACGCTCTCTGTTTCCAGGAAGCTGACTACGTCTCTGAGGACCATCAGAACCAGCGGACCCATGCACAGGTCCGAGTGAATGAAAGAAACTAGCCGCAAGGGGAGAGTTACGACTACGAGTAGAAGGAGAAAGATATGACACAGGACTAACAAGAGAAGGAGTAGAGACCGTAGCAACAGCAGGAGTTAACAAAACAGGAGCAGTAGCGGGAGCAGGAGTATGTGGAAGCGGAGGAGCAGTAGGGATAGCAACAGACAAAGGAGCAGGAACAGTCGGAAGAGCGGGTGCAGATTGAGGAACAGGCGGAGGCGGAATAGGCGGAAGAAGAGGTACGGCAGGGACCACAGGAGCTGCGGTACCCTGTACGTACGGAGGTGGCGACTTCATAAGATAGGACATTAAGGGATCCTCAACTGCCTCTTCCTTCTTTTCCGACTCCGTAGGCAAAGCAGGATAACATTTATCTATAGTCATACGCTGTAATCTATCAAACACTTCCTTATCCTTAACCTCCTTATCACGCTGGAACTGCTCAGCTTTCTTAACTATGGTAGCAACATTATCTCGCTGACTACGTTTATTCTGTCTGATTTCTTTCTGTCGGGCTTCTTTGCGCCACAACCGGAAGGCATCAAACATGGCCGGCCTTGATTTTCGTTCGAACAACTTAATTTCTAGATTATCTAAGATCGGCGCCTCGAAGCTACCGTGAGGTGGCCAACGAAGGTCGCCGTCCTTCTTTGTATATTTAATCCAATAATCGTTAAAGGTAATCGGGCCTAGCCCATGTTTGCTATACAGGTCATAAGTAGGAGTTCCAACCGGAGGTATCGGACACGAATCCTCCAGTCGGGAATCCACACCACAAGGTCTGAAACAACTAAACAAAGTACTACGACCAGGCATCTTGCACGCTAGCCGAGTTTCACAAACTTCAAGGGTTACGGGATTTACCAAGTCCCAGCAAAGAACAAAACCCTCGGTTTTTGGCGGCTGCAGTCGTCAAACAACACAACAAAGTACCAAGAACCACAAATGCAATGGAACCATGCAACCACTAAGTAACCACAACCAAGAATTCTGGGAGCGACCCACAAATACTTAACTCAAAGATCGATGGCGTCACCAGGAAGGCCCGTCTGTCGTCTCGCTATACCAAGGTCTACGCCAGGCGCCAAAACAGGTCTACAGTCAGGGCAGCAGTCCGTCGCAGCCGTCAGGAGGCGGGAATCTTCGCGGGAAAAGTCTTCGGGCCACTTATTTCGACAACAGGATCGATGAAGCGGAGTGCACCTTCCCTCGGAGATTTCACACGAAGTTCCTCACGATCGTCGGGCTTGGACCGGTACCACTGATGCAGCCCCACGTTGGGCGCCAACTGAAGGACTGGGTTCTGTAGGACCCAGCGGTGCCAGGGCACAACACCTGAAACCTTCGTGGGTAACCTGCTCCGGCGTACGAATCACAGAGACACGGGACACTTCCTTCGACGTCAAAGATTCAAGGTTTATTTACTGCAGGGAACACAGAAGTCACGACAAGTACACCACGTGCAACTTGGGGAGACTGCTTCAAATTGGTTCTGTGGATCGCTCCTTTTATACAGTTTTTACCCATAAGACAACATGATACACAAAGGTTTACAACCCGGTTCCCACCATCATCCCCCAGAGGGGTCGCTTTGGTCACTTTGAAAACACATAAGGTCCGGATCATAATTGCGGAAACATTTGGCGGTTCCCAACTGTAAAAACCCATCTTCCCAACATTAGTGCATTCCAATCGGTAGTAAACAGATCGAAATAGGAACAAAGACAGGTGCAGAGGAAGACGGAGACAGTGAGGAGATCGGAAAGGGTGTAAAAGGGGAGGTATCGGGAAACACGAGATACAGGCATCAAAGGGACGTGCCTAATGAGATGCACGGCTGAGACAATAAGTCCGTGCGGCAAGATGAGCCTTGAGCGGCGCCATCTGCCTTACAGTAACATCCCCCTAGTCATAAAGACACTTACAAGAACATGTGTCTTCCGCAAATATCTTGGGAGTCCCAGGGTCGCGACGCAGACAACGTCCGTTCGCTGGCTACTTGAGGGCAAGAGACAAAATGGATGCCGTATCTAAGATGGAACCCGTGGGTACAGATGAAAAACCCACATAACAAACGAACGGTTTAAGTTAGCACAGCGAAACTGCGCCCACTTACTAAACTCGTCATTTGCGGTTCATAGATACCAGACTCGACCATATTCGTGCGAGTCGAAAGCACCACTTACAATTGTCACGGAACCTCACAGTGCACTGATGCCTTTCCCTATGTTTTCCATATGTGCATTCAGGGTCCTCACCTGGCGTTTCACAGACTCGATGGCCTTCCCCTGCAACTTTGGATCTTAACCATGCTACCCTCCAGCCCACGGAAGACACTGGGACCTTCCACATGTTGTGCAGCACTGCGATCTCTGGGCCTGCGGCGTCTAAAACCTATACGGCCAACCTCTGCACTGGACTGCTGTGTAGCAGTACTTCCTTCCCCAGCCAAGGGTTGAGTCTCTTCACCCTCCATTTCACCTGCTGAAGTCTCCATTTCTACCAGTGGAGCTACTGCATGCCTCCTGCTCTTTTGAGGTGCAGGTGTTGTTTGCGGCAGTGATGCAGGCAGTTCAGGTGAGGACAGTAGCAGAGGGGATCCTGAACGTTCTGGGGATGCCTGCAGATGTTGAGACATTTCAAGGTCTTGAGATGGTGGCAGTTGTGTTAGTTCACCAGTGTCCTCTGTGACATTCTCTGCACTTGTGCCTGCCTAATGGCGGTCATCCCTCTGTGATGCTGTGCCTTCCTTCTCCCTGGTACGCCTGCGAGATGTCTCGCCTGTGGACGTAAAAGCATACATTAGCTCTGTGCTCCTGTCTCACTGCTTCTACAATTATTTTTTTTTTAACTCAAACACTGTACATATTGCCTCAGCCTCATTATGACTGATATGTTTAGCCTAACTTCTTCATTGCTGTGCTGTATGACATGGTAGGTCTTTCAAATACTACATGTCCCATGGTGCATTGCTCCTGTCTAATACTACCTCTACTGCAGTGAGGTAAACTTTGCCACATAGGGAAAAGGGAAGGTGATGGGGCAGGGGTGATTGCTGTGCATGCGTCTTACCTTTTCTGGCGGCAGCTCTGGCTGAGCTGTCTGCATCTCCCAGTCCACAGACGCTCTCTGGTTCAATGGTGGACGCCACCAACTCCTCCAGCTCAGTCAGGGGAGGTGCACGGTTCTTCCCCCTCCTCCAGTTTTGTTTGCCTCTTTATGGAGCTCTGATATTTTCTTCTCGGTTATGCTCCTGAGGTCATACCACCTCTTTTTCAAGTCGTCTATGTCCCTAGGAGTCACTCCTACAGCATTCACCTTTGTCTGTATTTCCAGCCAAATCTTTCTTTTTGCAGATTCAGCCACAGTCAGGGACTGCTTTCCAAACAATTTCTGGTGTTCTTTCACCACCTCCTCCACAAGGACCTGCAGCTCCACGGTGCTAAATTTAATTTTTCTCTTCCTCTCTGGATGTTCCTTTTCACTGCTGCTTGCCATTTTCAAACTGTAAAAGCACAAACAAAGTTTTCCTGTGGCTTAGTGACTCAGCTCTGCTTGCTCTCCCTCTCCAGAAGCTTCTAATTGCTTCCAGCTGCCTGGATTTGGCCACTTCCTGGTTGGGAGGGGGTGGGTGGGAGCACCTGATTGGCTGACTCATAGCTTTCACTTTCTTCCCTTTCCGATTCGGTATTTACCGAATCAGTATTTACTGATTCAGTATTTCCCATTCATTTCTATGGGCCAAAAGGCCATAGGAATGAATGGGAAATACCAAATCGGTAAATACCGAATTGGTAAATACCGATTCGGTAAATTCCGAATGACAGATACCAAATTTTACCGAATCGGTAAAAATTACAGAATTTTTAGCAACATCCAAATACCGATTCTAAAATACCGAATCAGTAAAATTCGGTATTTTAGAATCACTATTTTTGGATTACCTACATCTAGCCCTAAGTCCTCTCAAGAGAGGCATAATGAGTAGAAACATATTTATTTCTCCTTGTTTTTTTTTTACTTTTTCTAGGTATGCTGCACTCTGTAGTACATTTTGAAAGAGGAAAGAGACTATAAGGATTATTCTTGTGCAGGAAGGTGTCCCTTCCTTCACAAAAACAATCCTGCCTGCAAAGCAAGCACCCTTGCACCATGTTGCGAATATGCCTTCATTGGTGCTAGGTAGCGAAAAGTGCGCCAGCTGAAGGAGAGGACATGAATGTGCCATATAATGTTAAATGTGGTGCATTCCTGCCCTCTCTCTTTCACCTCGTGCAGCAAAGTCTCTTGCTGAGTTGCTTTATGTGAAATATTGATAAATTTGCCCCTAAATGTCCGAATAACAACTCATTTGAAGAGTCTCTCTACCCACAGTACCACAAATCTATTCATTTTAAATATATGCTTAGTCTGTAAATAGTTTTCCGCACTTTTAATTAATTTACTGCCAATACATTCCATGACATTCTGTACAATTGACATTCAGAATAACATAATGGGCTAATCTGTGCCTCCTTATTCTAAATAGAATTTGAAATTCCTTTTCAATTCTATGACTGCATAGGAGGTATATATTATACAATTTCAAAGCTGGTCTATAATCATAGAAAAACAAATATTTGCTGGGTTGTAATAAACATATGATCTGAGGACAAATCTGCCAGTGAATGATATCTTTGAGGCTTGCTTCAGGGTTAAATGACTTTGAAGCCACAAAACCTCTTAGTGCATGGAAACCAAAAATGGAAGTGTCAATCAATGCCTGCATTGCCCAGAATCCATGTGATTGATCTGTCTGAAGTGGAGCTGATGACAACCTCGTAAGTGCAATCAAAATAAATCAGTAGTTGGTTTGAAGGAGAGGGTCTGTGTAAGAAAGTATTTTATTAGTTGGGGTGGGTGGTAGTCCATCACAAGTAATAATGGGGCATATTACCAAGGGCATTATCGCCGCATTAGCGAGACTTTTTCCCGCTAATGCAACGATAATTTTATCGCCCTATTACCAAGCTGTCGCTAACACCAGTTAGTGACAGCTTGTAGGCGATACCGGGCATTTAGAGGCCCACTTTGCATGTCAGCGATAATTATCTCTAATGACATGCAAAGTGGGCGTGCCAAGATGTTAACGACTGAAAACAGTCGCTAACATCTGTAACTCCTATTAACAACTTTTGGAAATATTCGCGCTAAGCGCGAATATCTCCAAAAGCTAACACCTGCTAAAAGCAGTTCTTAGCCATGTTATCCAATGGAAGGTGGATAACATGGCTAAGAGCATTGTCACGATAATGCATGAATATCGCTGATTTTTCAGCGATATTCATGCATTTCGCAGGATCTTTACCTCTTTTTGAGAGAAACCTTGATAATATCAAGGTATCTCAGCGGTAAAAATCCTCGGTGCTCGGCGATATTTTTTTCCCGCTAACCAAGCAATAGCGATAATTATCGCTATTGCTTGGTAATATGCCCCAATGTTACTATTCTTATTAGGTCCAGTAAACGTTTCAGTAATTTAACCCTGAGCTTAGCCCCTTGTAGTTATGGCACAGAGCAGACAGGCTTAATGTGTAAAGCATATAGAAGTAGTAAAACAGCTAAAAAGTAAACTCGAAAACACAACAAAACAAAACTCTGACTACAGTTTACAAAAATAGAGAATATATTATTGAATAAAATGGCACCAAATTGACAAACACCCAATAAAGATAATTGGAGCTATGAATTTTTGAACTTTGAATTACATTTTAGAGCCGAAAGTTATAAAGTGGCCACCGGGATGAAATAGTCCGCTAGACCGTGACAAGGGTAAGGCTTACTGTGACAGAGTGCAGGTTGGATATAGGCCAAGGTAGGTACAAGACAAAGAGCCTGATTCACACAAGTAATCTGAGACGAAAGTCTAACTTTACGACTTTCGGTATTCACAAAGGGCATTTACGAGTAGTAAAGTTAGACTTCTGGTCTAAGTTTAGACCAAAGTTCTAACTTAGACCCAAAGTCTAACTTTACTACTACTAAATTAGACAAAAAGTCTAACTTAGATCAAAAGTCTAACTTTACTATTCCTAAAGTTAGACTTTTGTTCTAAGTTAGACTTTTAATCTAACTTTACTACTCCTGAATGCCCTTTGTGATTACCGAAAGTCGTACAGCTAGACTCTCGTCTCAGATTACTTCTGTGAATCGGGCCCATAGAGTTTCCTTTGGACTTAGAAAGTTTCTAGAGAAAAGAAGGTTAAAGATGAGTGGACAGCAGGGCAAGCTGCAGGCTGGATCCAAAGCCGGGATTGACGACAATGGGTTGCTGAAGAGTGGGGCCCCAGTGAAGTCGTTGACAATGGTGGGAAAGCTCCTAGCATGCGAAGTCCGGTGTCTGTGCCCAGGAAGCTCTCAATATCGATAGGTTGCAGCTTGGCACCACTCACAGTGAAGCCCCTCACTTTCTGACTTAATATTCTTTCTGGAAGTCCGCTCTTCTTCAGCCGGGCAGACCAGCAAGATGGAGCCGGCCAGCTATTTAATGTCAACTGCTTCAGGTCGACCCCAATCCTGGTCTTCCATTGGTTCCGCAGAGCAGTTGGCAAGAAGTTTCTAAGCTTTTGCAATTTGGGCAGGAGTAGTGTACTCTAACACTAGACACCGATTCCAGTACCTCAGGAACAGCATTTGGTGGGGTCAGAACTAATTCCTATTGAAGCCACCACCAGGGTGCAGGGCTAGCCCAGTTGGAACCAGTCAGCTGAGTTCTTCAAGAAAGTAGGCATCCTGCAGCTTTTGTGTCCCTGTAGCTTAAGAGAAGGTCAGCCAACAGATCGTTGGAATCCACTTCTCAGTCCTGGGTACAAGTGGTGCAGGTCCGGCCCTTAGGGTTCTCCTTAAGGGTTGCAACAGCAGATGCCATCCTTCTTCTGTCTTATCTAGGTCCAGTAGTGTTCTAAAACGGGTCCTGGGGGTACCACGTTTGTGCCCAGTGCCAGATTTTGAGTGGGGAAAACTCCTAGCCACTCCCTAACCATTGGGCTAAAATTTCCCAGTGGTGGTTGTTATACCTGATATCCTTGGCGTGACAATCCGCCAAATGTTGCACATTCACATCTCCTGTTTTGCTGAATTTGTTTTTGTTGACTTTAGGACTCTTTTCACGTTACCACTGCTAACCAGTGCAAAAAAAGCTTGTGCTTTGTCTTTCAAACATGGTAAAATTGGCCTATACCTAATTGGCACATTTACTACTGGTGGGCCTACAGCACTCATAGTGCCAGCCACTAGCGTAGCCTTTTGATATATGTATTGGGCCTGCCATTGCAGCCTGTTGTGTAGTTTTAAACTGCCATTCCAAACTGGCAAAATAACATTTTTAAGGCATAAACCTTCATTTTTAATACTTGTAAGGTACCCTAAGGTAGACCCTGACCAAACCTGCATCAGGGTGCACAATATTTAAAATGTAGGACAAGTGCGTTTAAGTTTTACATATTCAGACAGTGAAACACCCCTAAAGTCATTTTGTACTATCTCTCCCATAGATGTCTATTCATATACACCATCCCATAAGGTTTATAAGGCAGGAGGCATTGTATTTTAAAACTAGGACATGTGTACTTTTTAAGAATTCCCACATAGTTCATTATACGATTGGCAAATTTTGCATTACAGAATTTTTTTTTCAAATTTGGAAATTACTTTTATTTTCAAGTAAAAGGAGTGGCAATGGGGTGTCCATTTGCCCTGGAGCTAGCAGTACTATACATGGCCAAATATGAGGATAAGTCTATCTATAATAACATTCCATTCTTAGAATTTATTTCTATTATGTTCGCTAGATCTATGATATATTCCTAGTATGGACCGGAAATGAACAACAGTTGCTTCAGTTCCATGGATAGTTAAAGGCAAGGTCAGCTGATATCAAACTCAGCTTAAATTATGCCATGGAAAGAATGGCATTTCTGGGTATGGAGGTCTATCCTTCAAAAAAATAGGCTAGTAACTACGCTTTATAAGAAGTCAACTGATAGGAATAAAGCTTTACATTTCCCAAGCAACCATCTACTTAGCTTATGGGAAAATCTGCCCTTCGGGCGATTTTTGAGGGTCAAGCGTAATTGCTTTTTTAAGGATGAGTATATGTGCCATGCCAAAAAACAGTTGGAAAGATTGATGGACCGAGGATATCCTAAAAATGTACTAAAAATGCCTTGAAAAGAGCGTGGTGGACACCACGGGAGACTCTACTCCAGAAAAAAGAGAAACCACCAACCAACAAATTTGTTTGTGTAACAACCTTCTGCCCCAACTCCAATCTGTTGAAAAAAATCATAAATCAAAATTAGCATTTGATAGAAAATCTAGACCCATCACTCGCAAGTTACCAACTGTTTACATTGAAAAAGAAAGCAGTATCTCAAATCCGATAGTAAGGGCGGCATTACCAAGAATCTCACTAAATAATACCCTACAAGGCCAAATGGGATTACCTCCAATTTTAGGCCACCACAAATGTGGGACTTGCAGTTGCTACGAGAAAGCTATTGAAGGTGCTCTTTTTCCCATAAAAACATTAATTGGAAACATGAGGCTTACACCAATTGTAAGACGAAAAATATAGTTTATGGCATTTTATGCCCTTGCCCTAAACTATATATCGGCAAAACCAATCAGGAGGTTCGCCACAGAATTACCCAACATAAATCAAGAATTAAAAAAATGTACAGTCAGCCCCATTGGTTAACCGTTGGAAAAGTAACAACCATCAAGAAAAGGATTTAACTTGGACAATAATATCTAAGGTTGAACAAGATTCCTGTGGAGGGGATTTAGAGCAAAAATTAATTCAATGAGAAGCTCTGCCTATAGTCAAATTCAATACGGCTATAGATGGCTTAAATGAACTATCTGAAATCTATAGATTATGAAACTGAAAAAAACGGATGCTATACTCAAGTGCATTTTGAATAAAATATCTAAAAGGGACACAAAGATTTCCCTAAGCGCTTTGTATTTTGTTCAAGAATCTATGAGTGTTTAAACTCATTCCTAAATTGGGTGCTGAACATTGAATAAAGTTGCGCCTTTTCAAACATTGAGATAAAAACTACACTTCCAGTAATCAACAGAGCAAAGTCATGTGACTTTGAACCAGCCATGCACGCTGCGCACAGGATAACGGAAGTTAAAAAGATTTTGAGCGGAAGAGTTCGGAGCGCAACACCTCCGACCGCGATCCATTCCGGACATGCGCGGAAAGAGAATTTGGATCAGCCGTTTTGTACAAAAGGCAAACTTCCACTTTTTTAATGCAACGTCGAAGGCGATCGATTTCCAATGGAAGGTATAGGGTTGATCGGGAAGCAGATAGTCATCATTTGACCGTTAGGATGAGACAGAAGGACAACTGTCCAAACGGTTTTTATGAAACATCAGCTAAAATGAAGTGGATTTTATCAACAATAAATATTGTTACCCCAGGCAAAGCTGACCGTTGGGGTTAGGCAGAATGATCACTGTTCAAGTGGTGTTTAAAGAAACATCAGCTCACACGAAGCATATTTTAATAACAACAAACGTCGTTTTTTGTAGGCAAAGATGGTCCCATAACAAGGCTGAATACATCTTACGATCAAAAGAGGAACGCTTGAAGGTATGGGAGATTTTTCAACACCGACCTTCAATATCAGATAAGCCGTCCGTCTTCTTTTTCAAAATTGTCACTTTGGGTTTTTGTATTACAGGCAAGTCCACCACCTACCTCGTTTCCATGTGCCACCATGTATTTAGACAGGCTCTGCAGACATTAAATAAGTAGTTTGTCACAATCTTTGCTCCACACTGATATCTTCGGTTTAAACTAATGACAGTCACCATAGAACTTTATGACATGACTCTGAAATTTCTCTGAGATGTTTTTTCTTTCCTTTCCTGTTTTGTTCCCAGGAATTCAGAAGAGAGAATTTGATTGAGTCTAAACACAAAATCGGCTGATTTCGCAAAAGAGGTAAGCTAGTCGCCTTGAAGCCGACCTCCCGAGGGAGAATGAGACCTAGTGCTTTAACAGCCTGAAAAAATAAGGGCAGTTTCTAAAGGCCTTCTCTATTTGTTATTGTCTTTTAATGTCTGGTCCTGAAGAGAACCCCCAGCCAGCAATAGTGGGGTTCGAAACGCATCAACCTTTTTGTTGTGTTTGGCAAAAACATGTGTGATTAATAATATGATTTTTCTGCCTGGTTAGACAAATTGTAAAAAGTGTGTCCATTAATTGGCGCATTGCAGAAATTGTTCTTTCTAAGAACTCACACTGTTTTTTGATTACAAAAACCTCTGTTAAAAAATTGTGGAACTAAAAGTTCACTTGGTTGTCTGTTTTGTGTTACATGTGTTGTCTATCAGTTAGTCGTATTGATGTTGTCCATTAATGTTCTACACATTAATGCATTACACGCGATGGGAATAACATTGCTATCAACCTCCCCCACGCATCAACAGGGTCACCTTCTTGACCCTGTTTTTACCACCTGGGAAGGTATTGAAATGTCCCCCCCGGTCCCAATAATATGGTCTGACCACCATGTAATTACTTTTAATATCCCTACTAACAAGATTAAGATGACTCCCAACAAACCATTCTATACAAAACGTCGAAATTGGAAAAACTACACCCCTGAACGCTTGACCAGCGAATTACAGAAACACCCCCGCCCATAGGACAATCCTTACAAGATACCTGGAATAATTACGAATCATGGCTTAGTAAGGCACTAGACATAATCCCCCCGTGGACTTCCAAGCCCCCAGTCAGGAGAACCAAATCTGAACCTTGGTACTCGGAAAAACTACAAATCGCGAAAAACACACTGCAAAGCGACAGAACGCAAGTGGAGAAAAAACTACTCTCCTGAACTTAAGGAAATTTATAAACTGGAATTAAAATCATACCAGAAAATGATAAGAGAGGAAAAAAGTACCTTCTATCAGACAAGAATTGAAGAGGCAACCAACCCCATGAAAGAACTATTCAGCATTTACAAGGAACTTACGGATACTACCAGTCTAGATATGCAGGACACATATTCAAATGACATATGCGAACAAATAGCTGATTTCTTTGTCGAAAAAGTTGAGAAAATACACGCTACTTTTCCTAAACCCTCTATATTAGGAAAGGAATCACCCCCCTTACAAAAGACCACCCTCACCTGTTTTACCACACCCGACAAAGAAAATCTGATCAGCATTATTAACAGTATCCACTCAGGATCCCCTAATGATGTGTGTCCTCTAGCAAAAAGTAAAGACATCATGAACAACGTTCTTATTGATCAAATTAGACACATGATCACCCTGTCCTTCCAAGAGTGCTACGTTCCAGAAGCTTGGAAGACAGCACAAGTTATTCCTCTAAAAAAAAACCCTAATATTCCGGTTACCCAATATCAAAATCTCAGGCCTATCTCCCTCTTGCCACAATGCGCTAAAATTATAGAAAAAATAGTCAACAAACAACTAATGGCTTTTTTAGAAGAAGAAAATGTACTTCATCCCACACAATCAGGTTTTAGACCTGGCTATTCCACGGAATCAGCTGTTCTATACTCCACGGAATGTATTCGCAAGATGGTGGACGAGGGTGAGACAGCAGCGTTGGTCATGCTAGACTTAAGCGCAGCTTTTGATACTGTGCTACATGACACGCTGCTGTCCCGACTTTCGGACATTGGAGTGAAGGATCATGCTCTGGCTTGGTTCAAATCTTTCCTCACCAAAAGATCATTCCAGATACATTGCCCACCCTTTATGTCATCTTCTCGCGACGGGAGCTACGGGGTTACACAGGGCTCTTTTTTGAGCCCTACCTTGTTCAACATCTATATGGAGCCCCTGGCTCGAGCGAGTCGTAGAGAACTTTGGGGTGGGCATTGTCAGCTACGCTGACGACACCCAGCTCATGTTTAAGCTCACTCCAGATAGCGAGAAATTTGCCACCAATTTCTCTAGCTGCATGGCTGCTGTCGCCACTTGGATGGATAACAACTGCCTCCGTTTAAATGGTGATAAAACGGAGGTGTTAGTGGTAGGGAACAAAACTTCAATATGGTCCCAGGATTGGTGGCCTACTACTCTGGGCGACTGCCCCCACCCAGTCGAAAAAGTCAAAAACCTAGGGATTATGATTGACTCGGATCTTTCGGGAAAATCCCAAGTCAACAAAATAATAGGTAATTGCATGGGCACGCTAAAAATCCTACGAAAAATCATCGATCTTATCCCCACTGAAGCAAGAAAAACTATTGTGCATGCACTTATAACACCCCACTTGGACTACGGAAACGTTCTCCTATTAGGCCTGAACCAAAAGCAATTGCACCAGCTTCAATGCATTCAAAATGCTGCCGCACGCATGGTACTGGGTCTACCAAGAAGAACATCTTCCAAAGCGGCCTTGTCCAAACTGCACTGGCTCCCGGTTAGGGAAAGAATCAGATTCAAAAGTCTTTGCTATGCCCACAAAATTGCCCACAACAAAGGACCTACCTACCTAAGAAATCTTCTCACTATCCATCGCCCAACCAGAGACCTTAGATCCTCGGGCATGTCACAATTTAAACTTCCCCGTATCCATAGAGCGAAAATGGGCGGCCGCTCCTTTCGCTTCCTTGGAGTAAAACACTGGAATGCCCTCCCTGCTCATTTGAGAATGGAACCTTCAGAAACTCTTTTTAGAGCTAAACTAAAAACTTATCTTTTTCCCCAATAATACTTTTCTGCACTTTTCTCTTTCCGTTTGTCCGTTAGGAGTTTTTGTTGGCAGTCAGCGCGGGGATACACAGTTGTGCAGCCATGCGCTTTATAAATGCTTTTTTATTATTATTATTAATGACCCAAAGGTCAGACTAATTTGCATATAGCCAAGTTCTGAGCTAGGATGGTGCAGTGAGCTAAAAAACGGTGATGGATCAAGCCTTGATCTTTGGACTGGGTAAGAGTGGTCTGCTTAATTCAGACACTCTGTTCATCACCACCCCCTTTTCTGAATCATTTTTGTCCACCATAAGCGTGGAAGGGTATACTCAGATGTGAGTCCCTAGCTAATTGCACCATCAGGATTCAAGCAAGCCGGGCCGAAGACAGCTGAAATGCCAGAAACCGGTCCCCGGTAGCTTGTTTCCTTCCCAGTATAAGAATTGGCTTGGTAGTTTGGTCTGCCCTGTTCCCATGATGCACTGGGCCAGGGTCAGACTAATTTGCATATAGCCAAGTTCTGAGCTGGGATGGCGCAGTGAGCTAAAAAACGGTGATGGATCAAGCCCTGATCTTTGGACTGGGTAAGAGTGGTCTGCTTAATTCAGACACTCTGTTCATCACCACCCCCTTTTCTGAATCATTTTTGTCCACCATAAGCGTGGAAGGGTATACTCAGATGTGAGTCCCTAGCTCATTGCACCATCAGGATTCAAGCAAGCCGGGCCGAAGACGGCTGAAATGCCAGAAACCGGTCCCCGGTAGCTTGTTTCCTTCCCAGTATAAGAATTGGCTTGGTAGTTTGGTCTGCCCTGTTCCCATGATGCACTGGGCCAGGGTCAGACTAATTTGCATATAGCCAAGTTCTGAGCTGGGATGGTGCAGTGAGCTAAAAAACGGTGATGGATCAAGCCCTGATCTTTGGACTGGGTAAGAGTGGTCTGCTTAATTCAGACACTCTGTTCATCACCACCCCCTTTTCTGAATCAGGTCCACTGGTAGCATTTAATTTACAGGCCCTGGGTATATGGTATACTACTCTACAAGGGGCTTACAAGTAAATTATATATGCCAATTAGGTAAATGCCAAACAAACAATGTTTAGGGGAGAGAGCACAAGCACTTTAGCAATGATTTGTAGTGGTTAAGTGCACAGAGTCCCAAGGCCAACAAAGGAAATACATCAAAAATAGGAGGAGGGAAGGTAAACAGTTTGAGGAACTGGAGCATCAATACTGTGATTTATTTCATGAGGTTGATCAATGAAGCCAAGTATGGCTTGATTTTAGGCCATGGCCACTGGAAATTGAGTATTGTGTGTTGCATGTGACACTCTCTCCAGCACAAATCAGAACTCAAATACAAGGCTGTGAGTCAAACTGGAGTACAATGGCAGTGGGTGAAGAGTACCAGGACCCTTTCTTCCCTTATCACAGCCCCAAATAATATATAGGAGTAAGCCGCAAGACCCAAATAACACAGCACTGCTATAGGAGCCTCAGGCCCATATCATAAGAAGCCGTCTAAGCAAGTGCTAAACCTCCAGGATTGCCACCTACATGACCAGACCCATACTGATAAACAATAAATAAATCTATACACTTCCCAAAATTCATAAAAATATTATTGACCCACCAGGGCGCCCGATTGTGTCAGGGTGTGGATCTATACTGGAACCTCTAGGTAGATATATTGATTTCTTCTTAAAACCTCTAGCGGAGGCAACACAGACATATTTGAGAGACACCTCACAGACAATTAATCTGGTTGAAAATCTACCATTCAATCCCCTTACCCAGTTGCTCGCCACTTGTGATGTGGTATCTCTCTACACCTGCATCCCTCAAGAGGAAGCCTTAGGGTCATCACCAGATATCTTCAACAAAGACCTGCACCTATGCAAGTACCTACCGAATTCATTACAGCCCTGCTCCGGATAGCCATGACGAAAAATTTCTTTACATTCAAGAATGAATTTTTCCTACAGACCCAAGGAGTGGCGATGGGGGCTCCTTTTGCCCCAGATGTAGCCATTCTATACATGGCGGCTTTTGAAGATAGTACAGTACTCAACATCCAGAATCCCTTCAGAGACCATCTACATCTATGGGTTCGCTATATTGACGACATCCTGTTAATTTGGAATGGTGAATCAACGGCATTAACAAGGTTCCATACTTGGCTCAATCATCAACTACCTCACCTACAGTTTACTCTTAAATCGGATAATCAAACTATAGACTTCCTTGATATCACTATATACCAAAATCAAGGTCATCTCTTAACAACACTCTACAGGAAATCTTCAGAAAGGAACTCCCTACTCCAATATAACAGTCATCATCCCCGGGCACTAAGGGACAATCTCCCTTTTGGCCAGTTCCTACGTATTCGTAGGAACTGTTCCAATAAAGAACATTATCTACAACAATCGGAAGATCTATCTGATCGTTTAAAAACACGTGGATACCCCAGGAGACTTGTCACCAAAGCCCGAAAAAGAGCCTGGTTCTACCCTCGTGATGAACTTCTCAAACAAAAAGAGTCCACCACCAATCAAACAGACCGCATTGTCTGCGTTACAACATTCTCTACTAAGAGCAATCAAATCAAGAAAACCGTCAACCGCCATTGGCAACTCATCTCTGACGACATAAAACATCCAGGAAATCCGCTCCACGCCTTCAGGAAAGCGAAAAGCGTTAAGGACTATGTTGTGCGCTCTCTTCTTCCCACTAAGGAGGAACCCACCATCAGATCGCTTTGGAATCTCCAGCCAGTCACAGGCCACTACAAATGTGGCCACTGCAAAGCCTGTGATACCACTATACAGACCAAAGAATTTCAGCACAACAAAACCAAAATACCACTGAAAACACTGACAAATTGCAACACCTCAGACATAATCTACGCCATTGTCTGCCCATGTAATCTCATCTACATCGGCCAGACACAACAGAAGGCTAAGCTACGCATCATGCAACACATGAGTAGAATTAGGTGTGAAGTGGTAGATGCACCTCTTGTGGAATACTTCAGATCAGCAACACATCCCCCTGAGAGCCTTAAATGGGTTATAATTGAGAAAGCCACTCTGGGACCCCGGGGTGGCAATATCACCACCATTCTGAATATTCGTGAACTGAAATGGATGTTTTTCTTTAATTCCATACAGTCAGGCCTTAATGAACATGACAGTTCCTTTTCTCAATTGACAACTTTGCCCTGAGACTCTGTATTAACTTTGATTCATACTCTGATAATAACCAGCTACTTCAGGTCTTTACCGTCATGTGACAGGTACACCTGTGAATCTATCTTTAACTGGTACTGTATTGTGTCAACCTTAATCTGTATTTATTCTCTAATATTTCTGATCAACTAGCATTGCCGTTACCATCTTGTGATAGGTGCGCAGTGCTTATATGTCTGAGATTTTTCATATGCACCTTACTAACTGATTGATACTGTGCCATTCAATGTTTTAATAATACTGACCCACTAGCATGGCTTTTACCATCATGCGATAGGTACGTCGTGCCAATCTGTTCTTGATTTCCCATATGTATCTTATCCATTTATATGGATATTTTATACCATGATATAATATATATAATATCATATCTCCGCCTGATTTCTACCCTGGTTGCACTGTGGGTTTCATTATATCCCCACAACACATGATGCACTTGGTTTGAAATAATCGGTATCATCCCCTTTGATTGAATCCGACAGTCGTATTGTTGCGTGCTTATCTAGGATCCTGATCGATACTGTGACCTTATGCCCCTATTCGGCTATAAATCCATTTATTCCCTATATTGGCATAACCGTTCAAGTGCTATATTCAGAAAGTCATCTCTGGCCTCACACGAACAGAGCCACATTCCAGAATAGTTCTCTGCCACTTCCTTTGCAACCAATTAGTGCAATAACAGAGCAGAAGTCACTATCTGAAGATTCCTAGATTAACACTCCGAGTTCTTCAACAAGATAAAAACTCAGCAAACCTGGAAATCCCCGCTTGCTGTGTTTTGATTAGTAATGGAACTCTAATGAGCAACTGATAGCTATCACTTCCTAGTGACATCTTTAATTGACGTCTTATGTCCAGCAAACTTACGTCAAACCAGGCACCTGTCAGGTATAAATATTACCAACGTTGCCTTAAGCAATTGCTGTTGTGTTCGCTGTCGTGTTGCCTGAGCCTGCTGCCCGTCGCCTGAAGCTGCTGATACCATTATCGCTGCTAAAGCGCGAACGATGGTGTGGTGTAGCTAGGAGCTGAACAGCTGTCCCTCTGCGAAGAAGCCCAGCAGATGCCAGCTGCCCGCGGACGCTGTCCCCCCTCCTTCTCCTCGACGCGCTGAAGAGAGACGCTGTCTTTCTCCTGCAGAGAAATCCAGCGCCAGCGTTTCTGGTCTACCCTCGCGGGTGACTGGAATACCGAGTTCCCCCTGAAGGAGATACCAGACCTCCATCATTCTATTCAGAGGTATGGTGTTGACTAAACCCTTAGTGAGAATTCTTGAAGCAAACCTTGGCAAAACCAACTTAAACTGAAGCTACTTACTTACTCCCCTCCCAAGTATTAGGCTTAGGTCAGGTACACTGGGGTAGGCGTAGTTAGAAGCACCAGTTGAGTATTTTAGCCTAATGTATATATGACTGTATATATGTTTTATTACTTTTAAACCATTGTATTGCTAAGAAACCATATCAATGCTTTTACAGTATTATCTTGCAATACTTATCTTACTGTACGTACTTTTTATCATAACAAGTCTTGCAATTGTGGCAATACATTTCTCTTGTACGAGAAGAAAGACTGTTCAATAAATGTTAACCCTTTATTGACAAACGCCCGTCTCTCTATTCTCTACATATCGTGAAAGTAAACTGCACTAACCTGACTGAGTAAAATAACTGTCTATTGTTTCACACGACCCTAGAGATTGACTCTTAATCTGAGGAGCAAAGTTGTCATGTTGCACGGTTGTTGGAAAGCTGAATCCCTTCTTGTCTGTGCCAGGGAAGCTGATCACTTCCTATGCAGAGAAGAAAGTTTCCAGTGACCTCTGAGCTAGTTGGTAACAAACCCAATTAAGTTTAGCATAGTCAGTAGAGGCCTGGAAGATCCGCACTTCTACGTCGATACTACTGTTTATGTTATTCCAATGCGCAGGGCCTAGTGGGAAACTAGGAACTACACTACATGGCGCCCAACGTTTGGTAAGGCGATAAACTAACGCAAGACGTTAGAGTAACTCAGTCGTGCATTTTTCACACAGACCCCTTTCTCCCGTAAATACTCCAATAGACGTCTGGAGTGGGTGAAAGGTTAAAATCCGCCCGAACTCAGTAGGAAGAGATTCCTATGTAAAGCTCTGGTTTATTCAACGTTGAAGGATACAGTGTTCCAAAATATTGTGCACCTAATCTTTGTCTCCTTGGAGACCTACTCTGCAAAACCTGCATTTATATAATGTCAGACAGTGAAGAGGAAAGGGAAGCAGCTAGGCTGGCAGCCCTACTAATAGAGGAAGACTCGAGTCTCCTACAGACAGACCCGGATGCAATTATCATCCCAGGACATTTAAGAAAATCTATAACTTTAAAACTTATAGAAAACGGACTGACACCACAAGGTGGTACAGTAATTTTCGTGATAGAGGCTCACGAATATCGGCAGACAGAGGTATTCTATTCATGGATAAACTTTCCAGCGGCAAACGCTACAACAAAAGAGTTTCACTATTACAAAATAGAGGAACCTCCGGAAGAGTACGCTCCTTCCGAGGAGACTGAAATCCCACTAAAATTCCAAGAGCACCTGCTCTGGTTTAATGGCGCCCTAAAACACAATAATCATATTACCAGGCTCGGTCCACTAGGTAGACCAGGAGCAACGTGGCCGGTTCTAGCCAGCTACACACCACATCCTGACATTGCAAGAATGTCTAGAGAAGAGCTGTTAGTACAGCTAAAAACATTAATTAAAATACATAGGCAATTAGTCCAATATGTAATGCGGACTGCAACAGTCCAGCCAGCTGTTAATGTACCACAGCTGACCCCTCATCAGGGGAACACTAACAAAATTACACCACAGAACATACAGTCATGTCTTGGTAAAACACCCGTAAAACGGGAACAAATTCCTTTCTGGTTAGCACAGAAAATCACTCAAATAGAGGCAGTATTTCCTGATACTACCCCTATAGAGAAACACAGAATCTTGACCATCTGCCTTCCTATGGGAATCGCACCACACGTGGAGGACTGTGACACTTGGGGTACAGTCTTTGCTTTCATTTACACAAAAACACACGGTGTTCCGTCGATGGCGGTAATACCAGAAGTGCTAAAACAGATTCAAAATGAATACGGTTCAGAGCCCGCTTTAAATCTAGGTATGAAATTACTGAAAGACTTCAAGCAGGTCTCGGCTATATTATTAGCAAATATAAAAGGAGAAGCAGCATCTGTGGCGATCCGCCAGAAGTTGAAGGAAACAGATATAAAAGATCCAATTGAGCTTGCCAAAATCATAGAAAAATCCTATGAAGAATTAGGTAGAGACAGCTTGGGTGGAAAACCGGTAAAGCCCCAACTGCTCGAATATCCTGAAAAATTATTTATTAAAAATAATTCAAACACTCCTAAAAAGAGCTGGAATGGAAATAAACAATCCACTCCCAAGGAAAAAGTTTTCCAGTCCAGAGGAAGGTCTCCTCGACGGAGGGAAAGAACTCCGACTCGAGAACACCAGTCTCCCCAGAGGGAACCCTCTGAGAAAAGATATAACCTTAGAAATAGGGATAATCTGAAAAAACCTGATAGATATCAAAGTATTGATGCACGTCCCTCTCGATCTTTTTCGCAGAAATCGGAAAGAAGAGGACGGTTAGACCCAGGAGAGCACACCAAGTCCAAAGACAAGGAACCTGCTCAGAGTAAAAAATCTCAATTTCCAAAAAAGAAGGTAGCCAGTATTAGAGTAATCAACCATGCCGAGAATACTGAGGACACAGTTGAAAAACGGGGAGTGGGCATTGACAATGTTGGACAGTGCAGCAGAAATCAGTATAGCGCGCAAGATCTTGATGAGTCATCTGGAGACAGTGGACACGAATGAATACATTCAGGTTGAAACTGCCGACACCAGACTTAGCGAGCCCCATAAAATATACGAAATAACATTGCGTATAGAGGGTGATAAGACTAGGAAAATAAGAGGTCTATTTTGGGATAAGCTCTCAAAAGGCTATGATATTCTGTTAGCTGAAAAAGATTGGCCCCCAGAGTTTGTCAGGGAGTGCCCTCGTGGCGAAGAAGTGATTATGCCTGCCTTCTCGAATCACATTCCGATTCACAAAAAAATATACTTATGCAAGGAAATGGGCAGTAGCCCAGGCACCGGCATTATATAAAAATCATGTAGGATGGGATGAGGACTCTCCTCCTCACAAAATCCAGTTAAAAAGTGAACCAACTGCCCAACGGCAGTATCCCATTAAGCAAGAAGCTAAAAAACAAGTCAGGGAGATTTTAGATCAACTTGAATACCAGGGGGTGATTGAAACATGCACCTCTCAAATGAACAATCCTTTGTTTCCTGTCTCCAAGCCAGACAATTCATATTGTCTAGTTTTGGACTACAGACACCTTAATACATGTTGTAAAACATTTGCAGTACAAAACTCGCATAGTGCAGCCCTAATGAATAACATAGTTAGGAAAAAATATAAAACGACATTAGACATATCTAATGGTTTCTTTTGTCAAAACATTGCACCGGAAAGCAGATATTTGACCGCTTTCTCAGCATTTGGGTCGCAGAAAAAATTCTGTCGACTCCCACAGGGGTTCAAGAACAGCCCAGGACTATTCTCAGCTAGGGTAACAGAGTTACTACAAATATATGATGATGAGGCATTATCTTATGTAGATGATATCTATCTCACAGACGACGACTTGGATACTCACTTGAAAAGAGTGAACACCATTATACTTGGGTTCGCAGCAGAGGGTTACAAATTCAACTTTAAAAAGTCCCGAATTGCCCATCTGACAGTACTATTCTTAGGGTACGAATTATCAAGTGAAGGGAAAAGCCTAGCGGACAACTTCTTAGAGAAGTGCGCTGTACTCCAAGCTCCAAAGACGCTGAAGAATTTACAATCCATACTAGGTTTTCTGAATTTCGGAAGAACTTACATTCTAAATTACGCAGAGAGGGTTAAACCTCTCTACGAACTAATTAAACCTGATTTTAAACAAATCAATTGGACTCAAAAACACACAGAAATTTTTAGATCACTGCAAACAGACATGTTAGCTAAAACAAAATTAGATACACGTGACAATACACGCGATCTTGTAATCCGAGTCATCCCAGGAAGATACGGATTCACGTACCTAACTCTAATGACGGAGAAAAGGTACCAATTTCAATTAAATCTCACTTGTACACACAACTAGAAAAAACATTCAGTCACACAGAAAGAACTGTGAAAGCAGTGCAAATCGCATTAGCAAATGAACGAGAACTAGCACATGGCAAAAGGATTAATATCCTCACAGCGGAATCCGCCTTCGAGGCGCTATTCAGCCCAGTAAACCTGCCTACAGTGTCACTGGATCCGAAATGGATACAGTGTGTAGATTCTCTAGGAGCGGAAGATGTGAAATACTATTTCGCCCCGCAATTCGAAGAACTGAATGATTTAGAATATGCAGAAGAATATCCTCTGCCAATCGAACTTCTGCCTCTCCCACAATACGCCTGTATAATCTATACAGATAGATTTGTACAGCATTTCAACGTAGAGAGCAAATCCTACAATGCAGCCTGTGCGATTGTTAAAGGTCGTTGGCTGTGCGGTAAATTCAGACCGAAAGTAACAAAAACTGAATCTGTAAGAAACTGTTTGGTTCAGAGAACTGAAATCAGATGTTTAAAGATGGCGCTCGAAAATACAGAACGTGAATTCCCGACACTTATCGTGTGTGATTCTTATTTTTGCGTCAACTCTTACAACAATAAATTGCAGAGGTGGATTGAAAATGATTACAAAGATGACACAGGTGCCACAATAAAGCATAAATTGCTCTGGAAACAAGTAGCTCTTTTACACAAAGAACTACAAAAGACTCACGTGATACACGCACAGAGTCTTCAACGTGATGGCGTTCACGTTGCAGGGAATTCATTGGCTAATACAGCCACAGCGGAAGCAACTAAACCGGCTTCCGTAGCCACAAAAAAGCGTACAGAAAAATACATAGACGGGGAAACCATGCTGGCAGTAAAAACGACCGTAAAAGGTGACTGTGCAGTACTACCCGTGAACTATCCACTCAATTATGCATACGTAATTGATGCAAACTCCGTTCCTTTTGCTCGAATCCCTGGAGTGGGGGACAGAGTAATTCCAAACAGGAGCAGGAGGGGCTTCCTCTTAATGGAAGCACACATGGGGTTGGGTCTGAAACATCAAACAATTAAGGATTCTCTGAAAGAATTACAATCAGAGTACTGGTGGCCAGGAATGAGCATAGATATTCAATGTTTTGCTCAAAATTGTAAAGACTGCAACAGAGATCGCAGTAATGAACAGGCCAGTGTAGTTTCAGGTACCCTGATAGACAGCATAAGGCGGTCTATCTGCGCAATCAAAGAAGAGAAGCGCGTCCCATTGTACACAGTTAAGGCTAAACACACTTAAAAAATGAGGCCTCCAGCGCTCGGCTGACGCTAGAACTGTTATAAGAGAGATCTGCGAGTCTATATCGGCATATACGCAATTACCACGTTCCATTCTGACCAGGGTCCTGCTTTCAGCTCTCGAGCTTATAAGGAGGCCATGGCTAGCATGGGAATTGGGTTGCGGTATTCTTGTCCGTCGCACCCCGAAGGGAATAGTGTGGTAGAAAGAAAAACCGGGACATAAAGCGATCTATAACAGTGAAGGTATTAGGTTCAGGCGCTGGGTGGGTCAAACATCTAATAAGTGTCCAAACCAGTCTTAATAACTTGCCAAGAAATTCTCTAAAAGGTTTCAGCCCATACGAACTATTTTTCGGAATTAGAATGAACATTCAGGACCTCGATAGTCAGATGTCAGTGGTACAAGAAAAAACAACAGACTTTGACATCAAAGATCGTTTGGCTGTTTTACAGGAACTGAATGAAACAAGAAAATCCTTAAGCAACATAAAGTTAAAGCAACAGCCATCTACCACTGACGAGGCACCACAAGCAACAGCCCCAGCAAGGCCTGTCTGGATTCCAAAGATTGGGGATCTAGTCAGAGAAAAAATCGCGGTGAAGAAGGAATTTGGGCCTTCTTACAGAAAAGCAGTACCTGTCTTGGCAGTCACGGGAACAAGATCAGTTGTACTACCGCCCCTTGCTGGTAAAAAGGAGAACAAAGTCGTGTCTATCGACCTGGTAAAACCACAAGCATGTGGCCTATAATCAACAGTAGGCCCAGTGGACTCCCGAGAAACAACAGAATACCCAAACTTGCAACAATCCAAGAGGTTCAAACTGAAAGACTAATCACATTCGATCAGCCTGCAGTGCACAGTGAAGGACTATGCAATAATGCCATGGAACTCGTGCCTCTTGAGACACAGATTGAAACAGTTCGTCAAACAACACCAGTCTACAATAATGTGGCATCAGAAAGTGCTACCGAAAGACAGATTAAAAGAACAATCCCAACAATTGACAGAACTGCCTCTGGTTATTTCATCGACTTCGACAACTTCTCTGAAGATCAAAACGACCCCGAAGTGATGCCAGAAACAAAAAAGACTTTTAAAGAAAAAGCAACGGAACTCTTTCATCAACTAAAGGAAATCTACCTTGTTTCCCCTTGGCTAGAGTTCTGGTTCGGTCTAGGTGTATTTTTCCTCCTGCTTTGGCTCATCATGGTACTTTGTTTGGGAAAATTCATTGAGGGAAAATATAGTACAATGGACACAGCAAGTCAGAACATCAAACTAGTCCTGAAACCACACAGATCATCCCACGTGAAGAAAAGAGAACTGTCAACAGTAAATGTCACAGCAATTCCAATACCTGGTGGGGTAGTATGGGAGAAAACTGACTATGAGATCTATGGTCCGGTCGAAATCCTGAAGTATCCTCATCAACTGAAGGTTTCCTTAAGTGACTTTGTAAAACCTAGTACATTCTCTGATGATTGGGACTTTAACAGTATTAATGACAT
This sequence comes from Lissotriton vulgaris, assembly GCF_964263255.1. Taxonomy (NCBI): domain Eukaryota; kingdom Metazoa; phylum Chordata; class Amphibia; order Caudata; family Salamandridae; genus Lissotriton; species Lissotriton vulgaris. Next base: position 425,745,112 of record NC_141685.1, on the reverse strand, counting down.
GATGTCTGATTTAGTAATGTCAGCTAGATTCACAGAACATGATTATTTACAAGGTTCGTCTAGTTATGAGCAATTATTCTGGTGATCATTACTTGCATAAATCTGCACAGCCTAGAAATGTTTTTATGTATAATCAATGGGAACATTGTGCTACACCACCTAAAAGCAGTTCTAAAGCATTTTTTGAGAAATTCAAATACTTCTCAGGGTTTAACACCAGTGATGCAGAAACGTTTTATTACAAACTGTTAGATAAAACAGGAATGAAAACAATGCTGACAAATTCTAAATTGATATATTCAGAAGCATTTTATGAAAAAATTATGACATTTGGTTTTGATTATTGGAAAAATAACATTGAAACGAAAACAATTTGGGGTACAAAAGATTGGCAGGTACAAGGCCTTGAAGCACTATTCAGAACCTGCATGATACCAGAACAAATGATGTTTTTAAATGACACAATACACCAAACATCCTGTCTTGGCCTAGCTAAGATCAAAGACCTTAAAACACCAAAGCCAATACCTGAAAATACAACTACAGATATTGAGTTAGACGTGTCACAAATTTTACATTTTAACAGAACACATCCTGATTGGAAAAAGTGGTTAATCTGGCCTACTGACACAAACTGCTGTCAAGATAGATTCCTGAATAAAACACAGGGGTTAAAAATGACCAGACTAGACCCGAGATATTCCCAGAGACAACATCCAGGGATAATAACGACATACAGTGTAGGGAAACTCTGCCTTGAATGGCTAACATCATCCACACTGGCTGAAATTAAGCAACACTTGTCTTTACTAAAAGATGGTGCTGATTTGCGCGATTTCATTCTTGGACCACGCAAACAGCGTCAAAAGCGTTTCATAGCGACCAGTATCTATGCTGCTCACAACGAGGCTTGGAAAGTCAAACAAATTGAAACAGCTGAAAAAATACGAGAAATTGATCGTATTAATTTGGAGAAATCCCTTTCTGTAGTGGACAATGGGTTAATGGCTCTGTCCTCCAGAATATATTTGTTGGACAATATTGTATCCTCTGCCTTTGATGTGATAGATAGAGACTTGCTAATGTTACAGCATGGCCAGTCACAATTACGTTCTATTATACAATTGGGCTGGACGCTGCAAAATCTTCGTTCAGGCTATGTGCCTTGGCGTTTAATCAACACAACGTCATTATTTTCCATTTTTAACCTTACTGATATACAAATCAGTTTGGCACAGAAAGGAGCAGACTATACAATCCTGAGCATCGAAAAACTTGAGAGATTACCATTGACAATGTCAGAGAGTCCTGTCATTGAATGGATAATAAACGGAATTATCACAATTCCGATAACAACTTTCCGATTTAAAAAGTGCCTTGAATACATACCTACTGGCCAGTATGAACGATTGGGTAAAGGATATGTAAAATCAGAATGGAAATTACCATACACACATTCTTGCTATAGTGACAGCGACAAAAATGTATTTCTTAGTGGTGAAAACTGTAAATATTCACTAAGCGGTATACTTTTGTGCCAGGGTATTAATTTACACGGAGCTTGTGATGGAAATTCTAACAACCTTTCATGCCATCAGCTTGTCACACCTGCAACTCAGATAGAGCCCTTCTTTATGCAACTTGCAACGGATCACAGATGTTGTGGCCTTGTGCCAGGGAAAAGTTATCTAGTAAGTGTAACATCCATGGTCAAATGCTGTATGCAGGCATTGTTCCCGAGTGGGCCTGCAGACACAGTGACTCCCATCTGGCCTCTTCTGAATCTCTATTCTATACGAATTGATACTTTAAGCAAAATGAAGTCTGTGCTTTTGCAGACAACAGTGCCCATAACGTCATCAAAAGAGACGTATGATCTTCTAGTTGCAAGGACAGCTACTGAAGTTCATGAACTTTTATCAACAAATTGCCCCGTGCATTTCGTAGAAATGCTTAGCCAACTCCTTAACATGTCTAGTGCCACAGGCATCCCAGGCATATTTTAGACGATTTTTACGGGACTGCTAACACCTTTTCAAGCAATTTTGGGAATCGTTCCTAATTTTGTCCACTCTGTTTTTGGCGGCATACCCTTATTTTTGGGACTTGTAGCAGGGATTTTGTTTTTGACCGTCCTGCTTCGTTATGGCAAGCCAAAGCTCAGATATAGCTCCCATGGGAATGGAAGAGACAATCCTAGCAATGCGCTACCGGGACAGGATAACTAACGTCCTTGGATTGGCCAGGCTGAGAGATCTAAACATGACCTGGTTCCTTTCATTCAGACCTATATGGCAGAACTGTATCTTACCGGTACTTCGATGTATGCTATGCGGAGATGAGTGCGTGTTGGACATCTGTCTTTCACTTCCATCAGCAGTACCAATGGACGTCGATACTCTGCTCAGTCCGATAACGGCTCACGCATTGTGTTGTCCCCAGCGGCTACCAATCCTGATGACGGCATTCGTTGAGACTCCTGTGCTACGACTAGGTGGTAACAGTGGAGCGAGTGACAAAAGCAACATCACCCAGGTACGACCTTCTGTGAGCATTGCTGATCCCGACTATGATGACAGCAATCATTCTCACACCTGCCAAGTTACAGCACTATCGAATTTGGTTGAACTGTCACCTGATTTTGTAGACCAATTCTTTGAGAGCCTGTCTGATATGATGTTCTCACCCGAACAGAAATAATAACTTTGGAGAAGCTTTCCGACACACAGCGTTCCCATGAACTCTGAATTCGGCCTTCAGTTTTGATCAACAAAAACTGCTAAAAGCGTTGGAACTCTATTTCCCCGTTCAAGCATTAATTCTTTTGAATTGGACATTTTTTAATATTGACCCTTTTTTGGCACGAACAATTCTTTGCTTAAAGTAAATACTATTCTTAAAGAACAGAAGCTTCAACTTCTATTTCTACACACATCTAGAGACATAACAACCTTACACCAGCCTCTAGCACATTTATTGCAATGCATTTATATGTGATGATTTATCTCGCCCTTCTTCTGTTTCAGAGATATTTCATGTGTAATTCTTTTATGCATAATCGTTCATTGATTCCATATGCAATAATTTTTGAATGATTTCTATGCTTCAAAAAACGTACAGTACCTAAATTTCACGTATTACATTATACGCCTATTTCAAATGCATTTATGTATTTTGGGGTGGGCAATGTTACACATGCATCTTATTGCTCTAGTTTTAGTAATTTGATGGACATGAACCCGTGGAGTGGGTGTTGCGTGCTTATCTAGGATCCTGATCGATACTGTGACCTTATGCCCCTATTCGGCTATAAATCCATTTATTCCCTATATTGGCATAACCGTTCAAGTGCGATATTCAGAAAGTCATCTCTGGCCTCACACGAACAGAGCCACATTCCAGAATAGTTCTCTGCCACTTCCTTTGCAACCAATTAGTGCAATGACAGAGCAGAAGTCACTATCTGAAGATTCCTAGATTAACACTCCGAGTTCTTCAACAAGATAAAAACTCAGCAAACCTGGAAATTCCCGCTTGCTGTGTTTTGATTAGTAATGGAACTCTAATGAGCAACTGATAGCTATCACTTCCTAGTGACATCTTTAATTGACGTCTTATGTCAGGCAAACTTACGTCAAACCAGGCACCTGTCAGGTATAAATATTACCAACGTTGCCTTAAGCAATTGCTGTTGTGTTCGCTGTCGTGTTGCCTGAGCCTGCTGCCCGTCGCCTGAAGCTGCTGATACCATTATCGCTGCTAAAGCGCAAACAATGGTGTGGTGTAACTAGGAGCTGAACAGCCGTCCCTCTGCAAAGAAGCCCAGCAGATGCCAGCTGCCCGCGGACGCTGTCCCCCCTCATTCTCCTCGACGCGCTGAAGAGAGACGCTGTCTTTCTCCTGCAGAGAAATCCAGCGCCAGCGTTTCTGGTCTACCCTCGCGGGTGACTGGGATACCGAGTTCCCCCTGAAGGAGATACCAGACCTCCATCATTCTATTCAGAGGTATGGTGTTGACTAAACCCTTAGTGAGAATTCTTGAAGCAAACCTTGGCAAAACCAACTTAAACTGAAGCTACTCCCCTCCCAAGTATTAGGCTTAGGTCAGGTACACTGGGGTAGGCGTAGTTAGAAGCACCAGTTGAGTATTTTAGCCTAATGTATATATGACTGTATATATGTTTTATTACTTTTAAACCATTGTATGGCTAAGAAACCATATCAATGCTTTTACAGTATTATCTTGCAATACTTATCTTACTGTACGTACTTTTTATCATAACAAGTCTTGCAATTGTGGCATTACATTTCTCTTGTACGAGAAGAAAGACTGTTCAATAAATGTTAACCCTTTATTGACAAACGCCCGTCTCTCTATTCTCTACATATCGTGAAAGTAAACTGCACTAACCTGACTGAGTAAAATAACTGTCTATTGTTTCACACGACCCTAGAGATTGACTCTTAATCTGAGGAGCAAAGTTGTCATGTTGCACGGTTGTTGGAAAGCGGAATCCCTTCTTGTCTGTGCCAGGGAAGCTGATCACTTCCTATGCAGAGAAGAAAGTTTCCAGTGACCTCTGAGCTAGTTGGTAACAAACCCAATTAAGTTTAGCATAGTCAGTAGAGGCCTGGAAGATCCGCATTTCTACGTCGATACTACTGTTTATGTTATTCCAATGCGCAGGGCCTAGTGGGAAACTAGGAACTACACTACAGTATCATCGACTTTTCAATCTAATTAAATTACTTTATCTGTTTCCTCATTTATTTTAAATTCTAATTTGATTCGGTACTGTTCTGAAACTATTATGGAATATACTCCCGTAATGCGAGACTCATTCAGTCTTTCTTCCAATTCCATCGGTCACGTGACACTTGTGCTACCATGACCACGACCGTTTCAGGAAGCTCGGCATTCACCTCGAGGCTCCCGCAAAGACGCCGGATTAATCTTTCATCGGTAAGCTTACCTATCCCCCGTTTCCCACGCCGGATTCATTTTAGGTGATTCAGATCACCATAGTAATCATACTGCCACTCTCTGTCATCCGCCCAGGTTACGATTCCTGACTAACGCGGACGTATGCAACTGGAATGGGGACGCTCTGAATTTCTCCACGCTATTCGGTTAGCCGCCCCACCTTTTCCTATATGATTGTACTATGGCCAATGGCTGAATATGTTCCCCCTTTTATGTAGATACGTAGAGTGATCCCCAGTGCCCAACGTCTCCGGATCTATCTTCCCTATCATACCGGGACGCCGGATTTAATATTATAAGTAAGTTTGATTTACTCACATATCCCTTATGGATTATTTCTAGTTCTATAATATGGATTTCACACATTGTTGGCATCTTCCATAGGAATTATCGCTCTCTCTGCGGACCCATCCCGATCATTGACCACTAAGCACTGATTAATTCAGGTATGCTTTGTAATACGGTGTGTCCACCCTCTTTACCCTCAATGTTGCGACTATGACTATTTCTAACTATCAGAATAATAATATGTACCAATTATTCATTTAAATAGGTGGCTAGCCCCATCCCCCCCGCCCGTCCTGATGAAGACCCTGAGGCAAGGATTCTATTGATTCCTGCCTTACTTGGGGTCGAAACGTCGACATAATCCACGGTTTAAGACACAGCCTCTCCTTACCCACTACTTTTGTATACTATGGAATATGGGGCATGCGTATTATGAATTATTGGTTTGAACTATGACTGTTTTGCTATACATTGATTATTGAACTTGTGCAAACTTTTGATATATACTTGTTTTTATTGTCACTATTCCCTACCTACACTACCCTCACGATTTCACATCCTCCTTACCCCCAGGGGCACCTATACAACCACAATGTTTGAAACTATATTTGTTGGTTCATCCTATAATGTGAATAAAACATTATAGACACATTTTTTGTTCATTGGACTTAATTGTTTGTATTTTTAAACACTCCTCTTTAACTGGGACCCCTTTCCTCTTAGTGCAGGCCCACTGGTAGCATTTGATTTACAGGCCCTGGGTATATGGTATACTACGCTACAAGGGGCTTACAAGTAAATTATATATGCCAATTAGGTAAATGCCAAACAAACAATGTTTAGGAGAGAGAGCACAAGCACTTTAGCAATGATTTGTAGTGGTTAAGTGCACAGAGTCCCAAGGCCAACAAAGGAAATACATCAAAAATAGGAGGAGGGAAGGTAAACAGTTTGTGGCTGACCCTGCAGAGAGGGTCCAGCTCAATACCGTTTTTGTCCCAGAACTGTGGGATCCAACTGGAGCATCAATACTGTGATTTATTTCATGAGGTTGATCAATGAAGCCCAGTATGGCTTTATTTTTGGCCATGACCACTGGAAATTGAGTATTGTGTGTTGCATTTGACACTCTCTCCAGCACAAATCAGAACTCAAATACAAGGCTGTGAGTCAAACTGGAGTTCAATGGCAGTGGGTGAAGAGTACCAGGACCCTTTCTGCCCTTATCACAGCCCCAAAAATTATATAGGAGTAAGCCGCAAGACCCAAATAACACAGCATTGCTATAGGAGCCTCAGGCCCATATCATAAGAAGCCGTCTAAGCAAGTGCTAAACCTCCAGGATTGCAACCTACATGACCAGACCCATACTGATAAACAATAAATAAACCAAAGAAGGAAGCAGAAGTAGAACTCCACCTCAGCACATACAAATGATTATGGACCATAAGGCACTAGAACTGAATGTTAAGTAGATACAGATCAGCATCCGGCGCTGAACCCGTCTCCTTGAATCACGATGCCTGGTGGAAAGGTCAGGGATTTGTGTAGTAGGGAGAAATTTTTAATTTTAAAAGCTATGCGGTTGCCTGTTTTCTCGACTCACTATCATGATGTGAAGACCCTGATATATGAAGTGGTAAAGAATGTCCAAGATTAAGGTAGGATAAATAGAAAGACATCCACTCGCAAACAGTCCTTCTCTGGAATTAAACTGAACATATGGAATGTCCTTCTGGTACATGCCAAACAGGCCACGACTATCTCTACCTTCAAGAAGGGACTCAAACAGCACTTTCTACAAACCTTGCATAACCTGCATCCATTGTTTGAATCCAGACAATGCAAATGTTTCTTGCAATTCCAGTGGTGTAACAAGGGTAGTATTCACCTTAAATTATGCAAGAAAATGAACCCTTGACTTCCTTACGAGGAATAAATTACAATTATAATTTGGGTGCAATTAATCCGCCCTTCCATGAGATCTGGTGCCACTGCACCGGCTGCACCATTCATAGATGTGCTTCGAGCAATCCTGATTGTTTCTTCCACATGTATTGCTATATGCTAATTTCACCTGACAATCTAACTGCCCCATTTCCAAATGTGCCCTGTTGAACAAGTCTATCGCCCTCTCTAGCGGGTCTTGACTGCGCTACAGCACCTAAATAAATAAACAGATTATAGCTTTAGTGTTATGGCAGGTACTTACTGTCATGAAAGCTCAAAAGCTCCTGACTATTGTGCAAGAACTATGCAGCATTACTAGAACAAAATGTCACTTAAGGTAAACTCATTTTTCATGGGAGTTAGCTGCTGAAGAACAAGACAGGTGGAAGTACATTTCCATTCGTCTTTGGAGCGCCAGACATTATAAACTCGGCACTTTGTCATTCAGGTCCACGTCTTAATACGTCAGAGCTTATCATGCAGGTTCTTACCGCGGTACGAATGGGAGTACCAGCCTGATTCTTCAGAACAGACCTCCATTAGCAAGCGCAATATGGATCTTTATCCTGCTGGTAGTTTTAATTACTGTGTTTTTGAATGTCTCACCTTTAATGGTGCATGCATAATGTTTTCCATACATCATAACATAACCTTGACGAGGTGTTTATATTCATATATTTTCGGAATCATCCATTAGTTCCTCGAAGCCTCAGTCCCTCTTATTTTGAGGATAATGGTAAATTGAAACACAAAAGGTGATGAAGCCAGCAGGGTTGTTAATGTTATGTTATGTTATGTTAAAATGGGACTTTTATAGCGCAACGGCTACTCCAAGGGAGTGTCCCGGCGCTTTGAGCTCCAAAACATAGAGGAGAGCATGAAACATAACAGTAACAGAAAGGGGCCTAAAAAAGGAAAAGATTATCCAGCAAACAACCAGGTCTTCAGGTCTTTCCTGAAAACAAGCAGATTTGAGGTGTTGCGCAGGAACAACGGTAGCGAGTTCCATAGCTGAGGAGCGAGGAAGCTAAAAGACCGGCCGCCTAGCCGAGCCTTTTTAATGGTTGTCTGTGTTAGCCCTGGATTGCCCCTTGGCATCGACCTCTGCACATGTCTTGCTGACTGACCGCTCAAAGGTCAAGAAGTGGCTGTAACAGAGAGTAAGCAGAATTCCATCTCTTGCCCTTAGAAACTTTTGTAGGGTGAAGGGTGGAACCTCTGGTGAACATTGTGAAATCAACCGGGTTCATATTCTGGATGATGAACAGGTCACTTCCCTTGGTATTTTGGTTAATCAATGACCTTGGATAGAACCAGCACTTAAAGTGTAAGGGAATAGGTGCCAGGACCCAAAGTTTTGCTCAAAAGGCCGAAGCTGGTGCTATCGAAAGTCAAGATGAAAAATACTAAGGCCAACGGACACTCTGGGCCCCTTTATCTCACTCTTTCAGCTTCGTTTTTCTCTCTGCTCTCTTTCTTCGTCACTTTGTTTTCATTTTTATCTTTCTCTTTATTTCTCACTTTTTTGTTTTTCTCGTTCTTGTTCTGGATCAAAGTCTGATTCGGGAAAAAAAAGGGTCAGTCCCCAAAAAAGAGTGCCGGTGGGCCTCTCCTGAAACCACCGGCTCAACTTAAGTAGTGGATGTAACCCATGTCTTCTTTTTCTTGCCTCATGCCTACAATCTCCATCCATAGCATTGAATAATCTGGCCAATGAGAGGTAATTCAGTAGTGTGACGGATGACTTTGTGTAGTCCTTTCTCATTCCTTCCCAGGAACTTTCAACAAAGCAGGTTACAAACATGTAAGATGGCGTATTTCCATTTTACTATGTGATCATACTGTGTTTCTGAAGGAATTTGCTCTGCAAGGATATTCTTAATTGCCCAGTCCACGTAGCAGGCAAGTTTCACTACGAGTATCTCATCTCACCATTTTTAATTGGGAATTGTCAATCCGAGGTGCAAGGATAACAATCTGTATTGGCCCTGTTAGAATTAAAACTTTTAATCTCCATTTTTCACACACGTTTCTCAGGAAAGAATGTTCATTCATTGAACTACACTGCTAAATTCTAACCTCACTTTCTCTCAAACTCTCAATTTTAAAATGGTCAGGTGCCACAATGAAATGTAAAATGGGGGACCATCATATTTTATATGTATTTATAAATTAATGAAATTATTACATGGGTATTCATTTTATGTCTGACAAAACAAATCAAAAAGAATGTATCAAACATATAAGCAAGAGTTAAAGTACAAAAGACTACACTATAAAGAAAGAATAACATTAAGAAACGATATGTAAAACCTTAATTTACTTTTAGTAAAATTACATGAGGGTTTAAAATGTGAAAATCAGGTAAATTAGAAGGTATAGGGTTCTTAGATTCCTATAGTAAAAAAAGAATGGACAGCGAAGTGGAGAACAGTGGTAATTTTTATTTCGTTTCATTTTCTTGAGCCCTGTTTGGACCCACACTTAAGAATTACAGCAAATTTCACTAAACTCTTGAAGTGAACAGTCATATGTAATTATTACATTTATTTAGTAAAATAAAAAGCACAGCATACCCAAAGTGATGTCAGCGGCGCTTCAAAGACAATCAACAATTGAGAGAAATCGCTCTTACATTGTAAAAGTTAACAAATGAGACAAAAAAACATTACTGGATTACAGGACTACAGGACAAACATTATTTGCATATTGGTTCTAACTAAATGAACTTGATGGGTATAAATTGGAGAGAGCCAGGGGTACTGAGAAAAGACGAAGTAACACTGAAAAAAGAAGTGATGGGCAGAAATGAACGAGCGAGGCAGGCAAGAATAAGGATAATCCAGGAAGGTGTAAAGATTAAGACAGAAACTGATAGAAAAGAGGGGAAAAGAGGAGAGTTGAAAGCTGAGGCGACAAGGTACAGAGTGGACATGGGGAGCATTATGAGGAAGTGAGAAGTGGTGAGTAGGAAAAAGTGATAGTTTAAGTTCATGAAGAAGCAGCTTTATTTAGTGCAAGCTAGTATTAGTGGAAGAGATTGAGCAAAGGGAAGTGACGAATACCAGACAAATTCAATTTTTAAATTTTTTAAAATCTTTTTATTGCAATCCACAACCACATAAGTAAATACATACATAAGCATCTTGTATCCCATCGCAGTGTGAAACATAAAAAAATAAATAAAAGGGCAATTCATGTTACACTTGACATGAATGAGTTTCATTCTTTCATATGGTCAATCATAGGACCCTGTATATAAATGACGGTAAACAATCGTTTACAACGGACTACTTTTACAACGCAACTACTACAACGCAGGATCCTTTACAACGAATGCCTTTACAACGCATGACATTACATAGCAGATGCTATTACAACGCATGCCGTTACAACATAAGTATAGGTAAGTTTATCCTTTTATTTAAACATTTTTTTAATTCCAATTTTTTTTTAAATTAATTTAATAAATATTAAAAATAAATTAAATAAATTAATTTAAGTAATTTTATATATATAGTTTTGGGTTATGGGGTACAGTGGTATTATTAGGGTTCAGGGCTAGGTTTGGGTTATGGGGTACAGGGGTATTTTTAGGGTTCAGGGCTGGGTTTGGGTTATGGGGTACAGGGGTATTTTTAGGGTTCAGGGCTGGGTTTGGGTTATGGGGTACAGGGGTATTTTTAGGGTTCAGGGCTGCGTTTGGGTTATGGGGTACAGGGGTATTTTTAGGGTTCACGGCTGGGTTTGGGTTATGGGGTACAGGGGTATTTTTAGGGTTCAGGGCTGGGTTTGGGTTATGGGGTACAGGGGTATTTTTAGGGTTCAGGGCTAGGTTTGGGTTATGGGGTACAGGGGTATTTTTAGGGTTCAGGGCTAGGTTTGGGTTATGGGGTACAGGGGTATTTTTAGGGTTCAGGGCTGGGTTTGGGTAATGGGGTACAGGGGTATTTTTAGGGTTCAGGGCTGGGTTTGGGTTATGGGGTACAGGGGTATTTTTAGGGTTAAGGGCTAGGTTTGGGTTGTGGGGTACAGGGGTATTTTTAGGGTTCAGGGCTGGGTTTGGGTTATGGGGTACAGGGGTATTTTTAGGGTTCAGGGCTGGGTTTGGGTTATGGGGTACAGGGGTATTTTTAGGGTTCAGGGCTGGGTTTGGGTTGTGGGGTACAGGGATATTTTTAGGGTTCAGGGCTGGGTTTGGGTTGTGGGGTACAGGGGTATTTTTAGGGTTCAGGGCTGGGTTTGGGTTATGGGGTACAGGGGTATTTTTAGGGTTCAGGGCTGGGCTTGGGTTTTGGGGTACAGAGGTATTTTTAGGGTTCAGGGCTGGGTTTGGGTTTTACACTAACAGGATTTTGTATATTATTTTTAAACACCTACACTATTTAAAAAAATATATTAATATGTTTACAAATATATTAATAAAAAATTAATTTATTAAATAAAATTAAGTAAATATTTTTTAATTAGATTTGTTAAAAATATAATATACTTACCTAGACTTACGTTGTAATGGCATGCGTTGTAATAGCATCTGCTATGTAATGTCATGCGTTGTAAAGGCTTTCGTTGTAAAGGATCCTGCGTTGTAAAAATTGCGTTGTAATGGTGTGCGTTGAAAAAGTATGCGTTTTTACGTCATACATAAATGACAAGTTTACGCCTTCTTAGCCCCTTAACTGAGTACAGACTAAACTCCTGATTGAAAGTACTATAAAACCTGGCCCGCAACATTTCAAAAGATGGTGCGTCCGGCTGTAACCATATAGAAGATAAGCATAGCTGTGCAACTGCTGTGGCTATAAAAATGAGGTAGCAGAGTTTATAAACCTGCAACCCTTGCTGCAAATCTTCCTCGATCACGAAAAGCATCATAAAAAAGTTGAGATCTTTATGCCAACCCCTGTAATTTCTGACAGAAACCTTTCACTATGTTGGATGAAATGTAACAATTTTTCACATGAGTAAAAGTTGTGTACAATATCAGCGGTATCTGCACTACATCGGAAACATTTCACGTCATTGACTCCACCCAACTTCAACATCTTTGCAGGGGTATGGTACAGATTGAACAGTGTCTTAAAGTGCTGTGCTTTTAGATTAACCAACAGTAGGATTTTTCTTGCTATGTCAATCGATTGCTCCAAAGACTCACCCTGCTCTCCCAGAAGATTTTGCCTGTCAAGATCGTCCATCCTAGTAGCTAACAGGAAATTATATAGTGCCCCTATCTTATCCTGATGATATCCTCGTGGAATAGCTTCCAAAAAATTTATGTGGTTTACTCATAATGTGCCATTTGCCCAAAAAGTCCCGTATTTGTAGGAATTTTAAAAATGTAATATTAAGTAGCTGATACCTATCCGCCAATATTGAAAAGGAAGAGCACAACCCCCTTCATCATAAAAATCCCTGATTTGTGTAATGTATTTAAGTCTCCAATTATCTATCGTCCGATCCCAAAAAATTGCAGGCAGTAATTTTGTTGTAGAGGTGGGTCTGTAATACGACAGCCCTTCAATCTGGAGGTTTTTCCTACTATCTTCCAGACCTTAAAGGCATAACCAAAATTTTAAAACAAGTTTTTTTATAGTAGCTGCCTTCCAACATTTTAAACAAGCAGTTTTTGACTTCAGTCCCCAAGACCATCTGATAGATAGATGGGGCCTCAGCCGGTTTACCCACCTCTTCTCTAGTCAAGAATCTACGCATTTTCTGCAGTATGCAGGCATAATAATAGAATGCAAAATCGGGGACTGACCGCCCTCCTCTCTCCCGAGAAAATGCCATGAAGCGTATCGCTCTGCGCGGTTTCCCTGGGATCCACAAGAATCTAGCACAGAGTGACTGTAGATGTTGTAACTGTTCTCGAGATAGTTCCAATGGAACTGACCTAAAATAATACAGAACCCTGGGCAATATATTCATTTTGAGAATATTGCATCTGCCAACCAGTGAGAGATGTAGGCATTCCCACCTTTCCAGAAGTTGCCTCACATTGGCCATAATAGCCCCCATTAACCTGGACAAGTTCCTTTAAACACGCACTAATCTTGATACCCAAGTATGAGACCTCTTTAAGTATTCTAGGATCATTGACTGCAGTTTGATTCGCACAGATGATCTGCATTTTTTGTAGCGTTCAATTTATAACCTGAAATAGAGCCAAACCTATGTGCTAGATGTTCAATTTCTGGCATAGCTGCGACAGGATCAGATGTTACGACCGCTATGTCGTCAGCATATGCGAGAACACAAAAGCAATCATGCCCTATGGTAAAAGGCTTAATCCCAGTGCTTCCCTTCATCATATTTAAGAAGGGTTTAATGTACAAAGCAAATAACAGTGGAGAACAGTGACAGCCCTTCTCCGTCCCTCTGCAGATAGGCAAAGGATCAGATTCAAGGCCCATTGAGCTTATCTTAGCCACGGGAGATCGATATAAAACCCGAATAGCCGGAATGAACCCAATGCCGAACCCCATCTGCTGTAAGACCCCCCATAGAAAATCCCACGGAACATGATCAAAGGCCTTTTCGGCATCTAACAGGATCATCCCGAAATCCCTAGCTTGAGCTTGTGCCATGCCAAGTAGTGTCACAACCCTGCTAATATGGTTGACAGTCCCCCTACTAGGTTTAAAACCGTGTTATCTTTGTGAAAGTAGCGGGGAGATAACTTTAGCGAGTCGATTCGCTATGATTTTAGCATATATTTTCCCATTGCAGTTGACATGGGATATTGGTCGATAGGACCCAGAAAGATCTAGTGATTTATCTTTCTTTTTAAAAACAACAATATTAGCCTGATCCCAGGATCATGGCGCCCACCCAGTTTGTGCTGCTTGAAATAAGACCAACATATCAAGTTTGAAATCCTGAAAAAAATTCTTATAGATCTCCAAGCGAATCTTATCAGGCCCAGTAGTCATGCTGTTTATGGCTCCTTCTAATCCGTCTATAGTAACGGGCTATCCAGGTGCCCTACTTCCTCCTAGCCCAGCCGTTCATATGCTAAATTTTGAAGAACCAACTCCATAGTCCATCCCGCTCTCTTCTCCTCTGTATATAGTTCTTCATAGAAGTTATGGAAGATGTTAGAAATGCAGATCTCTAGTTGGCAATGGCTGACCTCTGTCCAAGTAGAGACCCTTCTTCCTAAGTCAGAGTAAGGGGCTCCACCCTTTGGTAACCCCTGTGTTAACGTAGCACGAGCAGCTAGGCTTATCTCAGAGGAAGTTTGTAAAGCATTTATGATCATACACAGTAACACAGTGAGGAACATTACAAAGGAAAACCACACAAGTATTTATAAAAAAGAAGTATCTTTATATATAGACTTAACACAAGAACAATAACTTTAAAAAGCCACAATACTGTAAAATAGGGTTATCCTTGAAATGCTGTAAAAAGAGTTCAAAGTGTGCAAAAGGAAGTTCAGTTCAAGGCAGTGGTCTTTGTGACCTTTTGACTTACAAAGTACCTGGATTTCGTAGCAAAACCAACAAAATGTCACAAATGAGCTGTAGCAATGATTTTCCTTACGGGAGGCCAGCGATGCGTTGAATCCTTGCCGCTTGGGAGGATGTTGCGCCGGTCTGCGGATGCGTGTGGGACAAAGCGACAAACTTTTTCACGCTAGGCCAGCGATGTGTTGAATCCTTGCCGCAAGGGGGCTGATGCCCTGAGCCTGTTGCGTGTGCGACCCTGTTGCGATGAGAAGAAATGGCGCTCCGCGAGGGAGCAACGCTCCGGTCGTGATGCGAGGGAAATGGCGGACGTCCGGCACCCGCTCTGTGATGATCTCGATTTGAGGATCCGGGGTAGCGAGCACTTTGGGGCCCGCAAGCGTCCGATGTGATGATTCTTGGTTTGGGAGCACTCGGCGGCAGCAGCGTGTTGATTTTTCTGACGCTTTTTAGCTGCAGCGGCTCGCAAATGGGCGTTGGCAACGATTTTAGCACTCTCTTCTCTGGAGTAGAACTAGAGGCCGTGGACCTCGCAGGGGCCTCACCTGCAGATAGAAATCCTCGCTGGGAGGAATCAGGAGGCTAGTGGGGGAGACAGATATGCCTGTGACTCCAGCAGGAGGCTAGCTCTCTTCTAGCCTTTGGGTGATTGCTTTAGCAAAATAAAAGTTCTCTCAAAAGTCCTTTTCCTCTTCTTCCAAGTCCAGGGGGAACTACTGCAGGGCAATCCAAGAAATAGCACACAAGCACAGGGACAGTCCTCTCCTGCAGAGTCCTTCAGTGAAACAGACAGAGATTCTTCTTGACAACCAGGAGCAATACAAAAGTCAGGGGTTTGGGCACAGATATTTATACCCCAAAAGTCTTTGTTCTCAAAAGTCTCTAGTCATTGAACCCAGCCAGAATCCGTTTTGCTCAGGCCTGGAGAACTTTGTTTACCAGGCTAAATCCTTCCTTTCAGGAAGACGGGATCTGCCATCAGACGCACAGTAGGAGGTGGAGCCAGAATTAACCTTGCCAGGCACAGTCCTATTCAGGCCAAGGAGCTACCCCTCCCCAGTACTCAACGCAGAACTCTCTATTCAACCCAGGTCTGACTTAGCCTGCCTTGCCCCTCTAAACCCAGACAGCCAATACACATAACAGCAGAGCACACTGGAAGGCTTAGGCAAGAAAATACCTACTTTCTAAAAGTGGTATTTTCAAACACAGAATATTAAAACCAACTTTGCTAAAAGATGTATTTTATTATTCTGAGCTCAGGCATACTAAACTCGAATTTCTACCATGTTCCCTGAGTCAGTTAGGACTATAAGATGTAATAGTCAGACTGCCCATTCTAGCCTATGGAGAACAGGTAGCCTTGCAGCAGTGAAAAACAAAACGGAGGGTTATTTACTACCAGGACAGGCTACACATATCAAGCCATGTCCTACCTTACACATACAATGCACGTACCATAGGGGTGACTAACATGATGCCAAGGGAAGGTTCAGAGGCTGGGAAGTGTGGGCATTTCACAGCCAAGATTGTAGTTCTGGACTGCACACAGACACTGCAGTGACAGGTCTGAGGTACCATTTACAAGCTACTTCTGTGGGTGGCGCAAACCAGCGCTGCAGGCCCACCAGCAGCATTTGGATTAGCAGCCCTGGGCACACACAGGCCACACTACTAGGGTAACAGGTAACCCAAATAAGCCAATCAGGGATATACCAATTCACAGTTACATTTACAAAGGGAGCGTTCGCTCTTTGGCACTGAATGGCAGTGGCACAGCGCCCAGAGCATCTAATACCAGCAAAAACAGAGGGGACAACAGCGAAACATGGAAGGGAGACCCAAACCAATGGTGCCAGGTCTAACAGAGGACTTTTAAGATCTCCTGGGGATTATATACAAGATTGCGCTGGGCATTCTTCATGCCATGGATTCTTTGCAAAGCCTCTTTTGAGCAGGGTCTTTGCACTAGGCAACACCCTGTAGCCTCACCGTATTCATAGCAATCCTTCTTAGATAGCTGTTATTTAATCGCATTCTCCTTGCGCCACATCAGATTAATATTAGGCTTACCCCTAGCAACATTGGTTTGCAAATCCCTAATGTCTCTATCTGCCAGGATCCTCTGCACTGGATTTTCTTCAGCTGTTCTGAGGTTGGAATATAGTTCATGAACAACTAGCTTAGCTCTCAGAGCCATATCGGTGCCTAACGCAGGAATATCCATCACTGCTGGCCCATGGATGGGGGTAATCCTAGGAAAAACTTGTATCTTGGCTCCTGTAAGTAATGCTGGGGATACAAAAAAGCAGTTGAGTCCACTAGCGTACTATGCGTGTGGGAATAAAATGTGAACCCCAGATCCGACTCATGGAGCGTAGCCCATACATCGATCAATCCATGATCAATCACTGAATGGTGCAGTGCCTTAAAAACCTTAGGCTTCCTAACTTTATAGTTTTGTATGCTCGGTTGGAGTTAACTACCAGCCAGATGGATCTTAAATGGTGACCCGCTACCTCAACAGGTTTAAGCCCGATATTGTACTCCTCCAGGAAACACCTTTTGGGCTTGAGCTGTTTCTTCCTGGGTAGGGGGCACTACACCACTCTTGCACACGCGGGATTTAGCAAAGGTTCCCGAGGGGTGGCAATTCTTAATAAAAAGTCTCTTCCCTTCCATGTTACAAAGAAATGGGTGGATGCAAACAGGACATACATTGCTGCGCGGGGGTGACCTGTCTCAGGACACCCCCGCGCCGCACGGCCACCAGCTGCTGCGTGTGCTTCTCACCCCGCTGCTGCCTGCAGCCTCACTGAGCCTGCCTTCGTATTGCGTGTTCTGCCGAGTATTTTGTCTCCTTTTTGTCTCCCTGCATCTTGGTATTCCACATTTTGTTTTGTTTCTCATTTGCTGTCTTGATTATTGTCATTGCCTGTGTTGTGCTGTTTCACCGTATCTCCGCCCCTGTGCCTGCCCGCCCTGCTCCCCGCTTCCCGCCGCCATGCTAGTGGCCATGCCCACTTTTCCTTCTGTGCCCTCCCTGCTCCCGCCTCCCAGCTGCTCCTCCCTCCCTCCCACTTGGCCATATATGGCGACCGCGCGGCGCAGGTGAGTGTGACCTGTCTTAGGACACCCCCGCGCCGCACGGCCACCAGCTGCTGCGTGTGCTTCTCACCCCACTGCTGCCCGCAGCCTCGCTGAGCCTGCCTTCGTATTGTGTGTTCTGCCGAGTATTTTGTCTCCTTTTTGTCTCACTGCATCTTGGTATTCCACATTTTGTTTTGTTTCCCATTTGCTGTCTTGATTATTGTCATTGCCTGTGTTGTGCTGTTTCACCGTATCTCCGCCCCTGTGCCTGCCCGCCCCGCTCCCCGCTTCCCGCCGCCGTGCTAGCGGCCACGCCCTCTTTTCCTTCTGTGCCCTCCCTGCTCCCGCCTACCAGCTGCTCCTCCCTCCCTCCCACTTCGCCATATATGGTGACCGCGCGGACGCGCAGAGGTCACGCTCAGCGGGCACGCCGATTGTGCGCCGAAGGCGCGTCAAAGGCAAGCCCGTCTGCACCTGTCTGCGCCTGGACCGCGCCCAGCGCCAGGACCCCTGGCCCCCACCGACGCAAGATGACCAGACAGACCTACGACGCCGCCGCCCTCAACGCACTCAATGCCGGCCGAAACCCCGCCTGCTTCCAGGCCGCCCCAAAACGCTTCCACGGACCCTTCACCTGCACTACCTGCAAGTTCACCTGCCTCCATACATGCACCGCGCCCGCCAAGCCAAACCCCAGCTGCGACCTCAAGTGCATCCTGCTCAACACCCGCTCCATCCACAGATACGCCGTCGAACTCTGGAACCTGCTCGACACAACATCTCCAGACGTCGCCTTCCTCCCTGAAACGTGGATGAACGCCTCCTCAGCCCCCGACATCGCAATCGCCATCCCGGATGGATACAAGATCATCAGGAGGGACCGCATCAACAAGACCAGAGGAGACATCGCCATCGTCCACAAGAACACCATCCGCATCACGACCGACGCCGACGACACCTACACCGCCGCCGAACACCTCCACTTCCAGATTCACACCGACCCAAAGACGACCCGCAGAGGCACCCTCATCTACAGGCCCCCGGGACCACGCACACAATTCAGCGAAGACATCACGGACTTCATCAGCCCACACGCCCTCCCCTCCACCGACTACATCCTCCTAGGGGACCTCAACTTCCACCTAGCGAACAACAAGGACCGCAACACCGTCACCCTGCTGGACAACCTCGCCAACCTCGGACTCAAGCAACTGGTCAACACCCCCACCCACTACGCCGGCCACACGCTTGACCCAGTCTTCTCATCCAGCAAGCACATCGCCTTCAGCCACTCCACCAGACTACACTGGACCGGCCACAGCTGCGTCCACTTCAGCTTCAGAAAAACCACCACCCACCACCACCCGCAACAGGTTCCTCACAGAAGCTGGAACAAGATCACCGCCGACCAGCTCACCGCCTCCCTCAGCCAGAACCCACCTGCCAGCACACCGGACCCCAACGAAGCAGCCCGCAACTTCACACAGTGGCTGACCGCCTGCGCCGACGACCTCGCACCTCTGAAGAACCCTCCCAGCAAACCCTGAAGCAAGAAGGCCCCCTGGTTCACCGACGAACTCAAGGACTCCAAGAAGACCTGCCGCACCCTCGAGAAAGCCTGGCTCCTCGACCGGACCACTGACAACATGACCGCCCTCAAACACGCAACCCGCAAGCACCACCAGCTCATCCGCACCACCAAGAAGAAATCTCTGAAGGACCGACTGGACAACAACGCCCACGACAGCAAGGAACTCTTCACCATCGTCAAGGAGTTCTCCAACCCCAGCACCGGCAACAACAACATTACCCCCTCACAAGACCTCTGCGACTCCCTCGCCTCGTTCTTCCACCGCAAGATTGCAGACATCCACAACAGCTTCGGCACACCATCCTCGCACCCAACCGTCGAACCAACGCACCCCACTGCCACCCTCCGTACCTGGACCACAGTGACCACCAAAGACACAGCCCGCACGATGAACACCATCCACTCCGGAGCTCCGACTGACCCCTGCCCCCACCACGTCTTCAACAAGGCCGACTCCACCATTGCACCCCAACTCCGAGACGTCATCAACACCTCCTTCGACTCCGCAACCTTCCCGGAGAGCTGGAAGCATGCCGAGCTCACGCCCTACTGAAGAAACCAACAGCGGACCCCACCGACCTCAAGAACTTCCGCCCTATCTCGCTCCACACTTTTCCTGCCAAAGTCATCGAGAAGATCGCCAACAAACAGCTTGCCGCCTTCCTCGAGACGAATGGATCCCTCGACCCCTCGCAGTCCGGTTTCAGAGCCAACCACAGCACCGAGACCACCCTCATCGCAGCCACCGATGACATCCGAGCCCTTCTCGACAACGGGGAAACAGCGGCACTCATCCTCCTGGACCTCTCCGCCGCGTTCGACACTGTCTGCCACCGCACCCTAGTCCAACGCCTCAGCAACACCGGCATCCAAGAGAAGGCATTGAAGTGGATCATCTCGTTCCTCGCTGGAAGAACACAGAGGGTCCGCCTCCCCCCGTTTCGTTCCAAGGCCACCGAAGTCATCTGCGGCGTCCCGCAAGGATCATCACTCAGCCCCACCCTCTTCAACGTCTACATGAGACCTCTTGCAGTCATCGCACGCCAACACAACCTCAACATCATCTCCTACGCCGACGACACCCAGCTGATCCTCTCCCTCACCAGAGACCCAGACACTGCCAGAAACAGCCTCCACAAAGGGATGAAAGACGTCGCCGAGTGGATGAAGGACAGCCGCCTGAAACTGAACTCAGACAAGAAGTCCTCATTCTTGGGCCATCACCCACCGCCTGGGATTACTCCTGGTGGCCCCCAGCCCTGGGCACCGCCCCCAAGCCGACAGACCACGCACGCAACCTGGGCTTCATCCTGGACTCCTCCCTCTCGATGACCAGACAAGTCAACGCCGTCTCCTCCTCATGCTTTCACACCCTCCGCATGCTTCTCAAGATCTTCCGATGGATCCCGATCGAAACCAGGAAGACGGTCACCCAGGCCCTCGTCACCAGCCAGCTGGACTACGGAAACACCCTCTACGCCGGAACCACAGCCAAGCTGCAGAAAAGACTACAACGCATCCAGAACGCCTTCGCCCGTCTCATCCTAGACATCCCTCAATGCAGCCACATCTCCGGCCACCTGAGGAACCTGCACTGGCTCCCCGTCAACAAGAGGATCACGTTCAGGCTCCTCACCCACGCACACAAGTCCCTCCACAACCTGGGCCCCAAGTACCTCAACGACCACCTGACCTTCCACACTCAAGACCTGGCTGTTCGAGCAGTAGCGGCCCCCCTCCCCCAAGCGCCTTGAGACCCTTCCGGATGAGTAGCGCTGTGATTGATTGTGCTATGATTGATTGATTGATTGATTTGGAGACGCAAGACGTATTACCTTAGCAGTGTCTAAGCACCTCCCTCCCCGATTACAGCAGCATACTTTAGATAGTTTAACAGAACTCTTCTTATACTCAGGCCCAGCCATACATATAATAGGGGGAGATTTAAACAACGTATATGATCCTTCTCTGGACCGTACCCAACACCGACCTGGTTCCCACCGGCCCACAAAGTTAGCCCACTTTTTAGACACCCTGGGGTTAATTGACCTGTGGCGACAACACCACCCTCATGTGCAAGTGTACTCTTATTTTTCAGGGTCCCATAGAGTGTTCTCACGGTTAGACTACCTCCTTTCCCCGGCAGGTGAGGTCCAACAGGTGGACGCAATAGACTATCTAGCCAGAGGCATCTCCGACTACTCGCCTTCGCTAATGAAGGTGGGTGGAAGGGAGGGTCACCAAGTAGCACAGTGGCATTTGAAACACGTTTGAATGTGAAGGCTTAAGGGTCAGATTCTTGAAAATAAAGTGAAGCATCATAATCAACAAATTCGATGGACTGGAAAAGAGCTAATTCCCTCCTACCCCCGTAGGGTACCAAAACATGAGAGGGGAAAAGAATGTCAGCAGAAGAGCAGAGAGGGTGTAACAAGGTAAATTGGAGGGAAAGAGTCTGGCAAGAAAAGTCAGATGGGATCTGAAAGAGAACCGATAAAAAATACAAAGATATTTAAATCAATTAGTGATTAATTTGTACCAGTGTTTGTTGTTGCTCAACACAGGCACTTACTTATAAACATGAGCACTTATTTATAAACATCCACCACACGGTAGGGCTGCCACGCTGTATTTCTGCAGAACATATCAACAAGGTGTTTAACAATCCATTGTCCTTAAAACATGTCAAAACTAGCCCTACCACACCACCCATACAATTTGATGGGAGGTGGAATAGTCCAAAATTTGACACCTGTATAGAAAAAATACCACACCTGCATAAGTGTGATGATGTATAGGCTGGGCTGGCGGTGGCACTAGGCCACCCTGGCAACAACTGTGGGTGGCACTACCTGCAGTACTGAGGTACACCTCAGCCCGAGGCACTTATTTTTTCTAACAAATTAAACACTGCTATGGGAAAGCCAGTGAAGCTGTTTATCACACGCAGAGACAGTTCTCCATATCTGTTAGGGGTGTTGTAAACATACTACAGAAGTAAGAAATTAGCATTAAACAGTAGTTTATTGCTGAAAATATCAGGGTGATAGACATTGCACAGGGACACGTTTCACTGTCTGTACATGCTTCTGCCGCCAGAGGCCCACACAGGGCCTCGTCCTTAGCATGCAGGTCGTTGCCGTGAGAAAGGTGGATGCTCCTTTAAGGGGGAATGATTTTGCTTGCTCGTTTCTTGAAGCTTTATAAGCCACCAGGGTACCATATTTGCAATAAACGCAACTCGAGCACTTCCAAAAATTATTTGCTCACAGTTGGCACATCTGGTGTTGCGGAAATTATACACACACAATTTCTGGAGAACCTGGAGATCAAGTATGTTTTAATTCCAATTTTTTATAATCATGTAGCCGGTGCTAACTGCCATCTAGTAACTACCGGCCATTATCAGCGTGTGCTAATGTATTCAGGGTGCTAATGTCATGGAACTAATTGGAGCAAAAGCAGATTTGGGGAATCTCTTCATTTTATCTCTTGGGAAAGGCAATTTTCACTCCATTTTAATCTTGAAGGAAGGTTGTGTTCATCTGAGCTATAAACAGCAATGGCTCACCCGCAGTAAATACCATATATTAATAGCTCGTTTTTTTATTTGCATTTCATACTAAAAGTGGCAAGCCCAGCAAGGCTCCAGGCTCACCTGAAGGCAGGGGTATTGCTGTCATTATTACCTAGGCCCAGTACTTCATTTGTAATTAAATAAGTGCCAGGGCCCTCATCAGGAGGCCAAATTGCTCCACCCACTGCCCCTGCCAGCACCACCACTAACAGTACCAGCACAACTACTAACCATCACACCCTACAAGTATGACAATTTAGACTATTCCAGGCACCCACAGACATAAGAAGGGCTTGGGCAACAGGTATTAATCATCCATAATGTACATTGGATTAATAAACTCATCTGTAATTTAGATAAAGACCCCCACCATGTGGCCAACTGTCATACTGTGTGTTGAAAATTAAGTGCCGGTGCCAGCACCGAAACCACTGGCTCAAATTAAGCACTGCCTAGGCTGCACACTTGTTCATGGCGACCCAACAGACCCCTGAACTTCAGACTCATCTCCCTGGTCCCCTTCCCAACCCAGGTCATCAAGAAGGCCATCAGTTCATTGAAGCAAACTACCTCCTGGACATCTTCCTATCCGGCTTCAGGAGCAACTGCAGTACCGAGACTACACTCCTCGCACCACCGACGACATCCGCTCCCTTCTCTACCTCAGCAAAACCACAGTCCTCATGGTCCGGGATCTCTTGGCTGCCTTCAACATCGTCTCCCACCCCACCCTAATCAAGAGACTCCACAACACCAGCTTTCATGACAAGGCCCTTGACTGGATCCACTCCTTCCTCATCAGATGAACACAGTGAGTCAGACTACCTCCTTCCTCTCCGTACACACAGAGATCAGCGGCAGAGTCCTCCAGGGTTCCTCCCTGAGCCCCACCCTCTTCAACGTCTACATGGCCACCCTTGCAGCAACCATCGTCAGGAACTACTGACTCAACATCGTCTCCTATGCCGATGACACCCAACTGATCCTCTTCCTCCCCAACGAACCAACAACTGTCAGAAACAACTTCCACAGAGGAATGAAGGCAGTCACCACTGGGATGAAGAGTAGCTGTTTCAAACTGAATTCAGACAAGACCAAAGTCCTCATTCTAGAATCCTCACCCTCAGCTTGGAGCGACTCATGGTGACCCTCCACACTAGTCACCCCGTCACCCCCACAGACCAAGCACAAAACCTCAGCATCAAACTGGTCTCTTCACTCAAAATGAACCATCAGATTAATGCTGTCGCCTCATTATGCTTCAACATGCTCCGCCTGATTCCCCACCGAATCCAGAAAAACAGCCACCCACACACTCATCAGCAGCAGACTCAACTACGGCAACTGACTCTAGACCGGCATCACCCAGAAACTCATCAGAAAACTTTAGAATGTTCAAAACGCTGCACCCAGACTGGCCCTTGACATCTCTCGCCACAGCCACATCTCCAAACACCTCAGAGATCAGCACTGGCTCACAGTCAACAAAGGATCCCATTCAAGCTCCTCACACACCCAAACGAAGCCCTCCTTGACACAGGACCAGCATACCTGAACCCCGCCTCTCATTCCACTTCCCCACTAGACACCTTTGCTCCACCCAGCTAGCCCTGGCCACCATCCCTAGGAGCCACAAGACAAGAATGGGAGGAAGATCCTTCTCCTACCTCGCTGTCAAGACCTGGAACACCCTTCGGGCCCACCTCAGACAATCACCCTCTCAGACCCAATTCAGGAGGGACCTTAAGACCTGGCTCCTCAACTGAACACCAGAGCGCAGATGGATCATAAGCACCCCCCTCCCCACCCAGCACCTTGAGACCCTCATATGTAAGTAGCTACGCTTTACAAACCCTAATTGATTGATTCTTTTTCCATGCAGGGCATTTTGAACCAAGTCCTTATCCTATAATTGGCCCTTGCTCCAGTTTGTTGACCCAGACCCCACAAAAATTGGGGCATTATTATTATATTATTATTATTAATTATATGGCGCACAGCTACCCGGAGGTTTACTGGTGCCTACGAACACGCAAGACAAGAGATATGAGCCAGAAGCTAAAGCAATTAAAAGGTTCTACTAATTAAAAAGCCAAGTTTTTAAACCTTTGCGAAACTTAAATGAATTGGAAGAGAGTTCCAAAGGGAGGGAGCCAGATAGGCAAAGGACCGTCCTCTCATTCTGGCTCGTTTGATCCTGGGAACCTGGAATTTGGATTGATTAGAGGATCGTAGTAGGCATGGGGATGGTAATGGTGCACCAAAGCATGAAGATAGTGGGGAGCTAAGCCAGAATTTATTTTGTGCATATAGCAGAGGGCTTTAAATTTGTTGCAATTGTCAATTCTCAGCCAATGTAGTTCACAACGTGAGGCTGAAGTGGAAGCCATTTGGGAAGTTGGCAAAGCAGTCTAGCTGCGGAGTTCTGGACCGCTTGCAGCTTGCGGAGCACTTCCTTGCTCGCCCCCAAATAAAGTACATTGCCGTAGTCCAATCTGGACATTACCAAGGCCTGGATGACAGTTTTTTTGCGTAGAGGAAGGAAGCATCCAGTGAATTTTTCTAAGCCACTTGAGAATAGCAAAGCAGGTGGAGGCAACTTAAAGCACTGGCTGCTTCATCGACAATTAGTCATCTATGATAATGCCAAGGTAACGAGCCAAATGTTATGGGAGGGGAGGATCACCCATTTGCGGTGGCCAATGATGGGAGCCCCAGAGAGTTTTATTATTACCGAAGATGAGGAGTTCGGTTTTTCCACCATTTAGTTTTAATTTGTCCAGTCAGCAATCTTTTTTAGTCCGGCTGGAGAGAGGATGTCTTTGAGGTCTCCTTGGAGGAGAGCGAGAAGATGAGTTGGGTGTCATCCGTGTATGTGTATATTGTTAGCCCTGCTTGCTCAGCTATCGTAGCCAGAGGGCTGACGTAGGTGTTGAAGAGCAATGGACTAAGAGGGACTCCATACTGGGAAACTTGAGTCTTGTAATGAGCAGTTGAGGAAAACACCTGAAAGGTCCTATTAGACAGAAAACTGGACAGCCATTTGAGTGCTGTGCCGTCTATGTCACTGGATTGAAGGATTTTTAGGAGAGAAGTGTGAGAAACAGTTTTGAAAGAGGCACTTAATCCAAAAGAATAAGTGCCACTGTCTCTCCTTTGTCGACCTGAAGTGTTGATTCTGTTGAAAAACCTGCTCTAAAGCCTGATTGGGACGGATGCAGGATGTTTTGTGCCTCTACAAATTTTGTAAGCTGGATGTTGATGTGCTATTCCAGAATCTTGGAGAGGACAGGAAGAAGGGAGATGGGGTGAAAGTTGGAGAGGACCTCAGAGTCAGAGTTGGCTTTTTTTTAGAAGGGGGAGGACCATGACGTGTTTCCAGGTCGCAGGAACCTTTGCTTCGCATAATGACGTGTTAAAGTAGTTCCATGATAATATTGAGTATAGGGAGGTCAAGTTTTTGAAGTACAGAGGGGGGAACCGGATCCTTGGGGGAGCCAGATTTGATGCTTGTGAGAATATTTCGGAAGGAAAAGATATCAAGTGGAGCCGATTTGTCTAGTAGGACGTTACTGTTAGCTTGAACGACTTCCTGTGAGAGGCATTATGTTGCAGGGTGATTAGGTTGCAAATTTAATATTGGTGTCGTCTGTTTATTAAAATCAGAGTAGATGTTATCTATTTTATCCACAAAATATTCCGCCAGATCATCACATTGTTTAAAGTCCAAATCCGGAGGCTCGGGCTGACAAGTGTCACCAGATAGTTGCTTTACTACTTTGAACAATACTTTGGGGCAGTTTTGTGTAAGTAAAATAGTGTGATTGGTGTACTCTGCCTGAGCAGTGCTACACATTGAGTGATAGTTGTTTAAGGCTAGTTTATACATGGATTTATTGCCGGCTCATAGTTTTTTCGCCAGCATTTTCCTAAGTTTTAACATTTAGTTTTTTCTATTGTAAGCTTTTCTGAGAACCAAGTAGCTGGAGGGCGGTGATAAATACGTTTCTTGTTAGACAAGGGAAGACATGAGTCAATAGAAGAGGTTAGCCATTTATGAATGACCTCATCGTCATCTAGGTTAGTTATCGAGGTAACTGCCATTGTGTTATTAAGAAGGAGGTTAAGTCTGTTAATATCTAGGTCTTTCCAGTTTCTACAGTTTCTTGACCCAGAGGGGAGAGAAGAATTCTGAAGGCATTGTTCATATTTAACGTGTAATTCTACCAGAAAATGGTCGGACCAAGGAATCGGGATAGCAGTCTTGCACAAGACAGTGGTAAGGTTGGAAAAAATAGGATCTAGTACGTTTCCAGCCTATGAGTAGGGCCTGAGTTGTAGAGAGTGACTTACATAGAGGCCAAATCGGCAATGAGATTGGAGCTGGTAGGGCAAGAAACTTCGTTAAAATGTAAATTCAGGTCACCTAAGATCAAGAAATTAGTGTCTTGTAGTAGTAACGGGGCGATAAGGTCAGGGAATGCAGCAGCCCAAGGTCCTGCTGGTTCCGTGGGGTAGTAGATTAAGGTCCCAGAAAGGGTGAAGTTAGGGGTGAGCAAGAGTTTGAACAGACAGGCTTCGTAATCTTTGAAGCATGAGCCATCCCATTTACATGTGAAAGAGGTTTTGAAAATTATCGCTATGCCTCCTCCACCCTTATCAGAGAGATTCTTTCCAATGTACGTATAGTTAGGATGAAGTGCGTGAGCAATATCGGGTCCGGAGCTATCGTTTAACCAAGTATCCTTGAGGAAGATGGCATCCGGTTGGAAGTCAAAGAGGAGGTCATGGATATCTCCCATATGCTTGGGAGTGACCTACTGTTAGAACTGGGGGTCTCTAGTTGGCAGAGGTAGGTACCCCATGTCCAAATAGGGACCCTTGCTTCTAGTCAGGGTAAAGAGGATAAACTCTTTAGATAACCCCTGCTCACCCCCTTGGTTGCTTGGCATGAGCAGTCAGGCTTATCAAAGGCAATGTGTAAAGTATTTGTACCAACACTCACAGTAACACAGTGAAAACACCACAAACTGACTCCACAACAGTTTAGAAAAATAAAGGTTTTTAATCTAAACTACACAAGACCCAAAACGACAAAAATCCAACATACACAGTTCAAGAATATGGTTTCAAACGTGTTCTTAAGGTTGCGTTAAAATAATCCACAGTTGCGTCACGTTTTAGCCAACAGTACCTTTAGATGCGACAAATGTTCCAAGCGATGCTTGAAAACTTGCAGAAAGTCTTTAAAATCTTGGTTTCCAGCTTCCCTACACAGGTAAAACTTCCAGAAGCACCACAACTGACCCAAGCGCTCTAGGAAGGACAGAACTCTCTCAGTAGAGTTTAGGGAAGCGGGGGTGAAGCCCTTTTCTTCCTAGGACTTCTTAACAGGGAGCCAGCTCTTCTCAGGCCCTTGGAGATTCCTTCAAGCAAGGGGTTCACAGCAGAAAGCAAAGTCCTTCCCCTCTCCTTGGCAGCAAAGCAACAGCAGGTCAGTCCAGCAGAGCAACAGCAGGACAGTCTTCCTTCTTCAGTTTCAGCTTTCTCCTCGGCAGAGGTTCCTTCTTGATTCCAGGATGATCTAATTTTCTGTAGTCTGGGGTCCTGTACTTATACCCCAAAAAGTCTTTGTTCCCTTTGTGCAGGAGGGCTCTGAGCCCGGTCCAAACCATTTCTGGAGCACTCTGTTTGCATGACTCCTTCTTTCCTTTCACAATGGAGAGCAGAAACATCAGACGCCCATCAGAAGGTGGAGCCAGCATTGTGGAGTGAAAGCACAGCCCTGGAGCACTTTGTTGACATGATTCCTTTTCTCCTTTCATAGTGCAGCGCAGAGACATCCGACGCACCACAGGGGGTGGAGCCAGCACTGTGGGGGGCAGGCACAGTCCTATTCAGGTCCCAGGTGCAATTCCTTCCTCCCATCTAGATGCAGAACTCTCTATTCACCACTGGGCGGACTCATCCTGTCCCCTGGAATCCCCCAGCCCTGTCACTCACAAACCAGAAGGTCAATTCACAAACAGCCAAAGGCACACAGAAAGCTCAGGCAAGAAAGCAGACACTTTCTAAAAGTGCCACTTTCAAACACAGGATTTAAAAACCATCCTTCCTAAAATATGTGTTATTAAATTCAGAGTTCAGGGATACCAGACTTGTATGTCCTATCTTGCTCCTATGGGAAGATATGCTGGTAGCCACTGTAGCCTGCATTCCCCATGATAGCCTATGGGGCAAGATAGCCTTACAATAGTGAAAAACAAAAATGGCTGTAATTCACTACCAGAGCATGTCACCTGCACTAGTACATGCTCTACCTTTCACATACACTGCACCCTGCCCAAGGGGGGACACTGACCAGGAGGACATGGCAGTTCACAGACTGAACACAGGCACTGCGGTGGCACGCCTGAGACACCATTTTAGGGCTACTCATGTGGGTGGCACAATCAGTGCTGCAGGCCCACCAGTAGCATTTGTTATCACCAACCCTGGCACACTCAGTGCACTTTACTAGGGACTTCTTGGTGACACAAATATCCCAATCATTGATAACCAATCACAATTACAATCTACAAAGAGAGGATATGCACTTTAGCATTGATCAGCAGTGGTAAAGTGTGCAGAGTCCTATTGCCAACAACCACAGGTCAGGAAAAAAAAGGGAGGAAGAAGCAAAAAGGTTGGGGATAACCCTGCAAAAAGGGCCATTTCCAACACCTACAGTTAAGGCTAAAGAAAGTGAACTCAGTATGTGTGGCAGTATTTTTCATATTCGGAGAAGGTGAGATACTCTGAGTACCGGGAATAGGGTTCCGGGAATGAGGTCAAAAGTTAGATGGGCTTATGTCGCAAGTGAGAGTTCAGCAGTGGAGGCTGGGCTTGGGCCGGAGGGTCTTGAGGGTTTTGCTGAAATATTTACAAAGACCGTGATGGATTTAGGCAGGGGTACTGGCCCCAGGCCCCATCTGGCCGCGGGAGGGCGCAGACGGGCTTGCGTGCACGTTGCGGTCACTCCACAAAAGCCGAAAAATTGGTGGTGGACCGGGGACACAGTACAAATAATGCAGTGAGTTAATAAAAAGCAATTAGCTATGTCGTTTCAAAGTGCAAAATACAAGAATTAGGGTAATTCATTAAAAGCAGTGTTTAAAAAAAAATAGCGAGGTAACGAGGGAAGGGTCCCTTTACCAGGCACTCCTCATTCAAGTCTGTCGGCCTCTGTCTCTCGTCCAGCGCGTCCGCTGCGCAAAGCGAGAGTCATCAGGCATGCTTTTTTTGACCTAGGCCAAATCTCTGGCTTGCTACTTGTCCCATGGGGACTGGCAAACCAAAACAGACTTGGGCTAATCACCCAAGCACAGCTGCTTTCTCTCCCTAATGTGTTTTGTTTAGAACTGTTAAAATCAATAAATATCACTCAATGCTGGCCGGTAATCTAATGTTTAAACTGAATCACGTTGAAAAAAAAACTTTCTTGAATTTTATAGAATTGTAAGCATATTATCAATTTTTGCAATGATATTTGTTTCTTTATTCACAGGGCAGATCTTCAAATGGCTAGACTCATTCTTTTGCAAGTTCAAGTTTAAATACTTTATTCGACAGCATTGTCATAAAAGCTTTCATCCCTATCTAAACATAATAAATACTAGTCTAATAATAAAATACATATTAAATAACATGCATTAGTGCATTGCTGGCGAATAAGAATCTTTAAAATTTACACATTAAAAAGTATCATCACAAACCAAAGGAAGTTCATGTAGTTCATGGGGGTTTTAAAGTGCGCGTGCGTATTATCCAAGCCCATCCCAGGAATTTGGCCACTGCAATTGCAAGTTGAGGGGCACAATTTGACTTCAGGACCCTAAAAGCCTCGACACATCTCCTTGTGCCCAGATTTTTACATGCCGGTTTCAGCCACCTATTCCTTGGGACAGCGTATAATGGACATACGAATAAGAAATGCAAAATGTCTTCTTCATGGGATTTACAATAAGAGCATGTGCTAACATTATCAGGGGACCATTTGACAGTAAAAGCATTTAGGGGCAGGGTGCCGACTCTGAATTGGAAAAACAATTTCCTATCTAGAGGCTTGGAGATCAAATCCCAGTACTGTTCAAACATAGGGAAAGTTTTTATCTCTAGGAACTGGGATGTCAAGGCGGGAGATTGGCTGGAGACCAATGCGGCATTATTTATCATTTCCCAGTATAGCTTTTTTATTGTGTTCTTTGAAGGAAAGTCATCTGGGTCAGTTACGGACCACAAGTGTTCAAGGTGCAATTTTTGAAGTAGTTTCCTCACTTCTTTTAACCAAACTACTTTGTGGAAGGTATCAGAGTTATCAACATCCAATAAGGCAGCAGCATAGTGGCTCAGCTCCGGGGTAGTTTTTATACGCCTCCAGTATAAGAGGGGGCGAAGTCTAATCATGTCCGCAATCCTTTTCCTCCCCAGATCATAAAGGAGAGGAGTGGAGGGGGTACTCTGTGGGACCCTGATTAAGCCTCGCAGGAATTTATTTTCTGCAACTGTTAAAGCATTCAAATTGGTGAAACCCCAAAGTTCTGACCCATAAAGGCATGCACCCAGCACTTTCATGCCGTAGATCTCCAATGTTGGCTGTATTGGTTTTGTAAATGAAGTTTTATACTTCTTGGCTATTGCCCCTGCCAACTGATTGTATTTTAACATTACAAAGTCCATGTGAGATCTCCAATTCATGCTAGCATTCAGAGAGATGCCTAGATAGGTAAAGGCATCAACTTCTTCCAAGAAAGCCCCGTTGTGAACCATTTTCCCCTTGTATTTCTTGGAGGGATTCAGATTCATAAATTTTGTCTTTGATGTGTTTATTTCTAGGCCCCGGGTCCGACAGAATTCTCCAAAAGCGTTTAATGTCTTTTGCAGACCGCTAGGGGTCCGCGAGACCAGCAGAGTGTCGTCCGCGAACATAAGTACTGGAACTCGCTTCCCATCTAGTAATGGAGCGTCCGTCGGAGCTTGCTTCAGAAAATCCACAATGCCGTTTATGTAGAGTGAGAATAGCGTGGGGGCCAGGACACAGCCCTGTCTTACTCCTCTCTCCACAGGGAAGGTTTCCGTGACCTCTCCCTGTGCTCCCCACCTATTCCGGGCATAGTTGTTCTCGTGGAGTCTTACAAGCAAAGTTAATAATTCCGGGCTTATTCCTAAATCCCTTAAAACATCCCAAAGTTTTTGACGGGGAACTAAATCAAATGCGGCCTTTAGGTCGACAAAAACAGCGAACAGGGGACCATTTAACAGGGTGACGTTCTTCCAATATAAAGTTAAAAAGTGGAACACTTGATCAACAGAGCTGGTTAAAGGGCAGAATCCGGCTTGATAAGGCGAAAGAATGTCCTTGTCAACTATCCAGGCTTGCAACTTGTTTTGAACCAGCCTACCCATCAATTTTTGGGCACAGTCGATGAGGCTGATTGGCCTGTAGTTGCTTGCTAGAGCCTTATCTCCTTTTTTGTAAATTGGAATTATTTCTGCTCCTTTCCACGTTGTGGGAATCTTTGCCCCCTGTGAAATAGCATTCCCAAGCCATACGAAATATTTGCACCAGCTATCTCTGTCTAGTAAGAAAACGTCAGCCGGTATGCCATCAATGCCTGGTGCCCTGCCTCTGGTCACTCCATCCATTGCCTCATGTACATCTTTTAGTGTGAATGATCCATTGGCAAAGAAAACCCTATCTGGAGGAGGGACTACCTGGGGGCCTATATTGTCAGCGTATTGGGGTTTAAAGAAGTCAACCCAGGACTCCTTCTGGACATGGTTTTTTGGGCATTCCGCTACACCCCCTGAACCCCATTTTAGTATGGCCCAAAACTCTTTTTGGTGTTTGTCAGCACATGCCTTCTTCAGATCTAACCAGAGATTCTCGTCCCATTGCTTTTTTGCCTTTGCCTGGGTTTTTCTATATTCATCCCTGGCTTTCAAAACTCCTGTTTCAGTTCTAAGAGCATTACTAAGGTTATGCCTTGCTACTCTACATGATTGGTCGTACCAACCCTTTTTTATAGGTTGTCCATTACCCTTCTTCTTCTTGCCCGCTTTCAAGAATAACTTCTGGAGGTTAGCGAAAAACTTTGGCTGTGACTCTTCAATTATCATTTTAAAATTTTCATTGTTCATTAAAACCTGCAGTCTGGCAACTTCATCAGTAACTAGCCCCTCAAGGACCTGCCTATCCTCTGCATTGGCTACTAAGGTTGCCCATCTAACATGACGAGCGTTGTTTGATGAAACAACATCTGAGGTCATAAGGTTCCTAGCTAAATTTTCTGTCGTTATTTTTTGTTCTAGGTTAAATGTTAAAGACAGAGGGTTGTGATCACTCTCCAGCCTGGATATGACCTGCATGTCGATCACTTTGTTCCAGACTCTAACATCTATCAGAATATAATCAATTCTACTACTTGATCTTAGGTTATCAAAGGTATGCCTACCCTGAGCATCAGAAGGAGTACGGCCATTTACTGCCCTCAATCCTCTGGATAGGCATAAGCTTTTCACCTGTATAGCTACTTGTGACCATTTTTTAACCACTGGAATGTCTAACTGAGGAATTCCCCATTTGGTGTCTTCTTCGTAGGTCAGATCATTGTCCTCACAACCCAGGGGTTCGAATGTTGTATTTAGGTCTCCACCTACTAAGATGTTGTACTGGGTAGATAACTTCTCTAGGTCCGCATCTAGATCTACTACTATATCTGAGGGTATACCCCCTAGAGTCCTTCTAGCATAGATATTGTATATTGCCAGCTTGCAACCATCGTTACATGTAAGCAGGATAGAAAGTAGGTCACTATTGGAAATAAGGTTCTGCTTAGTGGTACATTGCAGAGCTTGCCGTATCCAAATGATTAAACCCCCTGAAGGGCGTCCCTTTGCATTCTTCTTCGCGGGCACATGAAAGTTTAAGAATCCCAGGCGAAATACTGGTGACACTGACCATGTCTCTTGTAACAGTACAATGTCATAAGAATCTATAAAGTCACACCATTCCGGGGTCTCAATTTTATGTTGGATACCTGCAATATTCCAAGAGATAATCTTGATGGGACTTCCTCTTTCCATACTCCTCTTATTTAAGGGAGTAGTCAGGTTAGGGGAAGGCTCACCAGGTGGGGACCATACTTCAACCAATTTAGTACCTGATTGGGTAGCTGATGAGCTGTTCTCCACTAGTTTAGTGGTACAGCCTCTAGGGTCGGGTATCCTACGGTCTATTGCTTCTATCATAGTAGGACTAGGGTTCCCATACTGGACCTCTATAATCTTTGGTTGCCCTACACTCATCTGGTTATCCAGTCAATCACATTGGCTCAATCCTGATATGGCAGAGAACCTATTTTCTAACGTAATTCCCCAGTTACTTTTGTTTGGCGGGTATTTGGCTTTTCTTATAACGGGGTTCCATTTAGTTTTTAACAACGTTGGATTTATGGCATTCCCCTTTTTTGTATAAAAGAAATCCAGCGTTAGTGGCACTATTTCTGTAGATCTTCGCTGTGGGGGGTATATATTAGCTAGTATATTTGGTAGGACTTCGGGATCTGAGAGGTGCAACACCACGCAATCCCCCCTGAACTTTTTAATGCCACCCCCGATCCATTCGACCCTTCTAGCTTTTACTACTTCCTGTGCCAGCTGGTCCCTGCCTCCTGGTTTAAAAGCCATATTCTTTGATAACCAATGGAGTGATTTGTTTATCAAAGAAGGGATATTCTCCTCTTGTCCTGGTTCTAATTGAGGAACGTTTGCTAGAACCAGTATTAGTGGGGAAGCTTCCACTATTAGTTCTACAGGACCCCTGTCCAAATTCTCTAACTCGTTGGTATTTCTGGTAACAGGCCCTGTTGGATCCTCAACCCTCGGAACTGGATTTATAGTTCCCATCCCTTCTCCCCCTTGACCAGATTGGTGCATGATGTTTTGGGAAGTGCTTGCGGCACTATCTGGGCAGATTATGGTTTTAGTATTTTTAGGGACAACCATTGCCAAGTTTGTTTGGACAGACCTAGGTGTTTCTGTTATAGTTTTTTGCAGGAGCGATCCCAGTCTAGTAACCTCTGCTGTGAGCGAGTCAATTTTACTCAAGAGTGGTTTAGTAATCGTTTTAATTTTATTGTCTATGGCATTCAGTAGCTTTTTGAATTGATCTTCGTCTAGATGGATTCCACCTCCCCCATTATTCCCAATGTCGTCACCATTTTTATCCTCTGAGGAGGCCTCAGGACACTTTTTACCTGATCTAAGTCCGCCCCTTTTTGGTATGTTTTTACCCTTGTTCTTCGTTACTCTAGGGGCTGGCACCGGTGTAGGGGCTTCCTCCTCTAGGGTGTTACTTTCAACGTCGATAGTACACTCAGGAACTGGTTCATTAATCTCAACTAGTAATTGGGTCAGTGAGTTAGTATCAGGGATTTGAAAGACCTCATTACTAATGTCAAGAACTGAAACTGGTGGAGGTGTGTTATCAATGAGCATGTCCGGTGAATAGCTAAGACCCAAAGAAGACCTCCTATCCTGGTTGATTTTGGCAACTTTCTGTACCATATAGTTTTCTATTGTATTAATTGGAGCAGAAGATGCTTTGGCTTTAGACATATTAGTATCAGCAAAGGTGGTCCTTAGGATGACAAACAATGTGAAGATCCAGACGAATACAGGAGTAAAAGGGTGACAGCACTTACTTAGATAGAAATGGACAGCGTTCTTGGCCCTGCTCCTGCCTCTTCGTGCCGATGAGGGCCGTAGAGGGCCCGCCCTTTGCCCGGGCTTCGCTCCGGGCGTCCCGCTCGCGTCCCGCGAAGCGGGTAGCTGCGGGGCTTAAGTGCGCCTCCTGGCGCCCTCGCGTCGTCAGAACGCGCGCCGCCGCGTAGGCTGCCGGGAATTGTAGTCCCGGAGCGGCGGCGCGTGGAGTCAGCTGGACTTAGACTCTTGGCGGTGGCGGCGTGCTGCAGGGCTTCCTCGTTGCCTCACAATGACTCCTGGCGGTGGCGGCGACTTCCAGGTAGGTGCTCGC
This sequence comes from Lissotriton vulgaris, assembly GCF_964263255.1. Lineage (NCBI taxonomy): Eukaryota > Metazoa > Chordata > Amphibia > Caudata > Salamandridae > Lissotriton > Lissotriton vulgaris. The sequence goes on along the minus strand of NC_141685.1, from coordinate 425,709,088 downwards.
TTGTCTCCCCCGCTCCGCCGGTAGCTGCGGCGCTTAAGTGCGCCTCCTGGCGCCCTCGCGTTGTCAGAACGCGCGCCGCCGCGTAGGCTGCCGGGAATTGTAGTCCCGGAGCGGCGGTGCGTGGAGTCAGCTGGACTTAGACTCTTGGCGGTGGCGGCGTGCTGCAGGGCTTCCTCGTTGCCTCACAATGACTCCTGGCGGTGGCGGCGACTTCCAGGTAGGTGCTCGCTTGTCTCCCCCGCTCCGCCGGTAGCTGCGGCGCTTAAGTGCGCCTCATGGCGCCCTCGCGTCGTCAGAACGCGCGCCGCCGCGTAGGCTGCCGGGAATTGTAGTCCCGGAGCGGCGGCGCGTGGAGTCAGCTGGACTTAGACTCTTGGCGGTGGCGGCGTGCTGCAGGGCTTCCTCGTTGCCTCACAATGACTCCTGGCGGTGGCGGCGACTTCCAGGTAGGTGCTCGCTTGTCTCCCCCGCTCCGCCGGTAGCTGCGGCGCTTAAGTGCGCCTCCTGGCGCCCTCGCGTCGTCAGAACACGCGCCGCCGCGTAGGCTGCCGGGAATTGTAGTCCCGGAGCGGCGGCGCGTGGAGTCAGCTGGACTTAGACTCTTGGCGGTGGCGGCGTGCTGCAAGGCTTCCTCGTTGCCTCACAATGACTCCTGGCGGTGGCGGCGACTTCCAGGTAGGTGCTCGCTTGTCTCCCCCGCTCCGCCGGTAGCTGCGGCGCTTAAGTGCGCCTCCTGGCGCCCTCGCGTCGTCAGAACGCGCGCCGCCGCGTAGGCTGCCGGGAATTGTAGTCCCGGAGCGGCGGCGCGTGGAGTCAGCTGGACTTAGACTCTTGGCGGTGGCAGCGTGCTGCAGGGCTTCCTCGTTGCCTCACAATGACTCCTGGCGGTGGCGGCGACTTCCAGGTAGGTGCTCGCTTGTCTCCCCCGCTCCGCCGGTAGCTGCGGCGCTTAAGTGCGCCTCCTGGCGCCCTCGCGTCGTCAGAACGCGCGCCGCCGCGTAGGCTGCCGGGAATTGTAGTCTTGGAGCGGCGGCGCGTGGAGTCAGCTGGACTTAGACTCTTGGCGGTGGCGGCGTGCTGCAGGGCTTCCTCGTTGCCTCACAATGACTCCTGGCGGTGGCGGCGACTTCCAGGTAGGTGCTCGCTTGTCTCCCCCGCTCCGCCGGTAGCTGGGGCGCTTAAGTGCGCCTTGCTCTGAAGGCCAAGTCAGACCACTGACTCAGGTCTCTATAAATTTACGGATCTGCACTCCTTCACTTCCTAATCCAATTCTTCTGTCTTTAAGCCCTGTGAATAACAGTTTATTTTACCCATTTTACTGAATCTCAGTGATAGCTAATTAATTTGTTGGCTTGTGTGGAATTGTTACTCACCTTCATCCTCTGTGTAAGGCATCAATGGTGACACAAAGTGATATCCCCTCCCTGCTTTCAGCGGAAATCTCACAGCATTTCTTACAGCGACAACCTCCCTTTCCTTTGATCTCACACTGTTGCTTGACCTACATCCCAGCTCTTAGCAGAGGAGCAGAGGCGCCATTTTTCAATGACACTTTGCATCCATTTGCTTTCTGCGACAGGAGCTGTATCATTAATAATTCCTGTGATATCCAGCGATGCTTTTAATCTTGATGACCCCGTTTGTTATTAATTTGGTTGCAATCGGCACTTTCCAGAGATTTATTCATTTTGCCAATTAATTAATGTCCAGTTAGCGTAAATTGTCACTGCTATTAGCACTGATGGTACAATAATGCAAATTGCATTAAAAATAACAGAAGCAGGGTTATCAACCAGATAATGCTAAATAGATGCGCTTCAGCAGAACATTCCGATTTCACTTGTAGTTATTATCGCACAATTAGTAAACTTGCTATCTTCACCTCTTTTAATTACTCCCAAAGGAGAAGAATTACTCACACTTTCGTTGCAAGTGATATAAATTATACTTGCACATGGATGGATATGCTCTGTCAGAGTAAATTATGTCAGGGAATGTCTTCTCTCCTGGCAACCATGAATGACAAAGGCAGCGCCGCCATTTTGGGTCAGTTCACCCTGGCATCCATTGCTCAACAGGAGGAGATGCCTTTGAATAGATTATCTGAGCCAGTTTCATCTAATTGTGCTTCTGTCTGATCATAAACATTCCTTTTCCCTCTGGATCTATTCTAATCAACAAGAAACATATTGCACATCTTTTGGGCCGGTTCATTTTTTTGTCAAAAACATAGGAAACTGTAGAGCCAGAATATTTTTATCTTCAAACCCCTCAAACAATCAATTATGTTCTTTCTGCTGGCTAAAGTGAGCGTTTTGAACACCTTTACATTCCAAATCAGTCGACTATATTATGTTTTTCCTAGCCAAAGAATATCTGCACTGTAATGCTGGTAGCTCCGTGTGGAGCACCAGCAGGTTCTGAGAATATATGTGGCAGTCAAGCCAGGTGTAGGCCTGATAATAAAAGGATACAGAGACTGGAGGGCTGCTATTAACACAGTCATAGTGCAGGTTGTCTTCCTGGCCCCGTGCCGATATGTATTAACTGCTGCCAACTCAAGGGACCGCAACAACAGACCCACGTCGTGGACTGCTCTAAAACACCCATTAACACATGGGTATATCTCACTACCACGTCCACCAGTTACATCACTGGTAGGACATTACAATCCTTTTTTCATTTTAAGGAAAAGGACAGCATCACATTGCAACAACCACAACAATGCCCACCTTTTCATTGGCATAATATAATTTAAATCAGAATATTAGGGTTATCCTAAAACTTTGCAAAGGTGAATATGACCCCTGTTTCTTCTCATGTTACTCAAGCAGACCCTAGAAATGCTGAAGTCACACTGCATGGGCTCGTAGGCAGAGAGAAGGAGCAGGGTTTCCTTTCAGTCCTTACCCAGTGCAGGTGCCCCAATTCCCCATCTGGTCTGACTGCTCAGGTTCGTCTTCTTTCACTTGGTTGGTATCCGTATTGCCTCCACCCACCAGTTCTGGGACATTAATAGAGAAGCCAACACTCACAGGGTCATCATTCAGGTCAGTAAACACACTAGGGGGCTGGAGGAGTTTTAAGGACCTGCGTGAGCAAACTCCCCACTAGTTGAAAGAATCACAGAAAAAGCTACAGGTCCGGGATCAAAAAGGTGGTCAATTAACTGAGTGGGTGTACTCTGCCATACAAGGGGTTTCCCTTTTCAGGACGGTCCCCCTCAAACACCAGAGGTGTCATGCTTCATCATAAGCTTTCACGCAGGCTACAACCCCCTCGTTGTGAGGGAGGAGCTCAGGGATGTTTTTATTGAGTCAGGACGGGTGTGCTAAAACCCTATGTGAGTCTGGCATGTACATAAGAGTACAGTGCTGTGATGTGAATAGTTTAAACTGGCTACGGGGTTAGCTATGCTATAACTTTATTCAGCTACCTGTTGTCAGGATTAAAAACAGTGAATAGCTGGTAACGCAGGTGCTGTCATTAGAGGCAGATGTGTAAATACTAGCCCAACATGTCTCAACCAAAAGACCTAGGGTAGTGTCGTGACCTTCTTCAGGGTCAATAGTTCAGCTACTACGATAAATAAGTGCAATAAACATGAAAAAAACATGAAAAACACATGCATAAGAAAATAATGTGATACTGAACCAGTAGATTGACTGTTCAGTGTTCTCTGCATACAACCTATAGTAGAGACAAAAGGCAGCATGTCGCCGTAGAATTCATATGTGTTAGAAATTGCTGCATGAGTACAACACATAGTCAACCCTCACATTTAGTAGTACTTTAAAACACATTTACATATTAAATCAATGTGTAATAGACTGTGATGTGTGACTCACTACTGTTGGTTGTGAAGTTCACCACATCTGTCCCGGCATAATAGCCATATGGTACATGTGCAAAAGCCCGTCAAAGAAGGTTTATGGCATTAAAAACTGAAAATCACAAGAGAGGGGCATTAAGATAGAGCGTGATTGCGAATAATATGTCCTCTAGCATATAAGGTGACTCAGCATAAGGTATATATGCAAAATTGATGCTTTTTACAGTTTTTTTAGAGGAGCAGAGGTCTGAGCAGAGGAGGGTGAACAAGTCGAGAACTGCCGAATGCGGTCAGTTCATGACTAACGTGGTATAGGCCATCTAGAATGTGCTGTGCACCAGGCATACATTGAGGCCAGTGTGCCCTGAACTGATGAGACCAGCTGGTTTGAAGAGCTTCTAGCACCCTCTGCAAGCACTCATCTTGAGAAGTGACATGAAATATTGTATCCACAGACATGTATAGGGGGTGTGAGCAGTCTGCAACATACTGTGCATATTCCACGGTCTCATCGGGGTCATCTTCTTATTGGGTTTCAGCTCTGGGATTGTCCGACAAGTAGTCTGCTGGGCTAGTCCTTCCAGGACTGGACTCCACCTGACAGTTGTATCATGTAGCTGTAGCATCCACTTTTCAGTTCATGGTGGTGGCTTTACGGCTGTTTGTTGAAATAGTGGAATAAGGGTTTGTGATCCTTGGTGACCACAAAAGGATGTCCATATGCAAACAATTTGCGAGTACCGTTGTTCTGTTGCAGTCAGGGATCTACTTGCAAATACAACTTGTACCCTTTTGCCACCTTCTGGTCATTGCATCAGCACTGCTCCGAACCCTTTGGGGACAGCATCCAGAGCAATGGTGCTGTCTGTCCTTGGATCAAAGTACACAAGGATGGTGGCTCCTGATAGGGCATGTTTGGTGGCTTAAACCCATTACTGTTGTTCCTGACCCCATACCCAAGGGGTTGTGAATTTAGTTAGCTCACAGAGGGACTGGGTCAGCATTAGCGTAATCAAGATCTTGATGAGTCATCCACAATATTTCACCATTACCAAAAAGCTGAGAAACACAGATAAGATGGAAGGCGGGAACGCTTCCTTGATGTCTTGCATCTTTTCTGGTTCATGCACTTCTTCTTCCTCAGAGAATGTGTAGCTGAAAAAGTTAAGTCTCTGTTTTAGGAATTCAGATTTGGTCTGGTGTAGTGTGAGCCCAGAGTCCTGTATCCTTAGTAGGACCCCCCCTTGAGTCTCATATTTTGCTCCACCACCAACTTCACATATACAAGAATGTCATCACTGATATTGACCACACCTGGCAGGCCCACCAGCAGTTTTTGTATGGTTCTCTGAAACACCTTGGCGGTGCTCGATATTCCAAAGTGATGCCTCCAGTAGTGCCTCAGGCCGACAGGAGTGGAAAATGATGTAATGTATCTCGACTCCTCGACTAGGGTTAGCTGGTGCTATCCTGATCCTGAGTCCCAGCTAGCCCCACTTAATTCTCCAATTAGGTAATCGATGGTGGGGTTCATGGACGTTCTCTGTTTATTTCGACATTGGGAAGCCAATGTCAATGCATATGCGGACCTCTCCTGGTTGTTTTGGCTTGCAAGTTACTATAACAGGTGACACCTTTGGGGTGGGACCCAACACCTTCTCTATGATCCCAGCATCTTTCAACTTCCAAATGCCATTGAACACCTCTTTGAATTCTTCCAGTGTTTGTGATATCTCTTCTTGATGGACTCCAAATGCAAAAGTCACAACCCCAAGGGCTTTGAAGAACCGGGTTTTAGAACCCAGCGGCGCCAGGGAAAACGCCCGATGTCTTCGAGTTCTCCTGCCTTGGCAAACAGAGACACGGGACACTTCTCGGTGACGTCAAAGACCAAATTTATTGGCTGCAACCAGGAACAGAGGTCTACGAAGCACAACACGGGTGGTTCGCTAGAGACTGCACAAATTCTTAGAGCGGAGCATCGTCTTTTATGCTAAAAATCACATTCCTGGCTAGCATCGATTACAAACAAACTGACCAATTGGAGGGTGACATTTTAAACATATTGCATGACAACAATCCCACTTTCCGTTGTCCAGCCCACCAGAAATGACCAAGAAAAATCCAACATTCCTGTTCGAACAGGCCGGAGAGACCCATCATAAAGACCTCAACCCATATCAATAATTAAGCCATAAAGGAAGGAACAGAAGCAGATGAGAAGCAAGATAGAAGGGTGACTGCATGTACCATTAACTCAGCAATGTCCTGCTCTTTGATCTCTATCTGACCAGCTGCTTAACAAGGAACTGGCTCATCGAGGTCAGCCTCGGGCAAGGGAGTCAGTTCGTTCAGGTCACTCAGAAGTCAGCTAAGGTGTACGTGTCCCAAAGACTCGTTCGGCCGTAGTCATCGGCCTATGTGAGGGCAATCGCACAAAATGGCTGCCGTACACAAAATGGAACTCGAGGGTTCGAACGAAATCAATGAATACGTAGTTTTCTCATTGATCGATTATTACGAAAACACTCGTACATACCGCACTCGTCATTTGCGGTCCACTGAAACCAAAATCGTCTATATCTGACGACCTTTATTGAACAGGTTCAGAATCACGGAACCACAGAACCACAGACCCTCCTTTTGCCCTTACATAGGCAACAAACCCAAACCCATGTCAGTCTGAATCCAGGTCTATATTCATTTGATGATCAAGATGTTGCTGTAGCATCATCCTATTGCTTAGCAACTCTCTCTGGACAGGTCTCCTCGCACACGAAGTAGCACAAAGGCCACATATAGCAGGAGCACACTGTACGCAAAGACAGAACAGGAAAAGGATAGCTAAGATCATCTCAATGACCATCAGAATCTTCCATCCCCACGTGGATAACAATCCCCAAAACCATCCCATCAACGACCAATCCCCTTTGTCTATATGTACAGACGCGGACATCTTATGTAGTCTGGAAATGGCCTGGAAAACTGTTGGAGCGTTGTCTGGAATGAAAACGCAGCAGCTCGATTGAATCAATTTACACACCAAACCTCTATCTGCAATTATGACATCTAGCGCAACTCTGTTCTGAAGAGTCATAAGGCAATCCGACTGGAGCTCAGCAGTCAAGTTACTAAGGGCACCGGCAGTTTCGACTATGGTGGGATCAACCACTCTCGTCAACTGTCGAATGTTCCTGCTGTTAGCCATAGGTCCCCAGAATGGCAGAAAACCCTTAAAGAAATCACCCAATTCTTGTCCTGCGGTATCTTCCTTACTGAAGACACCTCTAGCAACTCTCATCTTATGGTAATCTGCCGCAGTTGTAAAAGTGGGAGGCAACAGGAATGAAACAAAACATGTGCCCCAGAAGTCAGGGGGCAACCATGTGTATGCTTTATCATAACAGATGAAATAGGTACCCTTAGCTGCTAGGAACGCTGGGGAAGTCTGAGGCGCAAAAACATAAGTCTCAGTGCAAACACTCTTCCCTAACTGAGCTCTCGGATTCTTGCCATTACCTTGCAGACAATAATGACCCTGATGGGGCACTATCCAAATCGGAGGGGATTTCTTCTCTCGCTGGTTAACACTCAGACTAACTCCATATCCAGTAACGTTCCATCCAATGTTTGCTTGTGTCTCATCTCTCGGGATAGTCTCATAGGAACTAATTCCCCTAATCATGTCAACTATACCCTTGACCAGAGCACTAGTCTTCGGACTATCTTTCACGGAACGTTGGGAATAGACTCCATGAGCATAAATGAACATCGTTCTGTATGCCCAAATAGAACCATTATAACTAAAAGGTAAAACCAGGTAAGGAATACCTTTATCGGTAGTATGGGGCATAAGGCCACAAACCCAACAATTTGTCTGTTCATCACTAGCTGGTGTTGATGCAGGAGTTGAACAAAAGAATTATTAGCAAATTCCAATCTTCTACAATTTCATGTTCGTGCAGAGGGTGAAAAGAATGTGAAGAAACAGTAGGAGGAGGCATAGGTTGTGTAGTGGGCATGAACGTCACTTGAAAAGAGAATGTCACATATCCAATTAAAAACATCATTAAGCTAAACAATATAAGCAAACACAATATTAAAAAACGTTTTCTGCTCATTAATTTACAGATTTTGCTCTTAAAGCTTATTCTTTCAACAGGTCTCTCCATCTCGAAAAACTCCATCCTCTCTAATTGCTGCTCACGGCGGTAGGGTGTTCTGTGCTAAGGAACGCGTCTGTCAGTCCAGGGCAACTCCTTTAGACCAACCAGAACCGTCGACCTAACGTCTTCGGCTTGCACTCCAAAGACTTGACACCTCGACCCTACAGCTGAACCCGGATGGCGGTTCAAAAAACAAAAATCAAAGTAGTTCCTCGGAGGAGAGCTAACCTTAAAAATCAGAAAAAGAAAGAATTTCACTTTATTAGTCCCACGACTCTCTGTCGCAAATTATAACGCTCTTTGCCAGGCAATGTCTGTTCACGAAATAATAACTCAGGTTCAACAGTGTTCAAACGATTCAACTGAGGCACAGCTTCTTGCAGAAGATCGTCACTTTCTTGCTCAGTGTTCGTTCCAATCAAACGGGCATCGCTGAAAGGCAGAAAACGAGGCACGGTCTAAGTTTCAGAATCAGGAAGTCATTTCTGGACCCACCGGTCGTACGGCAGAGGCAAAGGGGCTCTCTTACAATGTACGCCGTGGATCCAGTTCTTTTTACCGTGCACTCGTACTGCAGAGCGGGTGGCCAATAAAACTAAATAGGGGCCGTTCCCGTGGGGCTGCTTGTTCTTGGTCCTCTGGAAATTCTTCACAAGGACCCATGTACCAGGTTCGATGGCGTGTCCTGGATCTTCAGAAGCTTGTGGCAGTGTATCGTGAACCTGTTGATGCAAAACACGCAATTTAGCCGTCAATTCATACAGGTAGTCAAGCAACACAGGATGTTCTATTTCGCTAAACTTTGTCAGCCGCGGCACTCCCCAAACATTTGCTGGGCGACCAAACACTACCTCATACGGACTCAGACCCATTCGTGAATGCACAGTCATTCTAGTGGACAAAAGGGCTAGTGGCAAGGCATCTGGCCATTGTAAACCAGAGCTCGCTTGCATTTTGGCTAATTTCAGTTTAAGGGTGCCATTATAGAGCTCAACTAGGCCAGCTGATTGGGGGTGATTTGCAGCGCGGAACTTCTGCTTGATTCCTAATCCATCACATACTCTCTTCATCACTTGACCCACAAATTCACTCCCATTGTCACTCCAGATCATTCTCGGCAAACCAAACCTAGGGGAAAATTCCTTAATAAGGGCTTTCGCTGTGGACAAGGCAGTGTTATCTTTCAAAGGGTAGGCTTCCACCCATCCAGAAAAAGAGCAAACAACCACTAAGACATATTTCAGGTTGTTGCACCTCTCCATGTGGATGAAATCTAGCTGCAAAGCCTCAAACGGATACGTTGGAGGAGCAAAATGACCAGCTGGAGTTGGAATTCCCTTACCAGGATTGTACATCAAGCACACCATACAATTCTTAACCAGATTCTTTGCACACTTAGGAATTCCAGCATTCTGCCATACTGGAGCTAACAACTTACAAATCCCTTTCACGCTGATATGAGCCATTCCATGAGCCATCGTAACCACTGGAAGTACATACGCATCGGGTAACAACCATCTCTGATGCTCTGACAACTCAATCCAACAACCATTCGAATCCAATTTACCCTTGCTCTCTCTCCATTCATTCAACTCTTTCTCTGTAGCTTCAGCTTGGATGGATTTCACACTCTCAATCGTATCTTCACACATACTTCCATCTGGAACCCATCTCGCCGGACCCGCAACATACATTCGACTCATCACATCTCTCGCAATTTCTTTCACGACTTCATCTGCAAACGCATTACCACGACCAACATCATCAGTAACTTTCTTATGCACACTGCATTTCACAATCGCGACTTGCAACGGCAAAGTAAGAGATTCAAGAAGTTCATTCACCAACTGACCATGCTGAATCTTAGTTCCATGCAAAGTCAGGAACCCACGCTCTTTCCACAAATGTCCAAAACTATGAGCCACACCAAACGCATACTGGCTATCGGTATACAGAGTCACACGTTTTCCTTTCGACAACACACACGCTCTTGTTAATGCAATCAACTCTGCTGCTTGCGCTGAATTATGTGGGATAGGTGCAGCTTCAACAATCGTATGCAAAGTCGTAACAGCATATGCCGCAGTCGTATCACCATTCGGAAGCTTGAAGCACGAACCATCAACCCATAAGGTACCATCACACTCTGGAAGAGGACTATCCCTAGGATCTATCCTCCCTTTCGTTTCTTCCTCTGTCCTAAGGAAGCAATCATGCTGTTCAGTAACATCTGTCTCAACTGAAATCGGCAACAACGTAGCTGGATTCAGCGTGTTGCATCTCTTTATATGCACATGGCTCGCTAACAATGTCAATTCGTAACCCGACAACCGAGCACTAGTTAAGTGCTGTGTCTTGGTACGATTCAACAAGGTATCCACTGCATGTGGAACCATCACAATCAGTGTATTGTCCATCACCAAACCAGCGGACTGTCGATTCGAAACAGCCGCTGCTGCTGTAGCTCTCAAACAACTCGGCAAAGCTCTAGCTACCGGATCCAAAGTCGACGAAAAATACGCACATGGACGCTGCTTATCGCCAAAATATTGAGTCAAAACTGACAATGCACATCCCTCTCTCTCGTGGAGATACAATGTGAAAGACTTACTGTAGTCTGGGGTACCCAACACAGGAGCCGAACACAACGCATCACGCAATTCTGAAAAGCTCTTCTGACATTCGTCAGTTCAAGGAATAGGATTTGGGGTATCCTTAACCGTAAGAGCTATCAAAGGCTTTGCGAGCAACGAAAAATTAGGGATCCACTGTCTACAATATGACGTAATACCTAGAAAAGCACGTACTTCTCTCTGTGTCGTAGGCACACTCATTTTCGCAATCGCTTGAATTCTTTATGGGGTCAGTTTCCTTCCCTCCTTCGATAAGAGGTGACTTAAGTAGGTAACTTCTTGTCGACAATATTGCAACTTCGATAGAGAAACCTTATGATGGAAATCAGACAAATGACGTAACAACGACAAAGTAGCCTCTCTACAGATCTCTTCATTGTCGGCAGCAACTAACAGATCGTCAACATACTGAATAAGAGCAGCACCATCAGGTAAAACAAGCAAATCAAGTTGCGTCTTCAAAGCTTGACTATAGATCGATGGACTCTCACAATAGCCTTGAGGAGCGCGCTTAAACCGGAAACTTCGTCCTCCTAAAGAGAAGCCAAAGATATCTCTACTTTCCACGGCAATCGGGATGCTGAAGAAAGCATTCTTCAAGTCAATCACCGAAAACCACGTGGCTGTAGCCGGGATCAAAGTCAGTAAAGCGGTGATATCAGGTACAGCAGGAAATTGGGGAACTACAATCTTATTCACCTCGCGGACATCGATCACAAACCTATATACAGGAGGCTGTGAAGAATCAGTTCTTTTCAAAACAGGCAAAACAGGACTATTGCACACATTACCTCTCGTTTCCTCAATCACACCTTTCTCAATCAGATCATAGATGATCGCCAAAAGTGCTCTTTCACCATCACTGGAATTTCGATATTGCGTAATGCGTGGCAATCTAGCATTCGCTTTCAACGTCACAACATATGGCGGAATCGCTAAGAGACCCACATCATTAGGACCAGTATCCCAAAGAGAATCAGGGAGAGAAGACAATTCAGGTGGAAGTCGATCTTTAGATAAATACATCGGAGAGATCACTCTCTTACCCAATGTAAGATGTACTCCTGAAGGAGAACAATGTAGCGTTGCATACAATCTTTTTAACAAGTCCAATCCCAACAAGTTCTCACCACAACCTGTTGTTAGAATGAGGGGTGCTTCAAATTCACAAGGTCCAACAGAAATAGACAACGGACTAGAAATCGGATTCGTAACCGGGGCGCCAGAAAAACCTACTGAAACATTTGTTAAGCCAGACAAAGGTGCGCCAGGGAGTTTAGAGTGCATAATAGAACTCTTCGCAGCACCAGTATCCAACAGAAAAGACTCTGACACACCTGATGCAATCACTTAAACATAAGGTCCACTCTGATCTACTGGAACTGGAACCACTCCCTCTCTTTGTCTATGGCTGTCCTAGCAATCATTACCATCCACATTCTCACCTTCAACATAGTAATCGTCCGCATAGTACTGTGCTGTCCTACCAGACGCACCATTCTGCTGATCAGAGCTATTCATAGAGTTCTGTGGAGGCAAAGGACGTGCATTCTGACCACGACCTCTACCTCTAGGAGCTTGTTGAGCACCTCGACCTCTCACACCAGAAGCACCATTTGTGCGCAGTAATAAAACCGGACAACTGCTCTTGAAATGACCCTCTTCTTTGCAATACGCACACTGATAAGGGCCTACGGGAAAACGCTGTTGAGAAGACTCGAACCTTTGCGAGTTTCTCTGATATTGCTGAGGTTGCTGATAATCGCGCTGATTATTATGAGGCGGATAAGCTTGCTGTAAAAGAACTTTAGTCTTCAATTCCTTAGTTTTCCTATCCGCTTTCTCTATCTCATCCTTATTTCTATTCTCATAGTACTGGGCAGTAGCCAAAATCTGTGCTGACGTAGAAACACCCCAAGCACTCTCAAAATCCTTCAACTTAGTGCACAATTCGGGAAGCAAATTATGGACGAACTTGTCAACGAACAACTGTTGACCACCTTCTGTACTCATGTCCTGACCACTGTGGTCGACAAACGTCTCTTCGAATCTAGTGAAAAAGTCGGACACAGTCTCGTCTTTCTTCTGCTTACACGCAGACAACTTGTCCCAATTAACACGCATAGCAGGCATCAAAGTCTTCATATAATCAATAATCCTTCCAGGGAGTTCAGCAATCACATCCTCAGGTTTAGCACCACCTACTTGTCTATCATCCGCAGCTCTAAGATTAATCCATGTATCACCTAATTCCTGTGCATGATCCATATGACGAATCAATCCCCATATAGGCTGTGGAACAACATTCCCAAGCAACATGTCTATATCAGTCAAATTCATAATACATGAATCCGCAGTTTGAGATAATTCCTTATAGTACCCTGCAGGATTTTTACGTGGATCAGGCAAAGTCTGCTGAAGAGCTAAAACTTCAGCACGCTTCCATGGAACATGTACCCAAACTCGCTGGAAGTGTGGAAGAATAGGCGGATTAACAGCTGCATCACCAGGTCTCCAAACTGGGGGAACCTCTCGCAACGGATATTGACGCACCTTTCTCCTAACTGAAGAATCAGGCTCAAACAGTCGCTGAGAAGGAGATTCACTCCTAAACGACAACAACGTCGCAACTGCTTTCTCAACCCCAAGACCCACTATAGTCCCTTTCGCAAACTCAGAACATATACGGTACAACTCAGACTCAGTTTGTCCTACATCACCATCTTCCCATTGTTCGCGAAGGAAAGAACACATCATATCAAAAACATATCTTTGTTTCTAGTGCTTCCCATTGACGGAAAACACCCATAACAGACTCGAGATCATAGTGTAAAGGATACGTAACCCATTTACGCGCTAAATTATCTAACACTGTCCGTTCATCAGGACCAGGCAATTGGCTACGCAATTGCTTACGCTCCACAACAGGAGACATACCCAATGAACCAAGAAGAGGAGAAAAGAGACCAGCAACAGCATCAGTCATTCTCTGTTGAGCAGAAGGAGAAGTTGACAAAAGAACAGGAGACAAAGCAGAATGAGAAGAAACCAAAGTCGGAACAGTAACAGGAGGAGTAAACAAGACAGGCGTAGGAGTAGCAGACGAAGGAGGTAGCAAAGGCGGCGGCCCTTGAGAAGGCTACACCAAAGGTATAGGAGCCAACGGAAGAGGAATTGGCTGTTGAGGAATCAAAGGTGGCAAAGCAACCGGAGGTTGCACAACTACAGCTTGTGAAGGTTCTGTAGCACTCTGCACATAAGGGGGTGGCGAACTCAATAGATGCAACATTAAAGGATCTTTTAAAAGATCTTTCTTTTCTTCCTGCTTTTGAGGCGGCAAAGCTGGATAGCACTTGTCTACCGCCAGTTTACGTTGCCTAAGCATCTGTTTGCTTCTTCATTATCCCTAAACTGTATAGCAGCTTGCACCATTGACATACCTCGTTCTCGTTTATTTCGCTTCGCTAACTTAATTTCTTTCTGTTTGGCTTCCTTTCGCCAAAAGCGGAAAGAGTCAAACATCGCCGGCCGGACTTTCTTCTTGAACAATTTAACTTCGAGATTGTCTAAAATCTCTGTTTCAAAGCTACCATAACGGGGCCACTGTAGGACACTGTCTTTCCTGGTATATTTGACCCATACTTCATTATACGCGATGGGGCCCACTCCATGTTTTACGTAGAGCTCATAAGTCGGAGTTCCAATTGGAGGAACCGGACACGAATCCTCCAATCGGGAATCCCTATTACAAACACAACCAAATATATTTTTCCAAGTCTGCTAAGACCAGGCATCTTCGCTCACTAGTCTAGCTTCAAACTTCAAGGGAATATCAAAAACGATAGCCTCGTGAATAAACGAGTCCCTCAGCTTTGGGGCCTGCAGGTACCAAATCAAAGAATCCCGATGGGATATCAAAACAAACTAAGGACTGGGAGACGCTCCACTCATACTTAACTGAAATGTCGATGGCGTCACCAGAAGACCCGTCTATCGTCTCGCTCTACAAATCATCTAATGGCTCCAAGACAGGGCGACAGTCAGGGCAGCAGTCCTTCGTAGCCGTCGGAAAGCGGGGAACCTCGCAGCAAAGACTTTCGGACCACGACGACATACAGGGGTCGATGAAGTGGCAGGCCTTCCTCCAGAATATTCACACGAAGCACCTCACGATCTTCAGGCTTGGACCGGTACCGCTGAAGTCGAGCCCCACAATGGGCGCCAACTGAAGAACCGAGTTTTAGAACCCAGCGGCGCCAGGGAAAATGCCAGATGTCTTCGAGTTCCCCTGACTTGGCAAACAGAGTCACGGGACAATTCTCGGTGACATCAAAGACCAAATTTATTGGCTGCAACCAGGAACAGAGGTCTACGAAGCACAACACGGGTGGTTCACTAGAGACTGCACAAATTCTTAGAGCAGAGCATCGTCTTTTATGCTAAAAATCCCATTCCTGGCTAGCATCGATTGCATACAAACTGACCAATTGGAGGGTGACATTTTAAACATATCGCATGATGACAATCCCACTTTTCATTGTCCAGCCCACCAGAAATGACCAAGAAAAATCCAACATTCCTGTTCGAACAAGCCAGACGGACCCATCATAAAGACCTCAACCCATATCAATAATTAAGCCATAAAGGAAGGAACAGAAGCAGATGAGAAGCAAGATAGAAGGGTGAGTGCATGTACCATAAACTCAGCAATGTCCTGCTCTTTGATCTCTGTCTGACCAGCTGCTTAACAAGGAACTGGCTCAAAGAGGTCAGCCTCGGGCAAGGGAGTCTGTTCGTTCAGGTCACTCAGAAGTCAGCTAAGGTGTACGTGTCCCAAAGACTCGTTCGGCCGTAGTCATCGGCCTATGTGAGGGCAACCACACAAAATGGCTGCCGTACACAAAATGGAACCCAAGGGTTCGAACAAAATCAATAAATACGTAGTGCTCTCATTGATTGATTATTACGAAAACACTCGTACATACCGCACTCGTCATTTGCGGTCCACTGATACCAAAATTGTCTATATCCGACGACCTTTATTGAACAGGTTCAGAATCACGGAACCACAGAACCACAGCTTCTGTTGTGTGGCAGCCAAGCAGCATGCCATGGCCACCTTCTGCAATAAAGTTGTGTGAGTCTTCTGTCTGGGAACCATGGGTTACTTGGCCTTGAATTTGCATAGCATTGACAATGGAGTATCCTCTCCATATGTGTACAGTCTGAAGGGATAGATCTGGTTGCAAGGATTTGAAGGCTTCCGCTGACATGATGCTAATGGACGCTCCAGTCTCCACGTTGGAGACAGGCAGGTGTACCCCCACCTGTATTTGATACTGGGGTAATTGGCGCTGTGATTTCGCCCCTGACCCCAGAGTGAAGATGGAATGCACTGTGTCATCCATATCAATGTAGCCCTCCTGTGCTTCAGGTATTGCGTTGATTGTTTTGCGTGATGTCTTACTTTTACTAGATTGGCAGACTCTTGCAAAATGGTTAAACTTTACTCATCCTATGCATCGTTTGCCTTTTGTAGTGAACGCAGCTGGGCAGTGAACCGGGCCTCCACAGTAGCCACATACTTGAGCTGCCATAGTGTTCTTCCTGGGTTTTTCTGAGCACTTTCGGGGTATGACAGCATTGACCAGTTCTGTCTTTACTGCTCTTTGTAATGCCGCTTTCATGTGGGAAGCACAGGCTTTTGACAGTTCCTTGGAGAGGCCCATGGTTGGAATGTCAGCTAGAGACTTGCCTGTTTCCTGCAGAATGTGCTCTCTTAGTTTTGCAGAGGCTCAACCCTGAAATATCTGGCCTTGTATCTCCTCCCTCTCATCTGAGAAACCACTTGTGCTCAACACTTCTTTGAGTCTGACGTAAAATGTGTCGATTGATTCCTCTGCATGCTGCCGAGCCTGGCTGAAAATAAATTGTTCATAACCTTGATTTACCATAAGTTTGAAATAGGCATTAAGTGCAGCTATGCACATGTCAAGCGTCTTCGGGTCCATCCATGATTGTTTTTTAGATTAATGGATCGCCTTGCCCCCGAGATGGAGGAGCCTAGCCCTCTTTCTTTTATCCTCAACTTCAGTGGCTTTAAAGAATAGCTCTAACCCTCTCTACCCAGTCTTTCCACCTGGGCGCTTGCACAGAGGGCATCTCTTCCACAACAAAAGGCTTGATTGCTAGCCTCTGAGCCATAGCGACGGCATCACCTGGGCTATTGGACCACCCAATGCTGGGAGGGTTTTGTCGCAGGATTTAGGGAGGTAGTCGGTGCACTTAGGGTGTCCCCACTGGACAGTCATGGCGGGATTTCCTAGGAGGCCTCTCCTTCCAGCTCTGGGGGACTTGTCAGCAGATATCCCCTCATTGAATGTGCAACAGGTGTGGCATCTTAGTCCCCTTTTCTTTGATCCTCTCCCCCCAACCCTCCAAAGCCTGAGCTGTGCTGCAGGCTGTGCTGTGACCCACCTTCACTGCTTGAGGGCTTCCTTGTGGATGTTACACCCTATGGTGGAGGGGACCGGCCGTCTTCGTTGGAGCTCGATGATGCACTACAGAGGCAGGGCCAAAGTGTGGATGGAGCCAGAGGGCTTGCGTGACATCAGCACTACCGCACAACCATGCCAGTAGCACAGGTTAGCAGGGGGATCACAGCCTCTTTGCTGGGGCCCAACACCAGTAACTGCATGTGCGGCATTAGCACCATGCTCCCGTCATGGAACCTGCGGCTGCCACATGCGCACTTGTCAGCTGGAGGCCCGCCAACTGCAGCAAGCCGAAGCACATGCTCATTCATTACTAGTGTAACGATCGTTGCTCCATGTGATGAGGAGCGCCAGCAAGTTGCAAGAATGTGCTCTGTGGTCGGGCCAGGCATTAGGCCCAATCATAAAAGGACACGGAGACAGGAGGGCTGGTATTAACATGGTGATGCAGGTGGTCGCCCTGGTCCCGCCTGCCCTTGCTGTTATTTATTAAGTGTGGCCCACGCTATAGCAGGACCACACCAACCGACCCCCATAGTAGGTACCACTCTAAAAGACCCCTTAACAAATGGGTGTGTTTCACAACCACGTCCGCCAGTTACATCACTGCTAGGATATTACATGCACTACAGAGAGAGATAACAACAGCAAATTATGTAAACAAATATAAATGTTTCAGCAAGCTATAAAACAAGAGAAAATTCACAAAAATGTACTAATATTAGTGCAACAAGAATATTATAAAGTGACAGAGTACATTTTATTTTCTGCAAATTTACTACCATAAGAACTGGCATTGTGGCACTGCCAGTGTCAGTTCTGTTCTAACATCAGCATAGTGATGTTAGACCACTTTTGTTTTGAAGTCACCATACCTGCCAAGTTTTCAATCTGTTTATATGTGACTTTTCCATATTTCAGGAATTGCATATGGCACTTTAAGTGCAACATCCCTGGTGTAAATTACCCTATTTTTGTATCCTGGCTGTCTAAAAATGGCCCTAAAACAGGTGCAACATTCCTGAAACGTTATTGTTGCATTTACTTAAGTAATTTATGTGCTAAAAATTAGAAGCTGCAAATAAGTCACTCATCAAATGTCTTCTATCAGCATAGCAGATGCGATTCAAGGACTGCCATGATGACATTAGACACCTAACCTGCGGTGAGAAGTGAAATTCTGATGATGATGGCGTGTGTAGTCTACATAACAACATTATGGTATGGATAGGTCAGCGAGCTAACCGGAAGAGCTACCAGGTGGTCCCATCATGTGTTCTACCTTAAGCCAGTAATAGTTTTTTAGCAACAAAAAAAGAAAATAGATCATTGGGACTTATGGTTTCAATGTTTATAGTTGCAAGCATGTGGTGCTGGCAGTGCTGCCAAAAAACACCAAGCTTTCTGAAGCTGTCACCCTGACAATTCCAAATAAAGACCTTTTACATTTAAGGGCAAGCAACAGTGAGCACACACAACAAAGCATTATTGACTATAGTTTGGAACTGCTCTTGAATCAACAATCATAATGCTTTTTATTATTATTATTACTTTATTTCGGCCAATTTGGCCATAAAAGTCACATACATACATAGAAAATCAGGCAGTAAGCATAGCAGTAATTAAGAAAATGGTACATGGAGAAAGGATAGCTTTTGCAATTCTCTTTTTTTTTTTTTTTTTTTTTAAAAACAAACACGCAATATATTTCATTTCAAAATTTAAAAATATATAAAAATATTAAAAATGTAAGGGTTATGTAAACATATACACCCGTGGGCAAAGAATAGCTTTCAAATTCTGGATAATAAATTCATGCGTGCTTCTGTAAGGGTTCCTAATAGTACACCCCTCTTACCTCTCCAACTTGACCTGAACTTCAGGAGAACAGACCATCTAGTTATCCTAAGGCCATTATTATTCTGGGTTAGGCTTTGGACTACTCCAGAGCTGATAGAATATAGAAATGGCCTGCAAGAACTGATGACTCTTGATTCTTTTAACTCCATCCATTGGCTAGTGCATATTAAAAAATGGTTTACACTCCTGGGTTTATATTCAATATGGGAGACTCCAGACAAAATGCCCACATTTTCCAAACTAGCAGTTAAGCGAGCCTTCTGGACCCACATGAGTAGAAAATTAGTGGATGGAAGTAGTGTTGGTTCCGCAGTCCAGGCCTTTTTATCATTTAAGGATGAGTTCCGTTTTGAATCATTCCTGGACGAGATAGAGCCACCTATTGCAAAAACCCTTTACTTAAAGTTCAGATACGGGATACTTATGCTGAATTACAATACCGAAAGATGGGCACAAAAAAGACTGGGAGAATCGAATGTTAAAACAGGGTGTTGCCCTATGTGTTCCAATGTCTGTTCTGAGAATGAGGTTCACATGTTTTTTGTTTGTAGCGCATACTTGAATGCTAGAAAGAAATGGCTAAAACCAATGTGTAACCTCTTGGGAACTAGGTCCTGCTCAATAGCCTTTAGGATCATGAAAAGTAATTCAACCCAGTACATTGTATTTAGCATAAGTAAATTTCTATATTCTGTTTACATAACCCGTAAAAAACAAGGACAGATACTTTGAGTTGGTGTATATGTTTACATAACCCTTACATTTTTTATATTTTTATATATTTTTAAATTTTGAAATGAAATATATTGCGTGTTTGTTTTAAAAAAAAAAAAAAAGAGATTTGCAAAAGCTATCCTTTCTCCATGTACCATTTTCTTAATTACTGCTATGCTTACTGCCTGATTTTCTATGTATGTATGTGACTTTTATGGCCAAATTGGCCGAAATAAAGTAATAATAATATAATAATGCTTTTTAGACAAATATACTACGAGCCTTTTGGGAAACTGCAATAGAAAATTAACTCACAAAGTTGAGCTAGGTTATATGCTGTGATCATTCTGCTTTAAGCAGTTTAGTTCCAGCATTTAATCACTGTGGAGCGCTGAATTAGGATCACTTTAATATAGCTGACAAAGGGCTGTGCAGAACAAACACCAGTGCTCTGCACACTGCCACTGAGTTGGATTATTGGGTACTGGCGGCCCCGGCAGACCCGAAGCCAGAAATATATTTTTAGTGGGGCACGGCCCTCAGCTATGACCAGACATCAAAGCTGTGCTCTATAGGTACATTCTTTTCCAAATACTGGTTGTACTACTAAATTTTGACACAAAGATTATCGTGCTACAAGAATATCAAGAACAGCATATCGAAAGGTAAGTTCATATAGGGAAGTTTAGATTTACTATTATAACTCCACATCTGCATGCCTTGAAGATATATAGATCTCGCATGTAAATACATGTGGAGTAAGGTATTGAAAATCTATTCTTACTTACCTGTCAATGTTTGGATTCAGAATCTATCTTTGATATTCTGTGCCATCGATGTTCTAATTTCAACATACATGGTTCACAGTGCGATTCTATGTGAAGTCATAGTGGATTTTTTAAAGTACATATTAAATAGGCCAGGGCGCTTAATACCTCTCCGCTCGCGGAGTTTGTAAAGTTTTTCCCACTCTGCTTAGAGCACGGAGTTTCGAAAAGCTCAGTATAGAGACAAGGAGCAGAGTTTTTCCTTTCTCGCGGTTCGCCAACATTAAGTTGGCGACTGTGAGCAGTGGCGGCTGGTGGAATTTTAAACTGGTGTGGTGTATACCGAACGAGTCTCTGCCCCGATATCGGACTTGTGAAATAGTGAGCTCCGAGAGTGTGCACCCCAAAAGCGTCATGGTGAGAGTTAATCTCCAGAAGTAGTTTTCCTGTCACCTGCATGCATAGGAGATATGGCCGTGAATACTTTAGTCACAGGGATTCATTGTACTTGTAGTATGAGCATCAGTGTTTTTAGTAGGGAAAAAGTTATTGCAGTTTTATACATAGTTTTTAGAGTGACATTTAGGAGGAAAATTACGAGTGGCTGCAGAGTATACTTGTTCTTTTAAATGTTTATATAAAAGGCTGACTGTGCACGGAAACGTGAAAAAACCCTCTGGCTCCCACATGTGTTCTTAACACGCTTGTCTTTGCTTCCAAGACACCCCTGGTTCTAAATCCATTTGCAACACTTTATGTTGATGCTGCAGAACTTATGTTTAAAATCTCACCCTGGCAGGAATTGTGTGTGTTTATTTGTAAATCGACTTCCGTTACACTGAGTGATATTTTGCGAGTCAGAAGCAAAAAGTTATACGTGTTCACCAATACTGGAAATTTCGCACTTAAAGTAGGGGGATTGCGTTTATATACATGGAGGGAAATTCTTAGCGAACTAAAAATGCATACTTGCCTCCCTCCGAAACAATACACCAATGAATCGAGCCACCCTCCAAAATAATACACCAATGAATCTAGACGAACATAAACTCAGTGACCAAACAATTCATAGCAGTGTGAATAACTATGGAGGGGAACATGCAATTTTTTAAAAAGCAGTTTCTACAACAATTTTAGTTTAACACTGCAGGATCACGTTGCACAAGCCTGGTCACTCTTACACAGTGTGTGCAACCCCTACCTCCCCCTCACCGACAGCGTCCATGATAAAAATAAAATAAAACGTACCTGCTGCCTCGCCGTCTTGGTGCTCAGCTCCTCTGCCGTGCACAGGCCCCCGGACAACTCCTGACCCTTAGGCCAATCCATACGCTCTTCTGCCAGACTTGAATCCTCAGCTTCCCGCCTGCCACACCCCTTTCCCAATTTGTCACAGGGTGGGTCTCACCACGCCCTGTAATGAGTTGGGAAAGGGTGGGGTGACAGTCTCCACTCTTTGATTGATGTGAAGGGTTAGCGATCCCGGGCTTGGATTTAAAACGCCCGGGGCTAACTTCACCTCCACGCCATCAGAGGGTGGAGACTGGGCCCGGATGCTAGGTCTTTGCCGATCTGATGACATCACAGCCTTCAGGGCTGTGAGGTTCTCAGCCAGCAAACACTTAAGCTTTTTTTGCGCCCGCAGGGGGTCAGCCACGTCACTAGAAAGCCAAATCTTCTACTTAATAGATCTTGGACTTCCATGAATTAGGTAGGACTGTGTATGTGGATAACATGAATGTCAGAATGTGGAACTCATGTTCATATATATCATCAGGAAATGCTGGCCTAATTCCTAGCTAGCTCACAGTGCCCCATCTGATCCCCTAAACTTACCAGGGTACCAGATGGTATCGGAAATCTCTGCCATGACCAAACTTTATTCCCCAAGGAAATTGTGGAAACAGATCTACCCTCTTGTTGTCACTTTTGATTGATAGAAACAATCTATTCTGTGTAGATAGAATGTGCTGCAATTATTAGGCAGAAGAAACAAAGCATTGTAACCAGCATTACAAGAATGATGAAAAAGATAAACGGTTCAACCATTATAACAGTATGTGATTATACTCCAAACTGAACACTACCTGTACCATCAAGAGCAAAGTGCGAGTACCCTCTGCCAGATGCTTTGAAATGCCTAACCCCCATACGTATGTATGTTGTGTCAGGAAACCTATCTGGTGTCGAGCAGGCTCTTGTCCTGTGCAGGATAAAACTTAGAGCGAGCATGGCTACATCACAGTCACAGTGCACCACATTCCAGGACAATCCCGGCGGAATGGCTCCTCTGCCGAATGTAGCACAGAGACAGTTTCTATAATAAAAGCACTGTTCCAATCATACTCTGTCAAAGATGCAGACCTGAAGCGATGGTTTGTCTGGAGCCTTAGAGCTGTCTCTAACTGGACAACCAAGTTCAAGGGCATTGCGTTCTGCGTTCTTAGCCTTGGACAGAGTGTACAAGCAACATGATAATAAAGCTTACTAAGAAATGAGTTGCATATAAAATAGCTTCATAGAGTACATTATTGTGTAAATGTAAAACATGTAAAAAGTCACCGTTAGAAAAAGGATGTAAGCACTTCAGTGCTATAAAAATGCTTCAATACAATACAATACAATATGTATAATGTGTGCATCACCTGTATTTGTTTTGATACTATTAAAAGCTTTTTTTCCATCACACTTCAGAATTACAAAACAGAAGATGCTTCATTTGTGGTTTCATAACTGCTGATGGATGTTAAACTATTTCTACAGTTCATTTGCAGTTATTTACATTTTTTGTGTATTAAAAACGAACTGACATCCTACAGTCTTTCTCTTTGTGCACTTCCTGTATACAGAGCCAGTGGAGTTATGCAATACTGCAGCTGTAGCATTTTCCACATAATTATGAATATGCTGCATTTGCCACATAATGCATCATCTTCTGCATAATCTGCAGATCTCAACAAAAAGAATTCTAGCTCAAATGGATCAAAAGTTACCAAAACTCTGCAACACATGCTGCTACACAGGGGAAGGTCTTTTGCGAAGGTTGACTGGTCAACTTTTATTTACTTATAGCCGTATTTGAATGTGGAACTGGTACTTATGAAGTGAAAACTTTGCACAGACAGGGCTAACATGTAGAAATGACAAAATAGTAAATTAAAGCTATAACAAAATGTGCTGCATTAAGCTGCATAATTTGTGTTTTCTAGCTGCATAACTTAGACAACCGTGCAGCATAATTTGTGGGTTCCCCTGCTGCATATTTCCTATGGCCCTGCCTGGACCCCAATAAGATTGTGACATGGTTCACTTTACAAAGTCCTCTCACTTTGCAGTTAGAAAAGAAAAATAATCTCTACATTAAACAGCAATTTGCCAGAAGACAAAGCCTGACATTTAAACTTCTTTGAACTCACTGCAAATGTAACAAAATAAAAAAGGCATTTTTTTTGCTCGTTCACCTTCTGAACTCCAGATTGTGTTTTTTTTATTCAATTAGACTAAATGCATTCAAATGTTATTGTGGCTTGTTTAAGTAAACTGAGTTTGAGCTGAGTTTTGAATGACTACTGTACCAGTTGCCTCGGTCATTTGGGGGCGCAAAGTTCAATATGGGCTAGCCCGGACCTCAAATGCTCCAACCCTCCCGTGGCTATAACCCTGGGTCCGGGGTTATGCTAAGGCATGGAGGTAGAGAACAATGTAGATTTTCCTAGTAATTTATAAAGGAAAATCTTAATTGTATTAAAGACACAGAGACAAGTATTATGCTTTTCTTAACTTGTTTTAATTCAATAGCAGCAGTCAAGATAAAACAATAAATTACAAATCCCATGAGGCTAAGCAGCAGAGTATCAAATGGGCAGAAATAAGGTATCATAAACACTGTCCAATAGCAATGTAGACTGATATATAATACCTAACTTGACTGTGAACAGTCCTCTTTTCTTGTGCAAGAGGTCAAAGATAATTATTGATTAAGGCAGAATAGACAACAAAATAGAAATGGCAAGAGAAAAAGTGAACACATCTTGGCAAAAGTTCATGAAGGTAGGACCTAGCAGTTGGAGAAGCGAACAACAAACCAGAGGTGCTGACGAAAAATAAGCTGAAGAAGAAGGTCCTGAAGTTACACGACTGGAGGATAGAGTCATAAGTAGAAGGAGATTGTGTTGTAGTTGTTGCTAGGGTGGGAAATAGAAAACAGTTAATAGTGCGTAGAGGTGGGATAATACTCATATCTTTGTCTTTAATACAATTAATACTTTCCTTCATAAATTACTAGGAAAATCTACATTTTATGGCAAGACAGAAGACTCATTTTATACTTGTTTAAAGCATATTAATTACTACTGAACAAGTACAATAAAAGGTAAGAAATACAGAATCATTAGACAATCAGCTGATCTCAGAATACCCTCCAGATGGGAAGCAGTCAAAAAGATTTGCATGCCATGGCTCCTCTGGCTGAATGGGCACCAAAGAGAGAGGTATCAATACTCGCAAGGGACATAAGCCACTGAACCCAGCGAGCAAGAGTAGGGGAAGAAAAAGGTTTGTGGGGTTCCTTGAAGGAAATTAAAAGATGAGTATCAGAGGAGGTTCTGAGACTAACCGTGTGATGCTCATATACTTTGTGCAACGCAAAGTTTGGGATGATCCAGACAATATGGATAAAAAAACGAGTTTAAATTAGTCTTTGTGTGTTTGTGTATGGTAAAGAGAATGCCTGTAAGAGTGCACTGCAGACTTTTAATGGAAATAAGGCATATTACCATGTTAAGTTTTTTGCGCATAACACTGTCACAGATAGTGCATCATTATCAAACCATGACAAAAACAAATTTAAAACAACATTCACATCCCATAATGTACTGTATTTTGGAATCGGAGTAATAGAAAAATGTAATCCCTTTAACAGACAACATAAAAGTGGATGTTCTCCTATTAGTTTCCCATTGACATAAGGATGGTTGATAGAAATGGCAGATCTGCCCTTCCCATTGTTGGCCTCAGCAGCGTTAAAATTATCAATATAAACTATATCTGCTGAAAAGGGATTGATGTGTCTTCTCAACCTCCAGCCTGACCAAAGAGCTCAGACTGATTTATAAGCCTTGGTTGTTCAAGGAGCCCAGGATTTGTTATTATATTGCAAAGCCTCCATCGGAATGAAAGGTGGAGGTGTGGATGAACTATCTTCCATGCCGACAGAACAAGGGAGTTGTCTAGAACTGGATTGTGTGGATTACCTAAAGAGTCTACTCTAGAAGGAGGGAGGGTGAAGAACCGGGTTTTAAAACCCAGCGGCGCCAGGAGCACGCCCAAAGTCTTCGGATTCACCTGTCTTGGTATACAGAGACACGGAATACTTCTGGGTGGCGTCAAAGACCAAATGTATTAGCTGCAGCTAGTAACAGAAGTCCTAGAAATACAACACGGTGTACAACTCAGGAGACTGTTCAATTTTGTAAGGCAAGACATCCCTTTTTTATGCCAAAATTCACATTAAGAATGCACACCCACTGCGCAAAATTCTAGCCAATAAGGTACATTCTCAAACAAAGTATCACATAGCAAAAACCTCAGTTTACATTGCCCCAACCCACAAGTTAATTATTAGGAATGTCCCAAATCCAATCTCCACAAGCCGGACAAACCCACATTTGAAAGCACAATGCATGTAATGAAAGAGCATAGAAAAGAAACAATGACAGATAGCGAGCAAGATAAAGCATGTGTAAAGAACCTAAAAGTTAACGATGTCCTGAACATTGATTGGCAATCTCAGACAATGATCAACCAAGCAAATTGGCTTAGCAAGGTCGGTTTCTTACAGTTCACTCAAGAGTCAAGAAGAGGTCTAGTTAATAAGTGCATGAACAGCGAAGCCCATGCAACTTCGTTCGTTCGGTTACCTCCACGGGCCTACGTGATGGCAACACAAAATGGAGGCACGGACAAAATGGAACCCATATTCGAAACAAAGTCTCTGAATACGTAATGAACTCGCTAGTTAACATGGCAAATTCACTCCATATTAGCCGCACTCACTAAATACGGTACAACATCACCAAAATCGTGACAGAACCATAACCTCACGAGACAAGACAGAATTTCACAGAACCTCAGACCCTCCTTTTGCCATTACGTAGGCAATAACCCAAACTCACGTTAATCTGAATCTAAGTCTATATCGATATTCATCAGATCATCAAGATGTTGCTGGAGCATCATCCTACTATTCTTTACTTCTCTTGAGACAGGTCTCCGCACACACAAGGTAGCACAAAGACTACAAATGGCGGGACCACACTGGATGCAAAGACAAGAGAAGAGAATAGCTAAAACAATACCAAAAAACATCAGAATCTTCCATCCCCATTTGGACAGTAGTCCCCAAAACTATTCAGTCAATGACCAGTCTCCTTCGCCCACATGAATAAACTCGGAAACTTTATGCAGTCTAGAAATGGCTTGGTATACCGTAGGGACATTGTCTGGTATGAAAACACAACAACTAGATTAGAATAATTTGCATACCCCTCCTCTATCTGCAAGTATAATGTCTAAAACCATACGGTTTTGTAACGTCATAAGACGATCCGCTTGAAGCTTAGCGGTGACATTACTAAGGGCACCTGCAGTCTCATTTATAGTGGCCTCAACCACTCTTGTAAGTTGTCGTATATTCCTGCTATTGGCCATAGGACCCCAAAACGGTAGGAAACCCTTGAAAAAGTCACCTACTTCCAGTGCTGCGGTATCTTCCTGATCGAAGACACCTCTACCATATCTTGTCCTATGATAGTCCGGAGTAGCAGTGTATGTAGGGGGAAGCAAAAACGCCACATAACAAGTTCCCGAAAAATCAGGTGGCAACCATGTATAGGCTCTGTCGTGACAAACAAAATAGTTGCCTTTAGCTGGCACGAACGGAGGAGAAGTCTGAGATAAATAAACATAGGTGTGAGCACACACACTCTTACCTAGCTGAGCTCTCGGATTTCGACCACTACCTTGCAAACAAAAGTGGCCTCGATGTGGTACAATCCAAATCGGGGGAGACCTTTTTCGTCTCTCCTTCTCTGTCAAGCTGGTACTACATCCAGTTACGTTCCAACCAACATAAGCCTGCACCTCATCCGCATTATATGCATCAATATCTCGGATCATATCTACTATTCCCTTTATCAAGGCACTATTACTTGGATTGTCTTTCATGGAACGTAAGGGATATACCTCATTCGCATAGATAAACATAGTCTGAAAAGCCCATACAGACCCATTGAAAGAAAAAGGCAAAACCAAATAAGGCATACCTCTATCTGTCGTATGAGGCATAAGACCACAAACCCAGCAATTAGTGGTATTTACTACCAACTGATGCTGATGCAACAGCTGTATAAACGAATTGTTAACAAATTCCGACCTCCTTGTCTGTTCATGTTCAGGCAACGTATAAAATTGGTGCAAAGAAACAGAAGAAAAAGAAAGCATAGGTTGGGAAGTGTGTGCAGATTTCAGTGGTGTAGCATAAACAATCCAACCCACACAAGCTAATGTGATACTTAAAAACATAAGAGAACACAATATGATAAAACATTTGCTACGTATTAATGTACAAAATCTCATCTTAAAATCCATTTTCTCAACAACTCTCTCAGTTACAAAAAACTCCATCCTTTAACGTGCTGCTCACTGCAATTTTCCCTCTTCACTTAAGTGTGCGTCCAGGCGTCCTAGACGTCCTTAGAACCGCAGACCTTGTGTCAATACGCGGGTCACCCCTTAAGAACTTATACCGTGACCCTGCAGCTGAGCTCGGATGGTAGCTCAAAAAAGAAAAAAATAGAACAAAAACATTTTCTTGTCTGAAAGAGTATGGTTCTCAAAATCAAAACACTTGAATTTTATTTGTCCATGTTAGACCTCAGATTATAACGTTCTTTACCAGACACCGTCTGATCCTGAAAAAGCAACTATGGTTGGGTAGTATCAAGTTTCAAATTTCAAACATGCATCACTAAAAGGCACAAATCTTGGGACCCTTTCAGTCTCGGAATCAGCAAGACCATTTCTGACCCATTGGTCATATGGTAAGGGCAAGGGTGTCCTACTACAATGGGTGGCATGCACCCAATTTTTCTTGCCGTACACTTTAACAGCAGTCCTAGTTGTCAGTAACACCTGGTATGGACCAGTCCACCTCGGTTCCAGATTCTTTGTCCTCTGGAAATTCCGTACTAGAGTCCAGTCCCCAGGTTGAATCGACTGACCTGCATCCACAGAAGCTGAAGGTAAAGTATTGTGCACCTGTTGGCGAAGAACACGCAATTTAGCAGTCAAGTCATGTAAGTAATCAACCAACATAGGATACTTGATGTCGCTATATTCATTCTGCCTCGGCACACTCCGAACATTCGCCGGGCGACCAAAAACAATTTTGTATGGGCTAAGTCCCACAAGAGAATGTACTGTCGTCCTCGTTGACAAAAGTGGCAACGGCAAGGCATCGGGCCATGTAAGAC
This sequence comes from Lissotriton vulgaris, assembly GCF_964263255.1. NCBI lineage: Eukaryota > Metazoa > Chordata > Amphibia > Caudata > Salamandridae > Lissotriton > Lissotriton vulgaris. The sequence goes on along the minus strand of NC_141685.1, from coordinate 425,680,091 downwards.
CGGTGCTCGCTTGTATCTTAGCCAATTTAAGCTTAAGAGTGCCATTGTAGCATTCAACCAAACCAGATGACTGGGGGTGATTCACAGCATGAAATTTCTGTTTGATTCCCAAACCCGCACACACTTTCTTCATAATCTGACCCACAAATTAACTTCCGTTGTCACTCCATACCATTCTCGGCAAACCATACCTAGGGAAATATTCCTTGAGCAAAACCTTGGCTGTAGATAAAGCAGTATTATCCTTGAGGGGGTAGGCCTCTATCCATCTGGAAAAGGCACAAACAACCACAAGGACAGACTTTAGGTTGTTGCATCTTTCCATGTGAATAAAATCCAGCTGTAACACCTCAAACGGATACGTTGGAGGAGCAAAATGACCCGCTGGAGTTGGGGTGCCTTTGCCAGAATTATGCATCAAACAAAGCATGCAGTTTTTAACCAGATTCTCAGCACATTTAGGAATTCCAGCATTCTGCCATACCGGAGCCAACAACTTGCATATCCCTTTTGAACTGATATGAGCCAATCCATGAGCCATTGTAACCACTGGGAGCACATACGCATCAGGCAACAACCATCGCTGGTGCTCCGACAACTCAACCCAACAGCCAGTTGAATCCAACATTCGCGTAGTCTCTCTCCACACATTCAATTCTTTCTCAGTAGCTTCTGCCTGAATCGATTTCACACTTTCTATTGTATTTTCACACATTCCTCCTGCCATAACCCATTGAGCAGGACCTGCAACATACATACGACTCATCACATCTTTCGCTGTTTCTCTCGCTACTTCATCCACAAACGCATTGCCACGACCAACATCGTCCGTAACTTGCCTATGTGCACTGCATTTCACAATCGCAACTTGTGTCGGCAAAGTAAGCGACTCAAGAACTTCATTCACTAATTGTCCATGCTGAATTTTCGTACCATGGGAAGTAAGAAATCCTCTCTCTCTCCACAAAAGTCCAAAGCTATGAGCCACGCCAAATGCATATTGGCTATCAGTATACGCATTCACTCTCTTTCCTTTCAACAACACACACGCTCTCGTCAGTGCAATCAACTCTGCTACTTGAGCTGAATTCTGTGCAATATGTGCAGTTTCAACAATCGTGTGCAAAGTCGTAACCGCATACGCTGCAGTCCTATCGCCATTCGGAAGCTTAAAGCATGAACCATCTACCCATAGGGTACCATATGGGTTCTCAAGAGGAGTATCTTTCAGATCAATTCTACCCTTCGTTTCCTCCTCTGTCCGGAGAAAACAATCATGCTGTTCCTAAGCATCTGTCTCTACAGAAATCGGTAACAATGTAGCTGGATTCAACGTGTTGCACCGCCTAATGTGCACATGACTAGCCAAAAGCATCAACTCATAACCTGACAAACGCTCACTAGTAAGATGCTGAGTACTTGTTTTATTCAATAAGGTATCCACTGCATGTGGGACCATCACAATCAATGTATTATCTAATACCAAACCAGCAGACTGTCGGATAGAAACAGCCGGTGCTGCTGTAGCTCTCAAACAACTCGGCAACGCCCTAGCTACCGGATCTAAAGTAGCTGAAAAATACGCACATGGACGCTGCTTGTCTCCAAATTGTTGCATCAACACTGACAACGCACAACCTTCTCTCTCGTGTACGTAGAGTGTAAAAGGCTTACTGTAGTCGGGAGTACCCAACACCGGAGCACAACACAATACATCACGTAACTCAGAAAAACTCTTCTGACATTCGTCAGACCAAGGAAGAGGATTTGGTGTATCCTTAAGGGTAAGTGCCAAAAAAGGTTTCGCCAATAGAGAAAAATTCGGATACCACTGCCTACAATACGAGGTTATACCCAAAAACTCACGCACCTCTCAATGTGTGGATCGTCTTCCCTCCTTCGACAAGAGATGACCGAAGTAGGTCACTTCTTGGCGGCAATACTGAAACTTTGAAGGTGACACTTTATGGTGAAGGTCAGACAAATGTCGCAACAAAGAAAGCGTAGCTGCTTTACAAATCTCTTCATCATCAGTAGCGACCAACAGATCATCCACGTACTGGATAAGAGTCGCACCAGGAGGCAAGACAAAAGCATCAAGCTGAGTTTTCAAAGCCTGACTATAGATGGAGGGACTTTCACAATAACCTTGAGGAGCACGCTTAAACCGGAAGCTTCAGCCTCCTAAAGAGAAGCCAAAAATATCCCTTCTTTCTTCAGCAATCGGAATACTAAAGAAAGCATTCTTCAGATCAATAACAGAGAACCAAGCGGCTGAAGCAGGGATCATAGTCAATAAGGCAGTAATGTCCGGAACAACAGGAAACTGTGGCACGACAATTTTATTGACCTCTCGAAGGTCGATCACAAACCGATACATAGGTGGCTGAGAAGAGTCAGTACGCTTAAGGACAGGCAGAACAGGACTGTTACACACATTACCTCTCGTTTCTTTAATCACACCTTTCTCAACCAAATCATAGATAATCGCTAAAAGAGCTCTCTCACCATCACTAGAGATCTTGTATTGGGGAATGCGAGGTAGCTTAGCATTCGACTTGAGGGTAACAACATAGGGTGGAATCTGCAAAAGGCCAACATCATTCGGACCTGTAGCCCACAGAGTATCAGGGAGCGAACGCAATTCCTGGTGGAAGCCGATCTTTCGAGAAGTGCATCGGAGAGATCACTCTCTTATCCAATGTAAGGTGTACTCCCGAAGGAGAACAATGTAATGTTGCATGCAATCTTTTCAACAAATCCAAACCCAACAGATTCTCACCACAACCTGTCGTTAGAATAAGGGGTGCTTCCAATTCACAAGGACCAATAGAAAGAGGCAAAGGACTAGAAACCGGATTACGAACTGGGGCGCCAGAAAATCCTACAGAGACATTCATCAAGCCAGACAAAGGTGCGCCAGGGAGTTTAGAGTGCATGATAGAACTCTTAGCCGCACCAGTATCTAAAAGAAAAGGATCTGATACACCTGATGTAATTACTTCAACATAAGGTCCACTCTGGTCTACTGGAACTGACACTACTCCCTCTCTTTGTCCATGGCTGTCCTAGCTATCATTAAAACCAACACTCTCGCTTTCAACATAATAATCATCCGTGTAATACTGAGCAGACTGAACAGACGGAACAATCTGTTGATCAAAATAATTCATAGAATTCTGAGGGGGAAAGGAACGTTCATTCTGAGAAAACGTACCACGTCCTCTACCCCTAGACACTTGTTGAAAACCACCACGACCTCTCTGACCAGACACACCATTCGTACATTGTAGCAACACCGGACTACTATTCTTGAAATGACCTTCTTCCCTACAATAAGCACACTGATTAGGGCCTAGCGGAAGTCGCGGAGGAAAAGACTCAGGCTTCTGCAACAATCTCTGAAACTGTGGGGGCTGCTGAAACTGGGAAGGTTGCTGACGCTGATTAGAGCGAGGCGGATACGCCTGCTGTAAAAGAACCTTTGTCTTCAATTCTTTAGTCTTCTTTCCTGCTTTATCCTTCTCATCTTTATCTCTATTCCCGTAATGCTGTGCAGTAGCCAATATCTGGGCTGAGGAAGAAACAGCCCATGAACTCTCAGAGTCCTTCAACTTATTACAAAGTTCAGGAAGCAAATTAAAAACAAACTTGTCCACAAACAATCTTTGACCACCTTCTGTACTCATGTCCTGACCACTGTGATCAATGAATGTTTCTTCAAACCTAGTGAAGAAATCAGACACACTCTCGTCTTTCTTTTGTTTGCATGCTGCTAACTTGTCCCAATTCACTTGCATAGGAGGCATCAAGGTTTTCATTAAACTAATATTCCTACCAGGTAATTCTGCAACTAAAGGTTCAGGTTTGGCACCTCCTACCTGTCGACCATCTGCAGCAGCAATATTAACCCACGTATCTCCTAACTCTACCGCATGATCCTCGTGACGGATCTTTGCCCACAAAGGTTGAGGGACTACGTTACCCAACAACATATCCACGTCAGCTAAATTCATAACTCACGCATCAACTGTCTGAGACAACTCCTTGTAGTAACCAGCAGGATTTTTACGGGGGTCAGGCAAAGTCTGCTTAAGAGCCAGGACCTCTGCTCTCTTCCAAGGAACATGTACCCACACTCGCTGAAAATGAGCCGGTGCAGCTGCAATACCATTATTAAGATCAGTAGCAACTGCCTCTCTCCATACAGGAGGAATCTCTCTCATCGGGTACTGCTTCACTTTTTGTCCTAACAGGAGGATCAGGTTCAAACAACGACTGAGAAGGAAGTCTACACCTAAACGCAAGAAGCGTCTCTACCGCTTTCTCAACATCGAGACCCACTATCGTCCCTTTAGCGAATTCGGACTGAACATCAAGCACTTCCTGCGGAATCAGACCCAACTGATTATTTTCCCATTCTTCACGAAGGAAAGTACACATTACATCAAAAACATACCTTTGATTTGGCGGATCCCACTGTAAGAAAACATCCATAACCGCTTGTAAATCATACCTAGAAGCATTTAAAATCCATCTACGAGCCAAAAGATCCAACACTGCCTGCTCTTCGGGACCAGGAAGCTGACTACGACTCTGCTTACGTTCCGAAATCGGGGTCATACTCAGTGACCCAAAGAGTGGAGATAAAAGACTAGCAACAGTCTCAGTCATCCGTTTACGAGTAGAAGGAGAAGAAGTTGACATAAGGACAGGAGACAAAGTGTTTTGAGGCGACAAAGACATAGGGTCATTAGAAAAGGAAGTCAAAGGCAAAGGAGAGGATGTCAAAGGAATTTCAGGCAGAACTGGTAGCAAAGCTGGCGGCCCTAGAGAAGGCTGCGCCAATGGAGGAAGAACCAACTGTGGGGGAACAGCTGCCGGGACAACAACAGCAGAGGGTTGAATAACTGGGGGTCGCGGAGGTGCCGTAGCACTCTGCACATAAGGGGGTGGTAATCTCAACAAATGCGACATCAAAGGATCCTTTTCAGGGTCATTTGTCGCATTCGGAAGAAGAGGTGGCAAAGCCGGATAACATTTGTCAATGGCCATGCAATGTTGTCTATCTGACACCTCAATCGCACAATCTTCTTCATCTTCTTTAAACTGCCAAGCAGCTTGCATTATCGATATATTCTTTTCTTTCCTATCTTTCTTGGCTTGCTTAATTTCTCGCTGTTTGGCTTCCTTATGCCAGAGGCGGAAAGAGTCTAACATCGCCGGCCGGGCTTTCTTCCTATATAGCGCAACTTCTAGGTTATCTAAAACCTCTGATTCGAATGGGGCCATCGTAAGACACCATATTTCTTTGTATAACGGATCCATACTTCATTAAACGTAATTGGACCCACGCCATGCTTTGAATAGAGCTCATAAGTTGGAGTTCCAACCGAAGGTATCGGACACGAGTCCTCCAATCGGGAATCCCTGTTACAACTACAACAAACCCATTTCCTAAATTTGCTAAGATCAGGCATCTTAAAGCTCACTAATCTAGCTTCAAACTTCAAGGGGTTATCAAATTGATATACTCGCAAATATACAAGCCCCTCGGCTTAAGTAATTGCAACAACCAAATCAAAGAAACCCAAGAAACCAAAACAAAGTTGTGGGAGCGACCCACTTGTACTTAACCAAAATGTCTGTCACGCCACCAGAAGACCGTCTAGCGTCTAGCCTTACAAATCATCACAAGAGGGTCCAATACCGGGCGACAGTCAGGGCAGCAGTCCTTCGTAGCCGTCGGAAAGGGGAAGCCTTGCAGTAAAGACCTTCGGTCCACAGTCGACATGCAGGGGTCAATGAAGTGGGGGCCCTCCTCCAGAATTTCCTCACGAAGCTCCTCACAATCTTCGGGCTTGGACCGGTACCGCTGAAGTCGCCCCACGTTGAGCGCCAACTGAAGAACCGGGTTTTAAAACCTAGCGGCGCCAGGGGCACGCCCAAAGTCTTCGGATTCACCTGTCTTGGTATACAGAGACACAGAATACTTCTGGTTGGCGTCAAAGACCAAATTTATTAGCTGCAGCTAGTAGCAGAAGTCCTAGAAAAAGAACATGGTGCACAACTCAGGAGACTGTTCAATTTTGTAAGGCAAGACATCCCTTTTATGCCAAAATTCACATTACGAATGCACACCCACTGCGCAAAATTCTAGCCAATAAGGTACATTCTCAAACAAAGTATCACATAGCAAAAACCTCAGTTTACATTGCCCCAACCCACAAGTTAATTATTAGGAATGTCCCAAATCCAATCTCCACAAGCCGGACAAACCCATAATTGAAAGCATAGTGCATGTAATGAAAGAGCATAGAAAAGAAACAATGACAGATAGCGAGCAAGATAAAGCATGTGTAAAGAACCTAAAAGTTAACGATGTCCTGAACATTGATTGGCAATCTCAGACAACGATCAACCAAGGAAATTGGCTTAGCGAGGTCGGTTTCTTACAGTTCACTCAAGAGTCAAGAAGAGGCCTAGTTAATAAGTGCATGAACAGCGAAGCCCATGCAACTTCGTTTGTTCGGTTATCTCCACGGGCCTACGTGATGGCAAAACAAAATGGAGGCACAGACAAAATGGAACCCATATTCGAAACAAAGTCTCTGAATACGTAATGAACTCGCTAGTTAACACGACGAATTCACTCCATATTAGCCGCACTCACTAAATACGGTACAATATCACCAAAATTGTGACGGAACCATAACCTCACGAGACAAGACAGAATTTCACAGAACCTCAAGGGAAAGGACAGAAGTAGAATGGGAAAATCTTTGATCTGTTCCAGAAGAGAAGGGAACCAAACCTGACTGTGTCGAACGAGAGCCACTAGGACATGACCTGCTTTCTGGCATCTGACCAGAGCTTATACTCTGGTTATCACGATAAAAGGAGGAATGGCGTAATTTACTAACTGGGACCAGGCCTGTAAAAAGGCATCTAAAGTCAATGCAAATGGATTTGGGCACCAACTGAAAAATAGAGGAAGTTGATGATTGAGTTTGGAGGCGAAAAGATCCATGTTGAATGGACCCCACTTGTGAAGTAAGGACTTGAAGACTGGGGAATGAAGTTTCCAGTCACTTGCATCTTGATGGCAATGTGAGTGCCAGTCTGCCACTGAAATTTGGGCTCCTGGTAAGTATTCAGCATGTAGAGAGATTTTGTTGAGAATGCAAAATTCTCAAATACTTTTAGCTAGTTCCGTCAAAGGTCTGGACTTTGTATCTCCTAAATGATTGGTGCACCTGACGGCGGACATGTTGTCCAATGAAAGAAGAATGGGGCAAACCACCCTGTGGTTTTTCTAAGGCTTTTGATTGCAAAGAGCCGGCAAGCATCTCTAAACAATTTAGAAACCTCTAGTGACCATGTACCTCAAGTCAAGATTTGTCCACAACAGGCACCCCAACCTATCAGGCTTGCTTTTGATTCTAACACACGATCTGGGGCTGATGCAAAAATTGTATTGCTGTTTCAGGCATCTAAATGATTGATTCACCATTGAAGTTCTAGTTAAGACTTTTCATCTAGAGTCAAAGAATCTACGTACGCTAGACATCTGAGTAAGTGTTGAATCTTTAGTTTTTGGAGGGCACGATAATGCAGCGGGCCTGGAAATAGCACCTGAATGGAAGGGGAGAGAAGTCCCACTATTCTTTCTAGAGTCCTGCAAGAGATGGTAACCTTGTGATCGAGTTTGAATAATTTCAGATTGTATGGGTTTTATTTTTGCACAAGGAAGATGAAGAGTAACGAGTGAAGAATTTATTAGAAAACCCCCAAATTCTATTTGTTTTGATGTGATTAAATTGACTTTTCTGCATTGACAAGAAAGTCTAGGTCTGAAAAAAGGGAACACATGATTTGAGTTTGTGAGTGTAGAGTGCGACTGCATTGACTCATTAGAAGGATGTCGTCTAGGTATATTATCAACTTAATGCCATGAGCTCTGAGGAAAGCTACCACTGGATGACATGTTTGTCACTCCCATTGCATCTGAACGAACTTTCTGTGAACTGGAAGAATGGTCATGGGTAGATAGGCATCCTGAAGGTACAGTCGGACCATCCAGTCGATCTGTAGTAGGGAATCCCTGAAATGTAGAATAGTTTCCATCTTGAGGTGATGGTACACAACAGATTGATTTAAATATTTGAGACTGAGCACCGGTCTCATTTTTAGGTTGAGCATTCGAGACCTCTTGTATATACTTTAGTATATACTTATATGTGTATGTACTTTGTGGGCTCTGGAGATCAGCACTAGGACTTGTCTGCTTCTGCTTAGGGCCTTTTTGTTTCTGTTTAACTGCCTCCGTTTAATTGTCTTGATAGAAAACGACCAGTAGAGGTCAGTAAAATACCAGAATTGCTTTCTGTTTGTTCAACTGCCTCTATTTAATTGTTTTGACAGAAAACGACCAGTAGCTATCAGTAAAATACCAGAATTACTTTCTGCTGAGGGACTTTCTTTTTTTCTTTTTCTGTCAACTGCCTCTATTTAACTTCCTTTATATAAAACGACCAGCAGAGGTCAGTAAAATACCAGAAGCACTTTAGCATTCTTTAGATTCCAGTTCATGGAAATTGTCTTCCACGAGCACCCATAGACAATAATATGTTTTTCAACTCTTGTATTTTCAGTCATATGACCACGAAGGCCCTGATTTTATATTAAAAACAGAGGTTTAGACTATACAATTTCTCGCTAAAAGCCAACATTTCTCTCCCTGTGTTCCCATACCTGGCGTGTCGCACAGATTGGTGCTTATTCTCCCTCCCTGTTAAAGAATAGTTGATGTTTCAGCACCAAGGCTAATGTCCTGCATAGCTAAATATATATACGGTCTCAAAGGCAAGACCGATTGCATTGCAAATGCTTATTCATTCTTCTTTTGAATCAAAATGATGGAACTGAAAAATCCCGAAGGGTCGGGAGAAGTGATCTGAATTGCTTGTTTTAATAAAAGAGATTCTATTTCCCGAGAAATTAGGTTGGACATTTCCTGTGGAAAATTTTAGTAAAGGAGGAAACACTGTTTGAACAGAAGCTGAATAAAATTCGATACCATAAACTTGCACTGTGTTTAAGACCCAGGGGGGCCGAAGTTATGGAATGCAACTTTGGAAAGAACAAACAAAGGTGGCCTCCTACAGAAGGAAGGTCAGAAGAAAGCCTTACTTGTTTGAGAGATGTACCTGGAGCTTTTCTGGCCTCGGCCTCAGCCACGGAAACCTCAGCCTCTTTGTGGATAAAATTGAGGCTTGTATTCTTGGGGACTAACGTAATTGGAGCCTCTGGATCCTTGATGCTGGTAGGAACGGCAAGTAAAGTGGCTCATGCGTCCACCAGCCCTGGGAAAAACATGTTGAGAGAAAACCTTTCTAAGAGACTGCTGTGCCTTTACCAGATACTCAAACATGGATGCATATTTTCTCAATTCCTTGATGAAGGAATCACCAAAAAGGACACATGCTTTGATACAGGGATCTTTGGGTGCAAGGTTGACCAGTTTGGGATCTAGTTTAGGCAACCCATTTTTTCCACTCCTGAGTTCTAGCCGAATTGGCATTACCTAATAAGCAAAAGGCTCTTTGAATCCAAAGGGAGAGATTTTTTGATAAACTGGAGAATTATCTAATCAGGCGGACTCAGCCAAATAGAAAATCTATGTCAGGGTCCTACAATGTCTAACAGTTTGTCCTGACAGGTGAACCATGCTCTGTCCACACCCTTGTGTGGGTTTTTTCTGAACATGGAGAAAAGCTGGGCATAGAAGGATCTATAGACGGCATGAGGGAAATTTTGGAGGAGAGAGAGGGTCTTGGGCAATCAGATTTGCGCTTGGCTCTGGTTTGCTTGTCCTTGGTCAGACAGAGCCTGGATGCGATGTATTTGCTAACATGACCTGCCAGGAACCATTCTGTGGACTTAGGATGGACTATTAAACTCGGATCAAACATAGGGGCACCCTTCACGCCCAAGTCTGTAAAGGCTGAAAAGGGATATTTAGAAGGAAAGAAAAGCTTGGCTTTTTTTGGAGGAGGAGCAGAGAGAGGATCAATGTCTCCAGAAATTATCTTTGTCATGGTCAGAATCCATGTTATCCATGTCGTCATCTCTGTCATTAATATGGGAAATTAGGATAGGAGTCAACACCAACTTAATAGTTTTGGTTTTCACTTTGAATTAAGATGGGATCAAAAGAACCTTTTTATTAGTATTAACAAACCCCTCCTTGGAAGGAGGCATGGGAGGAACTGCTCATTTTGTTGAGTGTGAGGGAACCTCACTGTCCACTAGCACAATATTATCTTCAGACGTGGGTTTATTGAAAGAAGGTACAGGATAACCCAATGCTTTGCGCTTTCTACATTGCCATACAGAGTGAACCACAATTGTCTTTGACATGAGGTTATTTTTTGTCATCTCATCTATTGAGGCTGACACAGTCTGTTCCACCGAAGACTGTATAAAATGAAGGTGTCATTTAAAATGGTTTGCTCCTCATCCACAATGTGTAATAAAGGAGAACTATTTATTTACATGACTAAAACAAAAGTGGCTGCCAACCAGCAAAATAGGGGATAAACTGCAGAGAACACCAAGTTCCCTGTGATGCGGGGGCCGAAATGGGAGGGTTTAATAAAGAGAAAACTGCTGCGTTGATAAAGGGGAGTGACAGAGGAAAATAAAACCAGTCCGATCGCAAGCTCAGCCTTGGGGGAGGAAAAAACACCGGCCCCGAAGCTGTGGAAAGGTAAAAGGCACAGACAACCTCACCGGAGCGATATGGCAAGGTCCACTTAGGTGAGAGGAAGCTGTAACCCCAGGGGAGCGCTGACAGAAACTAAGCTCCGAACGCTACGTTGCTATTGGACAATGTTTATTATACGTTTTTTCTTTCCATTGGCTACTCTGCTGCTTAGCTTTATGGGATTTGTAGTTTATTGTTTTATCTTGACTGCTGCTATTGGGTCAAAGGAAGTTAAGAAAAGCATAATAGAAAACATTCTATACACTTTCAATCATAGTACTTGAACAATAATTTGCGCAAGTACTATTAAAGTTGTTTACTCATTTAAAAAGCTAAAGCAGTCCCTTCAGCTCGTCGCTATGGCAGCAGTGTCTGCTGTGCTTTCTCCTCTCTGGGGAACCACTCAGTGTAATGTGTTCAGACTTAGCACAGCAGGTGGAGTCTCAAACTAGGTGAGAGTGGCTGCTTCTATCTTTGGGCTTCTACCTCCTTGTGTCTCTGAGCAGTGGGTAGAAAGGTCAGCTCTTCGCCGGGGATGGCAAGGAACATGCTGTAGACACACGGAGCTTGCTTCTGAATAGTGGCTAGTGATGACTGGACAGTAAAACCTCCAACTAAAGAGAATGTTTCTTGAAAATTAAGGACAATTATAGAAAGCAGGTGTCGCACAGACATTAAAAAAATCCACGAAGCACACCTTAATGCACAAGCTCCTGTAAAGATAAGTGGGATTCCTCTGAGATTTTTAATGGTTAAGAACAACATTAATAAAGGCATAAGGACAAATAATATACTAGACACTAGAACCTGTAAGAGTGGGGGATTGAACTATCACTATCACCAACCTCATGGATATAATGTAATCTGTTTAAAGAGAAGGAAGGTTTGAATTAAATTATTTTAAAATGTATTTATACTCTCAGACTAGTGCAATACAGGAATAGGGATAAGAGAGTTTCGACTGAGTGCCTTTTGGAGGGCTAGTTGAAAAGACGACATTAACTGTGTGAACTGAGGTGTTATTTAGCAGCATTGGGTTTGTGAGAGCGATATCACAGAATGTAGGAGTAAGCATGTGTACCCTTTGGGGGATATTCTCAAGAATGTGCGATAATTATCGCCAATTTAGGTTAATGCAATTTTACATAACGCAGTCTATCACTAGAAACTAACGCTGTGTTAACGGCTTATTCTCAACATGCCGGCAACAGGCGATAGTTTCCCGGTAATGCGTCAAATGTCGGAGTTAAAATTACAGGGATGCCGGTAAAAAAGGAAAACTGAAAGTGAAAAAATTGGTGTTTGGCCCAACAGCGATGAAAATATTAGCGATAAAGTAGCACCAGGCTTGCTATTCCCACGTCAGGCGGGAAAGATCACTATAAAAGCTAAAATAAAAAAAATAAAAAAATTAAAACACAAAACCCGAACAACTGAGCAACTACAGAGGCCAACCAGAACCCCACAAATCCCCCAGAGGACCAGCCAGGGACTTCGGGGAAGGAAAAGAAGAAGAGGATCCCATGATACAGTCCACAGGAAAACAAGATCCTGATTACGGAGATGATAGAACACCACCAACAACTGTTCATCACCTCCACTGTGTCATTGGCAACTAAAAATGCAATATGGAAGTCCATCTTGGCCAAGGTAAATGCAGTCAGAGTGAGGTGCCAAGAAGCGCTAGAATGATGTGAAGCATAAAACCAAGTTGAAACTCGCTAAAAACCGGAAAGCAGCAATGTAGACTGGAGGTGGGGGTCCAGCGCCACAGAAGGAGCTTGATGAGATGGAGGAAATGGTGTCCACAGTCACCAGTGGGGAGACGGTGGCAGGAGTTGGGGGACCGGACACTGCTCAACATGACCTGACCCAACAGCAACAGGGTGAGTAACGACCAGGGACTGGGGGGACAGGGGAAGATGGGCCCAATGGCACACATGCACAATTATGTATGGCACAATGCACACCCACAATGACTCTGGATCATGTCCCTGATCTCCTTGGCCTACTGCAGCACACATAGAAACAGCAAGTAGGGCCCGTCGAAAATGTGCCCAGAGGGGGCCCTCCCCACACATCACTAATCTCACAACAAACCCATGCACATGTGCAGAACCCAGCTAAGCTGTGGTTCCATGAGCCACACGGACAATGCAAGTGGCACTGCATGACGATTAGCATGGCTGCTCATAACATGTGCATGCCACGACACTGAGGTGACGGATTGTGGACCACATCCGTAAAGTAGCAGGTCACATTCTGACATATCCACATGCACAAACAACCTCTGACATCATCCCCCTAACGCCCATGTTGCTCATGTTGTGGGACTTGAGTCACAGGGTGCATCTCTGCATCAAGGTGGTTCAGATTTGACCCCAAATGACACCGAAATGTCATTTTTAACCCCAAATGACACCCTGTGGGCTTTTTTTGAACACCATTGACAGCCTTCATGTCATGTTTTTGTACACAAGTGATACGGTGATGAGTGGGACTACGTACTATATTTGACACCCTGTAATGGCATTTCGAATATGTGACACCCTAAACAGCCTCTCTGTGCAGAGGTGACATACCCACCATCTATTTTCTATTCGTAAGATTGTTAGCACTTAATGTTGCACTTACACTTTTAAGAGTGATGTGCTAATGCAGAGGACTGACATGCACACAGGGAATGTGTGTTGCAATTAATGTATTTGAACATGCTGTTCATGTGGTCATTTTGTATTGTTCCATGATTGTTAAGGAGAGATCACAATGTGATATGCTCATGCGAAGAAATTGTTAATGATTGTGTTTCTTCGGGCTATTCCTGCTGCAGTGGGGTGAGGTCCACCTGCCTCATCTTCCTCATCATCATCCGGTGGCTCTGGCACTTGGATCCATGGGGCATTAGTGCGTACACATATGTTGTGCAATACACAACATGCAATGAACATCTTGCACACTATTTGTGGGCTGTACAGGAGTCTTCCACCAGAGATGTCCAGGCACCTGAAACGTGACTTTTACACGCGAAATGTGAGCTCACCAATACCCCTGGTGCGTTCGTGAGCCTCATTGTACTGCCTCTGGGCCGGGGTGTTCTGGGCTCGGAGGGGTGTCATCATCCACGGGCAGAGTGCATGTTCTTGATCACCTGTGAAAAGTACGTGAAATTAGTGTAAATTGATGGTTCGGCATGCTGTAATGGCAGACTTACAAGTTTTGCGTTGTGTGATTTGTGCGACTTTGGGATTCATGTTTGCCATGTATTGCTTCTGGCAAATGTGCGGGATCAATGTGTGTTATGTAGCCTCACAGCTGCTCCTCCCTCCCCTGAGCCTATTTACTTGTGTGCGCTGTGCGATTGCATCACTTGCACTCCTACAGCACACCATTGTCATGCCTGTCTGTGCATGTCCGCAAGAATGACAACAACATTGTTTTGTTGGCCGTTGAAGGTGTGCAGCCACATGTATGTAGGCCTGTGGTAAGGATAGAGCGGACACAGATGTAGAGTTCAGGTCTGGCTGAAGTCGCTCGGCGATTGAGGCTAGACCTTTGGCTCATGCTTTGTCAATGAACATACACACACAACAGTTGGCATGAATGAGCCAAATCCCTGAGTGATCTTGCATTCCTTTATTTATCCATTCAGGCGAGCCCGCTCTCGGGTTGCATGCTACATTGCAACATCGTTGATTAAGGGCCAGGTGACGCTGACACTGCAACAGAGACACATGCCATAGTTACTTTTGTGGCCAGCCCAGAACTGTACCACGCCCAAAGCCCAGAACTGAACCACGCCCAGAGCCCAGAACTAAACCACGGACAGAGCCCCGGGCCATTTCTTCACACTCCTCACACGCCTACGTGTGGGCTGCCGCCACGGTGCTGGGAGGTTGTGTGCTTTGGAGTTTGTCTCCAGATGTTCCACCCAAGCTTTCCAGTGGCCAGCCTGGGAGGAGAGTGGCCCGTGACTGTGAAGGGCTCCAGTGGAGTTACTGAGGACATGCTGTTGGCTGTTGGAGTCAGACTTGTGGGGTAGCCCCACTGGACGATTACTTGTGGTGCATAGAGGTAGTGGCACCTGAGGCACTGCGTCCGGCACGGGCCTCCCCCACGTGGCGATTACTTGCGGTACATTGGGGTAGGCCCACCTGAAGAGCTGAGTGGGTGTGCAGCCTACAATGATGCAGTAGGCTTGGAGACTAGACGGTGACTTGTGGTGCACAGATGTAGTGTCACCTGAGGCACTGAGTCCGGCACAGGACGACCGCCATGTGGCGATGACTTGCGGTTCACTAAGGTAGGCTCACCTGAAGAGCTGAGCGGGTGTGCAGCCTGCGATGATGCAATAGGCCTGGAAGTCCGGACTGGAATGAATTTGTTTGAGTCGTGCTGGACCACAGTATAGGCCAGAGGGAGCAGTCAGCACACACAGAACCCGACAATGCGGTGCCGCAGGGTGCACTGGGTGCCTGTTGTGGGGAAGCCAGCGATCGGACTTGCGGGCCTCTGGCTTGAAGTTTGCACCGGCACATGGTGGGCCCTCTTGGAGACACACCGGTGGCCGCAGGTGAACATCGAGGCCTGGGGACTGATGGGCTGAGGTGCAGCAGGTGCACAGGATCGCAAAGGCACTACAGCTCACGGCAGGGTGAGGGGTGCCACCCTGGCAGACACGCCCCTGCAGGCGATGACAAGATGTGCTCCGGGTGGCGTGTGACGTTGCCATCTCATTGCAGGTTTGAATTTGGCCATTGAAGGTGGTCAGCTAGGTGTGTGTAGGCCTATGCTCAGGATATGGCGGACACAGAGACACACACAGTAATTACTTTGGTGGCCTTCCCGGAAGTGAACCACGCCCAGAGCCCCAGACTATTTATTCACACATACGCTGGACTGGCGTACGCCAGCCCAGCCCACTACGCTTATGCTTACAGCGGGGAGTGACATAGCTACATGTCCCAGGTCTTCCCCACTGCCTCTGCCTGAGGTAACATGGTTGCATCCACTGTCCACAACACTACAAACACCAGCAGTATATCTCCACATGGATATGTCTGTGCTCTGCATACTCAAGACTGTTCAGCACATTACTGCCACACTTGGCATTGTGTAAATTCTCATTCATGGCTCCATTGCCTCCTTTGCACATTCTTGGTTCCCACCTCTGCCCACATTCTGCATTTGTGTGGCAGAGGGGCTATGCCTTTGTGGATGATTTGTCTACATGTCTGGCCGCTGTTACCAGTTACTTGTGTTGTCATGTCTTGTAGTTGGGCATGTTGGTTGGCATATTGTATGTGATTTTGCTATGTGTGCATTCCCACAGTTGTGAGTTGTATGATTGTGGAGTTGAGGTGTGTGGTACTTACCAACGAGCAGTGCATTTCCATATGTACCATCCTGAAAGCGCTGGTTGATGATGGACTGTCGTAAGATGTCGAAATCATCCACACAGACTGGGAAGTTGCCAACGACATTGGTGAACAGTCCCCGGTGGTCCACTATTGCCTGCACATTGATGGAATGCGTGTGCTTTCTGTTGAGGTAATTGTGTGCAGTGTCGGCAAGGGGCAGATGTAGGACATGTGTGAAGTCAATCTCCCCCAACACATGCCGGAAGCCAGCTATGGCGTAGAAGCCTTGCTTGGTCTCCAGCTGTTCCTGCGCAGTGTGGGGGAAGTGAAGGTGCTGGGGTATCAAGCTAATGATGGAATCCAAGACAGGTGTGAGACTCCTCCGACTCTGGCAGTGGTTGGTTGGAAGGTATCGGAGGCTAACAAGTGCAGCAAGGCCAGCAGCTTTGTCTGCAGAGGGATGTTGGTTGCCTGCTGTGTTGGTATGGTCAGCCTGTGGGCAATGTGGGTCAGGATGCTGAAGATGGTTGTCCTTTTGAGCCTGTAGTGGGCAATGACATCCTCCGGCGTTAAGTCTCTGAGGCTGGTGCATTTTCAGAAGTTTAGTTGTCTTGTTCTGCACTGCCACAGTGGCAGTCCGGGTGGGCTAGTCCGGTGGGTGGGAGTGGTCCTGGGGGTGGTGGCGGTGGGTGTTGCAGCCATCTTGGGTCTCCAAGCTGCATGATTAGTAGCTCTATGGCATCTGTTGGTCTTCAGATGTGGCTCTGGGCTCTCTTTATTCTGCAGGTTTTCGTTCTACTTCAGATCAGAAAAAGCCAGTCTGAAGTCCCTGCTGCTAACATGCCTTATCGCCTGTTTTTGGACCGCATCGCTGATCTGGCTGAGCGTTGAGAATATCGTGAAGTGGTGTTAGTGTGAGTTTTTGCACGGGAACCCCTACTTTGCATATGATTAGCGTTATTTGTCGCTGTCAGCCTTGGTGATGTTGTTAGCGGCAGCTGCCGTAGGTAAACTGACAATGTCGGCTGTTAGCACGGTCTTTTGAATAGGGCGATAAATCTATAGCCCCCTTCGTGGCGTAAAAGTACCGCTAAATCGGCGATGAGTCCTTGAGAATATGCCCCTATGTATATTGTGATTGTGTAAAGTTATAAAAAATAGTCAGGGGTGACAGGAAGGACCTCCACGAAGTACTAAAGGGTTATGGAGATACTTTGAGGCGGTCTACTCTTTCTGCACCTCAAATCAGTTTCAATTGTATCATTTCCCTTGCAGCTCTTGCAACAACCATCAGGTGATGCCTCTGTAAGTCAGATCCTAACCAAAATAGAGGGTCAGGTGATGAAGTCCAAGAGGCCAGTATTTCGTTTTTCAAATGAATCTTTATTTTCAATCAGTTAGCTCTCACAGAATAGGTGATTTGCCGACAGAGCCCTGACAAAATTTTCATCATGAGAACGAAATGTGTTGGCTGACCGTAAAATCACCTATTCCGTGAGACCTAACTGATTAAAAATAAAGATTCATTTGAAAAACGGAATTCTCCCCTCTTGGACTTTATCACCTGACGCACACCCAACCTCTCTATATTGAAGTACTAAAGGGTGTATTTTTCTTTTTTATGAAATGAGGCAACAAAGGATATGCTTTGAACATAGAAATATTTCATACACTACGTGTATAAGCCTTTCTTTGATATTTTATTTGAGCGGATGGAGCTCATGATGACGTTGATTAATATTTTAAGTTGAATGAGATGAAATATATATGACAAACAGTTTGCCGCTTATTAATGGTTGAGATGTGGAAAAGGGATAATTTGTAGAAAGTTATGATTACATTAAAAGAGCATCATGTAATGTTGCAGCGATTACAATGTACCAAATGTAATGAAAAGTGTGGGCGCTTTTTTAAAATACTACATCTATGGATATGAGGTCACTTGTATATTTTATGTTTGGATGACTTGATGAGAGTTTACATACATATTTAAAGCTTCAGTGCAGTAGTACTATCTGCATAGATTGTAAAAATATGTATTTCTGTGTTCACAGTTTTTAAATTGCGTTTGTTTAGTCCTGAAGAAGATTGAATGAACCACGTTTCCACCGAAAGGCTGCATCAACAATCTTTGGATCTTTATGAACATTGTGTTAAATTATGGTTTCATTATTTTTCCTAAATCCCTTGCCCCAAGAATTGACTTTTAGAGACATTTCCTCGAAGAGTAGGTTTAGATTAGCCTTTCCTTAGACTAGCTAAAGACTTTAAACAGAGCTTCCGACATGATTCTGATGGTATTACTAGTACTCGTGTGCCTTATTTCTGTTGTATTATGTATATTTGCTACTCTGAATCCTTATTAAATTGATGGCTAATTGGTAATCAGACCATATAGATTCAAATGTATAGAAAGGAGTGACTAAATCGCTATTCAGAACATCAGACCTCGATATTGCTATTTTGTTTGGCTGCCACTGAGTTAATGGATTGTCTAATTCTTGCCCACCTGTACTTTTTATGAAGGCCTCGCCATCCAGCTGCAATAATGTATCTGTATAGCTTGATCTTAAGAGTAAATTACCTGAACCTGATTGTTAACTTGTAATAAACACCCTTGAATTGGCTACCGATTCCGGGTCTTCATTGTGTAACCAAATGGTTGCATGGGAAATGCAATATAAATTGATCGTACAAGAAATGCTAACTCTTTCTCCCCTCAGGGCATATGTCCAAGATCCATTAGAGGACCACGTTAACAAGTAAGTAAATGTCAGTAAATGATCAAGCAAGGGAGGTAAATCCTCTACCACAATATTCCAGTTTGATTGGAGCCCAGCACGCAAGGCTGAATCCAATGGATCAGTATCATCACTAGCTTATACTGGTAACCACCACATTGTTTGGTCTGTTACATGCCTCTTATTCAGTTTTTAAATTTACATTTATGTGAGAACTTGTTAATACCAAGTGTAAACCGATGATAATACCAAAGTGATGTTACATATCAGTTACTCCAGGTAATCAACTACAGAGGATCCTTTCCCTTGAGCATGCATACTACTCACCACATTCAAAATGGTAAACAACGTTTACCATGAAAAGTTTTCCACACAGGGAATTACACGCGGTTGTTACAACGACCGCGTTGTAACCATGCATACCATTACTCCGAAAGTCGGAACAACGACTTGCAGAGGGGGCAGAAGATTGTTGGATTTAAAATCCAACACCTTCCCTACTGTCCGCACAGACTGGAGTTGGAATAGAAAATGATACTATTCCAACATCCAGCGCCCCCCTCCACAAGTCGTTGTTTTGACTTGCGGAGTAATGGTATGTGTGGTTACAATGCAGTCATTGTAACGGCGCATTGTAATTCCCTGTGGGGAAAAATAATGCATTAAAAAGAGGTATATTTATTCAAAATATGTATTCCCTCCTGTTTTCTGTAGTGTCTTTACAGCAAGATACTGGTGAACCATTGTGCATCTATCTTCCCCTGATGAGGACCCCAGAATCAATGTTTTAAGAGGTCGATACCATGACACTACTTTGTCCTTCGCGTGCATTTGTATTGTGTTTATAATGATCATCTATAACTTATAGAGCCATAAGTTTGCCCTTGGTATGAACATACTCCCCAGCCAGTAACTTGTCCTTAGACTGTTATATATTGTCACCCATTTTCTAATGCTTAACATGCACACACATGCTGGGATCAGCGACCTACAGACTCGTCCGTCGCATGTTCCCCACAGGCATGGGTTGTAAGTTAGGTCAGTAGGTTAAGCCTTTTTTGTTCTATAACAGAAACATATGTTCTTATTAAAGGGCTTAGACTCCGACCCTTCTACAACCTGGTGGAGACATAATAGTGCTGCTCTGAGCCATCCAGGAAGAGGGCAGATTCAAGGCAGACTTCATGCTGTGCCCTCTTGTGCCAGTCCATTGCCATTCTCTGCATGAGGCTCTTGAATGTATATGCGTGCTCCTGACTGCAGGGCACTTTTACACTGTGTGAGAGCGGTGATGACTCTCCACTACACACACAACCTAGGGGGGAAACTGGCCTACAGCTTTTAGTCCTCTGGGGCTCCTGGAGCCTGCATTACACCACTGACGGGAAAGTGTGCACAAGAGCACACATCTCATTTGATGCACATCAACATTATGTAAAAATCATGTTCTTACTATTGCGAGTTCTTTATAATAATAACTGTAGTAATGAAGGCGGTGTAACTTAAGGCTTCACTGATATTTTCTTTTTTAAATACAAAATCCCATACTGCCGATAATGGAGCAGCAATCTTCTTTGGATTAGACTGCAGGCAGGCACCTTTAGTGGTAAGGGGAGAAACTATGCTGTCTTTGTAATTACTTTTATTTTCACCAGGCTGTTCATCAGGATGAGGCCGGCGCTGGCCGTCCTGGCACTATGAAATATACTGCTACATTCCAATGGGGCTACAATGATACAGTAAATCACCCATCGGAAGGACCTTTGCACCAGAGCACCTTCGCACTAGGTGTGACTCTGCAATGGAATACATTTCCTGCATCTCTGCTTCTACCATAAATAACATGCTGCATTCAAATTGACTGTCTAATCCTTTCAAACGTGTTTTTCTCATTTCCACTTATGATATATAATGATCTCATTTCAAGTCTATTGCATTTTTCAGCAGTCTTTAACTGCCTTCTATCAATGATTTGTGGCAACCTTGGTGAGGAAATTGTGTGTAAAAAATCCTACAGCGCTTCACGGAAAAATATGCAAAACGCAACTACAATATTGCGCTCCATTACTTGAAATGTATGTCTTATATATTCCAAAAATAATGCATGCACATTTCATAATTACTTCAGAAATGTTGTTACGCTTTAGTGTATTTTTTAAAATGATGTCAAGAGGTTCAAGTATTTCATAGTTCAAGGCCTATTTGACACTTTAATTTTTCCTTTATTGATTGCTTTAAATACGTTGCACATACTACATCACAGTACAACAATGTAACCAGAAATCAAAATCTTTGTTACTCAGCTTCACAACCAGAAGAAGACTTTCAGGAATTTGTTTACCATTTCAAGGGTCTTCATGAGATGACAGATTGAACACAAATATGTGGAATCTTAGTGGGGTTCTCAGGATAGTAACTGTGTTACTGTCTCTGAACTGGGCTTGAATTATTGGCATGGCGATTCACAAATAAAAGCAGTGCTGTATTTCATAAAAATATTAGTTCAAGGGCGAGCAGTACCCTCATTTTACCTTCAAAATAATTGAATTCATGGGTAACTAAATAGTACGTAAATACCTTGCTCTTCCTTCAATATAAAGGCCAGATGTAGGTAAAAGTCATTTACCAATTCTTAAATACCGAATTTTACCGAATCGGTATTCAAGAATCAGTAAATGAGATGTAGTGAAAAAATCGGTATCAAATACCGAATCGGAAAAAATCGGTATTGGACTATCGGTATTTACCGAATCGGTATTTACCAAATCGGTAATTACCAAATCGATAATGCCCATTCAATCCTATGGGCCAAAAGGCCCATAGGAATGCATTGGAAATTCCGAATCGGTAAATACCGAATCGGTAAATACCGAATCGGTAAATTCCGAATCGGAAAGCAAGCAAAAGTGAAACTAATGAAAACAGCCAATCAGGTGCTACCACCCTCCCCCTCCCTACCAGGGAGTGGCTACCCAGGCAGCTGCAACTCATTAGAAGGTTCTGGAGAGGCAGTCAGAGCTGAGCAGAGAGACAGAGCAGCAGGGAGAGTTTGTTTGGAGTGAAATACAAGAAAAATGTCAAGCAGCACTGAGAGCCAGAAGGCAGAGAGAAAAAGAAAAATTAAAGTTCAGCAGCATGGAGCTGCAGGTACTGGTGGAGGAAGTGGTGAGAGTCCACAAACAGCTATTTGGCAGGCAGTCCCTCACTGTACCTGAGTCAGCAAAAAGAAAAATGTGGCTTGCCATAGGAGAGAAGGTAAATGCAGTGGGTGTGACAATCAGGAACATAGAGGACCTGAAGAAACGTTTTTATGATATCAGGAGCCTCACCAAAAAAAAGATGGCAGAAATTCACAAGCAGGCTGGTGTCACCGGTGGAGGCTGAAACCCACCGCCCCCCCTGACTGACCTGGAGGAACTGGTGGCCTCAACCATCGAGGCTGACAGTGTTGTGGGAGTAGAAGATGTGGACAGCTCTGCCACAGCTACAAGAAAAGGTAAGAGGCATTCGCAGCATGACACCCCATAGCAACTAGCTTCCCTTTAGCCTTTGTGTACAGGCCAACCCTAGTCCAGTACTGCTAGCACTATCCAGGAGCAATGCATTATGGGAAATGTAGTCAGCAAATGTAGGACCATGTGTAAGTGCACAGACATCAGCAAGGCACTGAAAGCAAATCCGATAAATGAAAATTAAATGTGCAAAGCTTTTATTGTAGTGACTGTGACACATTAGCACTGAGTTGACATACACTTCTTTATACCTAGGGGCAACACCAGGCAGTCGACCATCAGCATCAGAAGGGACTGCACCAGCGAGGGAGGAGAGTCTGGAGGCAGGGCCAAGCACTGTACAAGCCTCGCAGGAGGAGGAAGACACCACTGCCATCTTCAATGAGGATGATACTGTACAGTCCCTCGATTTTCCCCACTCCCCACACCTTTCTCAATCCCCTCCATTGGTGTTCTCACCAGAGAACTCCCCATCACGGTCCCTGTCTGCACCTGCAATCTCACCAGCCAGGAGGAGAATCGTGGCCCCACTGCCAGTAATGGAGGGAGCAGAGGGTGAGGCTCCAGCAACCATACAAGTCACTCCTGCTGCACTGCAGTCCACAAATCAGTCCAGCAGCTCACTTAGACGCCAACGCACACCCAGCAGTGCAGGTGCACCTGGAGATGGCACTGTGTTCCGTGGCCTGGAGGGGAGCATGGTGCGTATACAGGCCTGCCACCGCCAATTCAGAATCCTAAACCAAAAAATAGGAGACATGGGCAAGGGCATCAGTGACATAGTAGACAGCAATAGGGAGGTTGCAAAGACAAACGCAGACATTGCATCAGGAATGCATCAAATGACCACCGCCATCACCCAGCTCCTGCGCTAAAATGGACAGCCTGGAGCACACAAAGGGCAGGGATGCGCGTGTGCACAATAGGGCCGTGAATCTGCTGGCCACTGCAACATCCCAGCTATGCCGTAGAGGCGTCAATATGCAGGAGAGCCTCACGTAGAACACGGCAGAGGTCACCAGGGGCATGGCCAGGATCACCAGTGCCCTAGAGGCGATGATAATTTCACATACTGCTGCAAATCATTCCCTGGATGTGGCAGAGGCAGACGACAGCAGTAGCCGCAGCAGCTTGGTAAGCGCTGTGGTTGAGCCACGCAGGAGCACCAGGCGCTCAGCTGAGCCTGCAGGCCATGCAGAAGGCAGCGAGCCACATCCCAGTGGCTCTGGGAAGCGTGGCCGCAAATGACATTGCCGGTGTGGGTGAGGCAACCCGGGACACAGTCCCCACGTTTAATTTTTTTGTTTTGTTGCACATCAGTGCATTAACGTTGTGGCAACATTAAATTTCGTTCTTCTCATTCACAACCTGTCTGTGTCTCATTACTCACTCAGAAATAGTTGTGTGTAATCTCCTCACATCTGTATCTGCCATCACTTGGTGTTGACACTCCAGCAGGTTGTGTTTCAGGCACATCAATGTCGTCGTCATGATCCTCGTAGTCTGACAACTCCACCGCAGTACCCTTCTTCACCGCAAGGTTGTGCAACATGGCACAGGCAGCAATGATCTTACAGCAGGTGATGGGGGTATACTGCCTTGCACCTCCACTCTTGTGCAAGCATCTGAATCTGCTTTTTCAGATGCCAAAGGTCCGTTCAACCACATTCCTTGTGCTTTTGTGGGCCCGGTTATACCTTCTTTGGCTGGGTGTTGAGGGGTTGAGGTAGGGGGTGAGTATGAATGAGCGGAGGGCATATGCACTGTCTCCTAGAAGGAAAAGGGAAGACATTACTCACATGCATACATGTACTTCATACTGCAATTGGTATTATGGGGGTCAGACACTGTGTCTTACCTAGGAGGTATCCTTCACCAAATTCCCCTGCAGTCAGCCGTGCATAGGTGCCGCTGTTTTGAAATATATAGGAGTCATGGGTACTCCCAGGGAATTTTGCCACAAGGTCAGTGATGGCGCACTTTGCATTGCAAATCACCTGCACATTGATGGTGTGCTTTGATTTCCTATTCCGGTATATGTATTCGGTGGCAGCAGGGGGACAAATGGGAATGTGCGTGCCATCAATGCAGGCAATGATATTGGGGAATCGGGCCATCTGGTAGAAGTCTGCTTTTGTTTGGACCAGTTCCGCATGGGTTGCAGGAAAAGAAATGTATTGGTCCATCCTCTGTAACATGGCGTCAAGGAATTTGTGGAAAAACCTTGACAGGCTGCTCTGGGTCACCCCACCTACCGCAGCAACCTCACTCTGGTAGCTGCCAGACGCAAGCAGGTGTAGGCTGCATAGCACCTGCACGTGCGGTGGGATAGCGTGTGCCCTTGGGGTGGTGTACTCCAACAGTGGTTAGAGGTCCCGGATGAGGTCCAAAATGGTGTCTGAGTCCAACCTGTACCTCTGGAGGATCTCTGCCTCTGTGAGCATGAACAGGGTGATCCTCTCTCTGTAGACCTGCTCCTCTCTCTGCCATTCCCTCTCTCCTTCCTGCTGTAGCCGTAGCTGTCTTGCAATGACATAAAATGCCGCCATTGTGCAAGTAGAATTGCATTTTGGGTCCTTTTTTAAGGGTTGCAGCTGGTTACCACCTGATTCCAATCCATGGTAAATACCGACTCTTAAATACTGATTTTGAGGCTAATTCTGTATTTCTGTGCTTACCTACATCTCAATGATCATTTTTACCACTTCTTATTTACCGATTCGGTATTTTACCGATTCGGTAACTTTTCCGATTTGGTAAATATACCGATTCGGTATATTTACCAATTCGGTATTTTACCGATACGGTAACTTTACCGATTCTGTAACTTTTCCGATTCGGTATTTTACCGATTCGGTAACTTTACCAATTCGGTAAATTTACCGATTCGGAGGGTTTTCGGACTCCTATATCCCAATGGCTCAATACCGGTCGGTAACGGCCGAAAATCGGTAATTTCGGCCGTTACCGACCGGTATTGGGCCACCTACATCTGGCCCTAAATGCCTTATTTACCGACTTTCGGTGTTTTCTATATCGCGGAGATTAACTCTTAAAAGTACCAGCATACAGGAGTCATATTGCCGGTAATATGGTATGCTAGTTTTGCAATAAGTCTCATGTGCACAAATACTTGTTGCTGTCTACTTTGGAAGGGAAGGAACCATCTTTAGATATGAAAGCCATGAAAGCATGCAACCCCCATATAAAAACCTTATTCTATTTTTTCTTTATTGCATTCCAGTCTTGTGAAGTTCCTTCACCACCTAATTTCAACTGTCACTTCTGTAATGATGTATTACAGCTGGAATAACTATAATAACTTATCACTATTGAGCTGTGACCCAATATAACCTTTTGCCACAGGCAGCAGCCAAAAGTGAAAGGAAGGCCAAAAATATAGGTACTGCTGCGTTTTAAACAAGGAAAACATCAAAGGACTTTTCTGTTTTGCTAAAATGACTACCCGAAAATAGGTTTATGGCAACATATTAGCACATTTGTGCTTTACAGGAAAAAAATCTCTCTGCATGATACTATAAATTATGACCTAAATCTCTTTTAATCTGATTTACATTCAACACAATGTGGAGTGTGGCTCAATGATTAGAGCGGCAGACCCTGATGCAGAGGTGTAGCATGGAACCAGGGTTCAATTCCCCGCCTTGGTGGGTCTTAGGCTCAAAAATTCCACGGACCTGATAATTCTCGCCTCTGTGCCTATTCCAATCATGGAGTCCCACTCTGCAACTCTGGGCAATAGCTTGCTTAATCTCCACAACAGCCCCCACAACACTAAGGATGCCTGGCCTCCACCTTGGGGTGCCCAGGAGTGGATGCCTCACAGGGAAACCCAGGATGGGTTCCATAGCGGTATTTGTACAAGCGCCTTGAAACCCTTGCGGGTGAGTAGTGCGCTATACAAGTATCAATTTACACAATCCAATACATTTTTGCAACAAATTACTAACTGCATTTTAGTGTGTTTATTTTCACACTACAGATTCCACAGTTATTGCTCATGTTTGCAACCATACTATCTCTTTCATTTGAAGGAACAAGCCTCAAAAGATTGAAGAGGTCTTTGGCAAAACTGATGGTGTGACCATGCATTATAAGGAATAATATATCCTCTGGCACACTCTAATGGATATTACAAGTTACCTTAGAGTTCTATGACCTTATAGAGGAACTCCTTTTGTATTTGCAATATCCTTATAATGTACCCTGGGGGTATTTCAATTTTTATATAAGACCCAATGATTAAGACTGAATACTGATTGTCACACTAAGGTTATATCAGCTTCCATTAGAATGTACTCTAAGATATGTAACAAGCATTGGCATAGTCAATAGATCTCGCCTTTGGGACCTTATAAGTTTAGCCAAGCAGCAGATTATTCCCTATTAGCATGACCACACACTAAACATTTTCGAACAATCATACAGTTTTTATTTAAAGTCGATATGAAATGAGCCTAAATGAATGGGCAGCATGCCTGGAGTATCATTGCCAAGGCGGGACGTGGCTGGCGTAATGGTGATGAGCACGCATGTGTGACTATTGACCTTGGCAGCATTATTATGATATATTGAGAGGGTGGATGCATAAAAGGGGGCATGTTGTATTAATGCTGTTGCATGGTGCAGTACTGCTTACTATTTACCTATAGTTTATAGTTAGAGGCTTGCCTGGTCGTGCCCCAATCCCCTTCGTTTTTTTTCTGGATTTTAAGAATGAAAAGGAAGTATATGCGATGTGGAGTCGTTAGCGCCATGTGTGCAGTGGAGGTAATCAGTGCCTCAGAGTTATTCCAGGCTCAGAATACGGAGGGGAAGAGTATCGAACAGTAGGAGGGGGTTAAGAGAGAGGAGTAGAGAACTGGAGTCTAAGGTCCCAGGGAGGCGCTGCAACAAACAAGCCTGCCCCACTCTGTTCAAGGAGAAGGACCTACCTCAGACTCATGCCCGGAATGCAAACTCTGGAAGAAAGCGGAAGCTACAAGCTTGCCCTGATGCCAGGGTGCGCAATAAAAGGGCTGCTTGGCGGGTTAAAGTCTGGGCGTCTAAGGTGTGACCTAAAAATACCCTGCAGATGACATACTGTAAAAAGTTCAGGGCAGCCATCCTCCATCGCCGGGCATTCTGTGCAACCAATTATAAACCGCCTGATTATAAAAGGGCGTGGGAAATTTCCTTGAAAACCAGTGTGTCCTGAAACCCACAAGCACTATTTTCACAACGTGGCAAATGGTCTAGTTACAGGGGTTTTCTTATGCCCTATGTCTATGCTGGTTAATGTGAATAATTCTGAAAAAGAACTTTTATGTAAATCACATATCAGTATTTAAAGAGCAGTGAAATCAAATTGGAACAAATCACCATAACATATGAAGCAGCTGAGTGATTAAGTTCTATAATCAAACACGAGCAGCCTGCCTGCGCTGATCACTGAGAAGGACCCCCCTTAGACTCATGCCGGGAATGCAAACTCCGGCGGAAAGCGGAAGCGAAAGCTACAGTTAGAAGGCAGAAAATGCAGAAAGCAGGAACTAAAGAGACCTGGAAGAGATGGTGGTAAAACAAGAGAGAGCCAGTGAAATGAGGACAGACAGAGTGAGCCACAAAGACCAGGCAAGGGGAAAAAAATGAAGAAGATAGAGAAAGGGAAAGCGGGAGGAAGATGGAATGAGAGAAGAGAGGGAGAGAAAGAAAGACCGACAAAGAAAAGGTAGCAAGAAAGTGAATGGGAATAGGATAGAGGGTGAAAAGACAAAAAGAAACAAGAAGAAAGTAGTACAACTAGAGAGAGAGGCAGCGGGCCAGTGAAAAGATGAATAAGAGAGCAGGAGAACAAGTATTTTGAAAAACAAATGGCTCTTGCGCGCGCTACTGTTTAAAACAAACTCAGCAGTGGTGCATGCATGCACACGCAGTCTGCTCATTTTCAAGCACTGCACTCATGCTTGTGGCGCGCCCCCGCTCGCTCCCACAAGGTGGATGTCGCCACAGGCACGAATGTGTGCTTCAAAATGTGCAGAGCGAAGCCTAAAGGTCCTCCTATGCAGCGCATGCCTGCTGCGTAGGCGAGACCTAATAAGGGAATAGAATCTGTGGTATCCAATATACTCCTTTGCAGGGTGTCAAGCAGTGTTTCATGTTTCTGCTCTCATATGTGTGTGTATAAGTATTTATGTAGCACACGCTTAGCAAGAATGCACCATGTCAAAGAATAGGAGGACAAATTACACAGGTTCATAAATATTACTGCAAAATTTGGGGCAGTTAGGAGGCGTGGTCTGACTGGCCATGGAGAAGGATCTGTGTGTCAGAGCACCTAAGCCTCCTGGAGGCCCTGGACCCGTCAAACCTCTTGTCAAGAGTCATCCAGTCTCGTACTTGGGGAGACCTCCTCTGGTGCTGCCTGGGGCACTTCCACAGCCATGGAACGCCCATCAGTCATGGACTTAAATCAATTACAGCTGTGCCTGCAGCACTGACTGGGCAGCCAAGATGGTGACCGCTCGGTGATAGAGCAGAGTCCTGGGTGGAGCAGGACACAAGGTTGCCTGAGCTGCCATTGGCTGTGGCACGGTCTCAGCTTAGGGTGACCAACCGTCTGTAAATTTCACAGACCGTCCGTAAATTGGACCTCACGCCCGTTGTCCATGAGGATCCCTTTTACGGACGCCTTTTGTCCGTAATTATGGCTTTGGAGGGAGCACTGCTCCCCTGCGTGAAGTCTCAGCCCCCTGATGGGGCCGCATCGCACTCCTCTGAGAGCAAGAGCAGCCTCACCGCCCATTGTCATTCTATATGCCGGCTGATTGCCACATACATTATGACAATAGGGCAGTCTGAGCTGTTGTGGTGGATTCCTCCAGCCTCAGTGTACAGCAGGGCTTCTGTAAGATAGATACAAGGTAAAACGCCCATTCTGCAACGTGAGAATACAGTTAATATAAAGAAGCCTGTGAAACAAGTAAAAATCAATATACTATTCAACAAAGTCATGGTTGCTGCTTTTTTATTTTAAGCAACAAACAACCATTGACAAAGTCAATATTCCTGGCTTGTTGTTGGTGTAACGATACCTACTGTATTATATATCTGGATGCAATGACCAAAACACCATAATACCAATCGGGGGGATTACTATGCTAAGCACAGATTTTTAGCCTAGCTGTTTTAAGCCACACCCTTTGAAGAGATCCCCCCATTTTTTTTACCCCGCTTATAGTCCTGGAAACACTGCCATGTCACAGTCACCTCACCTCCTGGCAGTTTGCATCATGCATGACTCATGACTTCTAAGTTTTCAGGTTGCCTATGTGCAGGGGCATAGTAAACCCTCAACCACCACACTTACTTTCGGAACTATAGGAAGGGTGAAGTTCTTGATTGGCCTCGTCTGTCTGCAACTCTGCAGACAAAGGCTCTCCTCATAATGTAAAAAAAAGGTGGGTAAGTAAATAAGTGAAGCAATAGGTGAATGGCTGGATGGATTAGTGAAAGGATAAATGGATTAATGAAAGGGTGAATGGCTAGATAATGAAAAAGGATAGATGGATGAGAGAAACAGTAAATAGATGGCTGTATTGGTGGAATGGTGGATGAGTGAAAGGATCGATGGACGAGTGAAAGGGTAGATAGGTGAGTGAATGGGTGGATGGATGAGTAAAAGGATGGATGGTTTGATGGATGAGTGAAAGGATGGATGGATTGATGAATTGATAAATGGATGGATGGATGAGTGAAAGAGTGGCTGTAATGATTGATGAGTGAGTGAAAGCGGGTAAACAGACAAAAGGATGGATAGATGAATGAAGATGTGGAAGGGTGGATGGATGAGGGAACGGATGGATGAATGAAAGGATGGATGAGTAATAGGATGGATTCATAAATGGATAAGTAGATGGGTGGAAGGATGGATGGATGGATGGACGGATGGATGGATAAGTGAAAGGGGAATGGAGAGAGAAAGGAACTGGATGGATGGATGAGTAAGTGAAAGAATGGCTGGATGGGTGAAAGGGTAAATGGCTGGATGGATGAGTGAATAGATGGATGGGTGGAAGAGTGGATGGATGAGTGTAAGGATGGATGGGGTGAAAGGGTAGATGGATGAATACTGGATGGATGAGTGAAAGGGTGGATGGAGGGATGGATGGGTGAAATGATGGATGGAAGGATACATGGTGGATAGGTTTGAAAATGGTTGAATATGTTTGGATATAGATGGGCACACAGATGGAAGGACAGAATGAACGGTGAAAGACTGAATGATAGATGAAAGAATTACACCTTGTAGCACCCATTATATTAAGTAACATTTCCTATACATTGACGTTCACATTTATGCAATTCATTGTCTCTATATAATGTGTGTGTGTGTGATATATCGCACTCTGACACCCTGCCCTACATACTTGGGATGAGTAACTGATAGAGCGCGCAGGTTACCCGGCTCTGAGTTTACCAGATTTTCACGCACTTGGGCCCATGACGTGATTATGACACTAATTTTGTGAGTCGGGCAAGTTTACAAACCACTATCAGTACTTTGTATGTGTCTTCATTAACACTATTACCATGGCACCTGACTTACCACAGGTACCTATCCTCACAATGAATCAGGAGCTAGTTGTAGACAGGCGACACGAAAATCCTAAAATGACTCTATTCATTCAATAACATTTTGTAATTCTTCAATGACCACAGACACCTGGGGGGTTTTAAGGATTTTTTATATAGTAAGTAAAATTCAAAGTGACAAGAGAATAAGACTGATGCAAATCAGAACATCAATGATCAAGATTACAACAATAATATAGCTATGGATAAGGGCAAGCACCATTTGAGTGCGAATGGAAAATCCTACTGGGTAAGGGTAACAGGGAACATGCTATTCAGTTTCAGGCTTATACTAGGGAAGGTAAGTTTAAAATACCTTAGTCAGTGAATAAAACACATTAGTCAGTGAATTACTAAAAACCCTATAAGTGATTAAAACCCTAATCTTAGTCTATCTATTAACCTAAACGTAGATCCTAAACATCAATAATGTTCATCACACTATTCAAGCGAAAACAGTTTCAATATGCCCTACATGAAGGGGAAAAATGGAACATACTATTAAACAGTTTACATATGCGACATTTGAGAGAACAGAGAGAATATCATGGGCATAGAGGCTTTATTAAAGAGCAGGAATGAAAAGGGATAGTAAACGGACACCCACTGATATATTTACCTAGGACAGGAATGAGGACTAACCCTGGCCACGGGTCACCTTCGGGAAAAGACGAGGACAAGGACCCTCAAGGATTTAGGATGCCAGTAGGTGAGCAGGTACAGCTCACGGAAAATCAGGACAGGATACCCCTCAGGACTTTGGGTCAGGACTGGGCTCACCAAAGGGCACGACCAACCCCTGCAGCTTCGGATGCAACGCTTGCGCTACCCCCTCACTGCACGGAATCCGCCAGTAACCCCGATTGGGTTCTCGAACCTCCCAGCAAAGTGCTCTGCCAGCACTTAGGACTATTTCTGCCCGTGGAGTTTGTGGAAAATTCGGTCAGAGTGCTCCGCAGCCCTCTGTATCATTCCCCTATAGAGTCGTGGGGTCGGTGACAGGTGAGCTATTCAGACAAGTCGGACAATCTCTCTAGCTAAAACTAGGCTAGTTATACCCTTTACGGGTCCCTAGACCACCCACAAATGTTGCAAGTGACAGGGTCCCCAACTTATGTTTTGTCAGGAGAGGTGGTTAGGTCATTGTCACCACCTAAAATTCTGTGTTCCCATGATGAATATGAAATTTTCGTACCCACCCCTTACATTCCAGTTCCCATGGTTTGAGAAAGGTGAAAAAAAATAGGACACACATAACTTTATACAATTGTATCATTTTTAGGTCAGCCAAAATCTTCTCCCAGTACAAGTAGGATTTTCTCAGGCGCATCTCAGCTTCGGAAGCCAGCTGGCTTGGATTTGCTTCTGCGCGGTTCGGCTTTTCCCTCATCACGTGATTGGGGTGATATGGGTTTCAAAGATGGAGTAGCTCCCCACTCCCAGGCCCACAGATACGCGGTACATGAAAAGTAAGCGAAAACAAATTAGAAACACAGAAAAAATGAATACACTGTACACCATGATAAGCTACACTGCACCCCTTACTTTATAATAACTATAGCGGTTAAGAGTTATGCAGAAATAGACAGATGTGCTAAGCAGCATAGGCAAGCAGAGAGCGTGTTTTAGAGACAAGCGTCCATATTAGCTACAATGCGCATGAGCGAAATATCCCTCCAAAACTGCGAGTGCGTCACATCACATGGGTATGACCGACGCATGCGCAGTCTGGATTTCTGCGAAGCGGCCATTCTGTAGTATGCACCCGCGTGTACTGAAAAAGTGTAATATTAATGACAAACAGGATTGATTAATACTATTACAAGTTAACGAGGTTCATGAATGTGAGCAAGTCGCTTTACACGCGAATCCTTGCTCCATCAATCCCCTCTTTGATGATATTTACTATCATCACTATTAATGGAAACAGATGCCAACTTTCTTTCTTACATATCACTCATCTCTATCTCAATAAATTTGTTGTTGAGCCTCTTTTCAGCATCCTTATTAGGATGGAAACTCTTGGCTTTCTTATAAATCTGATTTCTTAATTCCTCTAACTCCAACTCATCCACATTTCGTTTCACTCCCCTCCTATTTACAATATACTTCTTCCTGCATTTTTGGCATTTGCAGAAAATTATTATAATGAACACAATCAGACTTATTCCAACTATTGGCATCAGTATTTTCCCCACAAGACTGCGACCTATGTTAGTAAACCAACTACCTACAGAGGAGAGACCATCAGTCAGTCTCTTCCAGGCACTATCAACCTCCAGTGGTTTGAGTTCTTTTTCCAAATTAGTTATATTTCGTACATATTTCTTAATTTCTACACTCTTATCAGGAATGTAAGTGCAACAATGTTGCGCCTTCAGCATTCTGCAGACACCGCCCTCTTTTGCCAATAATGTATCAAGAGCAAGGCGATTCTGTAAAACCATTGATCTGATTGCAACCATTTCAGTATTGACCAGCAGGAATCCAGCAGCAGTGTCAGTTGATAACCGATCCACTACTGTAGACAATTTGCAAATACGGTGAGTATTCAGAACCACTCCCACTCCAGGTATCAGTGCACTAAATATATCACCTATAATTTCTCCTACACTTTCGCGTCTACTACGTACTAAACCATTAGTATTTTCATTGCTTTCAGCGGCGTTGTTCACATGGTATATTTTCAGAAAGACAATGCCAAAATAGCAGCTTCCATACCAGTGATCCGGTAATTTGAAATAAGCCTTGTTTCCACATATATAATAAATTCCGGGAAACACAGGTTCTGACCCATTTTTGAAACCCCAACCTCCAATTACCTTGTAATTATGTTCGCATTCACTGGAACCGATGAATACATTGTTATAATAACTAGTCTTTTCTCTATGAAGACAGAGTTTCCCTTTCCGTTCACAATCCAGCAACAGCGCAGGATTTGCTTCGCCATTTGAGGTGCCCTCCATGTTTTCAGCCCATTTAGGAGTTTTCTGTCTCTTATCATTGGCCTTTCTTTGGAAACTCTCCCTTCTCTTTTCTGCCATTTTCAAAAACATTTTCTCTTGTTCATGTAATGAACAAGTCAAATTATCTCTCCGAGCTTCATTTAAATCTATGTCACCTATAGTCAGAAAGTATTCTCCCATGTAACGAGTCACTTCACTTCTAACATGTACAATATTCAGGTTTCCCCGAATAGGCAGTTCAGAAAAAATCACGTCAGTGTTTGAATAGTAGTATTGTAATGTGCTTCTATAAAACAAGCTTGCTAATATACTACAGGAAATTCCATAGGTCAGGGGTAAATGGTGATAGGTCACACCTTCAGCTACTGAAGTAGGTAGCTTCATGCAAACATAACAATCTTCTATTTCCATAGCTTGTACGTAATGCACTAAAAGATTTGCAAAGACATTTAAATGTGATCTGTTTCTCATTTTGTAAAAATGCAGTCCTTCCTCCTCTGGTGCTTCTAAGTCAGGCCGTGTCTGTTTCCGGCTGACTGAATTGTCACGTCTTTCTACACTTCGTGGTGTTTCTTCGGTATGTACAACCTCTGTGTCTGGCGACACTGATTTAGTAGGGTACAAGTTAGTATCTTTACTTATCATAAAAGGTATAAAGACTGTTAGTCCTATCCATACTATTATAACTATTGCTACGCTGCATAACCATATTTTACAGCAAGTTTTACAACAATTCCCTCTAGGTCTTCCATTCACATTTGAATCAGACATTTTAGCTTTCCAACCCCTCTTTGTTTCTTAGCACAAGAGGCTTACGCAGTTTCACTTTCAAGGCGGGTCTTCTTCTTCAGGACTCAGATCCTCAATCGAATCTTGGTCGCTTTTATCACTTATTCCAGGATCATCAATTTCTTCCAACACCAAGTAAGTCCATTCAGGACTTTGATAGTTTTTGTTTTGTCTTTTTACTCTGGTACTACGTCTGTTTTGCTGAGCTCCTGCTCTTTGTCTTTCACTGACAGCTCTTTTCCGATCTTCTATCTTCTCTTCTACTGTTTTCAATCTTAATTTCAGTCTCTTTATGTACCTGGGTTCACTTTTCTTCTTGAGCCTTTTAGCTGTCGATGTAATTTAGCCTTCTTCACGAGCTCTTTTATTTTCGTTCTGTTGTGGCACTACTGTTTTGTCAGTGTCTTTTTCCCTGCCTATCTGACTAGTTCCAGGTCTTTCTTCAGTTTCTTCTACCTGGTTTCTAAGCTGGCCTTGTTTAGGTATACTTTGGATTTGTCTTTTATTTTCAACTGTTTCTGGCTCGGTTTCCTGAACACATTCGTCTATGTCTATCTGTTCCTGTTCATGCACTTCGAACCCTTGATTTTCTTCCGCATGAACTTCAGCTTTAATTACTATCTGTCCCTTTTCAGTTTCTGGAGTCTTTGGAGGGGTGTCGATGACTTGGTCTGTCCCTACTTGACCTATTTCCTGATCAGGTCTGACGTGAATCTCGATAACCTGACCTTCTTCTTCTAGTCCTGTCTCATCCTCGCTATCCCACTCTCTACCTAGGTAGGAATATTTTCTGGTTCTTATTGGATCAAGAATCAGGTCGTCTGCTGGGAACCATTCGCCTTGACTGGTGCTCGGTAGTATTACATCAGCTAGATTCGGACCCTCATCTGGAGTCTCCTCAGCTGCACCACCTTCAGCTTCAGCCGCCTCTTCTTTGGTTACCTTCTTGGTATGGCTGGCATGAATCCACTTCGGCACGCCAGCGCACTTTACAGCAGTGGTAGTGACAAGGATCACTTGCCTCGGTTTTCCCCACTTTGCTCCAAGGCAACTCTTCCGGGTGTGCTTCTTCAACACAACCCAATCTCCAGGTTTCAGTTTATGGGCTGGAGTGGTTGGCCATGCGACAGCAGCCTCCCCAATCTGGTGAGAGATAGAACGCACTTGGTCACCCAGCTGCCTGCAGTATTCTAGCACCAAATCATCAGAAATACTCAGCAGTTTGTGTCCAGGTACCCATGCCTGTCGCATCACTCTTCCCATTAGCACTTCATGGGGGCTCAGGCCTGTCTTTCGGTTTGGAATGCTTCTTAATCCCATCAAGACAAGGGGTAAAGCTTCTATCGAGTTCAATTTTGTAGAATTACACATCTTGGCCAATCTTGATTTTATAGTACAATTCACTTGTTCGACTACTCCAGAAGCCTCTGGATGATATGCACAGTGTAGCTTAGGCTCCATTTTGAATGCTGTATAGAGCTCTTTTAAAACTTCATTGGCAAAGTGCCCACCTCTGTCTGTTTCAATTGTCTCTGGAAATCCATACCTAGGTATTAGCTCCCTGAGTAACAACTTGGCTACAGTAAGGGCATCATTTTTCTTTGCTGGGTAGGCTTCCACCCACCTTGAGAATAGGCAAACTATTACCAGGACATATCTATATCCTTTACACATGGGTAACTGAATAAAGTCTGCCTGTAGTCTGACAAAAGGACCTTCTGCCCTTCCAATTGTACTTTGCTCTACTACAGTCCTCTTCCCTGCATTGAACTGCTGACACACTAAGCTCCTCTGGCAAAGCATCTCCGCAATGTTCCTGAACTTTGAATTATAGAACACTTGGTGGAACATACGGCACATTGCATCCCTCCCAATATGGGTATCTCCATGTATCATCCTGGCCATTGGGGTAACCATGCTATCAGGCAACACAGGCACACCCGTCTTATCAACCATAACACCATCCCTGTCCCTTGGCTGACATTCCTCAGTCTCCCATCTTTGCTTTTCCTCATCCTTTGCTGCTTGCTGCAACTCTTTCAGTTCCCTCCAAGAGGATACATTCTCAAACACCATAAGTTGGCAGCTGTTTCCGCCTCCCCATAATTTAATTTTTAGGGACATTTTGTATCGGGCGCAATATTGGGCAATTTGGTCAGCATATCTATTTCCGGCCGTCACATCGTCGTTACCAGATTTGTGAGCAGCACATTTGACTACCGCCAATTCTTTGGGTAACTGGATTGCTTCCAGTAGGTTTTGTACCACTTTTCCATTTCTGATAGGGGTACCTGAGGAAATCATGAATTCTCTTTGCAACCAGAGCTGGCCGAACTCATGAACAACCCCGTAACCGTATTGACTGTCACTGTATACGGTTACTCTCTTATTTTTCCCTTGTTTGCAAGCTCTTGCCAATGCAATTAATTTGGCTACTTGGGTAGATTTTATTTCACTTAGGTAGGATGCTTCTAGGGTCGTTTCCAGTGTGACTACGGCATAGGCAGCACTCAACCCGCCATCCTCATGTCTCAAACAGGATCCATCCACAAACATCACAAGGTCCTCTATGGGAAGGGCCGTTTCTTTTATATCTGTTCGTGGTTTGGTTCTGAATTCAGTTAAATCAATACAATTATGTTCAAACTCACCCTCCACTTCTGCACTTTGGGTGATGGGCAACAAGGTTGCAGGGTTCAAGATATTACATCGGGAAATTATCACATTTTCTGCACCAATAAGAATTCTCTCATACTTAGTCAGCCGACTAGGTGTGAGATATTGGGTCTTGGTTCGGGTCAACAGTATCACAACTGAATGTGGAACATAAACCGTTACAGGATGTCCCATGACAATGTTTTCACTTTGTTCCAGACTCGTGCAAGTAGCAGCCACTGCTTTCAGACACCCGGGTAACCCAGCAGCCACTGGGTCCAGAGTGGCTAAAAGTAGGCCACTGGGCGTCTAGTCAGACCATGTTCCTGTGTTAGGACTGAGAGTGCACAATTGTCTCGTGTATCACAGAACAATTCAAAGTTCTTGGAATAATCAGGCATTCCTAATGCTGGAGCTGAACACAGACAATTTCGTAACTTGATCCAGGCAGTCATGCTTTCGTCATCCCAGCTAACTGGATCATTTACCCCTTTCTTGGTCATTTTTATCAAAGGTTTGGCTAAAACAGCAAATCCCACAATCCACTGTCTGCAGTATCCCACACCCCCTAGGAACATTCTGACTTCCTTCTGGGTTCTGGGTAATTCCATATCTCGAATTATTCTAATTCTTTCTGAAGTAACCTTTCTAACACCCTTTTCTATCTGGTGCCCCAGATATTTCACTGAATTTTTACAGTACTGTAACTTGTCAGGTGATCCTTTATGTCCTCCCTTGCCTAAATGATTTAATAAGGCAATGGTATCAGTAACACAGTCGCTTTGACTTTTAGACGCCACTAGAAGGTCGTCTATGTACTGAACCAAAACAGACTCTTTTGGCAGGACTAAGGATTCAAGGCATCTTTTTAGAATCTGATTAAAAAATCGAAGGGCTTTCCGTGTACCCCTGGGGGACACGATTCCAGACGTAGACATGACTGTCAAACTCAAACGAGAAAATAAATTTGCTGTCTGGATGCAATGGGATAGAAAAGAATGCATGGCATAAATCAATGACAGTGAACCATTCCGCATTCCATGGGATCTGGTACAGGATCACTGCAGGGTTTGGCACTATGGGACAGCAAGGTACAACAATCTGGTTTACCTTTCGCAGGTCCTGCACTACCCTGTACTTTCCGCTAGGCTTTTTAATTCCAATTATGGGTGAATTACAAGGACTGCTCATTACTTCCTGTATAATGTTTGCTTCTAGCAACCGGTTTACTTCCAGGGCGACTCCAGCTTTTACTTCTGCACTCATTTTATACTGTCTAGTTTTTGGGTAGGTAGCATTGGGTTTAATGGCTATTTTAACTTGGTCCACATTTGCCATTAATCCTACATCTTTCCAAGTGAAATCCCATACTTCTGGTATCACCTTTTGTTGGAGTTCTTCAGGTAAGTCGTGAATTGTCAGAGTTTTGATTGCTGCGTCGGGCCTTAACAACATCAGTTTGTACAGGCCGTCTTCGTCTGGGGTCTGAATTTCGACGCCTTTTGGTGTGCAAAAGATGGTACAATTCATTTTGCACAACAAATCTCGTCTCAGTAGGTTCACTGGACTGGAGTCACAGACAACAAATCTGTGCATTTCTTTGAAATTTCCTATAGAAATCTCCATGGGTTCAGTTACAGGAGTGCTAATTATCTGATTTGTTACGCCCACTACTTGGATTGCTTCTCCCGAGAGGGGTAGGTTTGGAACGTCCGCTGTTCTCACAGTCGAACAGGTAGCACCAGTGTCCAACAGAAAGGTGACATCATTTACTTCAACCTTTCCTTCAATGTATGGCCCTGTCTGGTCTACCGATAAGGAGGCGCCAAGCACGCACTCCTCTTCCTCCCCCCTCAGGCCCCGTCAGTATGGTTCATCGCAGAGGAATGTATCATTTAACAGGAATTGTGAAGTTGCTGCATTTCTCTCATTCCCTCCTTCCCATACCTCGATTCCCTCATTCTGTTTAGTCTGATTCTTATAATTAGGTCTAGGAGCTCGAGGCAATGGATGCTGATTTACCTGTTGCTGATTCTTTCGTGGCCCCTCTTTCTGCACCTGTGGATTTAAACCATTTATGGGGGCATTACCAGCCTGCAAATGCGGACACTCGTCTCTCCAGTGCCCTATCTGACCGCACCCGTGACAGGGGAATTTCTTTTTGGCCTCTTCTTTACTCATTTTTACTCGGGGTTTCCCTCCTCCCCCGGAGTTAGTATTTGGAGTATTACTATTCATTTTACTTAACTGTTTCTCTTGTTGCTCAGCCAATTGTACTTGTGCCCACATAACCTTCTCCTTCAGGGCCTTCTTTTTGTTCTCCATCTCATCCTCACAGTACTTAGCGTACTTGAGGACATCATCTATGGGCTTTCCCTGCCAACAGATGTTATTGTTTCTGATCCACTGGGATATCTCCGGTCTCAAACCCAACACGAATCGATAAATGAAATGAGTCATATCCTTCATTTCAATATTATCGATGCCACTGTAGGTTTTGAATACCTGTAATAGTCTTTCATAATAGGAATGCACAGTTTCATTATGATCCTGAGTAGTTCTATCTATTCGGGTCCAATCAGTCTCTTTTGCTGGTACCTTTCCTTTTAGGTATTGTATAACTTGTTCATACTTTCTCATTACATCTGGGGAAGGAGCTCCAGTTCGGGAGTCCCTTGCATATTCGTCACTGGGCCAATTAATTGCTATCTTGCAATCAGTCCATAAATCCACAGGAACTACAATGTCAAAGAACCCATCCAGGTCCTTCAGAAGAAATTTTTGGACTTTCATAAATCGCTCCACCTGCCTATACCACTCCACTGGCTTCTCTCTCAATTTTGGGAAGTCATTGGTAAATGACACAATGTCTTGCCGGGACCACGGGACGTGTACATATTTCCCACCTGGCACTTCTCTCATGGGATACAGTTTTTCTGCTTGGCCTACTTCTTTTAACACGTATTCGGAAGTCTTTGGTTTGACCTTACTATCTTCCTTTTTCTTTGCCCATCTGGCTTTCCATTTGTCTAGATCTCCTCATTTCTGCAGTATGTTCATTAATTCCTTTATCTGTGTTTTCTTTCCTGACACATTCATGTTCTCCAAATCTTTATCTGAGAATTCTGCTCTATAGGGTTTCTGCAAGACTTTGGGTCGATTCACACCAATTCCCATGTCCGCAGCAGTGTCCATCAGTTTTTCGTGGAGCACTCTGGTATTCCGGGTAAGGCTCTTGCTGATAAACAGCAACTCTTCTTCGTTAAGGGTATTCAATCTGTCTAATCCCACATTTACAGCCATTAATTCCTCCATTTCTATCCTTAGCCTGTTTGGGCAGGGGAGTTTCTCTGTCTATTTCTTTAGTCCATCTATCCAGTTCTTCTGGAGTCACCACTGTGGCACTCCGGATCCCTGATGTTGTTTCAATTAGGACTTCCTTTGCCTTGGCCTGACTCCCTGCCCGAGGTTCACTGGTCCCGGGCTCCTTTATTGGCAAATCCATTAGGGAGATCACGGACTCACATTCACTCGCCTGATCATCAACTACGAGTGGCTCTTTTCTTGGGGGTGCTGAGATTGGAGTAATGACTGGAGTTCTTGGACTAACCTGCCTATCCCCGTAAAGAGGTATAGCAGGACCAATAGTTACTGGGATTGCCAGGGCGTCAGGACTGGGATGTATCTGAGCTATAGTCTGAATTAGGTCATTTCGCTGCTTAATCAGGGCATCTCTTTCTCTCTCATGTAAAACTCTATCCGACGAGTTGTCATGCATTATTTGGGGCACTAAAGGAGGGTATATATTTGGAGCAGTGGGGATGGCTAACCCTGGTCTGTCTTCCCCAAAAGGTCAGTAATTTGTTATGTTATGTTATGTTATGTTATGCTAAATAGAATTTATTGAGCGCACGAACGCCCGTAGGCTTCATGGCGCTATTGGAAGATTTGCAGAGACATAACACAACAACAAAAAGAGGCAGAAGTTAACTATGGGTAGGCTTGCCTAAAAAGCCAAGTTTTGAAAGCTTGTCTGAAAACCAAAAGGTCTTCATGGAGTCTCAGTGTCAGTGGCAGAGAATTCCATAGGGAGGAGGCTAGAAAGTGAAAAGAACCGCCTCCCTGGCGTTGTTTCCTAATTCGAGGCACAATTAACAAGTTCTTGTGACCCGAGCGAAGAGCGCGTGAGGGGGTGTACCTGACAAGCAGGCTGCTAATAAATCCAGGGCCCTTGCCTTGTAGAGCCCTAAAGATAATGCATCCAGCTTTAAAGGTTGCTCTCTGTGCTACTGGCAGCCAGTGGAGACCGGCCAGACCCGGCCTGATGGACTGCCACTTGGGTATCTTGCAAATCAACTTGGCCGCTTGGTTCTGAACCAGTTGTAGTCTCTTGAGCTGCCCGGCTGGAAGACCCAAATACAAACTGTTGGAGTAGTCCAGGCGGGACAGCACGAGAGCGATGATGACTTGGATCAGAGCAGAGT
Organism: Lissotriton vulgaris; assembly: GCF_964263255.1. Classification (NCBI taxonomy): domain Eukaryota; kingdom Metazoa; phylum Chordata; class Amphibia; order Caudata; family Salamandridae; genus Lissotriton; species Lissotriton vulgaris. Next base: position 425,638,185 of record NC_141685.1, on the reverse strand, counting down.
AGGTTAACAGGTGGGCAATCTTCCTGATCTTACGGAGTTGAAAAAAACTTGAGGATACCACCGTCCCCACCTGACTTTTAAGAGAGAGGTCTTCATTAAAAGTAACCCCTAGGCTTTTTACTGTTTGGGACTTGGCTGGAGAATTTCCCATTTCTGGAGGCCAGAAATGTGGCCCCCAGTACAGTTCACTCTTCCCAGGCAAAATCAATTCAGTTTTGCCTGGGTTGAGTTTCAGGTGATTTAGACTCATCCATCTCTGGATGTGGACCATGGCCTCCCAAAATTCGGTGGCAGCGCCAGGGGAGTCCAGACGGAGGATCAATTGCAAGTCGTCAGCATAGTTAAAAATTAAATCTTTAAACTTTCTTAGTGAAAACAACAGGGGTCGTAAATACAAATTAAATAAAAGTGGGGACAAGGACGATCCCTGAGGGACTCCGCATTCATTTTTAATTTTAGGGGCTGTAAAGGTTCCTAGTCTCACTGCCTGGGTACGATCCGAGATAAATGACTTTGGCCATCTCAAGGCCGAGCCTCTGAGGCCCGCCTGCTCGACACGGTCGACCAAGATGGTGTGGTCGACCGTGTCAAACGCGGCCGACAGGTCAAGAAGTACTAGTGCTTGATGAATATCCTTGTCCGCATTGCATCTGAGTACATTCTGGACCGCCAGTGTCACCATCTCGGTGGAGTGCCCCGGTCGAAACCCAGCTTGATTAGGTTCCAGATATCCAGTGGATTTGGGACTGCTGTACTAGGTCTGCAAAATTCATCACTATTACTGGGTTTGCTACCAGCACCAGTTACATCTGTCTCGCTGGCCCTTCTACTTCTGGGATGTCGGAAAAAAGGATTTTTCGAACTTAGGGTTCCCGACGCTTCAGCATAAGGAGGTGGATTTTTCATTAACAAATCCTCCAGATACTCGTCCTCTGAATCCCCCATGGTCATTAGGTGTCGAGTTTTCTCTGTCTTTTTCCCTTCCGCTTGTTCGGTTACCCCAAACATCGGAAATAGTCCCTCAACCATCATATTCTGTCTCCACTACTTCATCTTCTGCTCTTTTGTTTCTCGCTGTAATTTTGGATACCATTTGCTCACTCCCTTATCCATTCGGGGTCTGTCTCGCTCTAGAGCCTCAATCTCCCATTCCTCCAAAGCTTCATACTGGGTTAATCTGGGTCGGGGGTGTAATTCATTCATTCGGGTCCTCAAGTTAAACAGGATTCTACCATTAAAAGTACCATCGAGGGGAAATGCTAGGACTCCATCGTCTTCAGTGTACTTTACCCAATTTTCCAACCACACACAGGTATGATACGCTTTGTCAAACATCATAAAGGATGCGGGAGTATTAGGAAGTGGAATGATCACACCCTCCCTAGTTCTGATGGGTTTGTCTTTCTTGAAATAATTCTTGATCTTTTCAGCAAGAGTCAATTTTCTCTTTCCTCCGTACATATTGTAAGGTCTACCTCTTAGCATCTGTTCCTTATGAAAACCTAGGTTTTGCGGATTAGGTAAGAATTCAGGATACCACATACACCTCTCCAAACTATCCTCAAGCTCGGATTGATTAATTTTGTTTACTTATGGGCTTCTAATGCTAGCGCGTCTTTCAACTTACAGCAACCAATCAGCACTGAGGTTGCAAACCCTGTTGACCAATGGGTGCGCGGCCCCTTCGTGAGACGCGGTCTCCCTCTTCGGCGCTCACCCCTCCCTTACAATTCTGGCTTCGCTACGCTCCCGCTGGCTCAACCAATACCAGCGTGGCACAGAGTGACGTCAGTGCAGCCTTGCGACCGACTCCCTCCTTGACAAGGTAACGGAAACTTTGAATTTTCCTTAAAGTGCAAATGCGGATTTTAGTTAACAACGAATAACGTTCGCCACTGTGCTTGAGGGTTTTAAAAAGAAAGAGGGTTTTTCTTTTACTGCAAGTAAACCACTTTTGTCTACTTTTCATTCACTACAGATAGATCTCTTCTGCCTATCCTTTTCACACAAGCAATAGAGAACCTGCTACTCTTTTGACTAATCCACTTCTTTCCGGGATATATACTAAGTAAATTTTCACCAACGTCCTTTTTTGCTGTCATTCAAGCCCAAAGAACCTATTACTCCTGCCGTCTGTGACCCTTACTAGGTGATATCACAACGGGAGTTTCACCAAGGTAATTGTAGCTAACATTTACACATCAATTAATTCATGAAAATCCTAATTAGCGCTTCCAGTTCTGCCTAACCATGCGCTAATCTCCCTCCTAGCCAGTGACCTCACAGCCAAGTGGATTCTACTCACCACCCTCTATTTTATTTTCCCGGGGATCCCCACAACACGAAAACAATCACTCACAATTGGTTAGTAATATACTTAGTGTTTCATGAGATATAATAAACTTATTCTATAACATTTAAATGAAATAACAATCCTTATCTTAGCAGCAAAAATATTTAGCAGCACATTTTATTTTTCACGGTTCAACAAAAACTATCTTATCTACCTATCTTAACTAGTCCTAACCATCGTTTTGCTACCAGAAAAAACTGATAGAGCGCGCAGGTCACCCGGCTCTGAGTTTACCAGATTTTCACGCACTTGGACCCATGACGTGATTATGACACTAATTTTGTGAGTCGGGCGAGTTTACACACCACTATCAGTACTTTGTATGTGTCTTCATTAACACTATTACCATGGCACCTGACTTACCACAGGTACCTATCCTCACAATGAATCAGGAGCTAGTTGTAGACAGGAGACACGAAAATCCTAAAAATTACTCTATTCATTCAATAACATTTTGTAATTCTTCAATGACCACAGACACCTGGAGGTTTTTAGGGTTTTTTATATAGTAAGTAAAATTCAAAGTGACAAGAGAATAAGACTGATGCAAATCAGAACATCAATGATCAAGATTACAACAATAATATAGCTATGGATAAGGGTAAGCACCATTTGAGTGCGAATGGAAAATCCTACTGGGTAAGGGTAACAGGGAACATGCTATTCAGTTTCAGGCTTCTACTAGGGAAGGTAAGTTTAAAATACCTTAGTCAGTGAATAAAACACATTAGTGAGTGAATTACTAAAAACCCTATAAGTGATTCAAACCCTAATCTTAGTCTATCTATTAACCTAAACGTAGATCCTAAACATCAATAATGTTCATCACACTATTCAAGCGAAAACAGTTTCAATATGCCCTACATGAAGGGGAAAAATGGAACATACTATTAAACAGTTTACATATGCAACATTTGAGAGAACAGAGAGAATATCATGGGCATAGAGGCTTTATTAAAGAGCAGGAAGGAAAAGGTATAGTAAACGGACACCCACTGATATATTTACCTAGGACAGGAATGAGGACTAACCCTGGCCACGGGTCAGCTTCCGGAAAAGACGAGGACAAGGACCCTCAAGGATTTAGGATGCCAGTAGGTGAGCAGGTACAGCTCACGGAAAATCAGGACAGGATACCCCTCAGGACTTTGGGTAAGGACTGGGCTCACCAAAGGGCACGACCAACACCTGCAGCTTCGAATGCAACGCCTGTGCTACCCCCTCACTGCACGGAATCCGCCAGTAACCCAGATTGGGTTCTCGAACCTCCCAGCAAAGTGCTCCGCCAGCACTTAGGACTATTTCCACCCCTTGGAGTTTGTGGAAAATTCGGTCAGAGTGCTCCGCAGCCCTCTGTATCAATCACCTATAGAGTCGTGGGGTCGGTGACAGGTCAGCTATTCAGACAAGTGGGACAATCTCTCTAGCTAAAACTAGGCTAGTTATACCCTTTACGGGTCCCTAGACCACCCACAAATGTTGCAAGTGACAGGGTCCCCAACTTATGATTGGTCAGGAGAGGTGGTTAGGTCATTGTCACCACCTAAAATTCTGTGTTCCCATGATGAATATTACATTTTCGTACCCACCCCTTACATTCCAGTTCCCATGGTTTGAGAAAGGTGAAAAACAATAGGACACACATAACTTTATACAATTGTATCATTTTTAGGTCAGCCGAAATCTTCTCCCAGTACAAGTAGGATTTTCTCAGGCGCATCTCAGCTTCGGAAGCCAGCTGGCTTGGGTTTGCTTCTGCGCGGTTCAGCTTTTCCCTCATCACGTGATTGGGGTGATATGGGTTTCAAAGATGGAGTAGCTCCCCACTCCCAGGCCCACAGATACGCGGTACATGAAAAGTAAGCGAAAACAAATTAGAAACACAGAAAAAATGAATACACTGTACACCATGATAAGCTACACTGCACCCCTTACTTTATAATAACTATAGCGGTTAAGAGTTATGCAGAAATAGACAGATGTGCTAAGCAGCATAGGCAAGCTTAGAGCGTGTTTTAAAGACAAGCGTCCATATTAGCTACAATGCGCATGAGCGAAATATCCCTCCAAAACTGCGAGTGCGTCACATCACATGGGTATGACCGATGCATGCGCAGACTGGATTTCTGCGAAGCGGCCATTCTGTAGTATGCAAGCGTGGTTAGGATTAATAGACACAAAGGCAAGTGTCTCTGGGACACCCGCGTGTACTGAAAAAGTGTAATATTAATGACAAACAGGATTGATTAATACTATTACAAGTTAACGAGGTTCATGAATTTCAGCAAGTCGCTTTACGTGCGAATCCTTGCTCCATCAAGTAACACTATAAAAGAAATTAAATACACAGGAGAGACAGTCTGTGTGAAGATGAGGGGCACCATTGGAGGGTGGTGGCAAAGCCGGACTGGCCGGATCGGGTGTTTCCTTTGGAGTCTCGAGAGGTGGGTGGGGCGGTTTACTTACTGGGGGCTGGCGCTGCAAAGTTCCTTGTATATATCCAATCAAGAGGGGGGAGAAGGAAGAGGTTGTGATCCATTCACCTTCCTTATTGGTATCATCAAAAAATCAAATGGGGGAAGGATCACTTGTCCTGAGTAACCAAGGTTAATAAGTTTTCGTTCGGTGGACCGATAAAAAACCCTCATTCGCATACTGAGTCTCGGGTGGCGGTATATCTTGATTCTCCGCCTCTCTCTTAGTAACGTGACTGCATCATCATAGGGTTAGTTTCCATGCTTCCTCCACTCTGAGGTAAACCACTGGTTGGTACAGTAGTGATCAGTAATAATGGTTAACAGTGTGAGTGAAAAAGGTTTTAATGATTAAAAAGCCTGTATGTCCAGACAAAAGAAATTTTTTTAATGGGTCTGGGTTCAAGGTAGTTAAAATAATTAAGCGTGCGTAGGAAGAGGAGTTAGGAATCTTCCGTACTATTCAGTGTACATAAAAAAGTCAACATGTTTCAGCCTTGTGTTTGCCCAAATGGGTCAGGTAGGCTTTCTACAATACCTAAGTGATCAGTGAAAGGTGCCCTGTGTTGTAAGGGTTGTTGATGAGTCAAAGTGTATTGACCCGACTTTATAAGGTCTAATAGTACCTGTAAACAAAAGGGGGGGGGAAAGTGAGACAAACAAATATATATATAGAGAACGTCAGTTGCGCGGTCTCCATGATGGACGCTGTCCATGTACTATAAAGATGAAGAAACTAAAAAATGGCAATACATTTTTACAAATGACAACGTTTTCCCTCTGTTCCTAATGGTAAAGGATCTCTCATAATCCACTCAAAGTTAAGACCCATCTCAATATATGATCTTAGTGTGGGTCAATTGTGTAGATCAAGTTATGTCTTGAAAGGCATCCAGGTGTGAGCCCGCTATTTATTACGTGCATGCTCACCTGTGCTGTTTAGGCTAGGGTCTCATTTTTGCTTCTGATAAAGTATGACCCCGGTTATTTTACTGGTTTCAGGTTTATCTCGAAATGACAGGCGCTCTGTGGGTCGAAAACTCTAGGATTATGTGTGGGGAGAATGAGAGGGTGTGCATCTGTTCTCATCTCTACCCATCGATCGTTAATCATTCAATCTCTCTCCAGAACGTAGAGTTGAGTTTGTGTCATTCACGAGTTCCGAGACCCGCAGTGTTATCAGGCTCAGTTTACTTGTGTTTATCCGATTGCTGTGTCCCATAAGTAATTTATCCAATTAGGAATCCCGGGTGGATGGTCAGGGCGAGATACGTTTCAGATTAACTTCTTTAAATTCATGCCAGTTTTGAATCATCTAAGGTAGCAAGCTGAGGGCATACTGAAAAACCGTGAAGTGCACGATTGACTCAACCTAATATAAACTTATTTTGACTTGTACTTAAGTGGTTGTCTATTTACTTTTTTTTTTTAAGGGTGAAGAAAAAAAAACTTTATTGTTTCAACAGAATAAACAATACGTTCCCTCCCCAAAATTGGCATCAAGGTACAGAAAATACATGTGTACGCAGTTCACCCCCCCAGCATGGCTCCAACAGTTGCAGATAGAACAGGAAACGCAAGAATCAGATCCACGGGATACAGTGCAAGTACAGAAACTGACATAAGGAACATGTGCGTAGTCATCAGGGTAGTACCCCAGCCCCTACTCTCCCTCCCCTTCCCCCGCCTCCCCTTCCTCAGGTCCCGATTCCTCGGACGAGAACAATGCAGCACTAGTAGCATCGGAGTCGCTGTCAGTCGACCCCACCGCACACATCATACGCCATGCAAGTAAGTCCTCCTGTAGCCGCTCATCCCTACGCGTATGCTGCATGTGCGTTTCTTCAGCCAATGTCCATTCCCCCACATCCCGAAGCCATAATGTCATATCTGGCGCCCTTTGTCCCATCCAGGTTATAGCCACCCGCCGTCTAGCCAGCACTAAGAGCAGCTGCAGCATTTTATATGACAGATTCCTCCTCTTAGGTTTGGGGACCAGGGCTAACAAGCAATGGATCGGGGACAGGTCAAGACGCAGTCCCGTGACCCTCCGGATGTAGGCCACCACTACCCTCCAGAAGTCCCCGACTAGTGGGCACTCCCAAGCTAGATGGAGAAATCCGGCTCCTGCTGAACCACACCGAGGACAGGCATCCGATTTATCCGCCGCAATACGGCGCAGAGCAACTGGGGTTACGTAAGTGCGGTGCATGAAATTAAAATGGATCAATTTGAAACGTGCGTTACACGATACCTTCTTGGTGAGCGTCCCTATCCGCCTCCGCTGTCCCGGGTCCAAGGCAACCCCTAAATCTGCCTCCCACGCCGCCCAGGACGGAGACACCGGAGGCGCCGAGTCGCTTCTCATCGCTGTATAGAAAAGCGTTATCAATCGCCGTCCCGCGCCGCACGATAGCAAGATATTCAAAGTATGGGACACCTGGGGCGCCTCAGGGAACTGTGGCCACGTCGCTCTCGCCATGTCCCGCAGGCCTCCATAGTGAAGGTATTGGCCCCCCGTAAGACTGAAGGCCTCAACAGCTCTCTCCAGGGTCACAAAGGACTCGTCCGGATATAAGTCTGCCAATGTGTCGCAGCCGCCCTCACGCCATTCCCGAAACGACATGTGCTCTTCCATTAGAGCGACCGGTGCCAATATCCATATCGGCAGCTCCCTATGAAAAGGGGCCCGTCTCAGCACTCTCTCTACCACTCGCTGCCAGATCCCCGCAGTATGCCGAACAATATACGGCAGGTTGCCATCCGCACCTCTGCCACGCATCAGAGCCAATTGCAACGCCCTCTCATCTGCGCTACCAGCCAGGAGTTGCAATTCCCAATTTTCCGCGCCCGCGAACCAGCGCGCAGCCGGTATAAGTTGGGCCGCGTAATAGTAGAGATCAAAGCGTGGGGCCTCCAAGCCCCCCTCCTCCCAGCGCCTGACCATCGTGCGCAGCGCAACTCTGCTGCGTCTGCCTGCCCAAAGCAGGGAGGTGAGCATCTTGTCAAGCTTGTTGAAAATTCGAGGAGGAAGAGGACAGAGGGTATTCTGTAGGATATACAATATTCTAGGCAGCATCACCATCTTTGAGACGGCCAATCGTCCCATGAGGGAGAGAGGAAGCGTATTCCAAAAGGACACAGATTGTTGTAGGGAACTGAGCACACGGTCGGCGTTGCGGGCCAGCAATTGTTCATCAGAGACAGCCACCTGAATACCCAAATAGCGGAAGGCCTCCATCTCCCACCGCAGCCCCAGGGGCGGGAAACCCACACGAGGGTCTTCACCGCATCCCGCAAGGGGAAAGATCAGGGATTTCTCAGGATTAAGACGCAGCCCAGAAGCTGCACCAAAGCGTTCCAAGTGGCGTAACAGGATCGGCAGCGACTCCCGCGGGGAGGTCAGGTAGAACAACGCATCGTCCGCATAAAGCGAAACCAGGTGTACCACATCCCCCACTCGTATTCCCCAGGGTGCCATCTCCGCGCGCAGTGTCACTGCGAGGGGCTCAATCGCCAGAGCGAACAGGAGCGGTGACCTGCCCAACCTCCACTCCTCCGAGCGGGCCGCTCCGAGCCTGACCCTGGCCGTAGGCGCACTGTAAAGGATCCGAATCCAAGTGCAGAAAAGGGGCCCCATCCCCGCTAACCGAAGCACCTCTAATAGGTACCCCCAGCTAACTGTATCGAAAGCTTTAGCCAGGTCTATCGAGACCAGGACCTGAGGATCCTCCCTATCGCGCACCTCATGTAGAACGTGGTTCAGACGCCGGAGATTCATGGCGGTGTTGCGGCCCGGAATGAACCCGCACTGATCAGAATGAACCAAGTGTGTCATATGCGGAGCCAGCCGGGTGGCCAAGATCTTAGTAAGAATTTTGGCGTCGGTATTGATTAAAGTGATCGGCCGGTAGGCCGTAGGATCACAGTCATCCCCACCCGGTTTCAGGAGCATGCAGACCTCACCCTGCTGCATGGTGGGCGGGAGCGCAGCTCGCACCATCGCTTCATGGTAAACCTGCAAGAGATGGGGCGCGAGAGTATCAACAAACGCCTGGTAAAACTCTGGTGGAAAACCGTCTCCACCCGGCGACTTAGCCTTCGGCAGGGCGGCCACCGCCACCTTGACCTCATGAAGCGTCACTGGAGTATCCATGTCCTCAGCATCCTCTTTAGAGAGGGTCTGGAGGGGCAAATCCCGGAGGTATGGCTGATAGGACGCCTCTGTCACCAGGGGGTCAGCAGTATAGACCTTCTGCAAATGTGTGCGGAGCACCGCAAGAAGGTCCCGTTCCGAGTGTACTAGGACCCCAGCGGAATTCCTCAACGCAACAATCCGCGCCGGGGCCGACTCTCTACGGAGAATCCAGGCCAGCAATCGGCCCGACTTGTCCCCCTCTCGGTGGAGGCGTTGGCGATATCGACCAAGAGTGAATCTATCCAGCCGGTTTAGGATATCATGGACGCCTTCTCGGGCTGTCCGCTCAGAGTCCATGTTCGACCCATCCGGGTCCGAAAGGGACTGGCAGTGGCTGAGGCGCTCCTCAGCACTCGCGAGGTCACGGAGCAGCTGTTTGCGAACTCCATATGTCAGACCCATACAAGCGCCCCGCACGACTGCCTTAAGGGCATCCCATTTGGTCGCAAAAGGGATATCACACACTTCCCAGTTCAGGTCCAGATAATTACGCAGGGACGTCTCCACATGGTCCCGTCCCACCGGATCCTGCAGAAGATCCCCTGGCATCCGCCAGGTCCTTGGGCGGGAGGAGCGGTCCACCCACTGTACCGTGCACGTCACGGGCGAGTGGTTGGATAAGAACCGGGCCTGATGTGTGACCGATAAAACAAGGGATGCGCCAATGTTGGCCGCAAGGACCCTGTCGAGCCTGCTATGTGTGTTATGTGTGGGGGTATAGCAAGTGCAAAGCTTCAGTCCCGGATTGCCGAGTCGCCAGACATCCACAGCACCCAGATTCTCCATTACCTCCCGGAGTCGTGCCGTCATCTGAGGTTTTGTACCCGCCCGGGGGGGATGCCTGTCCAGCAGTGGATCCAGTACACAATTAAAATCTCCAAGCCAGAGGAGGGGGGCATCCAGGTCCGTCGCTATAAGCTCCTGCAGGCCGGTAAAGAAACTCGGGTCATCTATGTTAGGTGCATATGAGTTCACCAGCAGGAAGTCCCTCCCATCCAGTTTCACACGTAAAAGAACATATCTGCCCTCAACATCAGCCTCAACATACTGGACTGCTAGGGGTACCCCGGGAGCCACCCAGATCAGGACCCCCCTAGCATAGGTAGAGAAGGAGGAATGGAACACCTGACCCCTCCATTTCCTTGCCAATTTAAGAGCCCCCTCCTCATTCAAATGCGTTTCCTGCAGGCACGCCACTGATACTCCATGCCGACGAAGGAAGGATAGCACCCTATGCCGCTTGGAGCAAGTACCCAGGCCACGCACGTTCCAAGTTAAAAATTTGAATCCCATAAGCGTTGGTCATGCCCATCCGGGCACCCAAGTCTCACTTCTGCAAACAGCCTCCTAGGGGCACGAACAGTAGTACACACTATGCCAAAAACAAATACCCCCCACAACTCCCCCCATCCCCACAACACCCGCAACCACCCAACCCCAGAATCAGTCCCCCCCCTCCCCCACCCATAAGGAGGAATGACTCAACAGGAAAACACACCAACCCGGTCATCCCACGCCAGTGCCTTCCAAAAACAAAAGGACCCAACACCCCATCAAAACCAGTCCCCCCCCCCCACCCGCGAGCAAGAGGACAGCAACAACCAAGAACGCTACCCTGCCCTTCCCCTGCCAGTGCCAGGACGTGCACAGCCACCCCATACACCCCACGCACCCCACACTCACACACAACCAACCAAAACCCACCCACCCTTACCCCCAACTCCCCGAGGACCCAATGTTCCAGGACAGTCTCTGGGAATGTTCATGAAAGTCAATACCAATGCTGGGCGACGGTACGCCATAAACTCTTGGACCTCTCACCACATCGCCTCGGCCAACATGATGTCCATCCACTGTTCAGCCCACCAACCAGGGTTCCCAGTGCCAGGCAGGGACAGCACTGGGCAGGCAAAAACCAGGAGGGGCGACCCACCCAACCTCCCAGGGCAACAACATTTTAACAAGACAGTACCTCATATCAGAGTTCATTCAGGCCGTGGTTCGGAGAGGGCGGTTTCCGGTATCACCGGGGGAGCAGAGTGTACCTCCAGCAAGGTTTCCTGCAAGGTATCCGGGACCAGGATCTCACCAGGTGCAGTGGCCTCAGGTGACTCCGAAGCGGGCCCCGCCGTCGATGGTCTCACGTGGAGCGCCCCATCCTCGCCCACGGTAATCCGGGACTCGGGCGAACCCCGGGATCCAGACCTGCATCTCCCCCTGCCTCGCCGGCGCCTCGGGGGCCGGGTCCCCCAGGTCTCGCGGGGGCCACCCCGCTCACCAGGAGGTAGGTCGTCTCCCCGTATCTCGAGCCACTCCCACACTTCCGCCGGGGACTCAAAGAAGTGAGCGCGCCCTTGGGAGAGCACCTTGAGTTTGGCCGGGTAAAGGAGCATGTATTGCAGCTTCATGTCCTGAAGTTTCTGCTTGACTCCCAGGTAGGACTTCCGTTGCTCCTGCACCTGCGGAGTATAGTCGGGGTAGATGGAAACACGACTATTTTCAATGGTGATGGACTCCATTTCTCTCGCGGCCCGTAGAATACAATCCCGATCCTTATAATTTAGAATCTTTGCAATGATGGCTCTAGGTGATTCGCCTGGGCGTGGAGGGGGAACCAGGGCCCTGTGTGCCCTCTCAATAACAAAGACACTGGACAGTCCGGTCGGGCATAGCTGGGTACGGATCCACGTCTCCAAGAAGCGTTCAGCGTTTCCCGCCTCAAGGCGCTCCGGCACGCCTAGGACCCTGATGTTGCTCCGGCGGGCCCTGCCTTCCGCATCTTCCGCTCTCCTCTCCAGAGCACGGGTAGTGGACGTCAGGTGCGCGACCGATTTCTGCAGGGAGGCCACTTCAGTTTGCAATTGTGTGATGTTGCCTTCCGCATCTGAGACCTTGTCCGCCACCTTACGGAGGTCCGTCCGGAGGAGATTTACATCGATCGACACAGTCTCGATCTGCCTCTCCAAGGCAGAATGGGAGCCCTGGATTGCCTTCAGGATCTCTGCCCGGGAGGGTTCATGCGGTCCATCGCTCCCATCGTCCGGTCCCGTCTGCCGCGTGATCCTCTGCGATGGCAGTCTTGGGGTGGTATACTGCACGATGGTGTTGGGTTGGGAGGATTTCGCAGTCTTATCCTTGCGGTTTGTCATCCTGGCGGGCAGACCGGGAGCCCCCACGAGGCGCCTCAGCTAGGACTCGCCCGGTCCCACCGGGTAGGCACAGATCCCAGCAGCAGAGCTAGGGCGGGAGGACCGGTGGAGAGGACAATTCAGCAGGGCGTACCAGGCAAATCCGGCCCAAGCGACGACCCCCACCACTAGCCAAGGGAGAGCGCAGCAACCAGTGGGCAAGATGCACTCACCGAGCTGGGCGGGAGGACCTCCAATAGTCAGGGTAAAAGCAGCTTACCGCCAGCCAGCGCACCTCGGGCGAGCCCCCTCCAGTTCCAGGGGTAACACTGCGATTTTCAAGCCCCTCGGGGCAGCACAGTCCGAGTTCCGCTGCCACACAGGGGGGGGGGGCCGCTCCGGCAGTCGGGGAAAATAGCACGTAGTTTATGGGGGGGCCCCAAATCGCCCGCGTCCCCCAGGAGTCGACACTGCAGGACGCCACTAGTTACAGCGCCAGGGCAAGTTCCACGTGGAATGGTCTCCGCAGCACCCCGCAGCAGGGACGGAGGCCGCAATCCCCACAGCTACAGGGAAACCACAGGGGACAGGCCGCCCGGCTCCCAGTGCAGAGGCGGACCTCGGTGTAAGTAGTTCCGGCGGGCCAGCGTCCAGCACTCGGCGATTACACCGCCTCAGTCCCCAAGAGGTCCAGGCACCAGCGGAGACACCCACCCCGAGCCGCACTCCGCAGCCGGGAGCTCCGGTGTAGGATCGGGTCGGTGGGGGAGGGGCCAGCACCTCCACCCCCTGCACAGGTCAGCGGGAGTCACCGGACCCCAGCTCAGCCCTCCACTGGCCTCTCAGGACGTCCACCACAGGTCACCGACCATCAGGGGGTCCGCCGTGCACTCGAGCGCCTCCCCAGCCGGGGGACTTCCTCAGCAAGCGGGCCGCACTCACCGCCACTTCCTCGCGCAGGCCCAGTCCGCGGTCTAGCGTGCAGACAGGCGGAGCTCACCAAGCGCCACGGTGTTCTCCGGCGGCTTCAACGGGGCATCAGAGGCTCTCCTGGCGACGTGGTGGTCCCAGACGGGACGAGAAAGGATCCGGACCGTCAGCACCCCTATGGGGGGTCCAGCAAGGATCTATTCGGCAGGATACAAAGGGTCCTCGGACGGAGCTGGTGAAGCTCACGTCCTGTCGGCCATGCTGCTTGGCCACGCCCCCCCGGTTGTCTATTTACTTACTTATATACTATTGTGCAACCTCATCTGATGAGTTTGTAAAATTTACCTTTTGTCCCGACGTTTTGTCCTGAATTTTGACCTCCTGTCCTGAATTTTTGTCCTGAATTTTGACCCTTTGTCCTGAATTTTTACACTCACCGTCCTGAATTTGCACCCATGCCAGTTGGTCACCCTATCTCAGCTGGAAGCCATGGCAAAGAAGGCTAGGACCCCTGGGCCAGGGCTTGCACACTGAGGTGGCTGACTGGGAACTTACTCTGCTGGGACCGGTCCTGGCCAGAGTGCTTGGGTAGAACGAGTAGCCAGCATGAAGGCTGCCCAGTGGTGACCGCTGCCAGCCCAAGGAGAACAAGGCAGGGGGGTGTTTAAAGAGCGGGCATTATAAGTCCAAAGGGAATACAGGGCAAGGCTCTGCAAAGAGGCCCGGGACAGCAGCCCGCGAGGGCTAGAGACTACTACAGTGTTATCCCATGAGCAGGGCAGCCCACCAGTGAAAACTGCCAGCCGGGAGGCGTGTGGAGCAGCCAGAGACTGTGTGACGGGCAAAGTGGGTCCTACTTCTCTATGGGACGGGATCACACAACACGGCCACCCTGCAGAGAGGAACCCTCTGGGATAAGGAGAGACAGACAGAGATACCCACATTAGGGTGTGTGGCCCAAACAGAAACTTCAACTTTGCAGGGGGGTGTCCCATGAAAGAAATGCATTGGCTCACTGCCACACAATGACTGAGCCAGCCTCTGGACTGCAGAAGCCCAGGAGAGGTTGCTGCAGAGAGTTTGTGGCAGTGGTCAGGGCTTGAGCACTATATAGGGTAAAGGAGGACTGCTGCCTAGCTATGGCCTGAGAGGTTTCCGTGCTGGTGTGCCGGTGCTGCCATTGGGGTAGTGGCCCTCTGGGCAAAGACTGTTTCCTTCCTCCAAGAGGACATTGATGTATGGTGGAGTGATATCATCGCATGTAAGGAGGTGCGCACAGTAGAGACAGTGACCAGCTGCTGGTGGAAGCCTCTGCGGGGGGAGGAGGGGAGAGTGCAAACTGTATTGCATGGAAGGTAACAGCACAAAGACGCAGGGCGCTGAGATATGGCACAAGGAAATGGATCAGGCCACTGGGACAGGTACACAAGAAGCCTGCAGGCGGGTGGCTGGACCTGAATGAGGAGATCTTTAATACTTGGGTTTAGCCAGGAAAGATCCTGTGGACCATCTGCACACTGCCTCCTGCAGGGGTCGAGGGGGTGAGTCCTAGGGGAGCGAGGGACCCGCACTTCAGACCCATACACATATGCAACCTGAGGACGTTGGGAACAGAGCGGTCACCACGATTAACAAACCACACACTGCAATGGGGGAACCGCCGGTGACCATTGACAATAGACGGCCTGAGCATGCCGAAGGCCATGCATTCCTAGCTGCGCACACAGTCACCATCTTGGTGGCCATATGAGACAAGAAGATTTCCCTGGCAATGCAGATCACTACAGTGGTGAGCGAATTGGGACTACTGAAAGATGATCACAAAAACTGGTTGACCAAGTTTAAAAAAACAGAAGGCCAGTTGGGCACTACCCTGCCACAGGTGAGGGACCTTGCACAGAAAGGCCTGCCATGGAGAAGGAGGTGAGGCTGAAGTTGAACTGAATGGGGTACCAGATAAATAGGAGGGACCGAACATGAAACTATTCATGGAGGAGTGGTTGGACAAGACTATTCACAAGCTCCTATGGGTGACACTGTCCATTAATTTACGAAAGCCACGGGGGGAGTGGAGGATGAATACGTGGCACTTCAGGAATGCACAAGAAGTAAAACGATTGGCTAGGGCCACTAAACTCTATACTGAGGAAAACAAAGATACACTGCAGAGTCCCATAATATTGTGGGAAGCGTATAAGGCAACTATTAGAGATGTCATCGTTGCTGGGGAAATTGGGGACAGGCGAGAAAGGCAAAACAGGTTGGCTATACTAGAGGGGGAACTAGCGCGTTTGAAGAGGGGCTATGCTGCATCCCCTACCCCCAGTGCGAAAAACTAGATGGACCTAAAGAGGGCTGAGTACCAGTCAAATGCAAGCCACAAGGTTAAAATGACCTACCTGGGGAAACAGAAAAGGGTTTTTGAAGCCAGAAGCAGAGCAGGTGAATAATTGGCATGATTTGGATGCCAGGAGAGGAAAGGCATGTCCTGTAGAGAATTGCTAGAAGACTCGGGGGACATGATGAGGAACTTTTGAAGGAAAGTGGAGGAATTTGCCAAGTATTTGGAGCCATTCTATAACACACAGTTGCAGTGCTAGACATTATCGATGATTGCACCATGAGACTGCTGGGAACACAATAAACACAGGACTTAGAGGCTGATATCTCACTAGAGGAGGTTTTGTTAGCCATGGGAGAGATGCAGTAAGCTAAGGCACTGGCCCCAGAAGATTCCCGGTTGAACTGTCCCGAAGGCTGAGCAGGTAGAAGGCTGCCCTCTACATGCGGCCTTCAAGGCAGCATTTTAGAGAGGGTTACCTATCAAATGACTTGGGGTTAGCGACCGGTTTTCTTATACTGAAGGCTGGCAAGCCAAGGGAAAGGTGTGAATCATGCCAGTCAATATCACTGCTCAACGCAGATGTTAAGGTCCTGGTGAAGTTCCTGGCAACCAGACCATGGTCATTGGTAATAAATCTGATGCAGCCGGACCCAAACGTGTTGATGCTGTGTCGTTTAACAAGGTTTAATTTGATAAGGCACCATAATAACTTGGCTTTGGCCAGAGCCTTGCCTGTAGGATGGGATCTCAGAAGGGCACGCGGCAGGGGTGCCCACTCTCGCACCTGCGTGCCGGTTAGGCATTGAGGCCTGTTACGGTTGCTTGGCGGCCTTCTTTTCCACCCCAACTTCATTCTCTACTGATGAGGGAAGATATCCCGAAACCCGGGCCATGCCTCGGGTCTAGAGATCCTCACAACAACAAGTACTTACTTGCACCTACTGAGGTGAACCACTTATGAACCTTATGTACCAGAATTCTTAGGGACGATCCGGAAGAGGGGCCAGCGGTGTGCGGTCCATTGCGGTTGTTTCTACAAATGGGCTCCTTTGAGCCTTTAAGCTGACGAACTTCTGAAACCCACCTGCGTGCCGGTTGGGCATAGAGGCCTGTGACGGTTGCTTGGCGGCCTTCTTTTCCACCCCAACTACGTTCTCTACTGATGAGGGAAGATATCCCGAAACCCGGGCCATGTCTCGGGTCTAAAGATCTTCACAACAACAAGTACTTACTTGCACCTACTGAGGTGAACCACTTACGAACCTTATGTACCAGAATTCTTAGGGACGATCCGGAAGAGGGGCCAGCGGTGTGCGGTCCATTGCGGTTGTTTCCACTCTCGCAAATGCTGTTTGCGCTAGCGATCTAGTATCTTGGCGGGATGGGTGCTGATTAATGCTCAAATTTGGGGCTGATCTGGGGTTAATGGATGGGATAAGCGCATATCACTATACGCTGATGAGATTGTGTTATCCCAGACACGCACGGCCCAGACATTGGTCAGACTGCATTTTTGAGACCCACTCCAGTATTGACATAAACTGGGACAAATCCCTCTTGTTCCCAGTAGGGGGCTGGGAACAGGAAGATGTAGGCGTGCTGCCTCTGAGAGTGCAGAACAGTCGGTTTAAATATTTTGGGATGTGGATCACTACAAATCCAGATCCTCACTGTAAGGTAAAGTTAGGCCCCATGCTAAAACGACTGGAGCAAGTAGTGAAAGGCTGGCAGTCATTACCGCTTTTGCTCCTTGGGTAGCGGTGATGTTTAAGATGGTAGCTCTTCCTAGACTGCTATATATTCTCCAGAACAGCCCCTACAAGTTCCCGGATGCTTTGTTTGTTAGAGTGGATGCGCTTATGAGGATACTGCTTTGGGCAGGGGGCAACCCCGTATAGCAATGAGGGTCCTTCAGAGATCCAAGTACGAGGGAGGCATCGCTCTGCCTTGCTTAAGGAAGTATTATGAGGCATAGCAGGTGAGTGTAGTTAATGAGTGGGAGTTGGTGGACTGGGAGGAGCCGGCTTGCTGTGAGGACAGGTTGGGAATGGGCAAAAGAAGGTTCATGCATGCTCTATATGGGGGCAAGCTGTTGCCTGGAGCACGTCCAGCCACTGTGACAGTAGTGGCTACCTGGTAGAGACTGACCAGAGAAATGGGGCAGGGTAACAGGCTGGCCTCGAAAACACTGTTATAAGAGGGTTGCCGCTTATGCCTCTTGGTGGCGCTGAAGGGTTTTCAAGGTTGGGACAACATCAGCCTTTCCACTGTGGCAGATATTTGGGATGTGAATGGAATGATGCCCTTTGCCTTCTTGAGGACAGAATATCAGATGGCAAAATCATAGTGGCTGCATTATGGTCAGCTAATACATGCCCTCAGGAAATGTGTATCATTGGAGGAGGAGCTTGAGGAAGGCACCCCACTGGAAGGGAGACTGCTAGGTGGGCAGGTGGACAAGAAACTGATCTCAATTACATATAGCACTATAGTTAGAAACACAGCCCTTTCTGTTGAAACTGCAGGATAGATGGAAACAGAATTTGGGGTAAATCGATGAGGATAATTGGCAGGTGGCTTTGGGGTTTCTTACAGAAGTGGCCATAAAAGCGTGTTACAGCCTGATTCAGATTAAAATCCTGCACCAGGCTTACTACACACGTTTGCTGCACCATCAGATAGTCAGGGGGATGCATGGTTCTTCAGAGGCTGTGAGTCAGAGGGCACACTAACCACACACTTTGAAGCTGTCCTCACTTGCAGGGCATCTGGGAGGCAGTGCAAAGATCCCTGGAGGAGGCAACAGTACTGCCACTGGAGCTACAGCCTTGGCTGGAAAACCTGGGTATATGGAAACCAACAGGAGTATCCTGCTATCAGAGACTTGTGGTAAACTGGAGGTGCATGGTGGCGAGGTGGGGTTCTGGGACTTATGGATTGGAATGTCTACAAGGTAAGGGGCAGCCCAAAGAAAGTTGACAAGATCTGTGGTGGTTGGGATGCGGGCCAATTGAGAGCATGGATGAGATGGGTGTAAGCACCTCTGCTACAGGTTGGGGGAATGGAGGCCAAACAAATGAACAGACTTTGTATGCATTTGAGCCAGGGGCACAGAAGTAGGGAGGTGAGGCCACGGGAAGCAGGCACTGATGAGGAGAACATAGGTCCACAATTTTACCTTGGCTCGGTTCGGGGTAACTGTGGTGGTCTAGGCGTTTGTTTTGATGGGTTGATGTTGATGTATATGCTGTTATGTATCAAATAATAAACATATATTTAAAAAAAACATATGGGAGAGTTGGGTTCAACATGTGTGGTGAATAGTGTCCTGTAAACAGAAAACTCTTCAGCTTACTCTTGAGTTGCGGGAATGTTGGTACATTCTTGATGTTGATTGGGGAGCTATTTCATATCTCAGGGCATAGGCAAGGAAGGTCTGCTTTCTGGTTCTTTCCTTCTTCCAAAAATTAGTCACCAGTTGGGTGACATCTTTCCATCATTACCTTTCCTCTGCTGACTCCTATTCTCCCAAAAGTAGAGAGGGAATCCTGGTACAAGCCTGGTTTGGCAATCATCCATTACTTAGAGCATAGATTAAGTTTCTTCACAAATTAAATTTGTCCAGCCTTAGTACCATATATTTAATTAAACCCCCTCTATTTGAGCTGTTGACTATCTGGTCCAGAAGAGAAGGTGCAGCCGGTGTGTTCGGTGTGTTGGGTCTCCTTTCTCTCGCAAAGTGCTTTTTCCTACAGTGGTGATCCTTTTAATCAGTGTTTACCCTACCTGCCCTCAGAAAGAAGATTCAGGGAATATTGTCAGAACTTGTCTTGTGTATACCCAGTTAGGTGAATCATAACAGGCTACTTTCAGGCTCTGTCCACCTGAGCTGCTTTACGTCCTGGCCAGGTGTATATGGATATGTATATGCACATTGATGTGCTTGTCAATAAAAATGAACTATCGTCCTTATTAGGAGAATCGCCTGTTCTGAACTCCACATCTACCTCAACACATCTACCTCAACACACAAGCATGTAGCCAGGCGAGCCCTGCGACCTATGCTCGGGATTACTGTTTTATGGGTCATAGGTGGGATGGTGAGTAACTGGCAAGTAAACACTCTGACAAGAAACTCTTTATCAATGCCACAGATAGGCTCTGTAATTTTACAATGGTCAGAGGAGATTGCCCCAATAAACCACACATGGCCAGAGGGGTTACGCATGCTACTAAAACCCCATAAAGTCAGATGCCACATGAGCTAGGAAAACATAGCCAATCTGGGCCTAGCACACCATGCTGGACATCTGAACACATTCACCAC
Organism: Lissotriton vulgaris; assembly: GCF_964263255.1. Taxonomy (NCBI): domain Eukaryota; kingdom Metazoa; phylum Chordata; class Amphibia; order Caudata; family Salamandridae; genus Lissotriton; species Lissotriton vulgaris. Next base: position 425,618,431 of record NC_141685.1, on the reverse strand, counting down.
TAGCCACACTGTGTCCAAGCAGGTCAAGACCCACCTGTAGTAACCATTGACCATTAATGTATGACTTTAAAGGCAGCAGTGAACAATCCTCAACAATATGGTACACCAGAATCCTTTATTGCTTGCTGTAATATTGTCTATAAAGATACATGTATATAAGAGACTACAAACTCAATGTAAATTGAGACAGCCCTCAGACTGTAATTGTACTCCTGGCAGAACAGTTTAATTAAGCAAACTGTTCCTGTTTTTGTAAAAAGCCCCTTGTCATCTGTTTTTAAAGGAAATTCTATTTTGAGCAACTGGTGGATCTGGTGTAATTTCTGATAGCATTTGAGGTAATGTAGCTGGTCTTTAAGATGATGCAGGCCTGCAAAGGCCATCAGCAAAGATCATTCAACGTGTGAATAAAATGGTCAAATTTTCTCTGGCCCATAGTGAGATATGCTACCGTTTGTAGGGTGACTATGAGAAGTACTAGAGTTGTATTGGGTAGGCTGTGAAGCAGAACATTGCCTCCATTCGAGTGTGTGAGGGCCATGGGTTGCATTGTTTTTCTAAAGTCTGCTTCTGAAAGGAAGAATTTCGGGGCATATTATCAAGGACCAGTGTTAAAATTATCGCTATTTTGTCGGCAGCAAACTGCCGATAAAACGCCGATAATGGACTTGATAATACGCCCTTGTTAATTCCCATAGAAGCCCATGTTCTGATGTTATGGTATGGAAATTCTATGGTAATTAACAAGGGCGTATTATCAAGCCCATTATCGCCGTTTTATCAGCAGTTTTCTGACGATAAAATGGCGATAATTTTAATACCGTCCTTGATAATATGCCCCTTCATTTTTCTCAAATGGGAGAATCGGTGGTGCACTGTCACTGTTTTCCTGTTAATGTGTTCTTTGATGTGTTTGTCGACTGTAAATCCAACTATCAGTCAACTGTGTAGTAAAGCCATGTTTTTTAAAGTCTGAGAGACACTCTTGGACCGGCTCTTGTTTAGAACTGTCGGTGAATAGTAGGAGCTTTGCAATAGCATATGGTGAACTTTAGGTAGATTCTTGACTACCAATTCTTGATTAAAAGGTTCTAAAAAAGTTAATGTTGTTTGGTGAGGACTCTTTAAGGTAGGGTTTGGTGTCAACCAAAAGAGGGAGCTTGATGTAGTCAGTGAGGATTGATGCGGAGTGGTAAGTAATTTAGAGAGTTTTTTTTCCTATCTGAATTTGTTGACCATGTCAGCAAAGAAGTGATTGTCAGCTCTTTGTTGAAGGTAGTGCTGTAAAAGGAGTCTTTGTTTGAAGGGATGAGGGTATTGCATGCATGCAGAGTGAAGTGTTGTAATTTTGTCAGATTGTCAGAGTTTTAGTTCCATTTCTGCTTCTTTTCCTTTCTTAAAATGGCATTTTGTTGTTGTAGAGTTCATGGGTGTACCAAGGTACTAATAGATTATGTTTTGGAGATTTTCTTCTCTGAGCTCAACATACAATTTCAATGTTGTTTTATAGATGTAAAGAAGTGTTTTGACATTTGATGTGGTTTGGATAGTCTTGACAGATTGATTAGGTTTCCTTAGTAGTGTCTGTGGCAGCCACTTCAGAGAATCCCAAGGTACCCAGGGTTTGCTAGGTACCAATTGTACCTATTGGCCTGTGTAACAAATTGGGTTATTAGTTGAGAGGGGTGGAAACCCTGCTCAAATAATGAACAAAGTCCTTGTCAGAGTGAACCACAAAAGTCACTAAATTAACCTGTGCTTAACCCCCTGGTAGCCTGGCACAAAAGCAGTTAGGCTTAACTTGAAGGTAACGTGTAAAGTATTTATGCACCATTCACATAGTAAAAAAACAAAACAAGAAAAAAAGAAAAAACAATTCATAAAAGTAGAGTACATTTTATTGAATAAAATGACACAAAAACAATCATTTCATTTCATAAACTTTATTCGATTGTTTATAAAAACATCATAAAAGTATACAGATTAAAACATTGCGCACATGAGTTTTTCAACAGGGGAGGTACATATCATAACATTGCTTAATAGGTAGAACATAGACTGGTAGCAGTGATTATAATGAACATGTTATTGGAAAACCATACTTTTTCTTTCGGTAATAGATTTTAAAATAAAGGTTGCGGTAAAAAAACATAAATCCGGAGTGGCAAGTGAGAATAAAAATGTCATAGCATTTTCAGTGGTAGACACAGAGTATTTCTTAAGCAATGGTTTAAGATAAAAGATACGCAGGGATTTATACAAGGGACAGATTAGCAAGAAATGCAGAGTGCTTTGCTTAGTTGAACCGTCACAAGGACAGGGAGTGGCAGAATAAATTTTCATCCTTGGAAATGCCACCAAGTTATGTACAATGCCAAGTCTTAATCTTGAGAGGACAAATTGATGGGACCGTCTGCTCATAACTTTGAGGTACATGGGTAGACCAAGACCTTCATCTTTGTTAGAGGAATGAATAAAAAGCGTGAGTTGAGTGATCTCTGGTTTCAATTCTACGCTTATTATATTTGTCCCTCAAGAATTCACCTTTAACCTCCTGTTTAGATAGGGTAATTACACTTGTTGGGTCTTCGCGTACATCCATATCATAAAGTTCATTAAAGGTTGAGATCACATACTTTAACCATGGGATTTTGAAGACTTTATCCAAGTGCAGACAGTCTTTAATTATTTCCATGGTAAAGCTGGTTTCATCCTTGGTCCAAATAGATCTCCACACCATTAAGGGTCTCAATCCAATTAGGTCAGATATATAGTCCAACCCTAGTTCTTTGTGGGTTAGGTCGGTGGATGCCAAGGATGGAAGGCAAAGTAGTCGTTTTAGGAATAGATTTTCCAATATTTGCAGGTCCCTTAGAGTCCAATGTCCCCAAACCCCTGAACCGTATAGTGCTATAGAAGCACATCTGTGTCTATAAATGTTCAGCATATTTGGTGTACGGCGACTTCCCAGTTTTGTGGCAAAACGAAAAACACCTAAAGAGGCCTTCCCCATCCTTGCTTTTACATTATGTTGCTCTGGGGTCCAAGACCCTTCGTTATTAAAGGTAATGCCCAGATAGCAGAAATTATCCACAACCTCAATACGATTTTCCTTGAAATAAAAAGGTTTAAGATGGTTTACCTTCTTACCGCATGCCATGATGAATGTTTTTGAGTTATTAATTTTAAGTTTCTTCCCCTGTATAAAGTCATAAAAACAGTTCATGAGTTTCTGGAGGCCTATTGGGGTTCTTGAAAGTAGAACAGTATCATTGGCGTAAAGCAACACCGGAATAGATTGACCTCCTGCTTGCGGGGCATCGGCTTCGACGTTTTTTAATTCCTGCTCGATTGAATTGATAAAAAGGGAAAAGAGTAGCGGGGCCAGCACGCAGCCCTGTCTAATACACAAAAACAATCAAGATCCAATCATTAATACCGGAGATATGAGATTTGAAAGTTTTAGGTAAAATATTAATAATAACTAATTTTGTAAAGCGCATGGTTACAGCTGGACGGTCTTACCTACCCAGGTGAGTCTGGGTGCAGATGTGCTGGTCATAATGGTATCCTCGAGCGCTACATGTACAAATCAATGGAAGGGTACCTGTAAAAGAAAGGCTGCATTTGGGGACTTGGGGCCGATCCCAGCAGAACACAAAGGGGGCTCAGCTCTTGAGTGTCTCTGGGCCAAGGAGGCATAATCGGTTTACATGAACTCAGGCTGTGGGGCTCGGGTGCAGAGGTGCTTTGTGTGGTTAGTGGCTTGCATTGAAGGCTCTCACTTTACTTGGGTGACGTGGAGAGGGTATGAAAAAAGGACAGCAGGACCATTCTCAGTGCAGGTCTTAATGATCCTGAAGTCCGTCATGGGCAGGTCGGTTTTGGCATTGGTGGTGCCCAGGCTGGTCCTTCAACAAGCCTTAGTTTTCGGCAAATGCTTCAGTACCCAGGGTATTTGTTCTTTGAGGCTCCTGGGGGTCCTAGCATCTCAAAACTCACTGGAGAGATGGGGCTGACCTCCTAAAATCAATATGACCTCCTCCTGGCGAGATGCTTCCTCGGTAGACCCTGTGGTCAGCAAAATGGAGTAGCTGACAAGTGTGGTTGGTACATGCATTCGCAGGGGAGTGGCTCCTCCGCCCCAAGAGAGATACTGTGTGGTTGTTGAAGCACTGGACAGTCCTCTCAAACTTTAGGAGGATGCACAGCTTCTGGACAAGTTGAGTCTTTGCAGTAGTTGAGAAAGCAGCAGCCAGGCAGGGTTTGGCGCCAGTTTCAGAGCTGGTCCACAGTTATTGTGATGCTGGCTCTTTGTCCTTTTTCAGTTCCAAGGTAGATGAATCTGCATTCCTGGGTTCAGGGGGACCCTAAATACTGAATTTGCCATCATTTAGTGTAGTAAGCTATGGGCTACTTACCCCTGGGGTGACTACACCCCCTATATGACCAATTCCTGTGGAGAGTGAGCATATTTCTGACACAGAGTTCCTAGTTTCACCAGATCCAAAATGGTGAAATCCTTCTCTGCTGTCCACTTCAGGTGGTTCACCTTAGGGGTGTGCCTAGACTGAAAGTGCAACACGCCTACTGACTATCTATTTTTCCGCCTGCTCTGGTGCCAAATGGGCCTCATGGCAGGCAGTGTATTCCCCAGGGCTGGGGAAAGCCATGGTCGCATATCAAAGGCGGCAGAGGCTTTGAGATTTCTGGCCTTGATATGCTAAGTCACTAGCTATTCCGCTGATGGACATGTGAACACCTTCCACCAGAGCAGGCATTGTTTCTGACCTCTGAGCGAGCAGGCTCTCACCTACGGGCGTCACAAAGTTGTCTGTGGTGGCAGGCCAGATGGTACAAGTCAGCCAGCACACTAGAGCACTTGTAGGTTTTGAGAGGCCATCCCTAAGGTGCCCTCTGGGTGCATGCCACAATAAATCCGATACTGACATCAGTATAGATTTATTGAGACCAGTTGCTTGATATCAAACACCATTATTTTCAGTGCAGCCATTATGTAGCTGAGTAACTTGAGATGACCAGTGCCCAGTACACACCTTTAACATGGCTGCCTGATCGGTTCCAATGCCCTAGTAATGGTTCTAGGCATCACAGGGGAGTACCTGCTCATGCAGATATGCCCTCACATGTATTATAATGCACGCTGCCTAAGGGCTCAAAGGCCTGCTGTATCGGTAACTAGTATACAAGACATTCAGCGTATTGGGGCATTGCACAGACATGTAGTGTGTAATGTTGTGTTTTCAGAGGGGCTTGCACACTTCCATGCTTCCTGCAGTGACAGTCTGCATGCAGTTTTTTCAGTCCCTTTGGGTGGCATAATACATGCACCAGCTAATAGGGACCCTCTTTAGCATCCATGCCCTGGGTACCATAGGTACCATTTAGCAGGGACTTACAAGGGTGCTAAGCCATTGCCAATTGGGTTACAATTGAACACATATATAGTTTTTAGGGAAAGAGCACTGGGACAGCGGTCTGTTTAGCAGGGACACACTGCACATCCACTCAAGAAGATCAGTACCAGTGGGCAAAAAGTGGGGGTGACCATGTCAAAAAGGGCACTTCCTACACCCTTGGAGTCACTCTAAGTGGCCTGAGTTCAAAGCAAGCAGGTCCAATCTTACTTCTGCAGTCAGCAGGGTAATCCATCTTTCTCAGACAGCAGGGCAGTCCTTCTGAATCTACTACTGGTCCAAGAGTTTTCTGATGAGAGGTTCCTGAGGATACCATTATTATGCCTGGTGGTATCCTTTTTGTGGGGGAACCCTGGTCTACCTCCAGAATGGGTTCTGATCTGTTCTTTCTCTTCCTGTGGGCCTGGCTCCAAACTGTCCAGGAGGACACGTGCAAGGACAGCCGTGATGCCAGGTTCTATTGTGTGTGCAGCAGGCATGGCCCTTTGTAGTGTAATCAGGGTAGGTCACAACTCCACCCCAGCCATCCTGTCAGGACAAACCTCTCCCCTTACACATAGGTTTCCTTTCTATCAAAGTCTTGAAGCAATACTCAATCCACAACAGCAGGGCCATTCATAGTCATGTGACCCAGGACACTGGCAGAAAGGCACAGTTGGTTTAGGCAGAAAAATCTTTCTAAAAGTGGCATTTTCAAAATTGTAACTTAAAATCCGACTTCATCACTAAACAGGATTTTAAATTGCAATTCATTTGAGTGTATGCGACATTTCTTTATCTGGTCCCTAGCTGGAGTTAGCAACTATTAAGTATAATAAGGTAACACAGTGTTAGTCCATGGGAGGGATAGACCTTACAACAGTGCAAAATTACTTTAGGAGTTTTTCACTGTCAGGAGAACATGTAAACTGTAAACACACATGTCCTCCTTTTTAAATGCCATGCGCCCTGCACTATGAGCCTATGCCCTATGGCAATGGTCTTTTTCGTCAGGTCAAAATGGCAGTTTAAAATCACACTACAGGCTGCATTTAGTAGGGACTTCCATTAAATTACATCTTCCAATAAGGTGTAGGCCAGTTCTACCAGGTATAAAGGAGAAAGCACAATCACAATACCACTGGTTAGCAGAGACAATATGCTGATTTCCTGGGTAGTGGAGGGGCCACTGGTTAATGATGGGTACCCCATCAAGCACTCTAGAAAGGCAAGGCTGACTCAAAGAAGTAGTGTGAGATAGAAATTCAGAACTCAACAACTATAAAATTGAATGAACCAATGTAAAGCATGTGCTTTTACCAAGATGATTAAATACACAGACCCATATTTTCAAAATGTTCATGTAATGCAATTGGCTGTGGTGTGTTGCGGAAATGGAATACCACAGCACAGAGCGATATGTATCACATTTGAGCTGGTGCTGCCACCCCTGCACTAGTACTCTAACAAGGCTGCCTTGCTGATACACAGTCTTATGCCATGGTTCAGATGTGAGTGTGCACTGTTCAGCATTGGATGGGAACTAGAAGCACACCCCTCCAGTACAAATTCCTATAAGTAGACAAATTCAGAAGAATCCCATGCAATGGATGCGTGTTGCGCACTAAAATACACATGCAATGGCATTGATTTTCTGAGAAATTAACACATTTCCTATTGTTTATGCCTGGTCCAAATAGCCATTAGTTGTGTCATTGATGTCAGTGGAGGATCTGGAGTATATGCATTGGTGAGTCTAGAGGTCTAAAGTGGAATGTATGGCATTTGGAAGACAGGACTAAGCAAAGAATTAAGGCTGCTGCTGTCTGGAGGAAGGAAGTAAGGCAGAGTGCAACATTGACGCCAGTGGAGAGTCTTCATTGCTCGCTAGCACAAGCTAGTAGTTCTAAAGTACTTAAGGGGGTGTTGATGAAGGGCAGTGCTGAGTGGGAAACCATGGCTCTTTTGCCAAATTTGTGGAAGGCGGTCAAGGAGCATCAGTAACATCTTGTTGGAGGTACAAGGATTTGTGTTTTAATATGGCAGTGATGATAGGGAAACAAAAGCTGTTCCAGATTGGAGGAAGGCATGTCGGGGGTGTCAGTGACATGCCTAGGGGTGCAAGCCTAAATATCGATTTTTTTTATATCCACCTACAGAAATATTGAGTTTTTAATATTGAAGGTACAGAATATCGAGGTCAAGAATATCATTGGACAGAATATCGACCCTAAGGTAAGTTATAATAATGTAAGTAATATCGAAGTCAGTAATATCGATATCAAATATATCGATGTTATTAATCTCAATGTTACTAATATGGATTTTTGTATTTTTGTTATGTATTTTATTATGTATTTAATATGTATGTTATATGTTTTTTGTTAAGTATTTTGCTTGTTTTAAATTATATGTGTACTATTTTTTTATATTAATAATGTTATTTTTAAGTTAATTTTATGTTTTAGTACCGGAGCGGGCTGTGGGTTTATAGGGGAAAAGGGTGGGGAGTAATTAAATAATAGTGAATTAAATAATAATTTTTAGGAGTTATTAATTCATTTTTATTAAGTTTTGGATGTAAGTTCTGTAGTGGGTAGTGGGTTTATAGGGGAATTGGGTGGAAAGTATTTTAATTGTAATTAAGTAATTATTTATTTTTGGGTAATCATAATTAAATTATGTTGAATTAATTGATAATTGGCAATTACATTTTTGAATTGTTAATTAACTTTTTTAATTGGTAATTAATGTTTTTAATTGGTGATTAATTTTGTTGATTGGTAATTAATGTTTGTAATTGATAATACATGTTTGTAATTGGTAATACATTTTTTTAATTGGCAATTAATTTTTTTATTTGTAATTATTATTTTTCGTTTGGAAATGATTTTTTATTAATTGATAATTAATGTTTTATAAAAAGTATATTTTGGTATAAAAAAAATTCTTGTTTAATTTTTTTAAATTGCGAATCAATTTTTATTAATTAAAATGCTTTTTAGAATAATCTTTTTTTTTTAATATTTATTATTTGGTAACTAATATTTAATAATTCTTATGTATTGGTATATATTGTTAATTTATTGTTAATTAAATATTCAATTGTTATTATGTTTTTTATAATTATTAATGGGTATTTGTAAATGATGTTGAGTTGTTTAAAATTTAAATAATTATTTATTTTAAATACAAAAATTATTTATAGGTATCTTATATTTAATGTCTATGCTATCCAACGCTTTCCCTACTGTTGCACTCAGTGGTGTAAGAATAGTAATTTTTACCCCTATGATATCCAACGTTTTCCCTACAGTTGCACTCACTGGAGTGGGAATAGTAATTTTTACCCACCCGCTATCCAACGCTTTCTTTACTGTTGCTCTCACTGGAGTGGGAATAGTAATTTCTACCCACCCGCTATCCAACGCTTTCCCTACTTTGCACTCACTGGAGTGGGAAAAGTAATTTTTACCCCTATGCTATCCAATGCTTTCCCTACTGTTACACTCTCTGGAGTTGGAATAGTAATTTTTACCCACCCGCTATCCAACGCTTTCCCTACTGTTGCACTCTCTGGAGTGGGAATAGTAATTTTTACCCCTACGCTATTTAACGCTTTCCCTACTGTGGAATCTCACTGGAGTGGGAATAGTAATTTCTACCCACCCGCTATCCAAAGCTTTCCCTACTTTGCACTCACTGGAGTGGGAAAAGTAATTTTTACCCACCCGCTATCCAACGCTTTCCCTACTGTTGCACTCACTGGAGTGGGAATAGTAATTTTTACCCCTACGCTATCCAACGCTTTCCCTACTGTTGCACTCCCTGGATTGGGAATATTAATTTTTTCCCTCCCGCTATCCAACGCTTTCCCTACTGTTGCACTCTCTGGAGTGGAAATAGTAATTTTTACCCCTACGCTATCCAACGCTTTCTCTACTGTTGCACTGTCTGGAGTGGGAATAGTAATTTATCCCCTTCCATGCTCCTGACGAGCTCAGCTCGTCATGCAGTACAGTGCTCCTGTGCTCATGACGAGCTGAGCTCGTCATGACAACACCCTTTTTTATTGCTGTCCAGCACAGCAGAGGAATCTCTCAAGCAGCGATGTGGTTATACCCCTACGCTATCCAACGTTTTCCCTGCTGTTTCACTCTCTGGAGTTGGAATAGTAATTTTTACCCACCCACTATCCAGCGCTTTCGCTACTGTTGCACTCACTGGAGTGGGAATAGTAATTTTTACCCCTACGCTATCCAATGCTTTCTCAACTGTTGCACTCGCTGGAGTGGAATAGTAGTTTTTACCCACCCACTATCCAACGCTTTCCATACTGTTGCACTCTCTGGAGTGGAAATAGTAATTTTTACCCCTACGGTATCCAACGCTTTCCCTACTGTTGCACTCTCTGGAGTGGGAATAGTATTTTTTACCCTTACGCTATCCAATGCTTTCCCTACTGTTGCACTCTCTGGAGTTGGAATAGTAATTTTTACCCATACGCTATCCAACGTTTTTCCTACTGTTGCACTCTCTGGAGTGGGAATAGTAATTTTTACCCCTACGCTATTTAACGCTTTCCCTACTGTGGAATCTCACTGGAGTGGGAATAGTAATTTCTACCCACCCGCTATCCAAAGCTTTCCCTACTTTGCACTCAGTGGAGTGGGAAAAGTAATTTTTACCCACCCGCTATCCAACGCTTTCCCTACTGTTGCACTCACTGGAGTGGGAATAGTAATTTTTACCCCTACGCTATCCAACGCTTTCCCTACTGTTGCACTCCCTGGATTGGGAATATTAATTTTTTCCCACCCGCTATCCAACGCTTTCCCTACTGTTGCACTCTCTGGAGTGGAAATAGTAATTTTTACCCCTACGCTTTCCAACGCTTTCTCTACTGTTGCACTGTCTGGAGTGGGAATAGTAATTTATCCCCTTCCATGCTCCTGACGAGCTCAGCTCGTCATGCAGTACAGTGCTCCTGTGCTCATGACGAGCTGAGCTCGTCATGACAACACCCTTTTTTATTGCTGTCCAGCACAGCAGAGGAATCTCTCAAGCAGCGATGTGGTTATACCCCTACGCTATCCAACGTTTTCCCTGCTGTTTCACTCTCTGGAGTTGGAATAGTAATTTTTACCCACCCACTATCCAGCGCTTTCGCTACTGTTGCACTCAGTGGTGTAAGAATAGTAATTTTTACCCCTATGATATCCAACGTTTTCCCTACAGTTGCACTCACTGGAGTGGGAATAGTAATTTTTACCCACCCGCTATCCAACGCTTTCTTTACTGTTGCTCTCACTGGAGTGGGAATAGTAATTTCTACCCACCCGCTATCCAACGCTTTCCCTACTTTGCACTCACTGGAGTGGGAAAAGTAATTTTTACCCCTATGCTATCCAATGCTTTCCCTACTGTTACACTCTCTGGAGTTGGAATAGTAATTTTTACCCACCCGCTATCCAACGCTTTCCCTACTGTTGCACTCTCTGGAGTGGGAATAGTAATTTTTACCCCTACGCTATTTAACGCTTTCCCTACTGTGGAATCTCACTGGAGTGGGAATAGTAATTTCTACCCACCCGCTATCCAAAGCTTTCCCTACTTTGCACTCACTGGAGTGGGAAAAGTAATTTTTACCCACCCGCTATCCAACGCTTTCCCTACTGTTGCACTCACTGGAGTGGGAATAGTAATTTTTACCCCTACGCTATCCAACGCTTTCCCTACTGTTGCACTCCCTGGATTGGGAATATTAATTTTTTCCCTCCCGCTATCCAACGCTTTCCCTACTGTTGCACTCTCTGGAGTGGAAATAGTAATTTTTACCCCTACGCTATCCAACGCTTTCTCTACTGTTGCACTGTCTGGAGTGGGAATAGTAATTTATCCCCTTCCATGCTCCTGACGAGCTCAGCTCGTCATGCAGTACAGTGCTCCTGTGCTCATGACGAGCTGAGCTCGTCATGACAACACCCTTTTTTATTGCTGTCCAGCACAGCAGAGGAATCTCTCAAGCAGCGATGTGGTTATACCCCTACGCTATCCAACGTTTTCCCTGCTGTTTCACTCTCTGGAGTTGGAATAGTAATTTTTACCCACCCACTATCCAGCGCTTTCGCTACTGTTGCACTCACTGGAGTGGGAATAGTAATTTTTACCCCTACGCTATCCAATGCTTTCTCAACTGTTGCACTCGCTGGAGTGGAATAGTAGTTTTTACCCACCCACTATCCAACGCTTTCCATACTGTTGCACTCTCTGGAGTGGATATAGTAATTTTTACCCCTACGGTATCCAACGCTTTCCCTACTGTTGCACTCTCTGGAGTGGGAATAGTATTTTTTACCCTTACGCTATCCAATGCTTTCCCTACTGTTGCACTCTCTGGAGTTGGAATAGTAATTTTTACCCATACGCTATCCAACGTTTTTCCTACTGTTGCACTCTCTGGAGTGGGAATAGTAATTTTTACCCCTACGCTATTTAACGCTTTCCCTACTGTGGAATCTCACTGGAGTGGGAATAGTAATTTCTACCCACCCGCTATCCAAAGCTTTCCCTACTTTGCACTCAGTGGAGTGGGAAAAGTAATTTTTACCCACCCGCTATCCAACGCTTTCCCTACTGTTGCACTCACTGGAGTGGGAATAGTAATTTTTACCCCTACGCTATCCAACGCTTTCCCTACTGTTGCACTCCCTGGATTGGGAATATTAATTTTTTCCCACCCGCTATCCAACGCTTTCCCTACTGTTGCACTCTCTGGAGTGGAAATAGTAATTTTTACCCCTACGCTATCCAACGCTTTCTCTACTGTTGCACTGTCTGGAGTGGGAATAGTAATTTATCCCCTTCCATGCTCCTGACGAGCTCAGCTCGTCATGCAGTACAGTGCTCCTGTGCTCATGACGAGCTGAGCTCGTCATGACAACACCCTTTTTTATTGCTGTCCAGCACAGCAGAGGAATCTCTCAAGCAGCGATGTGGTTATACCCCTACGCTATCCAACGTTTTCCCTGCTGTTTCACTCTCTGGAGTTGGAATAGTAATTTTTACCCACCCACTATCCAGCGCTTTCGCTACTGTTGCACTCACTGGAGTGGGAATAGTAATTTTTACCCCTACGCTATCCAATGCTTTCTCTACTGTTGCACTCGCTGGAGTGGAATAGTAGTTTTTACCCACCCACTATCCAACGCTTTCCATACTGTTGCACTCTCTGGAGTGGAAATAGTAATTTTTACCCCTACGGTATCCAACGCTTTCCCTACTGTTGCACTCTCTGGAGTGGGAGTAGTATTTTTTACCCTTACGCTATCCAATGCTTTCCCTACTGTTGCACTCTCTGGAGTTGGAATAGTAATTTTTACCCCTACGCTATCCAACGTTTTTCCTACTGTTGCACTCTCTGGAGTGGGAATAGTAATTTTTACCCCTACGCTATTTAACGCTTTCCCTACTGTGGAATTTTCTGGAGTGGGAATAGTAATTTTATGTTCTACGCTATCCAATGTTTTCATTACTGTAGTTTTTTTTGAACTTTAAATAGTGGTTCTTTTTATTTATGTATTTAATATTTTTTGTATTTTTTTAGATAATGTTGTATTTAATGAACTTTAAAAATATTGAAAGTATATTTAATTTTTTTAATTTATTTAATATAATTATTTATTTTTATTGATGTTTTATTTTGTGTGTAGATGTATTGTAATTTATAGTATTTTTAAATAATTTATAAGTAATTAAAATAATTATTAAAAATTATTATTAAGTAAGTATATAATATATATTGTATGTGTATTTTTAATTAAAGTTGTATTATTAAATATGTATTATTTATTAATTGTAAACATTATTAAATGTTTAAATATGTTTATTTTATTCATAAATATTATTTACTTTATTTTACTTTTTTTAAAGAAAAAAACTATATTTTTAATTACGATATTTTTAACATCGATATTTTTTCTCTTGATATTTTTGTACTTACAATGTTGTAGATAGGGTGTTGATATACTTGCCTTCGATATTCCAGCGTCAATATTTCTGTAAGTCGATATTCTGTCCGTCAATATTCTTTCAGTGATCCATGCCTAGGTGCTGGAAGCAGGGGTCCAGGGGGAGGGATGAGTGGGGTGCCGCAACACCGTCAAAATAAATTTGCTGGAGCTCAGAAAGTGAAATAGCAATAAAGATGCCTTTAAAACAGAGGTCAAATGTCTGGCTCTATCTTCTGACAAATAAGTAGGTGTTCATTTAACATTGTGATTGGGGTTCATTTTTCTTTCCCTGGCTGCAAAGTTAGAGTATTTTGTTAAGTTAAATACCTGACATTCTTGTGTGGGTGCAAGCAGTATGAAAGTCACTAGAATGGCAGTTTCCAACACACATTTAAATACTAGCAAATATTTCAAATATCTCAGTGCTTGTAAAGTAAAAATGGTATACATGTTTCTAATTCTAAAGTGTGATGGAGACAAAGATTTTTATAGGATCAAAACAAATATAGTTTTATTAGTCAGTCTATGTAAATTCAGTGGTCATTCCAATGAAAAATGCACAGTCTGTAAATGATGGTGCGCTACCAGACAATGCTTTAGTGCAATACTTGTAACAGAGTGCTCAAAAATACACCACTTGGTACAACTGACACTCTTGGTGAATGGGTGTGGCTCAGTTGCTACACTTGTTCTTGGTGCGAAGCTAGGATTTTTCACAGTCCCTGTGTCTTCAGTGATGTAGCATTGATGGCAGCACCCTCCCCCCCACACAAACACACTGAAAAGTGATCCAGCACCACTGGTGACATGGTTTGATGGCCCACGTTGGTTGCTGCTTGCTAGGGCAGGTCTGGCGTGCTTGTGTTCATGGTCTAGGGACCTTATGAGAGGGCTATCACTTCCATTAATTAAGAAGAGTCTAATGAAAAACTATAAAACAGCTGTTCTCTTCTACTGACCAAAACTGAATCTGAATGTTTTCTGTAAACTTGCACATGCTTTAAAGAATACTTTCAACATTGAGAATTTGTATTTGTATTTTAGATGCTATTTAGCTTCTCTTATCCTTAGGTTTAGTAATTGGTTAAGTTGCAGAATGTGTTTAGTCCAGGAGTGAGTGCCTTGTATTGTGAGATTTTTCCCTACCTAGTGAGGTATGCTGGATGTATTACTAGTTGTGCCCTGGTTATGCAACTATGGGGCATATTTACAATAAAGTGGCGAAGTGTGTTGTTAAGCCAACATGGCTAATAACATGCTTGGTCACTTTAGAATTGCAAGGATGCACCATATTTTTTAGAATATGGTGCAGCCCTAGGTTTACCCTGATGCTGGCGCTAAATGTAGCTGCCTTGCACCAACGCAGGCATCCTTACACCATAGTGCGAGGGTGCCTGTGTTGAGAAAAAGATTGTTTGTCTGCAGGGCAGTCCCCCTTGCTATTTTGTAACTTCTATGTGTGCTGCTTAATCTAGCACACATAGAGATTGCTAAATTGCATTTTTTTAAATGATTGTTTATGTGCAGGAAGGGGGACCTTCCTGCACATAAACAACCCAAGACAATTTGCTGTTTCCATGTGTGCTGCACAAGGCAGCACACATGGAAGTAGCAAAAATGAGGAGAAATAAAGCATTTCTCATTGTTTCACCTGTTTAAGACCAGGTTTTCCCTGGTCTTAATTTTGGAGCTGCCTCCTATATACGCTGCCCTTGTAAATAAGAGGTAGCGTCAAAATCAATGAGAGTTGAGGTGGAACGCCCTCCGCAGCACCCATTGCCCTCCCCCTTCTTGCTAAATACAGCATGAAAGGGTGCCTTATTTACAAGGCAGCGTTAAGCCATGTTAAATGACTTAACACTGCCTTGTAAATAAGGCGAGGTCCCTGAAAGTGACGTTGTGGTGGCGATATGGGCTTGTAAATATGCCCCTGAGTGTATGAACTCTTTTCCTGTCTCCATGTGGATAAAGCCACGCTGATTATCCAGCTGTGAAGGAGACAACCCATGGGAGCAGCCAATGGGCACACAAATAGACAAGGTGCTGGCTCCTGGGTTTCTCATAATAGGTTCGATCGTTCTAAAAGATTGGTCCGTAGTTTGTGTTACTGTGAGTTAATTTCCTGTGGTCAACTCACTAGTATTCACTATTATAAAAAAAATAGGCAGAGAGAGCCCCCTTCACTACCCACATTTCTGCAGCCATCTAATAATGTGTTGTGGGCAGTACCATTAACACTGGAGGTGTTGTACTCCAGTGGCGGCTCCTCCGCTATGGCAGGACAGTGTAGCCTGGAAGTTATCATTTTATTTTTTTTCTATTGCAGGCGCTGCATCTTTGTCAGGCAGGGCGGGGCTGCTCTGCTGACAGTGCAGGGGAGGGGGGAGTGGTTTACACTCCCTAAAGTGTGCATGAATGTTTGGTCGGCCTGCTGGGGCCGGCTGAACATTCATGCACACTTAGCATGTTCTCCACCCAGGCTGCGTTACAGCCTTGGTGGAGTACATGCCCATGCTCCCAATCCTCCATCTGACCGCATACACATCTGTAAGATATGGATCCTTACATGTTAGGTGCCTGTCTCAGATGTTTCACTGTGTGACATACACATGCGTGCATTTGTTAGGTATGTAGTGACTCTTCATGTTTTTTAGGGAATGCACTTGCGCGCACATTGTTGTTTTGTGGTGGACGTTTGTACATGACTGCTATTGTGTCTTTTGCTGTATAAGTATCCACGCATTCTCAGAAAGTTGGTGTGGTATGTGTATTGTGCTGAGTGTGGTAGTAGATGGTGGCACTAAGTGTAAAAAAATGTTTTTCACACGTGTAGTATTGATACTTTTATTGTTTTGTTCTGGGTATTTTGTTATAAAATATAGTGTAGTCTATTGTATGGATGTACAATGGTGTTGCTTACATAAACATGTTTAAAATATGCTTTTTCATAAAATTGCTTTCTAGGGGTTTCAGTCCTACAATTCTTTGTGATTTGCAAAACCTATGAAAAGGAGTAAGATTGTTAAGGCTTAGGAGACATGAATATCTGGAGTCTGAAATCAGATCCTGTGTGATTTAGCTTCCTAAATGCCATTTACTCTCATCTGCTTCTTTCTACTGGCTACCTAACACCGAACAGAAGGGGCAAATGACAGATTTTATAATCCACACCTTTTCGATGAATCAGGATTTGCTTCTCAACTTTCGGCCAAACGGATTTTTCAAATGTTCACTGCTGTGTGTCTTCCGGTGTATGCATGCCGCCCTTTCTGAACACAGAACTGAAGAAAAAACCAGACTCTAGACTCAATCTGTTTATCCACGTCAGCTTAGGGAACAGCCAATCCATCCTTAATGTATTCCTTGGGCTTCTTCGGAGCTAAATCCTGTTTTATCTCCACTAACAAATCTTCACAATGCATCTTCTGTGACGTGTATTTGTCCTACTGCGAGAACATCAAATTGATCTTAAGCCCATAAAGTTTCTTTTGTAGGTTTGGGGGATCTGACAAGCACATCAGCAACCTATAATTATTTTACGGACAGTGGTGTATATTACTCTCAGAAGCAATTTCTATACTTAAACATCGTTGTGTGATTGATTTTTTTGTGACCCGATGCTCGTGCTTGAGACGTAATCGTGAGCGAGCCAGAGTTTATGATCCTGTTTTGCCCTGAAATTGTAGTCACACATTTACATGATGAATTATATTATCCTGGTTTTATTGTTTCTCTTCTATTTCCATATTTGAGTCTTGAATGTATGTATGTGTTATGTTGGGATGGGTCATCTCATGATATGTATTTACTTAGGGGGTTTTGAATAATGGACCCCGTCACTGTTGACAATAATGGTTGCTGCGATGACGTCACGCAGAGTTAATTAAAAAGGGCTGTCGGAGTCTCCCAAGTGGTTAGCTTGAAGAACCATTACCCTGTGGCAGAGGGTCATTATCTTGCAGCGGTGGGGCCTAGCACTTATGAAGGCCCACCTACCCAACAACTGGCGCCGAGCAGGCTCTTGCTCATCCATACGTGCGCTGCCTCAGCTGCTCGCAGGGGGCAGCACTCCATTTTTCTGGTACAGGGTGTATCCTGAGGCTCCACTACGCCTCCGTGGCCCGTACCTACATCTGCTCTCCCGTTTCCTGAGCCGGGTGAAGGACACTGCACGCACGCGTCCTGCGGCCCCGAAAGCGCCTTCTGGCATGCTGTGGTGCCCGCGGGCATTGGCCGCATCGATAGGCTGCTTGTCCCAGGCTGTGCTGTCCTGCCTGCTACCTGCGGGGCTTTGCATTGTCAACAGGCAGCGGATTCCTGTCGCGACTCGCGATGCCCCTTCTGCACACCAAAGATGCTGTGTGCTGCCCAGGGTGGGCCTGTATGGCTGCTGTGCCCTCCTGATGCCGGTCTCCTGCTGTGGCCTCATACTCCCTGCATCTACTATGCTCGAGGTGAGAAGGGCCTCCCTGCCTGTCCCCCAGCCTACCAAGTGGCCACCAGGTGTGTGTTTCAGGGTGTCCAGCCTATTCAGGGATCCGGTGGTGGAGTGTTTTTTCCTATGTACTTATCACATGAAGGCCTACTTGCTGCACAGGCCATGCCAGGGGAACATTTGCACGTGTGCAGACAGCACAAGGATTACCAGGACCCGTCCTGCGCAGAGGCCGACAACAGCATATAACACAGCGTACCTGGGTCACATTAACTTCATTGCAGATTAGACCACTACTTCTTGGCTTTATCCCACACCTGCCTCTCCTGCTGCTGCACCATGTGGGGTTATATTTGAGTGACCTTGCCTTAGGTGAGTGCTCAGGCCCCTGTGTTGGTGGTGACGAGCCTCGGTCTGCTCCATCATGACCTCAATTCCTGCGCTGGAGCCATGTATGGTAGATGGCTCTCTACTGTCACGAGCGGTGATGTCAAAGGATTGGGTTAAGTTGCTGGAAATCTATTTTGCAGCCATAGCACCGGACATTGATGGGCAATGTCCCATGCTACTACACTTGTGAGGTGCAGTTATCCATAAGTTGGGTCAGTCTGCTGTGGAATCTGGCCCAGCTTAACATATGCGTTATTGAGACAGGCTTTTTGACCGCCCACTTCGAGCCCTTAGAAAATCCTAATTAAGAGAGATTCTTGTTGCACCAGGCTGGTCAGGTACCCTAAGAGTCGGTGGACACTTTCTATACTTGACTTAAAGACCTAACCAGCACCTGCAACTTGCCAGATGCTGATGATGAAAATTCGGGCTCAGTTTATTCAAAGCTGCTTCTCAGTCAAGCTCAAGATAAACATTCTTCAGGTCCCAGAATTGCTCGTGGCCGATATGGGGAACATGGGAAAGTCCAAAGAACTCTCCAAAGTGCGAGCGGAGCACATGGAAACAACTCTGCAATGGCAGGGAAAGACTGAGTCTGTCAATGCGGTGACTGCAGTGAACACTGAAAAAAAAGGAAACACGCCCAAAGCCCAACTCAATGCCTAAGATGTGCTATGAATGTTCTGGGTCGGGCCCTTTCCCGCTCACAGAAAAAAAGAGTTCTGCCTGAGAAAAACCCAAACATTTTGCTAAGGTGAGCTCATCTTCCACATTCAACACAGATGACCAAAGTAGTGCACGTCATGGAGGATACGGAAATGCCAGTGGGTGAGGAATACTTGGACGATGATGACACAGAAGGAACAGTTCACATCATCCAAGTTCTATAGCCTGGTTGATATCGGCGGTGATTCATTCCTAAATGCAGCATCCTTTTGACAGGTCATCAGCTGCTGGCATTAATACACAGGGATTTCAAATAGCATTCTGGCTCAGGATGTCCTGAAAACTCTCCCTGTACAACCAAACCTATGCCCCACCTCCAACCAAGTCTTTGCGTATAGATCGTCAATTCCACTCCACTGGCAGGAGCGTTCAAGCGTGAGTCTCACTCCACTCATGCCAAAGTGTACATGACTAAAGGTGGCTCTGGAATGCTACTGAGCTGCCAAACAGTGGAACAACTTCAACAAGTCACTTTTTCTCCTTCGTCCATTTGGGAAGCGTTGACAAACTGGTAAATGAGTTCACAGCACTATTCAACGGTATAGGATGCCTTAAATACCATCTCTAACATCTGCACATGGCTGACTTCATCCAGCCTGTCATGAAGAAGCATCAGAGGGTGGCGTTCCATCTGCGCCTAAAGGTGGAGGCAGAATTACAGAAGCTAGAACAGGCAGACATTATCAAGAAGGTTGCCAGGTTAGGTCAGAATATGTGTTGACATGCGCCTACTAAATCTGGCAATCCAAGGTGAGCAACACTTGACACGGTTGATAATACTGAGGCTGAGGTTGATGGCTCTAGGTGGTTTTTCAAAATGGATCTCTGGACAGGGTATCATCAGTTACTGCTTGACCCAGAATGAAGAACAATTACCACATTCTGCAGCCACGTAGGTCTGTGGAGGTATAAACTTTTCCGTTGTGGAGTGTCAAGTGCAGCAGAAGTTTTTCAGGACACTATTAGAGGGGTGTTGGTTGGCCTTGCTGGTGTCATCAATGTTAGCAATGACATTCTGGTACATGCCGATATCAATCAATCAATCAATCAATCAGGTTTGTAAAGCACAGCTACTCACCCGAGGGGTCTCAAGGCGCCGAGGAGGGTGTAGGGGTGGAGCAGCTCCCGGAAGATCACGGAGCTCCATCAAAGAGCCAGGTCTTGGGGTCCTTTAGGAATTTGGGGAGAGTTGGTGTCTGTCAGAGGTGGAGGGGGAGGGAGTTCTATGCCTTGGTTGAAAGGAGGGAGAAGGAGCATCCTCTGGATCTGGTCTTCCCGATGCATGATACCATCGCAAGGAGAGCTGGTTCGAGTGGAGGGGCCTTTGGGGAGCGTGGAAAATGAGGCAGTGGTTCATGTAGGCGGGTTCAGTGTTGTGGAGGGCTTTGTTGGCGTGGGTGAGTAGTTTGAAGGTGATTCTCTTCTTGACAGGGAGCCAGTGTAGTGTCCGAAGGTGTTGGCTGATGTGGCAGTGGTGCAGTAGGTTGAGGACTAGTCTGGCAGCAGCGTCTGGATGTTCTGGAGTTTGCTGGTGACGTTCTTGTTGATTCCGGCATAGAGTGCATTTCCATAGTCCAGTCCTCTGATGAGAGCGTGGGTGTCGGTTTTCCTGGGTTCAAGGGGAATCCAGTTGAAGATCTTTTGGAGTAGGCAAAGGGTGTAGTAGCAGGAAGAGGTGACGGTGTTGATCTGGCGGTCCATTTTGAGTTCACAGTCCAGGATGATTCTGAGGATGTATGCGTGGTCCGTCTGGAAGGGATGGTTCCCGAGGGCTGGGGGCCCCCAGGTGTCGTTGAAGGCATTGTGCTGTGGGCCCATGATGAGCTCCTCAGTTTTCCATGTTGAGTTGTAGGCAGCTGTTCTTCATCCACCTGGTGACTGCATCCATTCCGTCTTGAAAGTTATGTTTGTAGAGGTTGGGTTTGTTGGACAGAGAGAGGATAAGTTGGGTGTCGTCTGCATATGATACGATGTTGAGTCTGTGTGATCTGACAATGGATGCGAGCGGGGCCATGCAGACGTTGAACAGGGTCGTGCTGATGGAGGAACCTTGGGGAACTCCGAGAGGAAAGGAGGGAGTCTGACCCGTTGTGTTCTGCCAGAGAGGAAGGAGAGGAGCCTGTTGAGGTACTTCTTCCAGAATCCCACGTCGGGGAGTCTGCGAGCTAGGATGCAATAAGAGACTGTATCAAAGGCCACGGAAAGGTCCAGGAGGATGAGGGCCACAGTCCTTCCTCTGTCAAGGAGGGAGTGGATGTCATCTGTTGCAGCGAGAAGGACGGTTACAGTGCTGTGGTTCTTCTTGAAGCCAGATTGGGAGGAGTCAAGGATGTTGTTTTCTTCTATGAAGGCGGCAAGTTGACTGCCTTTTCCACATCTTTTGCCGTATATGGGAGCAAGGGGATAGGTCTAAAGTTTTTGAGGTTGGTGGCGTCAGGAGAGGGTTGATCTCAATATGTTTCCAGTCATCAGGGAAGGAGACTGTCTTGAAGGAGTGGTTGATGATTCACTGAAGCTCAAGGGTGATGATGTTTGCGCCTTTGTGGTAGGTGTGGTGGGGGCAGGGGTCAATAGGGGCCCTAAGTGGGTGGTCTTTATAATATTTAGGGTATCCTTGATGCTGAGGGTGGTCCGACTGTCTAGTGTCGGCTGCTTGGGCTGGGAACGGTGGGAGAGGGTTCCTTGTGGAGTTTGTTGTGGTCGAAGTTGTCATGGTCATGGTAGGGTGGGATGTTGGTAGTCTCGCTGTTGGGTTGGACAAACATTTTGATGATACCGAAGAGTTCCTTGCTGTTTTGTGCGTGGGTTGAGATTCTGTCCTGGAGTACCTTCTCCCTTGAGTATCTGATGAGTTTGTGGTGAGTGGTGGTGGCACTTTTAAAGTTGTTGAGGTCTGCTGGGGTATTTGAGTTCCTCCATAGACTTTCGAGGCATCTGCAGGTGCTTCTAGAGTCCCAGAGTTCGGTCGATAACCAGCTGGCTTTCTCTGCATGAGGGTTGGAGGCTTTCCTGAGAGAGGCGATGGTGTTGGGGCAGTCGGTGATTCAGCTGTGTATGGTGCAGGCGTAGGTGGTAGGGTCATCATCTGTGGCAGTAGGAGCGGAGTTGCTGAGGGCAGCAGCGAGCTGGTCTTTTGAGATCCTGGTCCAAATTCTGTGTTGGAGCTGGTGTGGATGTTTGCGAGAGATGTTAGTTTTGAAGGTGAAGTGTACACAGCAATGGTCTGTCCATGGGAGTATGGCATTGTGGCTGAAGGTAACGGAGTTCCCTGCTGTGACGATGGGGTCGAGGGAGTGTCCGGCTGAGTGCGTTGGTTCTGGTACGATCTGTTTGAGTCCGATATTGTCCAGGTTGTCCAGGAAGGAGGTGGAGTTGGAGTCTTGGCGGTTGTCGAAGTGAACGTAGAGGTCTCCCAGCATGGTGTAGTCGGTGTAGATGATGACGTGTGGGGGATGATGTCTGTGATGGAGTTGGAGAAGGGTGCGCAAGGTCTGGGGGGTCTGTAGATGAGAGCGGGAGATGGGTTGGTCTGTAGTTGAAGAGCAGGTGTTCCATCAGATCTGTGGGTCTGTCGGTGTAGGTGCTCAGGTGAAGGTTGGCCTTGGGGGCAATGGCGTGGCCTTCCCCAGGGTGGTTGGGGCGGTCCATCTGGGTGATTTTGTATCCTTCAGGGATAGCGATCACAATGTCTGGTCCAGAGGCCGCATTCGTCCAGGTTTTAGTAAGGAAGGCGATGCCAGGGGAGCTGCTGTCGAGGAGGTCCCAGATTTCTGCAGCGTGTCTCTGGAGGGAGCGGATGTTGAGGAGGATGTATTGCAGGGCTTGGGGTACGAGGTAGATTTTGCTGGAGGATGGAGGAGGGTCCTTTGTCTGTGAAAGTGAAGGAGTTGAAACAGTGTTTGGTCAGTGGGGTGAGTTAAGCTTGCAGTTGTTGTTCTTTCCGATGTTGAGTCCGTAGAGAGCCGAGGAGCTGTAGCGTTGGTGGGTTTGAGGACCAGGATTCTAGGCGCTGAGTGCTGTCAGGTCGCGGTTGGGTCGCCGACAGGTTCAGGCGGGCTTGGCTTTGGTACACCTTTGGCACACCAGCTACGTAACCGCAGAGCGGCCTCCATTAAGTAAGGGTTGTGGGACGGAGGGACAGCTGGGAGGCTGTAGTGTTTAGTTTAGTTCATTTATTGCATTGATTAATTAAAATCTTAGCAGTCCACACATGAATATAAAATTTATAAATAAAATACATGTATACCTTGATTTCATATTTCCTTAAAAACGTGGTGCACATGTCTTAAAATTGAACGATTACTAAGTGAAATACATACCGTTTATTTACGATAGGAGAAAAAAGGGGTAAGGCCCAATCTGGTGGCAGCCCCGGTGTCCATAGCTCTGACAGTCTATTGTATATTCTTAACGACTGAAGTTAGGGTCAGGGCGTGAAGGGGGTCGAGGAGAGTTACCGGACAAGGTGGCTTGGGCGGTGGCAGTTAGGCTTAGACTGCGGCGGAAAGCTTTATTTGGGCAGTTTTCATGAAGCGGACAAAGCAGCAGATTAATTTAACGTTGGTCCCGCTGAAACAGGCCTTTACTGCCTGTTGACAAGACCTAATATGCATTTCGTTTATATGTGGATTTAACAGGTCTCTCCTCTCCCGCTCTAGGAACTTGCATATGCATAGGAGATGCAGCATGTCTTCTTTAGTTTCGCCGCATAGTCTGCATAGTGTAGATGCAAATGTGCGTTTCCACGGGGGCATTTGGGGTTTGGCGGATAAAATCCCCATCCGCAGTGCCAAAAATCCTTCTTTTAACGATCCTGAAAAACTGGTGCCGAGGTACGGTTGTGGTGAGCATTTTAGGTAGCTTTGGATCACAAACCAGCTGTGTGCCCTCTTATTTATACATTCTTTGTCGTTTTCAATAGATACAAGCCTTGTTGACTTATTTACCAGGTCTTTGACGTTGTTGAATGGAAGTCCGATCTCCCAAATGTTCTCCAGGGCTAACATGCTGATCCCTGATTCAAGGTAGGCTTTGGCCGGAGAGGCATTATTCCTTGATAATTCCTTCCATAGGAATGAGTTAAGTGAGCCCACCTCTGCGTACTTTATTTTGTACCAGCTTTTTACGTACGCCGCCTTCCTGCTTATTTTCTGATTTACTACTCCAAATTCGAGTCTTAATTGAGCTTTGGAGGTGTATTTGGGAAGCTTGAAAATGATTCTTAAAGCTTTAGCTACCGTTTTGTTTAGGGTTTCTTCGTCCATCCCTCGCATGGCCTCACTGCCGTATGTGAGCGATGGTATTAGCTTTGCATGGAGCACTTCAAGCAGGGGAAGCAGGTTTTGGTCCTGCTATTTTGCTTTTAAGATTTTTCAAAGTGATCGCTAGGAGGGTTCCTCTTCTCTGAATCACCTCTTTTTGTTGGTCATATGACCCATTCTGGTGAAAAATTATCCCAAGATATTTATAGTTTTGAACGACTTCGAGTTCTCTCTTGCCCAGCTGCCATTTCAATCGTTTTTTTGTGTTGCGTTGGTTTAGCACCATTATTTCAATATTTCTAGGTTAATTTCTAACCCGTTTGTTGATGCGCATTTGTTCGTAGTATGAAGTAGGTGTTGTAGGCCGACTGCTGTTTGACTAATTAAAATCAAGTCGTCCACGTACAATAGGTTTGAAAGCGGAAGGTCTCCCAATTTTGGGGCATGATGGTTACTGTTGTCTAGGTTGGTTGAGAGATCGGCCACAAAGAGGTTGAATAGGGTAGGGAGGCTGTAGTGGGATTGGGAGAATGGGGAGGGGCAGCGGGGGCAGCAGTGGATGAAAAAGGAGGCAGGAGTTGAGAGAGGAAAAAAGAGAATAGAAATAAAATAAATTAAAATCAGCCATAGAGTGTAAGAGAGCAAGAGATAAGAGAGGCCACCATAAAAGAGAAGCAGGAAAAATACAGGTTAGAAAACAGGCAAAACAGTGCATGGCAAGGCAAGGCATAACCAGCAACCTCAAAAATTGGATGGTAGCGCAAGTGGCAGGAGACTTGCTGTGGAGCTGCACAAGGGGAGAGCCTGACACCGACCAAGAGGTCAGAGGTCTACTGGAAGAACACCTGTACTGCGTGAAAGCAACATTCCAATGACTAAAGGACAATGGTCTCATTCCTCACACACAGAAATGTGCCTTCCTTCAGAAGGCAATAGCATTCTTTGGATACGATTTCTCTGGGGAGGGAGTCATGCCAGATGTGGCAAAAGCCCACAACATCCAAACAGCTCCAGCAGCCATCACGGCACAGTTTCTTAGGGATGGTTACATACTATGGACAGTGCATCTAAAACCTAACCGTCGTCATTGCCTCCCTGAGGTAACTGACCAAAGTCAGCACTACAACAAGCTGGGGACTCGCTCAAGAAGAGGCATTTCAGATGACGAAGAAAGCTTTGTTGGCAGATACCACATTGGCCTATTTTGATCCCAGCCGTGAGTCAGAGCTGTCTGTAGACTCAAATCCCATTGGTCTCGGGTCTGTGCTGTTGCAGAAACAGGCTAATGGTGAGTCCGCTCCAGTAGCGTATGCCAGTCCTGTTTTGATGGTGACCAAAGAATGTTGCTCTCACATTGAAAAGAAGGCCATTGTAGTACACTCGGGCTGTCACCAGTTCCACCTATACCTTTACGGTCAACTGTTCACTGTACATACAGACCACAAATTGCTGGTTCCTCTCTTAACTGGATCCTACTCCAAGCCTCCTTCGAGGATTGAGAGATGGATCCTCCAACTGCATGCCTACCATTTCTCAGTGGTATATCGACCTGGTGTCCAAAATCCTGCAGACTTTTTTTCCAGACATGCCAGGCAAGCCATCTTGGAAGAGAAGTCTGATGCTGAAGAAATAGAAGAATATGTCTGACTGATAGAGGAATGGTCCAGACCTTTGCCCATCTCATTAGAAGACATAATTCAGGGGTAAAGCCAGTGATGAATACCTCCAGTTGGCCATCTCTGCATTGACCTCAGGAAACTGGCACACTAACTCAAAAAGTCTCTCATCCCATGGAAGAAGCAAGACTGATACTTCCGTTGTTACACAATGTTCAACTGGAACTACCAGTGTCCACAGATGGATGTCTGATGAGAAACCCCCACTTGGTGATTCTGAGAGGGCTGCAATAACGAGTGGTTGACTTCACCCACAAGACTCATCAAGGGATTATCAGAACCAAATCCAGATTGAGGTGCAAGGTATGGCTACATAGTCTAGACGAACTAGTGAAATGGTCGGTAAGACAATGCCTGCTGTGTCACACTGCTACTTCTGCAGAGCCGTTGGCACCAATTATTACAGAGCCCATTCCCCCTTTTCTGTGGCACCAGGCCAGTGCTGATTTTTGAAGTTTACTGGATGTCAGGCACATGCTAGTCACCATAGACGTTTCACAAAATATCCAGAAGATGAGATCGTCGAGTCAACAACAGCCAGACGGTACCACGTTTTGAAACGGTTATGCCACTCATGGTTTGATGGGTGAACTATGAATTTACAATGGCCCTCCATTCTCCAAGATATTGCTCAGTATTTGCAATCCAGAGGCATTTGTCATTGGAAAATCACACCCACTTGCCCCAAGCTAATGGAGAGGCATATCGGTTCATAAGGATATTGAATAAAGTCCTTCAAATCGCCCTTGCCAATGGATAGAATATGGAGTGTGCCCTCTGCTCTTTTTTGAGAGAATACCATCTCACGCCACATGTCACAACCAAGGTGACCCCCAGTGATCTTCGTATGAATCGAGCAGTGGGTGACCCCATTCCACAGGTGGTGGAGCCTTGGATGCTGAGAAACCAAGTAGCTGAAGCAGCACATCATGTCAGGTGCAGAACGATCAAGTGTCCCAAGCAAGATGTGCCTGGAGGTGACTCCTCCAGGTTGGTGATCAAGTACTACTTAAATACTGGCATCCACAGAGCAAGTTCTCGCTACCTTTCGAGTTGATCCTTTGAAAGTGACCACATTAAAAGGGAATATGGTAACTGTCCAGAGGTAAGGCAAGACAGTCACGAGAAACATTGTTTTTCAAAATCTACAAACAACCCGCAAACCGGAAGGATGATCACCTGCAGTTGCCCCAAGTGGAGATGGGCTATATACGACGAGGAGTCCTTGCCGTCTGGGTGTCTGAGGAGCCTGGTTCCACTCCCCACGCTGACGCCCTCACCAGAGATGGATGGAAATCAGCAGCCAGGGGTTTTACCTGGCCTCAGCAATGATTCAAGAAGGATAGTTTGAACATGTATGAAGTTCCTGAGGTGCAGCTGCGACCGCTGCAGGTAAGAGCGATGGGGCAGGGTGGGGTGGGGGGGGGGGGGATTTCGAGAGACAACCACAAGGGGAAATTCAATAAATAATTAATTTTCACTCGTGGTCGGTGTTGGACTTGGCCCTTTTTGCAGGGTCATCCCTGAACTTTTTGCCTTCCACCTGTATTTTTTTTCTGACCTGCTGTTGGTGGTTTTATGACTCTGGGCACTTTACCACTGCTAACCAGTGCTGAAGGGCATATGCTCTCTTTGTAAATTATTGTTATGGATTAGTGATTCCATGATTGGAATATTTGATTTACTTGTCAGATCTTAGTTCAGTGCACCATGTATGCCCATGGTTTGTAAAACAAATGCTGCTGGTGGGCTTGCAGCACTGATTGTGCCACCCACAGGAGCAGCTTGTAAAATGTGTCTCAGGCCTGCCATTGCAGAGCCTGGGTGCAGTCTGGGACTGCCATGTTCACTTGGCAATTGCACACACTTGCCAGTTCCTAAAGCATCCCTTTTCTACATGTTAGTCACCCCTAAGGTAGGCCCAAGGTACCCCTGTGGGCAGGGGGCATTGTATGTGAAGGGTAGGACATGCCCTGATATGTGTGGCATGTCCTGATAGTGAAATACTGGCAATTTAGTTTTTCACTATTGCAAGGCTATCTGTTCCCATAGGCCAGATTGGGGAGTTTGTTTATAACATCTTATAAACATAATGGACCCTGGGAACAAGATAGGAAAGTAAGTTTAGTATGCCTGAAATCAGAATGTTAAAGTGCATCTTTTAGTGAGGGGGATTTGTACATTCAAATACCACTTTTAGAAAGTAGGTATTTTCTTGCCTAACCATCCTGTGTGCTTCTGCTAGTTTTGTGTATTGCATGTCTGGCTTTGGATGACAGGGGCCTGCCTTCCACAATGACGGTTCCGCCCCCCTGCGGTGTGTCTGAAGCCAGGGCTCACACTGACAAAGAAGGTTGTTGAGCACTTGCCAAGTGCCCCTCAGAACGGGTTTTGGCTAAGTACAAACACTCCCTGCCTTCAGAGAGCAAAGGAGTTTGTTGTATAAAAAGAGGGGCCCAGACCGAAGACTTTTAGATCACTTCTGGGAATCAAGACAGACCCTTTGCCAAGGAGAGAAACCAAGGAAGCTGAAGGTGGATACTGCCCCTGTGTTGTTTGCAGTTTGGGGTTGGCCTGCAGTGGTTACTTATTGCCAAGGAAAGTAGAAAAGGACCTTTGTGTGCACTTTTACTATCTTGAGGAAGATCTCAAGGGCTTGATGTTGAGCTTCCCTCCTGTTCTGAAGTCTCAGAGCCACAAAGACTTCACCACCAGCTCCCCCTGAATACCCTTGCTGGGAATTCTACCTGCGGTGAGGTGCCTGCTGTTGTTTGGGCCCTCTGAGAGACTGCATGTCGCTGTGAACTGGAAGCGTGATGCAAAGAGGAGAAGTGTGTCACTGCCGTAGTAGTTGCCATCCCATCACCGAAGAAGCCTGCCGCCACTGCAGCTGTTCGACGTCACATCGCAGACAAAGCGTGTCACACCACAGGAAAAGTGTGCCATCGCCGCTAGAGGTCGCGTCACATCACCAGAGAAGCGTGTCGCAGGGCCTGTTGCGGCTCCAAAGTTGTTGGATTTTTCCGTCGTGTGTACACGCATCGCATCCAACGTTGCCGCATCGCATCCAAGACGCCAATTTGCCGCATTGCATTGGATCGTCGCATCGCATCGAGGCACCATCTTGTCGCATCGTAACTGGAATGCAATAAGAAACCGACACATCACCTCCTCTACGATAAGGAACTGACACATCACCTCCCCTGCCGTAACGAATCCCCTGCAATAAGGAACTGACTCATCCCCTCTCCCGAAGCAAAGAACCAACGCATCACCTTCCCTGCAACCCTTTTGTTTGTTTTGCATAACGCACCCAAGGTACTTTGAGAGTAAAGTGTTGCATTTACCATCTACATTGAACTAAGCTATTTCTACCATTTTAAAGTCATATTCTTAATATTGTATTGTGGATTTTTGTCGTTTGGTCTTGTGTTAAGTCTAGTAAAGATTACTTATTTTTCGAAACTGGTGTGGTGTCCATTTGTAGTATTTTCACGGTATCACTGTATGTGTTCACAAATGCTTTAAGCCTGCCAAGCTACCAAGGGGGTGAGCAGGGGTTATTCAGGAGTGTATCCCCCTTTCCTTGACTAGAAGCAAGGGTCACTATTTGGACAGAGGTGTATACCATTGCCAACTAGAGACCTCCATTTCTAACAGTCGTCTCTCAAAATTCACCCCCACCCGGCCCCACCGCTCTTACCTGCAGCAGTTGCAGCTGCTGAGGTGCCTTCAATGCCATGAGGACTGGGAAGTGGGAGTGGAACTCCAAAGGGACACGTGACGTGACCGAGAGATACCACCTCAGGCGGATGTATGACATTATAACGCATGCTTTTACAATGCATGCTGTTACAACGCAGGTTTTACTACGCATATCTTTACAACGCATTACACTTTGGGGTGCTGGATAGTGAATAGTTTAATTTACTATTCCAACTCCAGTCCCCGTGGACACTAGGGAAGGTGTTGGATAGTAAATTAAACGTATTCCCTATCCTAGAGCGCCCCCCAGTGTAATGCGTTGTAAAAGTATGCGCAGTAAAACCTGCGTTGTAATAGCTTTGCGTCGTAAAAGTTTCGTTGTAAAGGATGTTTCCCACCTCAGGCGCATCCTTTTTTTTTAAATTAGGAGATATGACATAAATAACCATATACACAGAAAATACAAATCATAAGCTGCCAGTCCGATCATGTCATAAATCCATTTTCAATTTATCTCCCACCCATCTACCCCCACCCCACACGATTCGTCTCAGGGAAGAGAGGAAAAATGAAGAAAACAAATAACACATCATTTCATAAAAAGAATCCAAAGGATACACAGATATATATACACAAATATCATCTTGTTTCCTATAAAGAAAATATAAGTACCTATGTACACATATATACATCTATATACATCTGTTGGTGGCAACTTTCTCCTAACGAGCTCAGGCATAAAAAGTAAAGAGGGGAAAATTATCCCTGCTCTACAGTCAACCATTTAGTTAAGGGTTCCAATATCCGCTCCCCATCCCTCCGAAACCTGACTCCTCTTCTCTTGAATACGGAGATTTCCCATTTATAAATACTAAGAAATTTACTAAACCAGACATGTAGAGTCAGGGGTACTGGGTCAAGCCAGACAGTGGCTGAACATAATCTAAGATCAGTCATTGCAATGAATATCAGTTTTCTTTCAGGTTCGGACATATTTTGATCAGTGACGCCAAGCATAATAACCTGTGGTGTCAAAACAACAGAAAAGCAAAACACATGTCCCAAACGCTGTTCTATTTTTTGTAATAAATGAACCAAAGAGGGGCAAGAAGCAAACATATAGACACTGTCTGCCGCCAGTTCCCCACAACGTGAACAGTTTATCCCAGCCACCCCTCCCCATTTGTGTATTCGAGAGGGAGTTATATACAAATTAAACCAGGTCTTAAAACATTGCACCTGCAAATTGGCAGAAAAGAAAGCAGATTGACTGTATAAAAGTGAATCTTCACAGACCCCTTGACCTGCTTGTACCTCAGCCTCCCAGCGCATAAAGTGTTTACTCAGGTCATCCGGTTTCTTAGCATTCAGGAGTTTATAGATCGAGGATATAGTTGTGTGACCCCCGTTTATAGCTTCAATTAACAGATTAGGGACCCAAATTATCGTTCCTTTTCAAAAGAAATCCCTCACCTGTAGAAACTTAAAAAATTGTCTATTACCTAGCCCAAATGTTTGTTTTATGACTTCAAAAGTCATTAGCCCAGAAGAAGACATTATATCCCCGACAACCCTAACCCCGTGGACAGACCACTCCTTAAAATAAGCATCCCGAAAAATTTCTGGAAATAGCCTATTATTTGCAAACGGAGAATATATATGTAGTCTGCAAATATATCAAACATTTTCCGGACCGATGTCCAAACTTTAAAGCCACCCAAAAGAACCTTAAACCTAACCTGTTTGAAATACGAAAAATCTATTTGTCTAAACAGAAGTCCCTGAGCTGTAGGTCCCAAAATTAGATGATAAATCGAGATACCAGAGCGATCTGAGGCGTCTACATCCAATAAATCAGGAATATGTCTGAGTGTTATAGACCAATAATTTACCTGAAAATTTGGTACCGCCCAGCCCTCCTATCTCTAGGAAGGATCATGAACTTTAGAGCCCTTCTTGGTCGTTAGCCAGCCCATAAAAACCATGATATTATCCGATCGAATTTTTTAAACCAGCTTGGACCAATCAACAAGGGAATGGCTCTCAAACAATATAAAATCCTGGGTAAAAAATCATTTTTATAACGTTACATCTGCCCATTAAAGTCAGGTGTAGGTTATTAATTTGACGTGCCTCAATATCTAATTTACGTATTAAAGGATCAGGGTTCATCTCTACTATCTTATCAGGTTTAGAACCAATCTCAATCCCCAGATATTTGGATTTACTTACTATATGAGGATCTATCCAGTTAATTTTATCATTGCAAATTATTTGTGTCTTAGCTTCATTTAGAAGATAGCCCGATATTGCCCCAAATTGTGAAGTTAGAGTTTGGATTATTCGAAAAGCTAACATAGGGGAGTCTGTCAATATGGCAAGATCGTCAGCATAACCAAGAATTTTAGTATCCCCCCTTTAGCCTGTACTGGATGGATTGAAGCCTCATTTGAGATTTTCCTAATTAAGGGGTCGATATAGATCGCAATCAATAAGGGGGAGCAAGGACACCCCTGCCTCGTTCCTCTACATATACTTATTGCCGCAGACTGGATCCCCATTATGCAGAACTGAGCAGTTGGTTGAACATACATACTCTTGATGGCGCCAATAAACTTCTCCCCTATACCATAGTGCTGTAATGTAGCCCATAAAAAAGGCCAGGAGACCCTATCAAAAGCTGTCTCCTGTAACCTTGGTATAATCGAACAACACGATTGTACGGCGTATATGTTCGATCGTTTCTCGACCTGGAACAAAGCTGTGTTGTTGAGGGGAGACCAATTTTTTAATCACGCTTGCGAGCTGGTTAGCAAAAATTTTGGAATACATTTTAATGTCACTATTAGTCAAAGTAATAGGTTGATACGAACGTATCAGAAGGTGTCTTCCCTTTTTTGAAAAATGTCACAATCCTTGCCTTCCGCCAAGAATCTGGGGGCTTCTCCCCCTTTAAAACCTGCGAGAAAACCTCTAACATTAAAGGAATAAGTTGTACCCGAAATATCCTATAGAATTCTCCGGGTAAAAAATCTGGTCTGACAGCCTTGCCGCTGGGAATGGAGTCTATATCCAACCCAGTTCTTCGATTTTAATTTCAGCAACCAGCATTGCTACTTCTTCAGGTGTTAAGGCCCCCACCTCTATTTCATTAAGATAGCTTTGAATTCCTGTCTGAAGCTCCCCGTCATCCCTAATCTCCTCGTCATATAATTTTTGATAACATTTCTGAAAAACTGAAGCTATGGCCGCCTTATCCAAAACTAGCCCGACCTCCGGGTCCAAAATTTCTTTAATACGTGAAGCAGCTTCTTTATCTCTAGTTCAGACCGCTAACAGTTGTCCAGCTCTTTCATTATTTTCATATACTTTCGTGCGCCAAGCCACAAATTTAGCTACCGCTTTCGTCTGAGAGATTTCTATTATTGCTGCTTTAGTAATGATGATTTGTGTTTGTGCTATGTCGCCATTCCCACCACCCGATAGAATCCTAGCAAGGGTTATCTCAGCCCTTTCAAGTTCCCCATAAAGCTACTGTAGCTTTTGTTTCTCCCTTCTCTGGCTCTCCCATCCATAACGTGTGGTCTCGCCCCTTATGCCTGCTTTCAGTGTATCCCAAACGTTTTGTGTATTAGTACTCCCTATATTCTCAGTTATGAACCTCGTAATCCATATGGCCATACAATCAATATACGCACTATCTGTTAAAAGTCCAGGTGTCTGATTTCTTTACCCTGTGGTGAATTTTGACCTCAAAGTCTAACGGATTATGATCCAACATCACTCTCGGAAATCTAATTATGTTGGATCCTTGCATCAAACTTGAAGAGATAAAAAAATAGTCTAATCGGGAATGGATTTTATGAGGCGCTGAAAAGAAAGTAAAGCCGGGATCGTCTCTTCTAAAATGAGCCCAGGTATCCATCAAACCATGCAGTTCTAGCATTTGCATTAGAGACCTATAAACGTTTGGTTTCCGGCCACAATATTCTGCATCTGGACAGCTAGCAAGCTCACATCTTATATTAATATTGAAATCCCCACATATTATAAGTGGGGCAGGCCAACCGACCAGCTCTAAACTAAGCCAGTTATATAGTTCAGGATCATCTAATACTGGGCCATAAACTGAACACAGTGTAAAAGATCTGTTCTGAATATTGCCCTGAATAATGACCCACCGACCAAATGCATCCGCCAAAGAGCGGGTTACATTTATCAATCCCCGACGGGCCAGTATTGCAACCCCTTTAGTTTTTGCTTCCAGTTTGGATCATACCGCCAATTGGAATCCCTCAAACTCTAAAAGTTTATGACGAGTAGCTTCGATATGTGTCTCTTGAAGACAAATTATATCTGGCCGCAGATAGCGAATGTCTTCTCTGAACCGGTGCTGTTTACCTGGGTCATTAAGCCCGCAAATATTTGTGGGCTTAAGGCACCTCAGGCGCATCCAATGAAATCCTCATATCTGCAAGACTCTGTAGCGGAACGAGCCAGTTCGTGAGCATGTACTACTGTCCACATGTTGTCTCATTATCCCTCTCTCTCTCTCTCTCTCTCTCTCTCCCTCTCCCTCTCTCCCCCCTCTCTCTCTCTTTCTCTGTCTCTCTCTCTTTCTCTGTCTCTCTCTCTTTCTCTGTCTCTCTCTCTCTCTCTCTCTCTCTCTCTCTCTCTCCCCCCCCCCCCTCTCTCTCTCTCTCTCTCTCTAACTCTCTCGCTCTCTTGCACCCTTTTTTATAGTTATTACTTGATGTAATACTCTGTGTTGGTACAGTGCATGAGCTATTATGTTTTTGTATTTTTGATGTCTGGGTAAGGAGGAATGTTATGTTGGGATTGATCATCCCAGGATCTGTATTTACTGAGGGGATTTTATATGATTATATGAAAACTTTCACTATGTTAACAAAAACCTTTGTGAGAAGCCCAAATGTTGCAAGTCTGTGCATATGGGACACACAACTAGGCTTCCTAAAAGGGGCTTGCGAGTCCTTTGTTCAGGAATAGAGAAAGGCTATTCGATAGATGTATACCAGCCGGTTTTGTAGCAAAGGAAACCTTAAAATATGTCCCTGTAAACCGGCCCCTGTTAAAGATAGGAATTCTTCACAAAGTTGAAAAACACGTTTTTAAGATGGGCATTTTGTACATAGAGTATTGACTAAAAATCTTTTAACTAGACTTGTGGTCACTTTGAGCCGGAGTGGAGAAAATCACTGATAGTTGTGCATCTACGTTTTTCATGTATAAAGGGTTGTTCTATAAATGGGCACATGTTAACAAATATTGATTTCAAAATATCGTATGACATAAATATGGAGCCAAAAATAGCAACACCACAAAAGTAGAATGAAACAGAATAGCAAAGGTAAGAATGCAATTTTTTAATATATATAATGTTGTTGTTAGGAATACTGCTGTATTTGATATTGTTTACTTTTATATAGTTGTAATTAATATTATTGTTAATGAATTATATATATATTAGTTAATATATTAATTTTAGTGTTACTAACATTAGTATCATTGTTTTTTTTCAAAATATGGTTTGCAATTTTAATTGTGTAATTTAATTCTGTTTATAATATAGTAGTAGGATGTTGGGTACGTAGAGAAATAGGATGGGAAATTAATTAAATTAGAACAAAAATGGTTTTTAATGCTAATTAATTTAAAGAAAATGTAATATTTAATTGGATATTATGTAAATTTGTTAACAGTTTAATTGGTATCTCATGTATTTAGCTTTAATGTGTGATTTAAAATTTATATTTGTTATAGTATAATTAGTAGTTTATAATTTATTAGCGGATTGTTGGCTTTGTAGTAGAATATGGTGGACAGTTTTGTAAATTCAAATAGTTTTTTATTAATTGTCTATGTATTTAATTGATATTTAATAGAATTTTTTTTTAATTTTATTTGATTATTATGTAATAATTGATTGATAAGTGTATATAATTATAACCAAATGTATTTTATATGTATCATTGTTTTTAATGTTGTTGTTCCATGTAGGTAGTCCTTCAATTCAAATATTTTTTTATATACATGTTTAATTATCATTTGTGGGTTGTTTGGGTAGGAGGGTGTATTGTATATTAAAATTTACATTCTTTAAATTTGTATAGTATATATTTTTTAGTTAACATGTATTCTAATATTCTATGTTATTAGGTATTTAAATATGTATATATGAGACCTTTCAGGAAATCCCCTGTTAGGTGATAACTGGAGGTAACAGGAGGGCTTGGTAGCCCCCAAGGACACTCTAGAGCCAAGGAGACTTCATCCCCCAACCAGTTGTGCACCAGGAGGTACATTTGCAGAGTGGTGGAGAAAGAGAGTGTGGCCTCCGATGTCCTCTCAGCAGTCACACTAAGTGGGGTTTACTGGCTTTTCTATTTATTCGGGTACAGGGCTTCATGGCCCCTCTTCCCTGGGCTAATTGCAGCCCTGGGGACCACATCTCGTGGGGCTCGGCCATTTAAAAAAAATATATATATATTTAAAGGAAGGGGGCTGAGCAGCCCCCCTGTCAGGCCAGTTTGAGCCCCGGGGAACACCTAACCCCCAGGGCCCAACCTCTTTTTTAATTATTTTCTTGAAAAATGAAAATTTAGAGGTGGCACACACGGCCAACCCTCCCGGACCAATTTCAGCCCTAGGGACCCCATCCCCCAGGGCCCAGCTTCAAATGTGGGTGCCCCGGTCCACCCCCTCTGTTCTGGAATGTGGGGGAGTATCAAAGCCTCCGAAATGCCTGCCAGCTCCCCTTCCCTCTCTGTAAAAGCAATTGTGCTCCACTTTCAGTAGGCAAGTGCTTTTTCAATGGCGAAGGCGACAAGAGGGCAGACTCGCATTCGTCCTGGTTTCGAAGACTCCATCACAGAATGGTGCTGGATGTTGTTTGGGAGCTGCAGTAGGCAGTGTGAGGATACTGGATGGCTGATAATAATTATATGCATACAGGTGGTTTCGGTCAGCCCTTTTCAATCATTGATCTGTTCAAGTGTCGGTCACATTTTGCCCCCTCCCCAGGACAGAGGGGAGAAAACTCCTGAGGCGGAAAGCCGGGAGCAGCTATTTTAAAAACTTGTGTGCTTTTAAAAGTGTAATTACTGTGATTTTATAACTTTCTTGCACTTTAATCTCTTGGCATTACCTGCACTAGCGCTTAGCAGCAGACAGCTTGTTGTTTTGCACTGGTCTCGCGTCTTGCCGCCATTTCCTGGTCGAGGGACCCGCCAGACACGCCCACCTCGGCTGGCCACGCCCCCCCCCCGGTTCATATAAATGCGCGCTGACAGCTAGCGCTGCATTTTTACTCCGAGAAAACTCCTGAGGCGGAAAGCCGGGAGCAGCTATTTTTAAAACTTGTGTGCTTTTAAAAGTGTAATTACTGTGATTTTATAACTTTCTTGCACTTTAGTCTCTTGGCATTACCTGCACTAGCGCTTAGCAGCAGACAGCTTGTTGTTTTGCCCTGGTCTCGCGTCTTGCCGCCATTTCCTGGTCGAGGGACCCGCCAGACACGCCCACCTCGGCTGACCACGCCACCCCCTCCTGCGCACCGAGCCCCACTATAAAACATGAGTCTTTGCAGGAAGCGCAGCGGACGAGCGCAGCGGGCGCGACGATTGCGCGCCGAAGGCGCGCATAAGGCAAGCTCGTCTGCGCTCGTCCGCGCCTCGGCCGCGACTGGAGCGGCGTCTCATGCCCTGGCCCCCCAGACCACCCCCCTCCTTCCGCATCTAACTCGTGAGTCTCTACTCCGTCTCAGAGATTTTGCTCATGAAGGTCATTTCTCTTTCTCTGACCTTGCCTACCCTCTGCATGATTTTGCCTGCAGAGGTCTGCTATCGGGTGGCCTGCTGAACGTTAGGTCATTGCCTAAACACGCCAATGAAATCCTACAGCTCATTGATAATCATCACCTCGATACATTATTTCTTACTGAGACGTGGACCCACTCCGACTGTAACATTGAACTGGATTGGGCTTGTCCACAAGATTTCAAAATATTACATCTTCCCAGACCCAAGGGTCGCGGTGGTGGAGTAGGCATTATCTATAGAGCCTCCTGGTCCATAAAAATCCTAGACATGGATCCAGTTGCTGGAATGGAAATCCTCGGCCTCTCCATAAACTGTCACTCCGGAGTCACCTTCACGGCCATGATATGCTATCGCCCCCCGGGTGCCTTCAACTCCCTGCAGCAACAGTCGCTACTTACCACCCTCACCAATATGGCCACCACCCACAACAAGTTGATTGTTCTGGGCGACTTCAATCTTTGGCCAAACGGCAGCCTGGACACTGCATTAAACAATCTTATAATGTCTTGTGAAAGTATGGGACTCTCCCAACTGGTCAACAAACCCACCCACTCTGCAGGGCATCAACTCGACCTAATCTTCTCCTCCCCTCAGCTAGTATACCTAAGCGACATCCTGCCTATGTGCTGGACCGACCATGCACTTATCAAATTCCACATAGCTGGTAGCAGAGCCTGTAGACCGCCACACAGCACCTCTCCCGATTCTCTGTACAGAGACTGGAAAGCTCAGGACAAATTAAGATCGTCCGGCTCTGTATTCAATGTGGAAAACAGCTTCTCCCCCTCTATATCGGTGGAGGTCAACTACACGGCCCTCTGCACATTGATTTCCAATACCTCGGACTCCCTCGTCCCCCAGAAAAAGTGCAAACCTAAGAGTAGAGCACCAGCCCCCTGGTTTGACAACTCCTTAAGAACCCTCAAATTAGCCTGCAGACAATCAGAGAGAAAATGGAGGCAAGGCTACTCCAACACCAACAAATCTCTCTGGAAAGATAACCTTCGGGCATATAAAACTGCTATTGTGCAAAGTAAAGCTAACTACTTTTGCTCAACCATTGCCAACGCCTCCAATAGCTCTAAAAGTATCTTTCAGATCCTCAAAAATCTAACCCACCCAGATTGTGCCACAATGACTCTGCCACCCACACAAGCACTCTGTGACAATCTCGCAGCATTTTTTATAGATAAAATCAACACCATTATCCACAATCTGAAGACCTCCCCCTCGTTGGGCTGCCCCAACAGCCCGGGAGTTAGCACCATCAGCTATGACTCGACGCTTTCAGGTCCCCCCCCCCATGGTAAGGTTGCGAGAATTCCCCCCCATTCCTGAAACCGAGTTTGAAAGACTGGCGCTCGGAATCACCTCGGGGTCCCCTCTTGACCCTCTTCCTCCAAAAATCTGGAAAAGCTTTGGAACCGAACTCTTCGGCACTCTGCGCAGAATCTGCAACCAATCTCTGCATTGCGGATATGTTCCAACTCCATGGAAGCAGGCTCTTGTCACCCCGCTTCTGAAAAACCCTCCTTAAGTCCAAACTGTTTGTCAAACTATCGGCCTACCTCCCTCCTGCCATTCCCAGCAAAAGTCACCGAACGATGGGTCAGCTCCTGTCTCTCCACTCACCTGGAGCAGAACCATATCCTGGATGACCTCCAATTCGGTTTTCGCCCAGCCCACGGCACCGAAACAGCTGTCTTGACAGCCATGGAGGATCTTCGTATGCACGCAGACAGGGGCCAGGCAGTAGCTTTGATACTGCTGGACCTGTCTGCCGCATTCGACACGGTCAACCACAGGACTCTGTTGGAGAGACTCGGTGAGGCTGGTGTGGACGGCACTGATATGGTTTCATTCCTACCTGCGGGACAGGAGACAGGCGGTATCCCTCCCCCCATTCCTATCCGCATTTGCATCCGTGCCCCAGGGAGTTCCCCAGGGCTCCTCCATCAGTCCCATTCTTTTTAACGTGTATCTTAAGCCCTTGATCACGTTAATAAAGTCCCACAGGATAAAAACGATCAACTATGCTGACGACACCCAGCTCATTCTCTCTTGGGAGGGAGAAGACTCTATCCCCTTAACATCCTTCCACGACTGCCTAAGAGAGACGGCTGGGTGGTTGCACAAAAATTCCTTACAATTTAACTCCTCCAAGACTGAGGTTCTGTTTTGCTCTGGAAATAGAATACCTCGCCCGTTCCCGAGTGACTTCTGGCCTCCGGAAACACCGGATAAACCACAGCCGGTAACCTCGGTCCGCAACC
The DNA here is from genome assembly GCF_964263255.1 of Lissotriton vulgaris. Lineage (NCBI taxonomy): Eukaryota > Metazoa > Chordata > Amphibia > Caudata > Salamandridae > Lissotriton > Lissotriton vulgaris. The sequence goes on along the minus strand of NC_141685.1, from coordinate 425,578,695 downwards.
TGGGGGCCATGCTCAATAACAAGCTGAGCATGGAAACCCAGGTTGCAAAAACAGTGGGGACTTGCTCAGCCCTTTTGCGTTCCCTGCGCAAAATTATGCCACTCCTCCCCGCACAAGCTCGGGCACTGATAGTCAGGTGCACTATTCTTAGTCGCCTTGACTACTGTACCGCGTTGTTACTTGAGTCTCCAGTGGTGCTGCTGGATCGGCTTCAAAGAATTCAGTCGGCCGCTGCCAAGCTAGCTCTCGGCTGGACCAGGAGATCCTCGGCCACAGCGGCCCTAGCCGAGCTACATTGGCTACCTCTGAAGCAGCGTGTGGCATTCAAGGCCCTTTGCCTTGTCTTTAAGGCTCTGCATGGAGCCGGGCCCAGACCTCTGAAAGCCTTGTTTTCGTGGTACACTCCTAACAGAACCCTGCGCTCTGCCTCAGCCTGTCTGGTAAAAGTGCCCAGATACAACAAAGTCAGAACTGGGGGCAGATCCTTCAGGGTCGCAGCGGCTAAGTTATGGAACAGTCTGCCCATTGACATCCGCCAAATCTCACAACTCCTCCCCTTTCGGAAACGTATCAAGACCTGGCTATTTCCCTAATTCTATCCGCCTGCCACTCGTTCTTGTTCTCCTCAGTTAAGAGTATTCTCCAGCGCCAGGAAACCTGCAAGGTGTCAGCTGCGCTATATAAATACTTGAAATAAATAAAAGAAATAAATAAAACAATGCTCTTGCTTGGCGAAAGTGGGCACAATTTGTTATGGCTTGGCACTGTATGCTACTCCACTTTATGCTACTTTAGTGTATTCAACCCCATTCTGCACTATTCATTGGACACCACTTCATTGTGCGCCACTGCACTGTAAGCGATTTCACTCTATCATACTCCACTGTACACTACTCCAGTCTACACCACACCACTGTACACCTCTTCATTTGATGCTATTCTGCTCATCGCTATTCCACTCTGCACTATTCTACATTATGCTACTCAACTGTACACCTCTCTATGCTATTACACTGTATACCACTCCATTATACACTCTGACAATGGATGCAACTTCAATCTTTGCTCCTCTACTGTATGGTATTCCACTCTACCCCACTCCACTGTATGCCACTCTACCGTAAAGTGTTACACTCTACCCCGCCACACAATATAACATTCCAGTCCAAACTACTTCACTGTATGTCACTCCTCTGTAAGCTACTACATTATACATTATCACACTTAATGCCACTCCACTGTATACCACTAAACTGCACCCTATTCCACTTTATGCCACTCCAGCGTACCGTACTCCTCTCTACTGTTCTCCACTGTACATAACTCCATTCTGCGAAAATCTAGTACACTCTATGCCACTCTATTACATTGTACTCCACTCTGTCTGTGTAATTTACACTTTCCACATTTGCACTTGGAACTATGCCCGTATATTCTACTCCACTCTACAACAGTTTCCAACACTGTAGAACCCAGCTCTACAATCTACTGTATGAGATACCACTCCAATTTATTAGAGTTTACTCAACTCTACGCTATGCCACTTTAATATATGCTACCCCACTCTACGCTAATCCACTGTACCCTACTTAACTCCATGTCACTCAACTGTACACCACTCCTCTATACACTATTCCACTCTATGCCACTTCACTCTTCTACACTCCACTGTTCAGTATTCCACTGTGCACTATTCCACAGTACGCTAATCTACTTTACGGTAATCCACTCTATGCCACTACAGTGTATGCCAGTCCACTCTAGTCCACTCCATTGAATGACACTCTCCTCCACTTTATATAACTCCACTCTATAAAAGTCTAACACCCTTCAGGGCATTCTACTCCACTCTACCCCCCTGCATGTCACTGTCCAACATTATACTGCACTCTATTCCCATACATACAGTGTACAACAATCAATTCCACTATACAACACTTTTCTATATGACACAGCACTCTATTCTACTGTACGAGAGCCACTCCAATTTATAAATACATTTACTACGTACACTATGTCAGTACACTCCACTTCATGCCACTATACTCTATTATACACCAATACACTCTATTATCTGCGCGGGAGGAGTTTGCATAGTCCCGCTACATGGAATTCCACGAAGTGGCAAAAAACTCAGCAGCACTATATGGTGTTCTGCGAGTGGGTGGAGTTGCTTGCCATGCCCGTTCGCATCATATATGCAACTCCAAGTGTGTTCTTGCACTGTAAATCAGGCACGAATGGCACCACACCATACACATGGGTGCAGCAATCTTATTTTTTGCTCTAGTGCTGGGTACTGTTTTTGAATCCCTCCTTTATTAGTTTAATCCTACCCCTCTCTAATTTATCTACCCCTCACTTTTATCTACTATCTTACTGTGTGTCTTTGTGTTTGTGTATTTTATGCTTTTTAGTAATTATTTTTTGTTTTTTCATGACTTTTGTACTTTTTTTTATTTTTTGCTTAACTTTCTAATCTTATTTCCTTCCTTACTTGCTTTCTTCCTCCCCTCCTTCCTTCCTTTCCTCCTTCCTATGCTATTATTCTCTTTCTCCCTCCAAGCGCCATGGCAGATCAGAGGTGCAGCTGTGCAAGGCCCCTCCCCCGAAACAGCACCAACAGTGGCAGCTGCCTGTCTTACAGCCGGCCGCGCCGTGAAGGGGTACAGCCCCACATGATCTTCTCAGAGGTGGAGGTGGAAGCGTTAGTTTTTTATGTGCAGTGCCACATCTCCTCCACTCTGGCAGCAGGGGGCAGGTAGTATACCCTCCAGAAGCATAGGCAGCACTGGGAGAGGGTGCCAGGCTGTGCACTGCTACTCTGGCGTCCGGTGCACCAAACAACAGCTTACGCACTGGTGAGCGGACATCCTGGATTGGGACTAGACTTGCTAGGTGCGGAGGTTTTAGGGCTTAGTAAGTAACACTTATTTATTTGTCATGTCCTACCTATGCTAATATTTTTCCAAAATACAAGCATGCTGCTCACACTCATGTAAGTTAAGTTTATGTTACAAATATTATGTGACCATAGAGTAGAGAGGTGCTCGGCGGCGCTGCCTAATATTACTCGTTGGTGCTCACTTGCATTGTTTATTTGAAGTCATACAGAGACTCATCTGTCCTGTCACTAAATTAGTGGTAGTTATTAGTATTGGTGAGTTAGCACATTCTCTCCCTTCTCTGTGCCTTTATTTTTTTTCCGCTCGTACGGTCCAAACCTCAAGCAATTTCCCAGTGATATGTAGTATGCATCTATCTATGCATTAAAACATTGAAAAAGAATGCATAGTGAGTTAGCACATCAAAGGGGATTGAGACTGAGAGATTGAGAATGAGATGAGAAGCAAATATCATTTGTTGCAATTTATTAGCAGTTCCAAAATGTAGGTTAAGACATTTGGAATAGAGTTAGGTTTAGGAAATAAGGAATTGGTCCAGAATACTAGTAGTACTATTGGAAATCTGATTTAGAAAAGTTACTGTGCTTGCCTTTCCCTGTCAAAATATTTTTGTGGAGATTATTATTAACTGTACCACTAAGCTTATTGTATTTATTTCTTGGGTTAGCATTCAGGGGCAAGAAGAGGGACGGCCAAAGGAGCTGGAGGTACCACTGCTTCCACAAGTGCCTGGGCAGATGGTTCTGCTGGCCCCAGTAAGCCACTCCTGTTGTTAATATTATTTCCCTAACATTTCCCGCTCCACATTTAAAATAATTGTTCCTTTTTGTCTCCTAAATTTTTTTTCCACTTCCTCTTCGTTTATTTCCTATATTTTTGTCGTATCCCTGCATTATCCTATTTACTTACTGGCTACATTTTAAAATACTATACTTGACATCAAACTGTCTGAACTAGTCTTCCTTTCTTCTGCGTTGTCAGTAAGCTTTCCCTCTAACCTTATCTATCTTGTGGAGTGGTGGTACTTTAAGACTCGGGGAACCAATTTTAGGTCAGGTACTGCTACTCTACTGTGAAGATTGCATGCCTAAGTAAGGTATTGTACGCATGTTTGTTGAGAATGCTTTCTTTTTCTTGCTCATGCTCAAACAGTAAAACAAGAGAATGGCCATGGTCATGGTGAACCCCCCAATGTTGTGTATGTATTATTATCATATTATACCAGCAGGTAAAGCGAGAGCAGCATGGCTGGAAGTTTGAGGATGGCCCATTACATTTGCCGACCAAGACAATATGTCCTTCATCAATCAATTATTCTATCCCTTCACTGCGCTTCATTGACTCAGATTCATCATAGTTCTGCCCCTCCATTACAAAAAGTTTTTGGTTGGCTTGACTACCTGGCTCTTCAATACTGCCAACCAAAAAAATGACCAATGTGATATTTTGATAGATGATACTATAACCAAACTGTATTGATGTATTGTGGTTGTACTTTGCTAAAAAGAAAATAATAATGGGGAGGTGTATCTGGCATCTAAAATGTTTAATGTTTTTTCTAGATACACAGAACATCAGTGACTGAGCCAGCAGTGAGGGCACCAGTGGAGCGTATGTGGCAGCAGCAGTTGCAAGGGTGGGCCCAGCGGAGGTAGGAACAGGCGGTGGTAAGTCACATTGCTTGCTGATTGACATTCAGTAATATGTACTCACTGCAAGGGCGTTGAGTTGTGAACACCCTGCTTTAGCAGTTTACTGAGGGAGATGAGTAGGTAATGGCCTCTTCTATCTGGAACACAGGAGAAAGGATGAGTGAAATGTAATATGAGTGAAAGGATGTGTGGGTGAATACATGGGTGAAAGGATACATATAGGTGGGTAATACGATGCATGGTGTTGTGTAGTTCCTACTAATCCGTAGGATCTATTCATTTGTTTAAACAACATAATTCCAAGTTCCACACAAGAGTCATAGTCACCCAAATCATGGACTCCAGAGATCTTTTATTGTAGCTAACACGTGTTTCGTCGGATTTAGAGACTTCATCAGGGCTGAAGTTGTTTTTAAGGATCAAATAGTAAGCACAGCCGTGCTTAAATAAGGTCAGTATACCACCCAGATACATTTCCTTGTTGTGCTAGTATTTCCCCAATGCAGAAAACAATTAATCGTAGATTCAGGTAAGAATCCCATGTATTTAGTATTCGTATTTAGCTCCCAGTAAGTAAAGTATTAAATATGTGGTCAATAGACGCCAGGTCCGTGTATGGCCCCTCTATGTCATTTCTTGTGGTATAACCAATGGCGTAGATGTTATGGATATATAGATAGCCCTTTCGCCCCATGAATGAAGATAGAGATGTCATTTGTACATCTGCCAAACGGGACCTTGTACATGATGCTCAGGGCATTGCGATAATGTTGTGCGAATCTAGATGTGTTTAGTGACCACAAGTCTAGTTTAGTATCAGGGAAACTAATCCATCATTGTTGTGCACACAAATATGTGCAAAAGGTCACATCTGATATGTTGTTGTGAGGACAATGTAAGAAATAAGCTGCTTTGCTACATGGGCCTAACTTGGGAATATGACAATGGGTGGGTGAAGGATGGATGAAAGGATATACGCCGTCAAAGGATGCCTGCTTCTGTGGGTGAAAGGGTATGGTGAATTGGTGAAAGGATGAGTGGGTGGGCAAATGGATATTGGTGAAAGGTACATTGAGAGCAATGTTTTAATAGATAGATATATGTGGGTGGATGGTTCTCAGTGGTGAAAGACTGGATGAGAGAATGGATAAGGGGCCGCCACATCCCACCTCTCAGGCCCGCAGACAGTTGTGGGCTGGTATGGACCTTAGTGGGTCTGCGGATTAACAGTGGCCGTATCTTTCAAATTTTCGTGGGATGTCTTCCTGCATTTGATTGTGATTGGCCAAGGGGAGGGAGTGGCGGGGTTACCTGGGCTGCTTGCAGGGCCAGCAGGACAACATGGTGAGCATCTGCTGCCCCTCTGGACTGCCGGTCCACGTTGCCTTGAGGCTTGGAATTTCTGTTGACCTTTTTGGCACCCTTTGGACCTTTTACCTTGACTTGCAGCTTGATTCGATGTGCCTTGCCCACGGTTCAGCCTCATGCCTGACTGGGGCAGCCCCTTGCCTGCCATCGTGCCCTTTCCCCGGACCTTGGGTGATGGTGGTAGGCAGTAGTTGGTGATCCTCGGAGTGTTTCTTCCAGGCCAGTCATGGAGATTCAGTCGGTCTACAAAGAACTTGAACAAATCAATCAGATGTTTGAACAGTAGACTGAAATGATTACTGAACACAACACAGTAAGACAATTTCACATGGCTGCGTGTGGGGGGGAAGGGGGAAGCATGTTTTCACACAGAGTCCATTTGACGGCTCAGGGTAATCAACGTTTTGTTCAAAATATGGTTGCCTATGCGATACAGCATTTCTCACATTACTAGAAGGCCATGCTCGGGGGAGGCATAGTTGGTTGGAGAATCAACTACTCCTGTGGTTGTTAAGGAGGCATGTTTTACCACAAAAAGGTTGTCAATGTGGGGCATCACAAATCCAAGCACAGGCAGATTCAAAATATTGTTGATTTTGAAGAACCTGGGGTGGGGGTGACATGGTCGCTGGTGAAGGGCTGGGGGCATCTGCTACCACAATTGTCCTTGGCCCAAGAGGGTGCCCTAAGATATGCCCTGTGGGAGTGGGGTGGAATAATTGCTGCGCCAGGGGACCAAGGTATGGCCCAGTTTCCTAGATTCATTATCTCAATTGGGTGCCAGTGACTGTTCCTTCATTGGGTTGCTCTGCCATGTATTGTTCTTTTTTGGGAGGCCAGACAGATGGTGAGTTGGCACTACCTCCCTCACCTTGGGTGAGTGGCAAGCGCACCTTGGAAACGATGCCAAGAGGGGCTGTGAGTGGTCAAGCATGACTCCTAATGGATTGTGAGAATATGGTACCCATTTGGTGTATATGCATTTGGTATATTGTACCATATCAAGAAAACTGTGGAAATGTTGTTTATGTTGTGTTTATGAATTGTAATAGATACAGGCAGAGAATGCTGACATTTCTCTAACGCAAGCACCGTTGTCTGGCTGGTTTCTTTTGAGAGGATGGTTGAAATTCGGGGGAAGGGTGGTAAATATCGGTCTCCTTTTGCAGCACCCCGGTCCCTCATCTGTGTATGTAAAGGTTAAATGGTGTATATCTAAGCCAAGGGTGAGGAATTCTAGGATAGTGAAATGATGAATTGATAATTGCCTGGATAAGGGAGCTCTTCTGGTTAGGGGTAAGGCTGGACTGCGAACAGCAACTAGCTCTAGCAGATCGCTACTCGACCGCCCTGGGAGCAGGGGAGGGGGTGCTAGTGAGAAGCATTTGTTAGAGGGGGCGATATTGCAGCACTGCTGCAAAACTGGCCCCCAGTGACACTACCAGCCCCCACAGCCACAAACTGGCCCCCACCCCTCCGGCCCACCAGGGAAATGCCCAGTGCCCACTATGGCCAGTCCGGCCCTGGATAGAGGAGTGCTCACCTACTTCACTTGCTTGGAATGGCTTTATCGAAGTTTTGATTCAAGGGGTTGGGTGGTGTCTCTGTCTACTCCATTTACTCATTGTATTTTTTCAAAGAGGCAGATATTTGTATCCCACCCATCATCAATCATCACCTCCCTCACTACCAATGGCATTTTTAAAGTGCCACCCATGACGACCTAACTGCTACATGGTTCATTTTGTCACTATTGTGTTGGCTGTGCATAGTGCGTCTGCTTGAGTTAACGTAGCATTTATAAAGTTTTCTATGCATGGCAATTCGAAAAGAAGGTGTGTTTCCCTTCCCTCCTAGTGCTCACTTATGCCCAGATGCATCAAGCATTTTTGGAGTCGCAAACGGTACGATTCCTTAAAATCGGCCGTTTGCGACTCCAAAAATGCTTTTTGATATGCATCATTACTTTTTGTTAAAATTCGCTAATTTTGCGAATTTCTTAAATGCGATTGCATTTAAGGAATCACAATTTTGCGATTCCTTAAATGGAATGCATCATTGTAAAAAAAATTGCGAATTTTAAAATTGCAAGTGCAAATTACCACGAGTTTGAACCTCGTGGTAATTTGCACAATTGTTTAAAAAAGCACAAAAATGCATTTTTTAAACTGTTAAGTAACAGACACACATGTCCTTAGGACATGTGTGTATGTAACTTACATGTAAAAGTGCATTTCATGGGTGCAGGGGGGGGTCCTTTGGACCCCCCTCTCCACCCTTGAAATGCTTTGTTGAATTCCGATTTTCAAATTGCGAATTCGCATTTCCCATTCATTCCTATGGGCATTTCAGCCCATAGGAATGAATGGGAATTGCGAATTCGCTATTTGAAACTCGCAATTTTATTGCGATTTTGTAAAAATTGCGATTTTTACCGTATCGCAATAAAATTGCGAAATAAATGATGCATTGCCATTTGCGATTCCTTATTTGCGATTCCTTATTTTGGAGGAATCGCAAATGACAACGTTGATGCATCTACCCATTAGTCACTTCCTACCAGTATGTAACTCCTTTATTCTTTCCCAAGTTCTGTCCCCCAGCCTCGCCAAAAAAATAGAAAAATCCGTTTTTTGCATGCGCCACCTCTTCCTAGCCAAGTATTATATATCATCATGGCTTTTATAATGGATTTACGCCTGTTCAAATTCTTCTCTTTCATCATTGTCAACAAAAGCGACTCAGTAGCCAAAGCTTAGGCATGTGACGATGATCAGTAAAACGCCTTCTTACCCAGCCTATTCCCTGCAGCAGTGTAATTTAAGTTTCCTTTCCTTACAGCTAAGCAAATGTAATTTTAAACAAGTGTTTTGCACAGAGAATGAAACATTTCCTAGTAACCATGATGGAAAGTTTCAATTCTATTAAGGACGCGGAGGCGAGGATTATGTTGTACTTCCTTTATTCCTACAGCCAGCAGTATTCAACTCCAACAAATAACTAAAAACTAGCACTCCCAAGGTGCTCTAGGCAGTCCATAGCATCCACCAATCAGCATGCCCCGTCATCCTCGAAGGCGTGTGCTTCCTGGGACATCTCCTCTTTCGAGACTGCGGCCAAATCCAATGTCCAACTCGTCACTCGTTTTTGGCTCCATCAGACCCTGGAAGAAGAACCAGAGACCATGACTCTGTTCTCCAAATCCAACATTGTTAACAAGCCATAAACAACAGAATCCGGATGACACAAAGCATGCATCATAAACAAGAACAGTAAAAGATACTTATACCATACGAGGCCTCGCTCATCTAGAAGAAGGTGACATGATGAAAACCCCATCCCGGGCGGGATCTGGAGTTTGATAGAGCCCTGGGTGGGAATATTCCTCGCCTCCGCGTCCTTAATAGAATTGAAACTTTACGTCATGGTTACTAGGACATTTTTCATTCTATGTCAGAATTGGAGGCGAGGATTATGCTCGTTCAAAGCTTATCAGCCACCAGCTAGGCCATGTCCACAACTGGTTTAAGAGAGAATCTCTTAAACATCGAGTCCAATGACCAGTCGGCTGCGTTCAAGATATCCTCCAACCTGGCACCCAGGGAGAAGGCCTTTGACGCCATGGCTCCTCACACAGAATGGACCCCAAATTGTGAGACATTTATGCCCGCTTCCTGCATCACCCATCTGATCCAACGTGCTATCGTTGGTGGTGCAACTGCCTTGAAGGGCTTGCGCAATGAAATTACCAATTGACGTTTACCCGGAAGGCGAGTTTCCTCAGTCCCATTCTCATATTCCTTAAGACACCTGACCACACAAAGTTTGGGGGAATGATCAAAAGAGGGATAAGAAATTATTCTAGAATCTGACTTTGTTCTCCTGACGACATGAAAAGTAGCTCCCTGAGGAGTGTACACCCTGCCCGAAATATCCAGGGCTGGACATCTGAGACCATGCAACATGAAATCAGGCATAAAAGCATTGCCAACTTTGCCGACAACTCCTTTATCGACAGATACCTATTGGCTTGCCAGGACTGAAACAAACAAATAACTTTGTTAATGTCCCATAGAGAGGAGTATCGAGGCTCTGGCGGGAGTGTGAAACGAACACCTCTCAGCAACTTGCAAACCAAAGGGTGTTCCCCTACCGAGTGGCCCTGAACTGGCATATGCCCCGCCGAAATCGCCGAACGATAAGAATTGATCATCCTGTAGTCTAGGCCTTGAGACGCCAGGGACGCCAAGAAGTTGAGGATCGTTACCACTTCGCACTCCATGGGATCTTGGTCGTTCCGAACACACCAACCAACCCATATAGCCCAGGCCGACTTATACCACTTGTTGGTACTATCCGCCCATGCCACCCCCAACAGCTTCTGAGCGTCCGTCGATAATCCTCCGACTCTCCAGCGATGCCTGAAATCCGCCATGCCACAAGGGGCATCCGTCCCTGCTGGAGAAGGGGCTGAGGGAGACCTTGGGGATCCCTCAGAAGAAACGGATCTCGGGGTAGTAGGATTGGAGAATCCCAAGAAAGTTCCAGACAAACTGGAAACCACACTTGAGACCTCCAATACGGCGTAATCAAGACCACTTTCGCCTTCTGCCTGCGGAGCTGAGTCATGAGTGGCATGATCATTGCGAACGGGGGAAAGGCAAAACCTGCGTCCGCGGCCCAGTCCTGTTGGAAAGCATCCGTGGCCGTCGCCAGAGGATCCGGCTTCCAACTGTAAAATTTTGGCAGTTGGTGGTCCAATCTGGACGCAAAAAGGTCCACCAAAAACTGACCCCACGTGTCGCTGAGGCACCGAAAGACCTCCGGGCGGAGTTGCCACAGGCTCATGTCCATCCAACTCCTGGAGCACCTGTCCGCCACCACATTGGCGACTCCCGGAAGGTACTCCGCCGACACTGCGATATTGTGTGATAGGCAAAAGGTCCATAGATCCTTGGCCAGATCTGCTAATGCCTAGGACTTTGTCCCCCCCCAGGTGATTGATGTAACGCACCGCTGAGACATTGTCCATTTTCAACAATACATTGCACGAGACCTTGTCCTTGGTCCAACAACGAATGGCGAATGAACCGGCCATCAACTCCAGGCAGTTGATGTGCAAGTGGCCTTCTGCGGCGGACCATTTTCCACCTGTAGATGAGTCCGCGCATCGAGCCTCCCAGCCCAGCTTGCTGGCGTCGGACTCTATGACCAAATCGGGATCGCAGCCAAAATGGCTCTGCCATTCCACGCCTCCATATGGTCGAGCCACCACCTCATCTCTGTTGGCGGAACCTGGTCCGAGTACTGGAGACCCCTGCGGAGATGCGATGCCTTGATACGCTGAAGAGCCCTGTAATGGAGCGGGCCCTTGGATGGACGAAGACAATAGGCCCACCACTCTCGCTATCTGATGGAGCAACGTGGCTGGACGGACCAGAGTACGCAGGATCTCCCTGCGTATCTTGACTTTCTTCCTGGGGGGGAGGCTCAGGCTCCGAGCCATCGAATCAATGGTAAACCTGAGGAAGGTCACCTACCTCGAAGGAACCAAAAGGGACTTCTTGTCGTTGATGACAAACCCCAGATGTTGCAACAACTCTGTAGTTTCTAGGATGAGGCGTAAGCCCCTCCCTCGGAGCGTTTCCACTACCGGCTTGAGGACCTTCGTGAAGGCCCACGGTGCTGACGAGAGGCTGAAGGGAAGGGTCGCAAACTCGTAGACCTGATCCCTCCAAATAATATGCAGAAAACGCCTGTGGGGGGAGAAAACGGCGACCATCAGGTAAGCGTCCTTCAGATCTAACCGGACCATCCAGTCCCAGGGCTGCAACAGGTCGCGCAGCAGATGGATTCCTTCCATCTTGAAATGGCAGTAAACCAGCCATTGGTTGAATTCCTTGAGGTTTATGACAGGACGTTGACGGCCGTCCGTCCGTCTTGTCCACTACAAAAATGTTGCTGAGAAAACCCAGTGGGTGTAAGGGGGCAGGGACAACTGCTCCCTTCCGCAAGAGATCCGCCACTTCCTTGTCTACGAGTGCGGCAGTGTCCCGTGCGAAAACTAGCGGGCGGGGTCGAACGCTCTGCACAGGGGTGCCGTAAAACTCCACCTGAAAGCCCTTACCATCTGTAACACCCAGGCGTCCGAGGTAATGGCTTACCAATTGTTTTCGAAAAGAGCCAACCTCCCCCCCACTCCGAATTGTGAAAGAGGAAAGGCACTCACCTGCACCGGCCATCTGTTGGCCTCTGCCTCTGCCACCTCTGCCTCTGGCTCTGGAGCCACGTCGGGACTGAAAGAACTCTTGCCGCCCAGATCCGCGGGCTTCTTCCCACCTCTCTGTGGGCCTTGCGTGTAGAACTTGCCGGCCGAGCGGCCCCTGCCACGACCGGCACTGACAAGAACACGCGGGTGGAACACCTTCTTTATTGACGTCTGCGCCTTGTCCAGAGATATAAATGTAGAGACAAACTTCATCAATTCCCTTATGAAGGGATCCCCAAGCAATCCGCCGTCCACCACCGTGCCTGCTTCCGACGAAGCCAAATCACCTAGCTTGGGAGCCACTTTGAGCAGAAAGGAACGGCGCCTCTCCATTGAGAGGGCGCAGTTGGCGTTTCCTAAGAAAACGATCGCCCTCTGCGACCAATTCGAAATGCGCTCTGGAGACAAGGCCGAACCCAACGCTTTGGCCTCCTCAGCTAACTCCAAAATCTTCGTCAAGGGGCCAGTCAAGTCCAGGAGCTCGTCCTGGCAATTTTTCCAAGATCTGTCGATACCCTTCTTGGGGTCTCTGATGTACTTCGGGAGGAAAGTCACCATCTTCTGGTCGACCTCCGGAGTAACAGCCACCTTGGCCGGTAAGGCCGGACGGGGGCACTCAGCCCGAAGGCAGACCCAAACTTCCTTTTCTAAAGGATTGCGCAGCCGACTTGCCACAAACGCTGTCACTTTTGGGGAGGGGAGCCAAGTCAATGACCGGGGGTGCACCAGGTCTTCTGGAACCAGCATGTCCACGGGCCCTTCAGGTTGCGTCGAAGGTTCTGATAGGGGAATGCTGTGGTACCAGGAAGTGGACAGACCTGCCTCATCCGTTGACTCTCCGTCTGAGTCCTCTTCACCATCCTCCGCAACGTGCTACTCCTCCGGGACTTCTGGGGTCAAATCCTGGTCCAAACGCTGGGTCTTGGCCAGGAACGCCGTTTTCCGGCGCTCAAACGCTCCCTGCTCTGGCACCTTATCAGGCTTGCGCTTCTCTGCATATTTGGACTGCTCCGCTTGTATAGCGTAAGTGTATTTCATAATGCGGCATTCAAAGGGCCCCATTGCCGCCTCCACGGCCTTTTGTATGGACGAGTTCACCGCATCGCAGAACTCGTCATCCAAAGGAATGACTTGGAGGGTCTCCTCCTCTAAGTACTCAGCCTCCATTGCCCGGCAGGTAGAATGTGCAATGGAAGAACGCCAAATTCCCGTAATCAGGGACAAGATACAATTTCAGGGTGCAAAGCGCTAACTTTTATGCCGCCAGGCGGCTGGTCAAAACACGGGGCGACTCACCCTCCACTCACCGGGTGTCACGAGTCTGGGCCAGCCCCTCACCACAGCAAGCGAGCTGCAATAGCCGATTATGCTCGCAGAAAATCAATGGTCCGACCCCTAGGGGCGACGCTGTGGCCAACTGTTAATTTCTGACCTGCACTCAGGTGTCACGGTCCCAGACTCCCCGCAGCCATTTGCCGATGTGTAACACACTCACGGGAGCTCAAACTCGCTGGTCCCCGCCGCCGGAAGCGACACAGACCAGCAAGATGACAAACGCGCCCATTAGCGAGCCCACAGGCAATTGCGGCGGTGGACGGGGCCACGAGCGGAGCGTTCCCGAATGCTCCCGCGGCCCCCTACAAGAACACAAATGACCAACAACAGACGTAAGCCCGCCAGCCGCACCTGAACAAAGCCGGAGCCTCCGCGGGTCGCCCTCACACCGCGCTCACTGAAAGAGAGGTAACAGTCTCCAGACACTCTTGTGTGAGCCTTGGAAGAATACCAATCACTACAAATGAACAGTGCGACTACTGTGAGGAATGATACTCACACAACCATTACATGTGAAAACCATTAATAGAAATTCAGATTAGGCACAAATAACCACAAAAAACATGAGCATGAGAGAAAACGACTTAACTGCGAGGCTGCAGGAAAGAAAGAGGAGATGTCCCAGGAAGCACACGCCTTCGAGGATGATGGGGCATGCTGATTGGTGGATGCTATGGACTGCCGAGAGCAGCTTGGGAGTGCTAGTTTTTTTTTATTTGTTGGAGTTGAATACTGCTGGCTGTATGAATAAAGGAAGTACAGCATAATCCTCGCCTCCGGTCCTGACATAGAATTTATTTTTTCTTTCTAGCTACTCCTGCTGTCAGTGATCATCCAAATTGGCACGATGTAGCAGCCGAGCTGTGGCAGCAGAAGCTGGAGGCTATACGTGATGAGTACCAATGGTCGGTGGCCCAGAAAGAGGAGGAGGAGGCTACTGCCCAGGGCCCCTGCCAGCCTTCAAAGCCTCCAGCCTCCCAACACTGGCACAGCAGTCCACTTGCAGCTGCCCACCAGCGTTCCATCAACTCTGCCTCCACCCTCAATTTCCAACCGCTACTTCTGCCACATCATGCTGAGGCTGTACCGCATGGAAGCCAGGCAAATCAAGATGGATGGGCACCATAATGTTACCACTTTCAACCACTCTCATCTCTATCCTGCCTCATTTTCCGACTGTGGCTGTTTTCCATGCCAGATTTTCTGTCTCTCCCTTTTCCATATTCCCTCTCTCCTTCATTGGCTACAACATATCGGTTGCCTTGAAATTCAAACTATTTAACAGGAACCTATCCCCGACTCGCGTTGCTTGGCTGCTTGGATTTCGATGCCACTCGAATCCCAGCTGAGAGAGAACGCAGGAACGTTTTGCTCTCTACCATCGTATTCCCTTGTGCGCTGCAGGAGCCGCAAGCACATCCTTGACTCTGCAGGCCGCGGACGCGGTGCCTTTGCTCTTTTGATTCCCCCAGGTGCACGGGCAGAGCCTTTAGCACCTTACTGATCTTCAGACCGCAGACACGGTCCCACACACCCAAAACCATAGCAAGTGTTCGGCATGAGCCGAAAACACTGCTTTTGATCTTCAGCCCGCAGACGTGGTCCAACACGCCCAAAACTGTAGCGAGAGTTCGTCAGGAGCCTAAAACACCGCTTTTGATCTTCTGACCACATATTGCGGTCCTACACTCCTGATTTCTATGTGGGTGCACGGCAGGAGCCGTAAGCACCGTTTACAAACCGCGGTTGAGGTTTTACAATAGCTTATCCTTTCTTGGAGTGCGTGGAAGGTGCCACGTACACTTCCTCCAAACAAAAGTACCAGCCGTTGCTGGTATTTGCATGCCATCTCATTCCTGATTTGCAGCAGCAGCTGTAAATACTGATGATTCTCTACAAACCACGGATCGGGTCCCAGTCCTCATTTGTTATCTCACGAGGGGCACGGCAGGAGATGTGTTTGCTAAACCCATTTGTTTTATAATTGACAGGAGCAGTTTTCTGTTTATGCATTAACTTTCCTGGTGCTTGGCAGGAGCCTGTTGCATTATTACACCTTTCTTTACTGCCACAGGCACATTCATTTGGTGATCTGGCATTTTCTTTTCTACATCACCCCATTGGAACACTGAGACTTCTAGAAGGAAACATCCAGTTCATGGATTAACATCTACATTCTACACTCCCACAGGGGCGAGTTGGTCTAAGGGAGAAAAAGCTTGCTGGGCCAATCTGAACATTCTATTTTTAAATTGGCTCTCTCAGGAGCTTCTCAAGAGCCCCCCGTGGACCCAACCATCCAGATATACAAATATGTTTGTACCTTAATTGTTCTAAAACTTTTGTACAGATTTATACCAAATCACAAAAAGCACAATCTGCAGCCCAAGATCCCTCCAAATCTGAAATAATTCAGTTCACCAGTTTTTTAGCGGTAACGCTGCCTAAAGAAGTCCATGAAAAATGCACAGGGATTTTGCGTTTTGGGACCCTCCTTTTCTCTTGGCCTCTGCTTGATGTATCACCCTGAAACCTTTCCGTGCACAAACTAGGTCAAAATATTTTTGACACAATATTTATGTATTCTGAAGAACTGGATTTTAGAACCCAGCGGCGCCAGGGGCAGGCCCAATGTCTTCGGGTTCACCTGTCTTAGAATACAGAGACACGGGATACTTCTCGGTGACATCAAAGATCAAATTTATTGGCTGCAACCAGGAACAGAAATCTACGAAGTACGACACCGGTAGGTTCGCTAGAGACTGCTCAATTTTCGTAGAGCGAGACGTCGTCCTTTATGCTAAAAATCACATTCCTGACAAACACCCATTATTTACGAACTGTCCAATCATAGGTAGGTAACATTGCAAAAGGTATCGCATGACGACAATCCCACTTTTCAGTTGTCCAGCCCACCATCAATTAAACAGGAAAGCCCAACAATCTGTGAAGCAAGATAGAAGGGTGTGTGCGTGTACAATAAACTCAACAATGTCCTGCTCTTTGATCTCTATCAAGACCAGCTACCGGACAAGGAACTGGCTCAGCAAGGTTAGCTTCAGGCAACGAAGTCAGTTCACTCAGGTCATCTAAAAGTCAGCTAAAGGTGTACGTGTCCCAAAGACTCGTCCGGCCGTAGTCATCGGCCTATGTGAGGGCAACCACAAAATGGCTGCCGTACACAAAATGGAACCCGAGGGTTCAGAACGAAATCCCTAAATACATAGTGAATGCATCAATCAACATGACGAAAACACTCGTACTTACCGCACTCACCATTTGCGGTTCATTACTAGCAAAATCGTAACAATACCATGACCTTTATGAAACGGGTTCAGAATTACGGAACCTCAGACCCTCCTTTTGCCCTTACATAGGCAATAAACTAAACTCACGTCAATCTGAATCCAGGCCTATATTCATCAGATCATCAAGATGTTGCTGAAGCATCATCCTATTACTTAGTAACCCTCTCTGGACAGGTCTCCTTGCGCACGAAGTAGCACAAAGGCCACATATAGCAGGAGCACACTGTACGCAAAGACAGAACAGGAAAAGGATAGCTAAAACCATCCCAATGATCATCAGAATCTTCCATCCCCAAGTGGATAACAATCCCCAAAACCATCCCATTAACTACCAATCTCCTTCGTCCACATGTATATACTCGGAGATCTTATGTAGCTTGGAAATGGCCTGGTACACTGTCGGAGTGTTGTCTGGAATGAAAACGCAGAAGCTCAATTTACATACCCCTCCTCTATCTGCAAGTATAACGTCTAGCGCAACTCGGTTCTGGAACGTCATAAGACGATCCGATTGGAGCTCAGCAGTCAAATTACTAAGGGCACCGGCAGTCTCAACTATGGTGGACTCAACCACTCTCGTCAATTGCCGTATGTTCCTGCTGTTGACCATAGGTCCTCAAAACGGCAGACAACCCTTCATAAAATCTCCTAATTCTTGTCCAGCAGTATCTTCCTTACTTAAGACACCTCTAGCAACTCTCGTTCTATGGTAATCTGCCGCAGCAGTATACGTAGGGGGCAACAGGAATGAGACATAACACGTTCCCGAAAAATCAGGGTGCAACCATGTATATGCTCTATCCTGACAAACAAAATAGGTACCCTTAGCTGCTAAAAACGATGGGGAAGCCTGGGACGCAAAAACATATGTACTCTTCCCTAACTGAGCTCTCGGATTCTTGCCATTACCTTGCAGACAAAAATGACCACGATGGGGTACGATCCAAATCGGAGAAGATCTTTTTGCTCGCTGGTTTCCACTCAGACTAACACCATATCCAGTCACGTTCCATCCAATATACGCTAGTGTCTCTTCTTTCGGGATAGTCTCATAGGAATTAATTCCTCTAATCATGTCTACTATTCCCTTAACTAGAGCACTATTCTTCGGATTGTCTTTCACACAACGCAGAGGGTAAACTTCACGAGCATAAATGAACATCGTTCTGTACGCCCACTCAGAACCATTATAACTGAATGGCAGGACCAGGTAAGGAATACCCTTATCAGTAGTATGAGGCATAAGACCACACACCCAGCAATTAGTGGTGTTCACTACTAACTGATGCTGATGTAGAAGTTGAACAAAAGAGTTATTAGCAAATTCTAATCTTCTAATGGACTCATGTTCAGGCAAAGGATGAAAAGAATGCGGAGAAATAGTAGGAAAAGGCATAGGTTGTGTAGTGGGTGCAAACATCACTTGAAAAGAGAAAATAACATATCCCATCAAAAACATCGTCATGCTAAGTAGCATTAAAAGACACGTTATCAGAAAACATTTTCTACTCATTATTTTACATAGTCTTGTCTTAAAGTTCATTTCTTCAACAGCTCTCTCCATCTCGAAAAACTCCATCCTCTAACCGTGCTGTTCGCGGCAGTTGGTTCTCTTCCGCTCAAGTGTACCTCTGAATGTCCCAGGGAATGCCCTAGAACAAACCAGAACTGTCGACCTTGTGTCTTCCAGCTGTGCACTCTGAGTCTTTATACCGCGACCCTACAGCTGAACCCGGATGGCGGTTTGATAAAACAAAAATAGATCAAAACTGTTTCTCAGATGAGAGAGCGTAGTTTCAAAAATAGCAAGAAAAGGTTTTATTTTATTAGTCCAACGACTCTCGGTCGTAAATTATAGCGGCCTTTACCAGGCAATGTCTGATCACGAAATAATAACTCAGGCTTAGTAGTGTCCAGTCGGGCTGATGGGGGCACATCTTCCTGCAAAATGTTGTCGTTCTCGCGCTCAGAGCTTGTCCCAATCAAACGTGCATCGCTGAACGGAACAAAACGTTGCACAGTCTCAGGCTCTGAATCAGCAACACCCTCCTGGACCCACTGGTCGTGCGGCAGAGGCAAAGGGGCCCTCTTACAATGTACGCCGTGGATCCAGTTATTTTTTCCGTGCACTCTCACTGCGGTACGCATCGCCATCAAGACCTGAAAGGGTCCGGTCCAGCGGGGTTGATCGTTCTTTGTCCGCTGGAAATTCCGGATCAACACCCACGAGCCAGGATCGATGGTGTGTCCTGGATCTTCAGATGCTTGTCGCAATGTATCGTGAACCTGTTGGTGTAAGACACGCAATTTAGCTGTCAAATCGTACAAATAATCAATCAGCACAGGATGTTCAATCTCGCTAAACTTTGTCGGCCTCGGCACTCCCCATATGTTTGCCGGGCGACCAAACACTATTTCATAGGCACTAAGTCCCACTCGAGAATGTACTGTCGTTCTGGTTGACAAAAGTGCCAATGGCAAAGCATCGGGCCGTTGGAGACCAGAGCTCGCCTGAATCTTGGCTAGTTTCAGCTTTAAGGTGCCATTGTAGCATTCAACTAAACCAGCTGATTGGGGGTGATTTGCAGCATGAAACTTCTGTCTAATGCCTAAACCATCACATACTCTCTTCATGATATGACCCACAAATTCACTCCCGTTATCACTCCAGACCATTCTTGGCAAACCGTACCTAGGGAAAAATTCCTTAATTAGGGCTTTAGCTGTGGACAAGGCTGTATTATCTTTCAGGGGATATGCTTCTACCCATCTCGAAAAGGCACACACAACCACAAGGACGTATTTCAAGTTGTTACATCTCTCCATATGGATGAAGTCTAATTGCAAAACCTCGAACAGATACGTCGGAGGCGCAAAGGGACCAGCTGGAGTTAGAGTTCCCTTGCCAGGATTATACCTCAGACAAACCATACAATTCTTGACCAGGTTCTCTGCACACTTAGGAATTCCAGCATTCTGCCATACTGGAGCCAACAACTTACAAATCCCTTTCGCACTAATGTGAGCCATTCCATGGGCCATTGTAACCACTGCAAGCACATACGCATCAGGTAACAACCATCGCTGATGCTCTGACAACTCAATCCAACAACCAGTCTAATCCAATTTTCCCGTACTCTCTCTCCATACACTCAATTCTTTCTCCGTAGCTTCAGCCTGAATTGACTTCACACTCTCTATCGTATCTTCACACATTCCTCTATCCGGAACCCGTCTTGCTGGAGCCGCAACATACATTCGACTCATCACATCTTTCGCCACATCTTTTGCAACTTCATCCGCAAACACATTACTACGACCCACGTCATCGGTAACATTCTTATGTGCACTGCATTTCACGATCGCAACTTGCATCGGTAACGTAAGCGACTCAAGAAGTTCATTCACCAACTGACCATGCTGAATTTTCGTACCATGAGACGTGAGGAACCCACGTTCCTTCCACAGGCGACCAAAACTGTGAGACACACCAAACGCATACTGGCTATCGGTATACATAGTCACTCTCTTTCCTTTCGACAACACACATGCTCTTGTCAGTGCAATCAACTCTGCTGCTTGAGCTGAATTTTGTGGGATACGTGCAGCTTCAACAATCGTATGCAAAGTCGTAATAGCATATGCCGCAGTCGTATCACCATTCGGAAGCTTGAAACACGAACCATCTACCCATAGGGTACCATCACACTTTGCAAGAGGAGTGTCCTTTAAATCTATTCTACCCTTCGTTTCACCCTCTCACATAGAGTGTAAAAGGCTTACTGTAGTTGGGAGTACCCAACACAGGAGCCGAACACAACGCATCACGCAATTCAGAAAAACTCTTCTGGCATTCGTCAGTCCAAGGAAGAGGATTCGGAGTATCCTTAACAGTAAGTGCTAACAAAGGTTTTGCAAGAAGCGAAAAATTTGGAATCCATTGCCTACAGTACGAAGTAATACCCAAGAAAGCATGCACTTCTCTCTGTGTCGTTGGCACATTCATTTTCGCAATCGCTTGAATTCGCTCTGGGGTCAATCTTCTTCCCTCCTTCGATAAGAGATGACCTAAGTAGGTTACTTCTTGTCGACAATACTACAACTTCGAAAGAGACACTTTATGATGGAAGTCAGACAAATGTCGCAACAACGAAAGAGTAGCTTCTTTACAGATCTCCTCATTATCAGCAGCAACTAACAAATCGTCGACATACTGAATAAGAGCATCACCATCAGGTAAGACAATCGTATCAAGCTGTGTTTTCAAAGCCTGACTGTAGATGGATGGACTTTCACAATAGCCTTGAGGAGCGCGCTTAAACCGGAAACTTCGGCCTCCTAAAGAGAAGCCAAAAATATCTCTACTCTCCTCGGCAATCAGGATGCTGAAGAAAGCATTCTTGAGATCAATCACCGAAAACCAGGTAGCAGAAGCAGGAATCATAGTCAGCAAAGCAGTAATATCCGGAACAACAGGAAACTGCGGGACTATGATCTTGTTTACTTCGCGAAGATCGATCACAAACCTATACACAGGCGGTTGCGAAGAATCAGTACGTTTCAAAACAGGCACACCCGGACTATTGCACACATTACCTCTCGTTTCCTCAATCACACCCTTCTCAATCAGATCATAGATGATCGCTAAAAGCGCTCTTTCACCATCACTGGAAATCCGATATTGAGGAATTGGTGGCAATCTAACATTCGCTTTCAACGTCACAACATATGGTGGAATCTCCAAAAGACCCACATCATTAGGACCAGTAGCCCAAAGAGTATCAGGGAGAGAACGCAATTCCAATGGAAGTCGATCTTTAGACAAATACATCGGAGAGATCACTCTCTTACCCAATGTAAGCTGTACTCCTGAAGGAGAACAATGTAGTGTTGCATACAATCTTTTCAACAAATCCAATCCCAACAAATTCTCACCACAACCTGTCGTTAAAATGAGGGGTGCTTCAAATTCATACGGTCCAACAGAAAGAGACAAAGGACTAGAAACCAGATTACAAACTGGGGCACCAGAAAAACCTACCGAAACATTCGTCAAGCCAGACAAAGGTGGGCCAGGGAGTTTAGAGTGCATGATAGAACTCTTCGCTGCACCAGTATCCAACAGAAAAGGCTCTGACACACCTGATGTAATCACTTCAACATAAGGTCCACTCTGATCTACTGGAACTGACCCAACTCCCTCTCTTTGTCTATGGCTGTCCTAGCAGTCATTATCGTCAACATTTTCACCCTCAACATAGTAGTTGTCAGCATAATACTGAGTCGACCTACCAGACGCAACATTCTGTTGATCAAAACAGTTCATAGAATTCTGCGGAGGAAAGGATCGTGCATTCTGGGGGAACACACCACGTCCTCTACCTCTAGGAGCTTGCTGAACACCTCAACCTCTCACACCAGACGCACCATTCGCACGCTGTAACAGAACCGGACAACTATTCTTAAAATGACCCTCTTCTTTACAATACGCACACTGATTAGGGCCTACAGGAAAACGCTGTTGAGATGGCTCGAACATTTGCGAACTTCTCTGAAACTGCTGAGGTTGCTGATATTCACGCTGATTAGTACGAGGCGGATACGCTTGTTGCAAAAGAACCTTCGTTTTCAATTCTTTAGTCTTTCTGTCTGCTTCCTCTTTTTCATCCTTATCCCTATTCTCATAATATTGTGCAGTAGCCAACATCTGCGCAGACGAAGAAACAGCCCATGAACTCTCTGAATCCTTCAACTTAGTACACAACTCGGGAAGCAAGTTATGCACAAACTTATCGACGAACAATCGTTGGCCACCTTCCGTACTCATATATTGACCACTATGGTCGATAAACGTCTTTCAATCTAGTGAAGAAATCAGGAACACTTTCATCTTTCTTCTGCTTGCATGCAGACAACTTATCCCAATTCACTCGTATAGCAGGCATTAAAGTCTTCATATAAGTAATGATCCTACCGGGGAGTTCTGCAACTAAAGCTTCAGGTTTAGCTCCTCCACCTTGAAGACCACCTGCAGCTGCAATGTTGGTCTATGTATCACCTAACTCTTGCGCATGATCCACATGACGAATCATTCCCCACAAGGGTTGAGGAACCGTATTCCCAAACAACATATCTATATCGGCTAGGTTCATAATACATGAGTCTGCATTCTGTGACAACTCCTTAAAATACCCGGCAGGATTCTTTCGGGGATCAGGTAAAGTCTGCTTAAGAGCCAAAACTTCAGCTCGTTTACACGGAACATGTACCCAAACACGCTGAAAATGAGCATCTACAGCTGCAATACCAGCCTGAGGATTGGCCTGAACGGCATTTTTCCATACCGGGGGAACCTCTCTCATTGGATACTGTCGCACTTGTCTCCTAAAAGAAGAATCAGGCTCAAACAACGACTGAGAAGGACGCACACTCCTAAACGAAAGCAGCGTCGCAACTGCTTTTTCGACCTCGAGACCCACTATCGTTCCTTTCGCAAACTCGGACTGTACACGGAACAACTCTGACGGAGTCTGTTCCAACTCACCATTTTCCCATTCCTCACTGAGGAAAGTAAACATCATGTCGAAGACATACCTCTGCTTTGGTGCTTCCCATTGATGGAAGACATCCATAACTGACTCTAAATCATATCTCAAAGAATGGGCAACCCACTTACGAGCCATATGATCCAACACTGCCCGCTCTTCGGGACCAGGCATCTGGCTACGCAACTGTTTACGCGCAAAAGCAGGGGTCATACTCAATGACCCAAAGAAAGGAGACAAAAGACCAGTAACAGTATCAGTCATTCGCTGTCGAACAGAAGAGAAGCTGCCATAAGAACAGGAGGCAAAGCAGGTTGAGACAAAGTATACGTAGAAGTAGTATCAGAAGGAGTATCAGAGGTAGTAGGAAATACAGGAGACAAAATCGTAGGAATTGGAGACGGAACTGATAGCAAAGTCGGCGGCCCTTGAGAAGGCTGCGCCAAAGGAGTAGGAGCCAACTGAAGAGGAGCTGGCGCTTGAACAACAACAGGAGGCAAAGTAACTGGAGGATGCGCAACTAAAGGTTGCGGAGGTGCTGTAGCACTCTGCACATAAGGGGGTGGAGAACTCAGCAAATGTGACATCAAAGGATCCTTTTCAGGGTCCGTCGTCGCACCTTGTAGAAGAGGTGACAAAACTGGATAACATTTATTGATGGCCATTTTATGTTACCTGTGCAACTGCTCACTCGCTTGTTCTTCTTCATTATCTTTAAACTGTATAGCAGCCTGCATTATTGATATACCCTTCTCTCTTTTATTTCTTTTCGCTAGTTTAATTTCTCTCTGTTTGGCTTCCTTTCGCCAGAGGCGGAAAGAGTCAAACATCGCCGGCCGGGCTTTCTTCTTAAATAGTTTAACTTCCAGATTATCTAAAATATCTGTGTCATAGCTACCATGTTGGGGCCATTTTAGGACGTCGTTCTTCCTCGTGTATCGGACCCATACTTCATTATACGTAATGGGGCCCACACCATGTTTAGAATAGAGCTCATAAGTTGGAGTTCCAACCGGAGGTATCGGACACGAGTCCTCCAATCGGGAATCCCTGTTACAACCACAACAAAATATCTTTCCAAGTCTGCTAAAACCAGGCATCTTCGCTCACTAGTCTAGCTTCAAACTTCAAGGGATTACCAAATTTGATAGTCTCGCAAATATACGAGTCCCTCGGCTTTGGCACTTGCAAGTTCCAAATCAAAGATCCCGAAGGATACCCAAAAACTAATGACTGGGAGACGCTCTACTTATACTTAACTGAGGTATCGATCACGTCACCAGAAGACCCGTCTATCGTCTCGCTCTACAAATCGTCAAAGGGGTCCAAGACAGGGCGACAGTCAGGGCAGCAGTACTTCGTAGCCGTCGGAAAGCGGGAAGCCTCGCAGCAAAAACCTTCGGACCACGATGACATACAGGGGTCGATGAAGTGGTTGGCCTTCCTCCAGAATTTTCTCACGAAGCTCCTCACGATCTTCAGGCTTGGACCGGTACCACTGAAGTTGCCCCACGTTCGGCGCCAACTGAAGAACCGGGTTTTAGAACCCAGCGGCGCCAGGTGCACGCCCAATGTCTTCGTGTTCACCTGTCTTAGAATACAGAGACACGGGATACTTCTTGGTGACGTCAAAGATCAAATTTATTGGCTGCAACCAGGAACAGAAATCTATGAAGTACGACACCGGTAGGTGCGCTAGAGACTGCTCAGTTTTTGTAGAGCGAGACATCGTCTTTTATGCTAAAAATCACATTCCTGACAAACACCCATTACAACATTGAAAAAGGTATCGCATGACGACAAACCCACTTTTCAGTTGTCCAGCCCACCATCAATTACACAGGAAAGCCCAACATTCTTGCTCGGACAGGCCGGAAAAACCCATAATAAAAGACCACAACCCAAACCATAAACAGGCCATAAAAGAAAGAACAGAAACAGATGTGAAGCAGGATAGAAGGGTGTGTGCCTGTACAATAAACTTAACAATGTCCTGCTCTTTGATCTCTATCTAGACCAGCTACCGGACAAGGAACTGGCTCAGCAAGGTTAGCTTCCGGCAACGAGGTCAGTTCACTCAGGTCATCTAAAAGTCAGCTAAAGGTGTACGTGTCCCAAAGACTCGTCCGGCCGTAGTCATCGGCCTATATGAGGGCAACCACAAAATGGCTGCCATACACAAAATGGAACCCGAGGGTTCAGAACGGAATCCCTAAATACATAGTGAATCCATCAATCGAACATGACGAAAACACTCGTACTTGCCGCGCTCACCATTTACGGTTCATTACTACCAAAATCGTAACGATACCATGACCTTTATGAAACGGGTTCAGAATTACGAAACCTCAATTCTGATATTTTTGCGCACAGTATTCCATCAGTGATCCAGTTGGTTGATGTCCTGCGTGTACTATAGTGGCAAAGCAAGTTTCAAAGGCCCCCTGCCACTGCTCAGCTGATCTGCTGTAACTGGACCAGCCTGAGCCCTGCTGGCCTCTGCTGGAGTGAGTCTTTGATCCCCAAGAGATGCTTGGACCATTGGCGGGCATCAGAGTGTACGCCTCCTGAACAAAAGGTGAAATTTCTGAAGTATGGCCTCCTTGCGCCTGCGAACAGGCCCATTTGTGCCGCACATGATGACAGGTAATGTGAAGCTCCGGTGAGACCTGCTTTTCACAATGACAGCAACCACCAGCTACAATAAAATATGAGATTTAATTGGCACGGACCATGACCCCAAGAATATAAAGCATTGTAATTGTTTGTTTTTAGTAATCTGGACTTCTTTTACTGTTCTGCTCTCATTGACTGGAATCAAAATGGGCTTCTGATGTTTATTATTTTTTAGAGGAATCATACAATATATTGGCTGGATTAAATGAGTGAAGTTTTGAATGATTATATTAAAGTGGCTAACCAGAACATATCTTTTTTTTAAAAATGTTTTTATTGAAGTTTTTCCTCTTTTTTCCCCCCCCCTGAAATATGGACAGGGCACAATAACAGTCAATGCAGCGCAAAATCATATATACATTTGGGAATTATACAAATCATAGATAACAAATGTAATATTAAATCATACATAGTTTTTCCTAAGCAAATCATATATACCAGGAATACATAACTTCTGTACACTACGTTCTCGATTTCCTCCCCCCCACCAGTAAGACCATAATCAATAATCGGGACCTTGTTTCCAACGAACAAGAGGCTCCCATATTTGCAGACCCAACTTCTTACCGTTTCTCCCCCTCCTCGCATAAATGGCTGATTCTATCTTTTGGGTAGATAGTAACTTCCCCAACCATTGATGATATGTAGGAGGGTTAGGATCCAACCATGCCGAAGCGATTAATAGTCTGAGAGTCGCCATTGCTACAAATATAAACTTTTCGTTATCCACGTGCATCTCAAGGCTGACTCCTAATAACATTAGATCTGATTTTAATTCTATTGTATTTGCTAATACATTCTGTAAGAATTGCTCAATATCCTGTTTTATACTATTTAAATGTGGGCAAAGTGAGAAAATATGTATTAGGTCCGCCTCCGGACTACCACATCTGAAGCAAGTGGTTCCCGAAATACCCCCCCATTGAGCAATTTTCCCAGGTGTATAATACAGATGAAATAGGGTCTTATAATGTTGAGCCTGTAGTGATGATGAGCACAACAATTTTCTTCCCATCTCTAAAGAATCTGAGAAAATATCACTATGTATATCCAAATCTGCAGACCACCTATTAATCCATTTCTCCATATCATCTTTCTTTAGTATAGTCATCTCCGAATAGAATCTCTTTATGGTGCAATCTGAGCCTATTTCTGTAATATCCAGCATTGCATTTCTATCAAAGCCCAGAGGCCCTCCTTTCCTATTTATCAAACAGCTCCTTATTTGAAGGTATTTAAAAAAATGTTTTGTATCTAAAGTATATCGAGCCTGCAGCTCAACAAATTGTAAAATACCTTGGGGTCCGTGAATATCTCCAATCTTTCTTATCCCCCGCCTCTCCCAGTCTTGGAATACAGCTCCCGAAAAGACCATACTAGGAAGTGAAGGGTTATCTTTAAACCTAGTGTAAAAATTATATTTCCCGATTCCTATCCTTTTTGATATTCCCTTCCAAACATTATGCGCTGCCATTAGGGTCTTAAACCGCGTTCTTTTATAATAACTCTCCTCAGTGAATCTCAAAAATATATTTTCCGCATTTTTACCAAGAACTAAACCATAAATTGCAAGTGAACCTACATTGTCCCAGTCGTCTATATCCGCCCCCCCTACCAATCCCAGCATGTTTTGGAATGCAGCGGCCCAATAATACACTTTTAAATCTGGTAAAGACCAGCCCCCACGCTCCCGTGGTAAAGACATATATCTCAGTGCCCTACGTGTTTTTCCTTTAGCCCAAACAAAGCGATTGATCATTTGTTCACATATTTTGAACCACTTGTTTTCAAATAGCAGTGGGATAGCCCTAAATATATACAAAAATTTTGGCAAAATCATCATTTTGATGAGATTGACCCGGCCAACTAATGATAAGTGTAGATTTTCATATCGGTCCAGGTCCTTCTTTGTTTTACTTATTATTGGAGCAATGTTATTTTCTACTAAATTATTTAAATCAGCTGATATTTTAATTCCAAGATAAGTCCCCGCCTGAACAACACGATTATCATCACACATAGTCACTGAGTTTTTGATAATCTGGGTCTTGGAGGCATTTAGAGCGTACCCGGATATCCGTCCAAAACTACGGGCCTCTTCTTCTATATAGACAGTTGCCTCTGTGGGGTTTGGTGTTATCACCGCCACGTCATCAGCATAAGCCAATATCTTGCACGGGCCTAACAATGTTGGCAGTGGGGTTATCTCTGGACAAAGCTCTAATTTACGGATCAAGGGGTCCATATACATAGCGAATAATAATGGGGAACATGGGCACCCCTGCCGTGTGCCCCTTTTAATTAAGAATTGTCCTGTAGTGTCTCCATTAACTCTTAGAGCCGCAGCTGGTTCTTTATATAGAGTTTGTAATGCTTTTATAAACCCACCCCTTAGCCCGGCTCTAGCCAAAGTGTACCACAAAAAGTCCCACGAGACCCGATCAAACGCTTTTTCAGCGTCAAGCAGCATTACTGCCATCGGGTCTCCTGTGACTTCAGTGGAGTCTAATAGTGTTATTACTTTCCTGGTATGATGGGTCGTTCCTCTACCAGGAATGAAGCCATGTTGGGTATAACAAACTAAAGAGCTTATCACTTCTGCAAATCTCATTGCCAACATTTTTGAATATATTTTAGTGTCATTATTCATTAATGTAATAGGGCGGTAGGAGCCAGGCTCATCATCCGGCTTACCCTTTTTGAGAATCAGGACAATATCTGCACCCCCCCACGACTTTGGTATGGACTGTCCAAGTTGTGCAGATTGAATCACTCTAGTTAACTCTTGAGAGAGCACTCCCCAGAAAGTTTTATAAAATTCTAGAGGTATCTGATCAGGACCAGCTGCCTTACCTGAAGGGAGTTTACCCATGGCTTCCTTAACCTCATCCATGTCTAGCTGAGTTTCTAATCTATCTGCTTCTTCATCCGAGACCCTCTCAGTTGGTATATTCTCTAAGTAATCGCTAATCTCTTCACTACTACAAGGGTGTTGATAATCATAGAGGGTCTGGTAAAATTTCCTAAATACTTCCCTTATCTCTTCAGGGCCAGTTTGTATATTACCGTTTTCGTCTCTAATTTGCTTAACCGTCCCTGCTGCCGCTATCTGCCTAGTGCGCATAGCCAGTACATGCCCAACTTTTTCATTATATTCATAACACTTCTCCCTACGGATTGTATAGTGTACTGCCGCTTTTTTTGCCAATTCCCCTTCCGCCTCGCATTTAACTTTTACTAGATCTATCAAATATTGTTCGACCGGCTCCCCTCTAATAAGACAATTATTAAATTGTTCTTCTGCTTCTGAGACGGCTCTCTCTAACTCTCTTTGCAATGCCCCTTCCATTTTACGTTTATGAATACTATAACTACATGTTTCTCCACGGACACCTGCCTTGAAAGCATCCCATATGACTCCCACCGATGCAGTTCCTTTATTATATTCAAAAAACTCGGTGATCCATTTCGACATATGTAGTACATAATCCTCTTCTAAGAGAAGTCTTCTTTCAAAAGTCCATACCCGATTAGATCTTTTACCTCCTTCTGATTTTAATTCCAAAATTAACGGGTTATGATCACTTAAAATTCTTGGCAATCTTTCAATCTTGACCCTTGACATTAGATTGTTAGAAATCATAAAATAGTCGAGCCTAACGCAAACTTGGTGTGGTGCGGAGTAGTAAGTATATCCTTTCTGTTGTGGTCTAATTGTGCCCCAAACATCATTCAAATTATTATTACACAGGAGATCAACCAGTGCCTTATGGACTCTTTTCTTACGGCCTTTATAGCATCTATTATGACCAGTTCCTAACCCGTCAGCCCCATTAATATTCAAATCTCCTCCTAAAATAACCTGTGGGGGCCAAGCAGCTAGTTCAGAGTCTAAAAACTGTAATACCTCCGGATCATCCTGCGTGGATCCATATACTGACACCATAGTTGTCCAAATCCCATCTATCTCTATCTCTGCTATAGCCCATCTTCCCCATTTGTCCTCTAATTTTCTCCCTATTATCAAATTCTTCCTCCTTGACAAAATGGCAACACCTCTATTTTTAGCACCTTGTTTAGAGCTAGCTATGAGCTGATAGCCCAACTGATTCAAACAAAACTCCTGAGTACTCATTATGTGCGTCTCTTGCAGAAAAATAAAATCCACATTCATCTGGCGTAAACGAACACCTATCTTATACCTCTTTTGGATATCATTTAAGCCGCTCACATTCCATGTTACAAACCTAAGTATCGTTACTGAATTGCCCGGAACCATTGATTGCTTGTTCACTTGTCATTATTTTAACAAACTTCGACTTTAGTACTACTGATACATATAATGCCTGGATATTGATTTCGATACTCCCTCCCTTGACATTCTGCCACTGAGTCCTTTTTTCCATCATGTGCCCACCATGACCCCTACAAATTTCATTGCCTTTGTGCCCTGTCCCTAAGTTCTCCCTCCCCCGCCCCAGAGAACCCACCCTCAGGATCCCTCCCCCCCTACGGGCAAATAGGTCCATAAGACCTATGTCTGGCCTACGTTTGCCACCGGGTTGTCCCACCCCCCCCCTCCCTGATTTCCTTAACTATATACGTCATTCAGAATGCTCCCTCACGTATAAACATAGTTAGATAGATATCCATTCATTGAAAAAAAAAAATTGTCAACAACTTCTACCCATTAGGTAATGGTTTTGCACTTTAAACAAGTATATCAACCAACTTAAACAACAATAGAAGATTAACCATATCAAAACGAGAAGAGAAAGAATTTTTCCCCCGTGAATAAATATATGGCAAAAAAAAGGAAAAGGCAAAGCAGTTGGAAACATTGTTGTACAATCAACCTTCAGTTAAAAGTTAAAAGTTTGAAACAAAGAAATATTCTTAGAGATCTAACTACTCCTGCTATACCCTCCTTTTCACCTTTATACTTTTTTTCTTTTTTTTCTCCTTTTCTCCCTACCTTTCCCCCTTCTTTCTTAATATGCTACTTTTTACGGGGTAAGTTTTTGATAGGGCCAGTTTGTACATCTTGAACCTCCAGAGTACTACGTGGAGACTTTTGACGGCTCCTATTCTCTCTCAAGTAGGTGAGATATTCTTGTGCCATAATTTCGGAATGAAAAACTCTGAAATTACCCTCTAGTCCAACTTTTAGACGTGCAGGAAACAAAAGGAAAGCCTCATAGCCTATATTTTGAAACGGAGTAATGAGCTGCCTCATCCGCCACCTTCTTTCCACGGTGGCGTGGCAGAAATCAGGACGAGCAAAAAACTCAGTTTCCTTGTAGGAGCGTTTAGACTATGGTTTTGCCTTGTTAATTATTTCTTCGCGCAAAAGAAAATTACCAACATACATCAATATTGCGCGGTGCTTGCCCTGCGATCCCTTTCGTACCAGCGGGAATCGATGTGCTCTCTGAATCTCGTGTTCCCAGTCCCATGAGGCTAGATCGGGAAATGCACCTTTCAATAATTCAATGACAAAAGCTCGTACATCCCCCCCCTCTTTCCCCTCCTGAATTCCAATTAGTCTGACATTATTCCGCCTTTGTCTGTTTTCGAAGTCCTCTAGCTTCCAAAGCATGTCAGAGGTTGTCTTATCCTTATCATCACCAGCATCTTTCATCTTAACAAAATCGTCTTCCAATTTACTTGTTCTAACCTCCAGCTCAGATACTCTCCCAACCATGTCCTCATACAATTTGTTAACCTTATGCAGAGAGGATTGTATCTTTTTGTTTGCACGTTTGGCCCTCCTGCTAGATCTCTGACTCTCAGTACGTGCCTCAGATTGGATTTGCTTTAGAGTCGAGAATAAGACTTCGAAATTTGAGGTACCCCTTTCAGAACCTCCCTCAGCTCCGTGAGAGGTAAACTCCTGAACACTTGTTTCCGTATTAACAAAAGCTCCAGACTGGGTTGTTCCACACTCTGCTGTATTATCCCAAACTAGTTTTTTTGCAACTGGTTTCGCTTGTCTTCTGTGTGGTGCTTTAGATTGTTTCCTGCGACTTAGGTTGCCGGTTTTCGCTTTACCCTTATATAGAAAGTCGTTATCTTTTGATTTCATAATCTCCTCTCTTAGACCTTTTTTTACTTTTGGCCTTACGACTTTTTGGACTGTCTCATGCTCCAATGAATCAGTATCGCTATCCGAAAGGGTTGAAGTGTTACCATGCCTGGATATATCAGTTTCTGAATCTAAACCTGAGCCTACCACAGACTTTGATGTGCCTGATTCTGAATCTGAAATAGATGGATCCGAGCTGTTTGTTTCGCTTCCATCAAGCTCATCCTCGTCTTCTTCATTGTCTGCTTCATCATTCCCAGTGAAGAAAATCTCTTCACCAGGTGATGCCAACAATGGCTCCGGAATACTTTGTAAATCCTTTATGTTACCAGTGTTTGTGCTTGTAGTTCCTAAATTATAATTATTTAACTTCAATGGATCCGTTGCTTCCTGTACTTGTTCCTGTGCTTGTGCCTGTGTCTGTACTTCCAAGACCAAAACCTGCATACCTCCATTATCTCCAGGGGGGGCGGTACTCACAACCTCGCTCACCGCATTACTCGTGGCGCCAGGTTCAGGATCTTTAATCAGGTATAGGACTGAAGATGGATCTGCAGGATTGTTTTCTCCCTCTGTTGAGGCAATATCTGCATCGGGCTCCTGGCCCTTTAAATCTGTAGCTCCGCCCCCCGCTACTGCCGCTGCTGAAAGGAGGGCTGCTCCCTCCGATTCTGTAACCTCTCCCCCTGCGAGATGCTTCGCCAGGCTGCCTGTAATCTCGATCCCCACCGGAACCTCAGTGGCCCCAGCGGCGGCCGCTGCAGCACTCAGCCCTCGCGTGTGACCCAGCCTCTCTCCACACATAGCCGCCAGCGTGGGGATGGACGGCACCTGCTGCTCCGCCTGTGCAGTCGCCAAGGCTCCCGCCGCTAGTCCCGCTAGCCCCGGTTCAGGTAGGAAGGACTCCCTATTGTAGTCTGCCGTAATGCTGGTTCTTTTCCCAATACTTCCGCCAAATTCAGGTCAGTTACCCCCTTGCGTTGACCTTTACCGGTTCGTGCACTTTCCGTCTTGCCGCTTTTAATCAGCTCTTTTTCTTTTAGTTTTCGTATCTTTGCCTCTTTTGCTTCTTTCGCTGCCTCTCTTCTTAACTGAGCTTTGGACCTTGACTTAGCTCTCATATTGCTGGCTGAGGCTCCTGGACCATCTGCAAACATTTCATCGTCCTCGGAGTGGGCCAAATCGTTGCTTTTGTTATTCGTGCGATATACTTTAGGGGCCATTGTTG
This sequence comes from Lissotriton vulgaris, assembly GCF_964263255.1. Lineage (NCBI taxonomy): Eukaryota > Metazoa > Chordata > Amphibia > Caudata > Salamandridae > Lissotriton > Lissotriton vulgaris. Next base: position 425,545,324 of record NC_141685.1, on the reverse strand, counting down.
TAGAATAATACACGCGTCCCGCCTGAAATGTCCTTTCAATTAATGCTTTGAGTGTTTCCAAAAAAGTTCTCCCCTTGTTTGAATTCTTAACATGCGTAAGGTCCTTAAATATTAGGGGCCAGTCCGACAAAGTTGTAAACATCTCATCCACGGGCACTCCAGGATATAATGATGGATATACAATACTGCTTCGCGCCAGAACTTTTGAAAATATTACCAACTAGGCGAGCATTCTTTCATTCCATCAAGCCACCATCACGAGCAGGGTGGGGTGCAACCTTCCCCTACGGCGTCTCGGCGGCCATCTTGCCCTTAACCAGAACATATCAAGGGTCTGAGTGGAGCATTATATGTATGGAGATCTCTAGGCTGAATGACTTTCCAACCTGTTTCATTTTGCTGGGGTGCACAGTTGTCTGTTGATCTGCTGCGGGTAGCTGTTCAGACAGAATACTTGTTTACCAATGTTGTTGCATTGAGGCAATGTTATCTTTCGCCATAGTTTGACTGTGCAAGATCTATTATTATGGACTGTCTTGTCATGCCCATTGCTAAGAGGATCCCATGGTTTGGCCCCCTGAAACGTTTTTTCAGTGAATTGGGCTTAACAGAGTTTTTGATGATCCCCTAAAATGCCTTCTCAAGCTAAACCTCTACTCAGGTTCACATAATTTCCAAGGCCTAGAGCATACCATTAGCAGATATTGAGTCAGTAAGGTTCTCTGAGTATGGGCAATGCTAGTTCTTCCACAAATCAGCTACAACCTTATCCATCCTTTTTTTGGAGTCACAATATAGATTTTATGCATTTTGTTGGTAGCTTTTCCTAACCAAGGTGGAGGGTCTGATAACCTCTCGCCTTGTCCTTGTGACAACATGGCAAAACAATCTACTCTGCATTTTGTCCTGTTTTGTGCACATAATAAAACTTTGAGGTCTAAAATATTGTTCCCGATATTGAGGCTTCGCAGTCCCTTTTCTTATAGAGAAGTTTTTAGCTATTTATATTCTCTCGACTCTAGTGATATCTATGCTGCCATTTTAAATTTTATAAAAAGAGCACTTAAAATATTAAAGCGATATGAATAAATGAGCTAATCAAAACATAGCATATGTAGGTAGTTAGTATTCTTTGTTTTAAAACAAAAAAGCAAGAAAGCAAGAAAGGAGAATTGTATATTTGCATATGTGCTTTACCTATTCTGCAGGGTGTTAAATGATGCCCTTGTATATATGAGAGAAATTATGAGAAATCAACATTGGAACAGACTTATTCTGGGCTGTCAGCTCTGCTTTTCATTTACCTGTTTGCATTATCTATTGCTCCTTCTGATTTAGTTACATTTTAATTAAATCATATATTTTTATTGTGTTTCATATTCTTGTTGAATAAATTGTGTACTTTTATGATTTGTCTGCCAATAAAGTTTTTATGATGATGGTGTGGGGGTGTGCTTTGGAGCTGGACCGAACTGCTCTTACAATGGTGTGCATGTATATTATATTGAACTGTAGTATTAATATAGCACTTCATACCTCTATCAAGGTCCCTAATTGTTTTCTGGTAAATATGCTCCCCTGTTGCTTTGTATGGTTTATGGAGTTTTTAAACTAAGCAGTTCAAATGACTTATATGTAATTACATATTTTGTCTGAATATAAATATATCTTTGAAGAAGTTCATTCATTTCATAAGAACATAACTTTCCAGTTAAGAATACACTTTTCCACACTAGTCACTCATTAATTTAGGCATAATTTAAAAGAACATATTCCACAGTGCTTATTAATATGTAGACAAAGGCACAGCAACATATAGACTCTTAATTCTCATTATCTTCCTGCCAGTCCTGTGTTCTGCTGATGTGCTGCTTGCAGTAGCACCCAAAACTAGACGGAAGAGATGGGGAGGTTCTTCTTTCTCTGCGCTGGCTACCTCAGGTTGGAATTCTCTTCCTTTCACCTTCATGCTACCAAGAATGATTGCTGTCAAAAGCACAGCTTAAAGATCTTGTTATTTAATGGTGCCTTCTAACTTTCTTCTCATGTAGTGTTCAGTGTCTACAGTACCTACAGCACTTTAAAAATGCTATTTGAGTTCTTGCTACAAGCTTTACAATGTAAAAATAGGATTGGTTGCCTTTAGTGTATTTGCAAAAATCTATCAAATCAGTTTATAATCTATTGCAGTGAAATGCACCATCATTCTTTAATTGCAGATAAGAATCAAATGGCAATCTGCTATTAAAAACAGACCCAAATTGCTTTTAGCAATGTTTATGTAATCCCTAACTATTTTCAGACACAAAATATTTAAATTCAATAGCTTCATGTAAAATAAGGTTTCATTTTAACCCCTTCACTGTGGGGCTAATTCCCCCGCTGTGCTGGGGGGAGGGGGCATGCGCAGCGCCCCGGTGCTCATGATGAGCCACGGTGGCCGTGTTCTCATGACGAGCTGAGCTCGTCATGACCACGCCCGTTCCAATGGAACGCCCAGCACAGCAGAGGAATTATCCCCGCGTGGGTGCGGCGCAACGGTCATGGCCAGCTCAGCTCATCATGAGCACACGGCCACCGTGGCTCATGAGGAGCTGAGCTCGTCATGAGCATGGAAGGGGTTAATAAATGGAGAAATTGTTAATTTACATTAAAATTATTAAGATAATCACAGGGGCATACAGTTTTTCTTTTGAGAGGTCTGTCCTTTCTGCTATTAGTATGTGTTTCCAGTGAGCAAAGTGTGTGTAAATGCAAAGTGTGTTTAAGACTGCAGTACTGTCTTCTGTATACGGGGCAGACCTGAGCAGAACTATAAACACACTTGATGAAACATAGGTCCCCACAAGGCAATTTTTTTAAGTTGTCAAAATTGATGCAGATGTTCCTTTAGTCTTTTTTATCATTTAGAAGACATGGCCTTGTGGGAACACACACACACACACACACAACATAACATACCTAAACTTATGAGGAACAGCCATTGACCAAAATGAAATGGGCAATTACTATTCTAACTCTGCACTTGCTTTGATGGTAGGATAGGTTATAAAGTGCCCCAGAACAAGTCGAACTGCACTTTTAGTTTTTTGAAAGACTCTATTCCGAAAGTACCTGCACACACTACTTTTACTGGTCCTCATATTGTACTGGTCCTCACAAAGACAGTGTTTGTTTCGTTCTGTCAAGTTTAACTCACGCTATGAGGACCGAGCTGGCCTTCACAGCCTGCCTTATACATGCTCACACACACACACACTCTCTCTCTCTCTCTCGCTCTCTTTCTCTCCTCTCTCTCTCCCTCTTTAGTGCAGTGTTTACCAAACTATTGTTCGGACCCCACTGAATTTTTGGTGGGTCATGTAAGTACTGTTCTATATGTAAGGAATATTTAAGATGATTATCCCTGTTTGTACAATGAGGCAAAGGTGCTCCATAAACGTCTCTAATCTCCATTTTAAAACAAAACCTTGCAAGTATCCCCAAGCAAGACTCTGTGTGAACCTTCCAGTATTTGCTGCTATTGTTTTTTTACTTCACAACGTTATGTTGATAGAGAATATGCTCACTATATACAACAATACCAGTTTTGCATGTATTTCACATGCAAATTGAGAAATGTGGATGTAGCCTAATGGCCAGATCTGCTGACTTTGGATCTAGGGAACTAGTGTTGAGTCTTGGTATTGGCTCAACATGCTTGGATTCTGAGCAAATCACTTAATCTCCTCTGATTGTAATAAAATGAATGTGACTTTGTGTAATATAGTCCGGTGCTCATCTAAAGTGCTTCAATGCTCTTGGGCCATGTTCAATCTAAAACTGCAAAATATACATGGAGTTCAAAATGCGTCACTTGGCCCCATTTTAGCATAAAAATAGACATAAGGCCTTACTCAATACTCTTCTACAGAAGGAGTATCTCAAATTTTCTAGAATTCTTGGAATCAGTACTAAGATTTTCCAGAGGCCTTGTGATTTTAGTGAATGGATGCCACAGGCCTGCTCCCCCCACTGAAAGTGTTCTTACTCCAGTGCAGTTCGCTATATGCCATATTTTATGGGCATATCAATATCTTGGCCACAGTCCAATATCGAAGAGCATGGTCAAGGTTGTGGTATTTACAAACAATTGTGTTATTACTTGAAAAAGAATGTCCTGCCTCATGGCCAAGCTAGGCAAGTTGTGAAAGTACGTAGTTCTGAAAAATCCGGTTGTGGTTCTAAACTGTTTAGAAAAGCACTTCTCTAAAGAGTTAGCGCCCTCATACTGGGGAAACTGAATTTACAATGCGAGCGGAACTATGTGTTCTGCTACCACGGAAGTGTTACCACCTTTTTCTTTACCAAGCATATGTCTTTACCACACATTTGCGTGGTAAAGGCTGTCAGCACTCGAGATTTAGAGCGGATGGGCGGGGAGACTGGAAGGAGGAACAGGAAGGATCAGGACAGGAAGTATTGGGACGCAGCTTGGTAAGTAGGGCTTGGGGCTGGGTTTTAGGGCTCAGGGTGGATAGGGGTTGGGCAGTTAATAGGGCTGGGGCCAGTTTTAGGGTTCAGGGTGGGTGGTCGGGGTAGTGTATAGGGCTGGAGCAGGCAGGTTCTTTGAAGGGCTGGAGGTCGGGTTTTAGGGCTCAGGGCCGGGAGTCAGGCAGTTTTTAGGGCTGTGTCTGGTTTTGGGACTCAGGGTCAGGAATCAGGGTAGTTTTTGGGGCTGAGGCAGGGTGGTTTGCAGGGCTGGGGACCGAGTTTTTAAGGCTCAGGGCGGGGGGCTGGGGTGTGATCTTTACCATGCATATCCCTTTACCAATCATGCCTTTACAACAGCATTCATTGCAAAGGCATGTGTGTTAAAGACGCCTTCGTAGGAAAGCCTGCATTGTTAAAGCATGCCATATAATCGAATGCGTGATTCCGTCATGCAACACTCATATTGGCATACAATCAGGCCTGTCTTGTATTTACATTATAGGTATTAACAGGAAGCCGTGCCACACACAATAGAACCAAATCCAGTAAATAATAGAGATGCTGCTAGCATATCCCATAAAATATAATTGTGTAATGAGGTTAATAAAGCAGTCACAGATTGCAAATCAAATTCACTCTGCTTTTCCTGTTTTCTTTTATTGTTGGAGGGAAAGAAATACAAATATATCTATGAAAGGTTGTTATTTACCTATGCATCAGTGAGCACATGTAGTCCCTGAACAACAGTTCTGGTGAAGAGGTTGCATAGGTCAATCTTACACAGACAATTTGGCAAAGAAAAATTAGTCAGCAGGAGCCAAATATGGAATGGCTCAGTATCCAGTGAGAAGAGGCATATTAAATTGCAGAAGAGAGGGATAATGCATTGGTTATGAGTATGGTAGGGAACGTGCATGAAGGCCACTATAACCGTATTTTATCATCCCACACACAGTGATAAGGTCAGCACACTGTTAATGCTCTCTGCTGCACAGATCAGCCTGCTCCTATCACTGTTGAGTCTCACAGTAAGCTCATTAACCCAACTACCATCAATAATGTTGGTGCTTGAAACAAGCATCCTGTTGGCCATTCCTTCTCACACTAGGATCTACAAGATGACAGTGGCACCTCCAATATCATCCAGCTTGCTGTCAATTTCACTTTTGTACCAAATATCTAGATTTTTCTTAGTTCTTAATTTGCACGTGGTCTTTCATGCTTCTGTGAGATTTTATTTGTTTTATTTGCTCACCACACACTATCAACATTCCGGCCCAGATTTACTAAGGGCATGTGCTGTCATTGCATCACACAAGATGACGCAACCCATTAAGTCACATTTACTATGCCACGCAGAGCCACCTTGTGTGTCTCTGTGTTGCAGAGGCAGTCTAAAGTAACGCAAGGTAGCAATTGTCACTGCCTTGCATTACTCTGCACTGGGAAGGCCTTCCATGGGTGGAGTGTGGGTGTTCCCACATCATCACCCATGGTTTTTGACACATTCCCAGACTTACTAACTCTGGTAAACCTGGCAATGCATCACAATGCGATCCGTTCCCAGATGAGGCGTAATGAGAAGACACGTTTGTTTCTCCTAGTGTTTTTCACTTTCTACATGTGCAGCACACGTAGAAAGCGGAAAATGCCTCAGAGGATTGATTATTTACAGGAAGGTGCTGCTTTCTGTACAAAAATAATCGTGCCTGTAACACAGTCATCCTTGCACCATGGCACAAGGAGAGTGGAGAAGTGTGGCTCACTGGTTAGAAGCGGCAGACCCTGAAGCAGAGGTCGGCCCGGGACCAGGGTTCAATTCCCGACGCGGCGGGGTCCTGGGTCAATGTTTGCGGACTCGATAATTCTCGCCTCGGTGCCTATTCCAATCATGGAGTCCCACTCTGCAACTCTGGGCAATAGCTTGCTTAATCTCCACAACGGACCCAGCAGCGCCTGGGATGCCTGGTTTCACCTTGGGGGTGCCCTCTCACAGGGAATGCCAGGACGGGTTCCCCAGCGGTATGCAGCACCAGGACGCCACGAGTGATGGGGTAACAGTGCGCTTTACAAGTATACATACATTTACATTTGGCGTTTCACAGCCACAAGTGCACCAGCGCAGAGGGAGAGCTGGAATGCGCCAGATGTAAGTAAATATGGCGCATTATTGCCCTCTCCATTTGAAGAAGCTCAATTCACCAAGCTGTCTTGCTGCATTGCGTTGCACCAAATACTAGTCAATCTGGACCTGAGTTTGGCGTTTTTAAAGAAATGATTGTTCTCTGTTTTCATGTGTTTGGTCTGGAGTCGTTCTTAGACTCTTAAATTCATCTGCCCTGTATTTGAAAGTAAAGAAAAATCACCACCAATAGTTAGGTCCATCCATTCATGCAAAACCCATAAAAAGCAACGGCTGTTGTAACGCAGATTACTTTATTCCCCTTCCATGGGTCAGAAGTGTTAAATCACTTGCCAATATATACTTTAGAATATCTGGTATTAATGTCGTTCGTGTTTGTTTTGCACTACTTGGAACCCTGTGTCATATTTTTGCATTTAATGTAGGAGTTGATTTATTCCATGGATCCTTATATTGTTGTTTCAGTCTGGGCTGCTGGCGCGCTTTCTTGGATACAGTAGGACCCAGATGTTGTTCTGCCAAAAAAACAGCAGACTAAAAAAAACAGAGTCGTCTGGCTGGCAGGCTAGTGTTTGCTAATGGACTTCCATTGTTTACTACTGAATTTCCCCTAGTGCTTCAGGCACAGTCGGCAACGTGTCCAGCTAACATGAACATATATTTTTGACAACACACACGTCAGATTTATAAGCCAAGCCGTCTGCTGCCGTTGCTCATTTTAAAAGAATAAACCTCTCTATGTGTCCTGAAGCAGTTACAGCCTTTGAGATTTGACTTATCAAAGGAAAGCCATGGGCATTATTTCGGAAAGTGCCACAGAGAGTCAGCACTGTTTGTTCTAGAGACACATCTGTCCCCTCAAAACACTGACAACAAGTACGGCGCATTTCAGTTACAATACAGCTAAATCACATAATATCTTGTCTATGGAAACAATTGCATTTATTGAACTTTCGATTTTCAAGTGCGGGAAGGGTTCATGAACAGCCAACCTCAATCCCTTTTAGAAGGCTAGCTAAAATTGACTTAACTACTGTTTAAGTCGCTTTTGGGCTTTGGAAGAGAAGGCATGTTTTGCATGTTTTTAAATGTGCCCAAATAAAAATGATCATTTTAGGAGTGTAGTGGATAAATGCCCTGGAGAACTGTCTCTGCTTGGGTCTGTATGCTCTTTCACTACCACATCCTGATGCAGTGCTATTTTTGGGACAGCTTAAGTGGTATGCAATCATCATCACAGTGTCATCACCTGCATAATGTTGGCCTCAGAGGGAAATCCTTTTGCCTTCCCAGGTGCTCCATTAACAGCTGGAGAGGGATTATGGACAGGGTGGGGGAAGGGGTAATGAGCATTAATCATTTCTTCCCGTATCCTGCTTGGCCGTCCGCATCATTCAGCGCCTTGAGACCATCACGGTGAGTAGCGAACGCTATAAAAATCCCTGATTGATTGGGTGATTGATTGATCTGATGCATAGATCTGTAGCTCCCATGTTAAAAATGACACAAAAGTGGCGCAAGGGGCTTGTAAATCTACCCCGTCAGTTTAGAGACAGAGCAGAATACGAATGTGGGATTATGTTTTCCATTAACGTGCTCCTCATCGAGAGGGGACTAAGGTATATCACCCACCTATCAATTTCTGATGACAGAGATATTGCAAATCTTTCTCTAGGGTTCAGAGATTGGTGACTGCTTTCCAATTGCAAACTTCTCAGAACTGCATGTCACCCTTATGAAATGATCCAGCTGTCATGCTTCTCTGTACTTCAAAACCATTTTAAACCAATGCAATCTGGCCATCTCCACACTCAGACAATCAAAGAAAATCAGCTTATGTGGTCAACATCAGCCATGCTAACTTTTTCTCAGGTTCAACTCAGAACAAGCATTGGCAAAGACAATAAATCCCAGTTCTGAAATCTATTGATTTTATGGATCCATGGTGGCTATCTCTGAAATGGGTTTTTATAAATAAAATATAATGCATTCAAAGAAGGACATGTGCATATTCATGGTCGCTATTTTTGAAAGCACTTAATTTTATTTTTATTAATCATGTTGAAAGAAGGCTGCTATAGATGTATGCCCAACCACAGCAACCATCTTTGAACTGGAGTTGTAAAAATAGGGGGGCAAAAAACTTAAGGATGCCAACTTTGTGTGCATGCGCACAGATAGCATCCCATCTTGAAATGATAAAACAAAAACATTTTAATGTGGTTGTTTGTCAATAGCGCAACAGGTGGACAAAAATTAGCAAGACGGATGAGAGAGAGCAAGGATTTTGGGGCACAAGAGCATGTTGGGTTGGGGTAGGACAAGGGAAGGATTAATTACAGAGCAGGAAGGAGGAACAGGGAGAAAGAGCGACGTGGACAAAATAGTCCTTCCTATGATTTGCAATGCACAGTTTGATATCAGCAGTGGAAGGACAGATAAACCAATCAAAATAATGTGGCAGAAAAATGATCCTGGGAGGGACAGACAGAAGCGCACTGAGGTAAGCCATCAACTTAGGAGCAGGTAAGTGAAATAGACAAGAAAGCCTTTGACTCAGGAGAAAGGGGTGGACACAAATCCTATCTTAAGTCAATGTTAATTGCACTAGTTATGGTTGCAAACAGCTGAAGTTGTCTGTAGATGTGACCTAAAAATACGCCTAAACACTCAACACAGTGCTAATGAAATGTATCTTTCCAACAAAATAAGTAAATAAGTCTGGGACAAAACATTGATGCTTAGTGCTTTCTTTTCTTTCCTTTTTATGCTGGTGAATCTGTGACAGAGTAAAAGGCAGTTTAATCCTACCTTCCCGCATACCTTCCTGTCACTCACCTCATCTACACATACTTCTTATTCAAAAAAGCCTTGATTTTGCATGTATGCATGCCATACAAAAAATATAAGGCAAAGATTGTATGTTGGGAGGTGACATGATGCACTTTGTTATGTTTTTCTCTGTCATATCATGCCAAGTTACCCTTGGATCTTATCTCATGTTGTGATGTACTTTTCAGTGTTATGTTGTTTGATGTTACCTTGTGTTTTGTTATGCTTTTTTCTGGTGCTGTACTATGTCATGTTGTGATATATTATGTTTTTCTTTCGTGTATGTTGTGTCCTTGCTTTGCCATGCAGGGTCATGTCTTGCAATGCCATGTCAACTCATGTTGTGTTATATCATGCTAAATGTTATTATTCTGTTCCGCCCTCTACTACAGAGACCTATGCTAGGTTGTTTTATGACTCTTTATAATTTGCTATGTTATATTACATTGCAGAAATATAGGGCCAGATGTATGAAAATTTAGAATATTAGAATAGTGCTTTCCAAAGAGCAATTTTTTTCCTGCCTCGCTATTTGGTAATTGTTATTTCTAATGTATGAACGTTTTATTATTTTTTAGGTTAAATATTTTTTATTGGAATCAAAAAGAGAATACCAAGATTATAATCATCAAAAGGAACAAAAATAACAGATCAAAAATACATATCTCAAAGGTAAAGGGATAAAACAGTAATATTAAGATAAAAAACTGTTAAGTGCAATCTAATCGTGTATGCAAATAAAAATGAGCAGAGTACATGTCTAACATTCGTCAATTTTTTATTTGAAGCAAAACTAAAAGGAGGAAAAGAAGGGATAGGAATGGAACAGAAAAAGATAAAAAGAAATGAGAGGTAAAAGATAGACGTATAGAAATTAGGGTAAAGATGAGTGCGAAGAGGAAAAAGTGGTAAAGGGTAACCAGAGTAAGTCAGATTTAATTTCCTCAGATAACGATGAAGAAGAAACAGTGAATATTCTATGCTCATCACAAATAAGATTCCACCATGTTAACAAATATATTTTAGAGTTATCTTTCCAGCAAGTAAGAATAACCTAAAAAGCAAGTGCCATAAAAAGATCAACTAACATCAATTTCGGGAAGCAGTCATGGAAATAATCAGACATAGTTCCTAGAAAAACATTTTGAATTGATAATGGAATATGACATTGAAGTATCTTTGAACATTTAGACCAAATAGATTTCCAAAAGTTAAAATCATTAGTGCAATAGTATATTAAAGGAAATAATGTGCCATTAGAGGAAACACATGGCCAGCATAAAGGTGAAGAAGAAGGACAGATTGTATGAATAAGAGCAGGTGTATGAATGACTCTATTGTATAGGAAAAATAAGGATTGAGTAATATTGGCAGCTTTGGAGGTAGTGAAAATTTTGTGCCATAATTTATCCCATTGTTGAACCGAGAGGGACATATACAGAGGTATTGTTCCCATGCTACTTCAACTGAGGATTTAAGTTTGCCGGAAACAGGAGTGGATAAACATTTATATATGAAATATGCTTTAGGATTGGAATCAAAAGCAATATTTTATGGAGGTGTCAAGGGAATAAACAGTGTAGAGTCAGCAGAAAAGCTCTTGGTTAATAAAAAAGATTGAAGTACTTGTGATAATTGAGAATGTTGGTATAAGAAAAAAGAAGGTAAACAATAACTTCCTTGTATTGTAGTGAAGGGGAGAACTGACTTTTGGGAGACTAATTGTTGAACATATAGGATACCCTTTTCCTCTAAATGTTTAAAATAGAATGATTTATGACGGAACTTAATTAATTTATTATACCAGATAGAGGAGGCTTAGAAAGCGTGATAAAAATTAGAGCCAAGGGTAAACAGTGAATGTATTAGATGCTGGAAGTATTTTAAAATAGGATCCTGGGAAATAAAAGAGCAGTTAGTCATAAAAATAATATCATTAAAAAAAATTAATGTAATAGAGAACGTTCAAAATTAATCCAGTTGGGTATAGGAGAGTCTTTATATTGTCTATTCAAATCAGAAAACTTTTTGAATCTAAGCCGCAGTATGATATAATTTAAAATGGGGAAAACGTACACCACCTTCATTTTTAGGTTTTATTAATTTAGATAAAGCAACACCAGCATTTTTATTATTCTAGCGAAATTTGGTACAACAGGAGTTAATTTGGGTAAAATAATAATTGGGAATTTTGAGTGGTAGCATAGAAAGCAGAAAAAGAATAAGAGGTGCAATCATCATTTTACTAGTGTCCAATCTACCCCACCAGGACAAATGAAGAGGGGACCGATAGGAGAATTAATTTTCAATTTTAAGTTTAGTGCATTAAAATTATGAGTAAAAGTGTGGGATATGGTAGATGAGAACCGAACACCTAAGTATTTGATCTTGGAAGGACACTGTATAAAATTGGTATCAGAGAATATGAATTGATAACATAAGGAGTTTAGAGGTAACATATCAGTTTTAGAGAAGCTTAATTTGTAACCAGATATTTTAGAATGTAAATCCAACTCCTACAAAAAGGGAGGTAAGAAGGTCAAGGGATTGGAAAGATAGAACAAAATATATTATGCATAAGCAGTTATTTTGGTTTCATGGGAGTTGTATTGGAAGCCTGCTATTGATGGGTTACAATGAATACGTTCAAGAAAAGATTCTAGACCAAGGAGAAATAATAAAGGAGAAAGGGGACAACCCTGTCTAGTAACTCTATGTAAGTTGAAATAAGGGGACAGAAATCCATTGACAGAAACACAAACATGTAGTTCTGAATATAATAGGTTGGCAAATGAATTAAATTTAGGGCCAAAACCAAACCAATACAGAGTTATAAACATAAATTGCCAATTTATACGATCATGTGCTTTTTCAGCAGCAGGAGCGGCAGGATACCTTTTCCCCAAGGTAAGAATATTGGAAAACATCCTAGCATTATACAAGGTATGCCTGCCTTTAATAAAACCAGATGGGTCAGATTTAATAAGAAGGGGAATAACATCTTCTAGTCTAGAAGCAAGAATTCTTGCAAAAAGTTTACGGTCGTAGTTAATTGATGAAATTGGACGGAGATTTTTACACAGAGGATGATCTTTTTCAAGTTTTGGAATAATAACAATGGAAGCATCTAAAAAAGAGCCTTCAGGTTTAGATGTCAACAAAAATAGGTGAAAAGTACAAGTAAATGAGGTGCAAAATAGATGAAAAAGAGGTAATAAGTTCAATTGAAAAACCATCAGGGCCAGGAGCTTAAGCTCTCTTCAAAGATTTGTTAGCATCCAAATTCTCCTGAAGGGTTTTATCTTTTTCAAGGATAGCCAGAGTGTCTGGTATAGAGGAAGGAGAAGGGAGATCGTTAAAAAAGTATTGAATATTATATTCAGAAGGATGAGTATCTTCCGTATATAGTGAGTTATAATAGAATTGAAAAGAGTTAACAGTATCAGAAGCGGAGTGTAGGAGAGTGTTAGTAAGGCCATTCTGAATAGGTCCAATATTATTCTTTTGTGATTTAAGTTTTAGATAATTAGCCAACATTTTACCAGCTTTATTTTGACCCCCATGTTATTTGGATTTCATTTTGAGTAGGATGTTACATACATCAATCATAGCTAATGGAATTTGGCTTTAATAAGATCTCGTAGGTGAGAGGGGGATTTAGAAGTAAAGTAAGTGTGTTCAAGATTCTTAATGTGTTTGACAGTGGAGAGGTATTGGGAATTCAACAGCGTTTTCCTTCTGGCAGTGTCAGCAATATTACAGGCACTAAATGAAGCTTTAAAAGCGTCCCAATTGTTATGAACGGAAGTGTCAATAGATTGGTTAAACTGAACCAATTCTTTTATAAAAGAAGTAGCTTCTAAAATAAAAGTTTGATCAGATAATAAGGAGTTGTTAAATCTCCATTGAGAATGTTGGGTAATATTAAAAGATAAATCAAAAGAGGACAACACAGGGGTATGATCAGAAATGAAAATTAAGCCAATTTCTGATGATTGGATGGAAGGGAGTAAAGATTTAGAGACCAAAAAATAATCAGTTTGAGACTAAGCATTGGCGAATTCGCGCGAAATCACAAAAAAATCCGCGGATTTCCCCGCGAAATCGCGGATTTTTTTGCGATTTGCACCATACTTAACTGGAGTACTTTCTACTGGCTAATCAGTAAGTGCTACCTCGTTGGGTAAATGTATAGTGCTTTTCCTACACTACAGCTGCCTAAAGGGCCAGAAGAGTTGCCTCCAGTGACAATGTGTGTGTAACTTTGCCATCGCGCTGGCCGGGGTCCCTCGAGTGAGCTGTCCATCATAGTGTGTAAAGGGCGGGAAGACGGTGCACACCGCTAGTGTGAGTGGCGGGGCCAAACGGGGGGGGGGGCTTCTATGCGAGTTCACATGCCTCTTGTGTGTGTATAAAAGGTCAGACACCGATCAGAGCAGCAGATGACGAGAAAGAAGCTCCTGGTCACGGGGATTGCGCCCGTGAAAGTCAAGGATGCAAATGCCTCCATCAAGAATCATAGCTAATTTTCGACGGTAGATATGAGGAGAACGCACACCTGCCCAGCCTCGACAAAGCGCACATTTTTTTTGAGCTGATTAAGGAGTTACTGAATTTGAGCTTCAACTCGGGTACCTGCTTTAATTATTTGTATCTGTAAGTGCTTCCTGTTGAGGTTTAATTTTTGTCTACTTATAACTATTCTCTGACTCTGCTTCGAGGGTCTGAGCAGGGCCAGAGAATAGTTGCAAATAGGCAACGAGGCTCCGCTCAGGAAGCACTTACAGGGTTACAGCAGGTGCCCAAGTTGAAGTTAATTTCTTTGTAACCCTTTTGTAAATGGTTACAAAGAAATTAACTTCAACTTGTGCACCTGCTGCTGTAACTCTGTAAGTGCTTCCATGAAAATTCGTCCCGCTCGCGAATTCGCAGATTTTCTGCGATTTCGTGGATCGCAAAATCGTGGAAAATCCGCAAATTCCGCGAGCGGAACGAATTTTCTGCCCACACTTTGAGACATAGTATGTTGAACATTAGAGCCAAGTATTTGGTTAAAGTCACCTACCAGAAGAATTTTAGGATTTGCAAAACTATTGAGTCTTGATATGACTCCAAAAGGGGGGACCAGATTTCACAGGGCCATACACATTAAAGAAGGCCAAAAGTGTTTCATCCAAATTTATCAATTGTTACCCAATGGCCAATTCATCATGTTCTTAGAATATAATTTCAAAGATTTATGACAACATTCCCTTTTTTACGAACAGTTGATGAAATAAAACATTCCACACCCATTTTCCTATAAACTTCCCAGGTTCAAAGTGATTATAGTGTGTGTTTCTTGTAAGAATGCAATCTTAGAGGTCTGTTCACAAATTACAAGCCTGCGATTCCGGTCGTGGTTTGCTGGAGCCCAGTTGCTTTTTAGGTTTCGCCTGGCGTTCGCTGCACAGCAGCGTTCGCGCAGGTGAAATCTTATGTTAGAACAGTACGGGGGCTTTGTCCCGCCTGCTCATCCATTGGCTAGCTCCATAAATGGAGGCTAGCCATTGGAAGACATGGTTGTCCATCACTCTTTCCCCATCCCGACGTGATTCGGGGGCGTTTCTGTGTCTTTTTTTAACTCCCGCCCCCACACCCTCCCTCTCGCCGTCCCGTTGTCCGTGCCTTCTCGAAGTTCTCCCTCCCGCCCGCCCACTGTCCTTGCCTCCTCCCTCCCGCCCGCCCACTGTCCGTGTTCGATGCTGTCCAACCTATCTATGAACTCTTAAGTTTATCCGAGCATACCTCGTTTTGTTTATCCCCCGCCCTACCTCCCGTTGTCCGTGCCTTCTCCCTCCCGCCGGCCCGCCCACTGTCCGTGCCTCCTCCCTCCCACCCGCCCACTCTCCGTGCCTCCTCCCTCCCGCCACGGTCTCACCACCGTCCACTATTAGCCAGAGCCCTCAGGGTCATATGATAGCAAGCGCTCCTCTCCGTGCTCCTCAGCTGTTGTCTTGAGAAGTGCTGGGGCCGACTCCACTCTTGGTTGCTAGTGCAATCATACATGCACCATCAATTGCTGCCCCATTTACCCTACAGGGCATAAGTTATGGCGGGCCCGGCCAACGAGTGAAAGGCAGCTTGGGCCGAGCAAGAACAGTCCTCGCATTACCTGGCCTAGTCGATTGTCAGGCGCTGCATGCCTCTGTACTGCACAGGCAGGTACTAGGCCAGTCTTCACTGTTGGGGAGGGGTCCGGCAGTCACAGCCCTAGCACCTCAGAACCAGGTGCTGAGAGGCCTATGGTCGCGGCATTTCAAGCCCCCTGTTCACTCTCGTAGTGACCCATCTCCCCGCAGTTTCCGTGCCGCACCGGCACTCAGGTCAGGGCTCTGCAGCGGGCAGGCTAGGGACCGTGGTGACAGCCTCCAGACCGCTCTGGTTGCTAGGTACTCCGCCTGGCAGTCGCCACAGGTATCATAAGGATCGCAACTCCGCACCCATGGCGCCAAAGACTTAAGCGGGACCCGATTGTCTCCCTCTGGGTCGTCATACAGTGCAGGGGAGGATGAAGGGGGCATATAGTTGGCATCAGCAGCCCCCCCCCCACCAGGCCTCTGTGTCTGCAGGATGGCAGTGGATGGGAAATCTCGAGGGGGAGCTCCGAGGGAGTGCGGCTTACTCCAATGCCGCTTGGCCATGCCCCCTTCTATAGGTCCTTTATTTACCTAAAGGAAAGTAGGGAAGTTAAAATTAGGAACAAGACAAACAGAAGGTCCTAATAGGATTTGGGGGCAAATTTGACCATAAGACTGTGTTTGCACAGGAAGGAGCTACAATGCAAAATGGTATGTAGACCTTGTTGGCCATTACGGACAATGTTGTCATATGGAGAAGGTTTTCAGACACCCTTAGTTAATTTTAGAAATCCTGAGGTCTCAAATCTTTTATGGTGGGCTATGCTTACAAGTTTCAGAGACTGTGGTAAAGATGCTAAGCATTTGAGGTGGTGGGGGGGCTATGTGTGGGGGGGGGGCTCTCTGTGTGTGTGGGGGGGCTCTGTGTGTGTGGACTCGGAGTGGGGGAGGCTTTGTGTGTGTGGGGGGCTCTGTGTGTGTGGGGGGGCTCTGTGTGTGTGGGGGGGCTCTGTGTGTGTGGGGGGGCTCTGTGTGTGGGGGGGCTAAGTGTGTGTGTGGGGGGCACTGTGTGTGTGGGGGGGGGCTCTGTGTGGGGGGGCTCTGTGTGTGTGGCTCTCTGTGTGTGGCTCTGTGTGTGTGTGTGTGGGTGCAAATGCAATAGGTCTCGCATTTGCGAGAGATTAAGCTATTGACATTGTACATGACAATGCCATTTATTTATCTGTTTTGAAAACCAACACATAAATAAATATGTTGTCATTTACAATGCCAATAGCTCTAACTTTGGCAAAGGCAAGACCGTTGCATTGTAAATGCTTGTTTGTTTTCGCTGCCTATTATTGCGCTCAAAACGGTGGAGCTAACCACGCCCTCGGACATGCCCCTCTGTACGATGGGCTACTTACTCGCACACAAAGCGCATCCACACAACTCCGAAGCAAGGTTGGTGTGCCAAGTTGCCTTGTAGAGCACCTAGGTGCTGCTTTTAGGAGGTGCCTGGCACCTTTGGTCACCATACTTAATCAGGCTCTCCCTATTTTAATTAGTTCATGTGTTTCCTTTCTCACTTTTAATTTATTTACATTTGCTATACCAGTAGTTCAGTTTTTGTGGGAGAATCCTGTGATTCTGGTCGGGGCTGCAAGACCCCAGTTACTTTTTTATTTCCCCTGCCTGTTATTGCTCTCGAAAGCGCTGTAGCTAACCACCCCCCCAGTCATGTCCCTCTTCACAACGGGGTACTTAAATACATGCAAAGTGCATCTACGCTGCAGACGCACCAAAGGCGAGCCCGTCTGCACCTGTGCATGCCTGGGCAGCAGCTGGGGCCCTTCCCCCTGGTTCTTTGGTTTCAGAAACCTCCTCACAGCTCGTCTACACCAGAAATGCCCTCCTGCAGCCAAGGGAAGGTAATAATCTTAGCTGCTAAATAGTTGATCCCGATATGGTTTCTGAACCGAACAGCCACGTATGTACTTAATGTCATATTTACTGTTTAAACACTGGGATTGGCAATCCTAGAATAAAAACCCAAATGTCTAAAGAAGACTGTTCATCCATCAGCTGCACTTTGATAAATGCAAGATCCTTAGTTAAACACTCAATGGATTGTACAGAGTTTCTAGAAAGTCGCCACGTGGATATAGCCTTTATCATAGAATCATGAGTGAATCCTACGTGTAATCCCGATCTACTGGCTGCCATGCCCCCAGGTTATGCTATTTTTAGATCTGCTAGAATGCAAAAGAAAGGGGGAGGAATGGTGGTAATATATAGAGACTCTTTCTCGACCTCATGCTCCCCTGCATCCATCACAGATTGTGAAGCTTTATCTTTCAACGTTGAACTTTTTAAAAATCAGTAGTTTAACAGCCTTGTACTGTACCACCCACTCGGCGCTAAAACTATGTTCCTGCAAGATATTAGTGCCCTGTTAGAATCATACTCTCTTAATAATGTTTTTACTATTCTCTGTGATTTCAACTACCATTTAGAAAAGTCTGATCATGCCGGAGGATCTTACAGACACCATGCTTGGGTTTGGTTTTTCCCGGATCATTGGCAGTCCAACTCATTCGGGTGGTCATACCGTGGATGGACTATTTATCAATAACTCAAACATCAAATTCCTGAAGGCCTTGGACCTACCGTGGTCTTACCATAAGGCAATGATGTTTTCAGTTGCACTTTCCTCCACTAATGTTAGGTCATTAAGATGAATAATGTCAAATCCTTCAGTGTCTGTCAGAAAATCCAGTTCCCAGAGCTCAGGGATGCTCTCCAAACTGCTGAGCCAGTAGCTTCAGTAGATCCAGACACCACTGCTAGAAACTACAAAGTTTGGACTCAGACAGCTACTGACAATCTTGACATATAAAAAGTCACATTTCAAAGAAAAGTATTCCTTTCACTCCCTGGTAGAACTCTGAACTTAAAACATTCAAACAACACTGTCAGAAACAGGAGAAAATGTGGAGGAAGGACCACAGTCTAACTGAAAAAGAAAATTACAAACAATGCAATGCCAAATATAAAACCCTTATTATAAATACCAAATCAAAATTCTATACGTTAAAAATAGAACAGGAAAAAAGCTCTTTCACACTATTTCCACTTTAACCACTAGCCCTTTCACCAATTTCACCCTAGCCAGTAGTAATATTTGCAGCGCCTTCGCACTCTTCTTTCAGAAGAAGGTTCCGGACATTTTTGACAGCTAATCATTGTGCCCCAGTGCCAATCCCTTTATACGCCTATTTCTACCCCTATTTAGATGAGGTCTCTGGGAGAATTTTCTAAGCTATCTGAGGAAATAGTATACAGCTGACCTTTTGACACTAATTCAGGATTCCTCTTGATCCTTGCCCCCTTCCATAACTCAGATGGTACTCGATATTGTGGCAAAACAGCTTGCTACTATCTTCAACGCCATGTTTCAATCAGGGACTTTTCCTGGAGATTGGAAGAAAGCTTCAGTATTGCCACTCTTGAAAAAAATCCAATCTTGATCCCCTCGATACAAACAACTACGTCCCATAGCTATACTGCCTCTTCCAGCCAAAGTGGTGGGAAAATAAATTAACAAACAATTAATGTCTTTCATTGAGCAAAACAACCTTTTAGATTCTTCTCACTTTGGGTTCCGCAGTGGTCATGGTTCAGAGACTGTTCTTATAGTTGCCACTGGGAAGATTTGTGCAACTCTGGACAGTGGTGGAAGAGTGGTCCTGGTCTTACTATGACGTGTTTGAAATGGTTGACCACACTCTTGGGGTCAACTGATTAAGTGCTTTAGGAGTTAAAGATCAGGCAATTACCTTATTTCCTGACTTCTAGAGTTCAATCAGTTCAACTTGATGGGCACACCTCTGAATCCTATATCTTGTTATGTTATGTTATGTTAAAAATATTTATACCGCGCTCGGTCACCAAAATGGTTTCATGGCGCTCACAGACAATTGCGGGTAAACAGTGCAGCAGAGTAACTCAATAGGCTCGCTGGAAGAAGTGAGTTTTGAGTAGTTTACGAAAATGAGCATAACTGGGGCATAGTCTGAGAGAAATAGGGAGGCAATTCCACAAATTTTGGGCCAGAAAGGAAAAGCACAAGCCTCCATGCTTTTTGCGTTTGTAACTTGGGACCATCAAAAGGTTGTGGGAAATGGACCGAAGATCTCTTGAGGGGGTGTACCGCTGAAGGCTGGATGTGATGAAGGCAGAAGCCTGA
Source organism: Lissotriton vulgaris (assembly GCF_964263255.1). NCBI lineage: Eukaryota > Metazoa > Chordata > Amphibia > Caudata > Salamandridae > Lissotriton > Lissotriton vulgaris. Next base: position 425,525,529 of record NC_141685.1, on the reverse strand, counting down.
TCAGCAAGAGCCTTGAAGACAGTACAGCCCAGTTTGAACATACAGCGATAGGCCACGGGGAGCCAATGCAGTCTCCTCAGCAGGGGCGAGATGTGTTGATGTTTGGGCTGATGAAAGACCAGTCTAGCCGGCTGGTTTTGCACCAACTGCAGCCGATGTAGGTGGTAAGCCGGAATTCCAACATAGAGGGAGTAGGCGTAGTCAATACGGGAGGTAACAAGAGCCATGATGACAAGGGTGAGCACCTCCGTAGTGAGGAACCTATGAATTTTGCATATCCTGTGCAGATGGAAAAAGCAGGATGATGTAACTGCATTAATTTGAGGCCTCATAGACAGGTCACTACATATGATGATGCCTAGGATCTTTACCGAATCGACAGGGCAGGGTGAGGGCCCGAGAGCGGGAGGCCAGAAGCTAGAATTCCAAGGGTTGGCTGGCCCACCCATCAACACCAACTCCGTTTTGTTAGGGTTAAGCTTCAGCTGACTATAGTGCATCCACTCAGAGATCGCAAGCATGGTGGATTGAAAGTTGGTGCAGGAAGAGGGGGAGGGATCAACAGGAAAAATCAATTGTAAGTAATCCGCATACTTAAAAATAGTAACTGGGGTATGACGGAGGGAAGCAATAAGGGGTTGCATATAAAGATTGAACAGAAGTGGCGACAGAGCAGAGCCCTGAGGGACTCCACAAAAAAGGGGGAAATAAGAAGCGGAGAAAGTGGACAGATGGACTGCCTGGGAGCGCTGGTGCAAAAAAGATCTGATCCAAGCAAGGGCCGTGCCTTGGATGCCCGCGACACGGTCGATCAAGATGGTATGATCAACCATGTCAAAAGCAGCCGACAGGTCCAGTAATACAAGAGCCTGGGCGATGTTCTTGTCGACACCTTGTCGCAGCACATACATCACGGCCACAATGACAGCTTCGGTAGAGTGAGCTGGCCGAAATCCAGCTTGCTGATTATCCAAAAAGGAGGAGCCCTCAATGAATGAACTGAGACACCGAGTGACATAAGTCTCCAAGACTTTCCCCAGATACAGGAGAAGAGAGATTGGTCGAAAATTACTCATGACCGAGGGATCAGCGCTGGGCTTCTTTAGAATGGGAACTACAACCGCCTGTTTAAAAAAATCAGGGACCGTGCCAGTGGCAAGCGAGTTGTTAAGCAGTGACAGCGGGGAATCAGGACAGGCCAAAAAAGCTTCTTTGAGGATTTGAGGGGGGCAGCAATCATTAGGGGAGCCCGAGCTCACTAAGTTTAGCAAGGAAATGAACTCGGTCGGGGAAATGGGAGGGAAAACATCCAAGCGACAGGGATTCATGGGAGGTAAAGAAGGAGGGATGGGGGAGGAACGAAGGGGAATGTTGTTCTTGATGGTAACAATTTTTTCAGTAAAATATGAGTTCAAAGAATCACAAAGAGCTTGAGTAGGTAGAGGTTGAACAGTAACACGATCTTACAATGCGGTGTCCGCCTGGGTTCATCATTGAGCCGATCATAGTTCAATAATTACGTCACCCCGCTGGCAGCACTTATTAGATTTTTTGGGTTCTCATTGGTTTTATATGCCGACAACACCCAGATAGTGTATCTCTCTCCAATTCTAACCAAGGCATTGATGACCCTTTTCGTAACTGTATGACTGCAGTTAGCGACTGGTTGGGCACAAATTGCCTCCAATTAAATTCAGCTTAAATGTATGTGATGCTGTTTGGCCATAATACATCCTTCTGGACTCCTTCATGCTGGCCTCAAGTTATGGGGACTCTTCCCATCCCTAAGAATAAAGTCAGGAACTTAGGAGTCCTGTTGGACAACAGATTAACCTAGAAGAACAAGGTTAATGCAGAAATTTCTTCCTCTTTTTTATCTTAAAAATCGTGATGAAAATAAAACACCTGATTTTTCAAGACCTTCTGAAAATAGTTGTCATTGCATTAGTACTTTCACGCATTGACTACTACAATGGCATCTATCTTAGTCTGCAAGTGAATCTCATGCAGAAACTGCAAACGGTACAAAATCTTGGAGCTAGAATGCCTAAATTTCAATCTGCTACCTCAGCGCTGAACGAACTCTACTGGCTTACAGTGAGAAAGCAAGCTGTTTCTAAATCTCTATGCATTGCCTATAAGGCATTGGCCGGAACAGGTCCAGAGTATTTGAAAAATAAATGTTGCTCTTATATTCCTAAAAGACCCCTCCGATCCAGCTTTGGGACAACAGTTGTTGTGCCTCGACACCGACTGATTACCTGGGATGGCAGAGGATATGTGAAAAACCCCACACTCCTTTGGAATTAACTTCCTCATGATTTGGAAAAAATAAAAAATGTGGCTTTACAGTAAATAACGTATCTCACAGTTAGACATTTGCTGTCACTCCTGTACCCTCTCCTGCTCAGATCAGCGGCAAGATGCATCAGGGCATAAGAGCAATTTATAAAACCAAAAATCAATCAATCAATAGTACGTTTAGTAGTACTACGATAGTACTACCAAAGTATTTCAAAATGCTATTCACAAACCTACTAGTCTAAATCTCAACTTCCACCTCTCTTATCTTTTCTATGGGGAGATTATCACAAATGCACGTTCCTGCTTGGTAATAAATGTGGGAGGGGCAATAGTTACAGACTGGGAATAGGACAATAATTACTACTAAATGAGAGGGGTTTAGAGATGGTTAGTAGGGGGTTTAGGGAATGACATGCACCCACCCATAAAACAGTAGGTCCATTACTATTCACAAACTGCTCTTCTAAATTTACTACAGCGAAATACGGCCTAAAACAGTGTAAATTACTCCAACTCAGAGCTGGAGTAAGTCTAGTGCACAAATAGCCAGTCAATGGTACTGCAGCACCCTCCCATAGAAAATAATAGAATTCCGGACTTAAAAAAAAACCCCATGAGAAATAATGTAAAATTAACTTAAATTAAAATATAAATAAATATAATTTCATGTTAAAAGGTCCACAAAATATACATACTCATTATTTCATTATAATATATTTTAACAACTGTTTTTGAATTTATAAAATAATGCAAAATAAATGTACTGCTGTCAATTCTATACAATTCTATACAGAATGTTTAATAATTATTATTACATATTAAAATAATGCATTTTTTACTTTAAGTTGAAAGTCATCTCCCAAAAAATATTTTTAAATTAATTGAATCTGTTCAAATGAATTAAAGATTTCATTCAAAATGAAGTTAGTAGTGATGCATTATGTTTGCTTTTGTTCTACATTTACAATAAATACATTAAAGTAATTTACATTAATATTTAACCAAAAAATATTTTAATAATTATTTAATTTAATTTAGCATTATTGATTATTGGGTCCTTGTGCCCATTATTTTCGATTCTACTGGTGGGTTTTGCAGTATCAATGTTTGACCAAGTGTGGTGTTGGACTTGCTACAGGTATTTGGTAGTAATCACTTACTTTTCAGGGGGGAATGGGCGTGTATACATTTTTGAGTACCTTTACACTCAAATTGTGTGAATTGTGTGTAAATTACTTACATATGTGAAATACCTTTGTGAATAGCCCCATTAGTATCTAAGATTGAAAGGTGTGATAGTAGCTTTTGACTGGATTCCCCATACCCTGGACATTCCGTGAGACAACGTTAACCGTGGGATATGCAGAAAAACGGTAACAGAAAGAAAGAATACAATCTGAAAAACGAACAATAAACATCTTGCCCGACACCGACTTGGTCATGGGACCGACCGACTGACACCCCGTCGTCAGTCCCAACCACCCCAATTAGGATGCAACCAAACACTGTTCAGTCGCATTCTTATATTTCACTATGCAAGCCTGCATTGCGGCCATAAACTGGCCATAATGCATACTCCCATAGTGAAATGGGAGGTGCAGTTCATCCCTGCACCCATGTCAGGCACCTCAGGATGCCTACCACAAGTTTCGGGGATCAACAGGGGGGACCATAGGTGCCCCCTCTGCCTCCAGTCGGAAGCCGGGCACCAAAGGGGGCCCTGGTTGGGGCCCCCTTACACGCTTTCTGACATGCCACTCCACGACGTACCCACGGACCCTTCAGCTGCCACGCCTGCAAGTTCACCTGCATCCGGACCTGCCTCGCACCAGCACCCACCAAGCTGAACACCAGCAGCACCCACCTCAAGTGCATCCTGCTCAACACCCGCTCCGTCCACAGACACGCCATCGAACTCTGGAACCTTCTAGACACCACAGCCCCTGACGTTGCCTTCCTCACGGAGACCTGGATGAACGTCTCTTCAGCTCCCGACATCGCCATTGCCATCCCAGAGGGCTACAAGATCGTCCGGAGGGACCGAAACGCCAACCAGATGGGAGGAGGCATCGCCATCATCCACAGGAGCACCATCCGTCTCACGACCAGCACCGACAACTCCCTGACCACTGCCGAACACCTGCATTTCCAGATCCACACCAACCCGAACACCACCCTCAGAGGCACCCTGATCTACCGACCCCCTGGTCCACGCACACAATTCAGCGAGGACATCGCCGACTTCGTCAGCCCACATGCCCTCCCCTCCGCTGACTACATCCTCCTGGGAGACCTCAACTTCCATCTGGAGAACAACAACGACCGCAACACCAGCACCCTGCTCGACAACCTCGCCAACCTGGGACTCAAGCAACTGGTGTCCACCCCCACCCACCTCGCCGGACACACACTCGACGCTGTCTTGTCATCCAGCAAGGACATCGACTTCAGCCACACCACAGAGCTTCAATGGACGGACCACAGCTGCGTCCACTTCACCTTCAAGAAAACTACGACCCACCATCACCAGCAACAGGCCGCCCGCAGAAGCTGGAACAAGATCACAGCAGACCAGCTCGCCACCTCCCTGAGCCAGCACCCTCCTGCCAGCTCAGCGAACCCCAGCCAGGCCGCCGACAACCTCACGAAGTGGATCAGCAACTGCGCGGACGAACTCGCCCCTCTGAGGACCCCGCCCAGCAGACCCGGCAGCAAGAAAGCCCCATGGTTCACCGACGAACTCAAGAGCTCCAAGAAGAACTGCCGAGCCCTCGAGAAAGTCTGGAGAAGGGAACCGACACCGGACAACAGGACCTCCTTCAAACTTGCCACCCGGAAACACCACCAGCTGATCCGCGCCGCCAAGAAAACAGCATTCAAGGACCGGTTGGACAACAACGCACACAACTGCAAGGAACTCTTCAACATCGTGAAAGAGCTTTCCAACCCCAGCGCAGGAAACAACGACATCACCCCATCGCAAGACCTCTGCAACTCCCTCGCTTCATACTTCCACAACAAGATCGCGGACATACACAACAGCTTCAACAACCAACCAATGCACACCATGACCGAACAACCACCCCCCACCACCACCCTCCACGCCTGGACCCCGATCAGCACCGAAGACACCATCCGCACGATGAACTCCATCCACTCCGGATCACCGACCGACCCCTGCCCTCACCACGTCTTCAACAAGGCCGACGCTGTCATCGCACCCCACCTGCGAGACATCATCAACACATCCTTCGACACCACCATCTTCCCTGAGAGCTGGAAACACGCCGAACTCAGCGCTCTACTCAAGAAACCAACAGCGGACCCCACCGACCTCAAGAATTACCGCCCCATCTCGCTCCTCCCGTTTCCAGCCAAAGTCATCGAGAAGACCGTCAACAAGCAGATGGCCGCTTTCCTCGAGACGAACGGATCCCTCGACCCCTCACAGTCCGGCTTCCGAGCCAACCACAGAACCGAGACCGCCCTCATCGCCGCCACCGATGACATCCGAGCCCTGATGGACAACGGAGAAACAGCGGCCCTCATCCTCCTAGACCTCTCCGCGGCATTCGACACGGTCTGCCACCGCACCCTAGTACGGCGCCTCAGCAACGTCGGAATCCAGGACAAGGCGCTGGAATGGATCATCTCCTTCCTCGACGGAAGAACACAGAGAGTCCGCCTACCACCGTACAAGTCAGAGGCCACCGAAGTCATCTGCGGCGTCCCCCAAGGATCATCTCTGAGCCCCACCCTCTTCAACGTCTACATGAGCCCCCTCGCGGCCATCGTACGCAAACACAACCTCAGCATAATCTCCTACGCCGACGACACCCAGCTGATCCTCTCCCTGACCAACGACCCCGCCGCCGCCAGAGCCAACCTGCACGAAGGGATGAAAGAGGTAGCCGAGTGGATGACGACCAGGCGCCTGAAACTGAACTCGGACAAGACGGAGGTCCTCATCCTGGGCTCCTCACCCTCCGCCTGGGACGACTCCTGGTGGCCTCCCGCCCTGGGCACCGCACCCAAACCGACAGACCATGCACGCAACCTGGGCTTCATCCTGGACTCCTCCCTCTCCATGACCAGGCAAGTCAACAACGTCTCCTCGGCATGCTTCAACATCCTACGCATGCTACGGAAGATCTTCTGGTGGATCCCCACCGAGACCAGGAAGACCGTCACCCAGGCCCTCGTCACCAGCCGACTGGACTACGGCAACGCCCTCTACGCCGGTACCACCGCCAAGCTCCAGAAGAGACTCCAGCGGATCCAGAACGCCTCAGCCAGACTCATCCTCGACATCCCACGAACCAGCCACATCTCCGGACATCTGAGAGACCTTCACTGGCTCCCCGTCAACAAAAGAATCACCTTCCGCCTCCTCACCCACGCACACAAAGCCCTACACGACCAAGGCCCGAGCTACCTCAACAGCCGAGTCAACTTCTACGCTCCCAAACGCCACCTCCGATCAGCCAACCACGCCCTCGCCGCCGTCCCCCGCATCCGAAGAGCGACTACAGGAGGAAGGTCCTTCTCCTACCTGGCCGCCAAGACCTGGAACTCCCTCCCGACCGACCTGCGCCTGACCCAAGACCACCTCTCCTTCAGGAAGAAGCTGAAGACCTGGCTGTTCGAGCAGTAGCGGCTCCCCCCCCCCCCCCCAGCGCCTTGAGACCCTACGGGTATGTAGCGCGCTTTATAAGTGTCACTGATTGATTGATTGATTGGTTTCCATGTCGAACAGACGAGCATGGAAACCATGTCAGAAACCGTGCATTGTAATCTCAAGGGTAGAAAGAGCTGCCCTTGAGATTACGGGCTGCATTCTGACTAGTGGGCGGTCTCTCCGAGTCCATCAGAAGCCAGCTGAAATGACCAGTCAGATTCCTTTCCGACCGCCTCCATCAAAATGAGGAGGTCGGAAAGGAATCAGACTGGCATATTACGATGCAGCCTTGAATGCTTTTATGGGCCGTATCCTAATCGGTCCCAAAGACACAACCAAGAAGTGCTTTTTAAAAATGTAATTCCTGTTTTTAAACACTGTAAGCAAGAAAAAGAAAAAAAGAGAAAGAAGAAAGATAACCACGTAGAAATTATAAGATGAGATATTTAGTAGATCAAGAGGAGGCGCCCTGATCATAAGTTGGCAGGGTATGGCCAGAAGTGGGTCCCTTGCTCACTTTGCCACTGGATTCAAGTCAGCCTGGCTGATGACAGCTGATTAGCCAGAAACTGGTCCCAGGATGGTTGTTTCTGGTCCAGGGAAGACATGGCTTGGCAGTTCGGGCTGGACAGTTCCCATGAGGCACAGGGTCAGACTGATTTGCATATGGCCATGTCTGAACTGGGGTGGCGGAGTGAGCTAAAGAATGATGATGGATTAAACCCAGATCAGTTGACTGGGGGTGAGTGCTTGCAATGTTCAACACTCCGTCCATCATCCCCTTTGGTTTTGCTTTGTTCGCCCTAAGTTGGCAGGATATGCCCAGACGTGGGTCCCTTGCTCACTTTGCCACTGGATTCAAGCTAGCCTGGCTGATGACGGCGGATTAGCCAGAAACATGTCCCAGGATGCTTGTTTCTGGTCCAGGGAAGACATGGCTTGGCAGTTTGGGCTGGACTGTTCCCATGAGGCACAGGATCAGACTGATTTGCATATGGCCATGTCTAAACTGGGGTGGCGGAGTGGGTTAAAGAATGATGGTGAATTAAACCCAGATCAGTTGACTTGGGGTGAGTGCTTTCAATGTTCAACATTCCATCCATCATCCCCTTTGGTTTTGCTTTGTTCGCCCTTATTTGGCAGGGTATGCCAAGACATGGGTCCCTTGCTCACTTTGCCACTGGATTCAAGCTAGCCTGGCTGATGACGGCTGATTAGCCAGAAAGCGGTCCCAGGATGCTTCTTTCTGGTCCAGGGAAGACATGGCTTGGCAGTTCGGCCTGGACTGGCCCCATGAGGCACAGGGCAGACTGATTTGCATATGGCCATGTCTGAACTGGGGTGGCGGAGTGAGCTAAAGAATGATGATGGATTAATACCAGATCAGTTGACTTGGGGTGAGGGCTTGCAATGTTAAACCATCCGTCCATCATCCCCTTTGGTTTTGCTTTGTTCGCCCTAAGTTGGCGGGGTATGCCCAGACGTGGGTTCTTGCTCACTTTGCCACTGGATTCAAGCTAACCTGGCTGATGACGGCTGATTAGCCAGAAACCGGTCCCAGTTTGCATATGGCCATGTCTGAACTGGGGTGGCGGAGTGAGCTAAAGAATGATGATGAATTAAACCAATATCAGTTGACTGGGTGTGAGTGCTTGCAATGTTCAACAATCCGTCCATCATCCCCTTTGGTTTTGCTCTGATCATAAGGACAGCAACTAAAATACAAAAAAACTGAAATCATACCCGTCAGCAACAGGATAGCATAACAAGGACGCCAACAGAGCACTTAAAAAACAATAAAACTAAAAGATTCAAGACTAATATAACATAATAGCAGGGTAGTGCAGAGGTCTAGACAGGACTAAGATTTAGACAGATAAACATTCATATTACATAGAGAAGGATTGTGGGGCTAAACTCTCAACTCGCAGAATATTTAAAAGATCTAATAATTCCATGATGATTAATGTTGCATATGCAAGGGTGCAAAATACTGTATCTTATGTTGTACTGTCTGAGCATGGGTCAATGGAAGAAATGCTTCACTTCTAGCATTGGTGGCCTTGGATAGATCCCAGGAAATATATATGTTGTGGCCAGCCTATTCTTCAAAGCCTTCCTAACATGAAGTAGATAGGTGTAGTCCAGGAAAAACATCACAATTGCTCAAAGCTTAGAATGAGAAGAATATCTCTTGCTGAAATAATATAATATTTATAGATTAATTAAAGGAGATTTAAGAATATTCACGAGCTCTAAAATAATACAAAATGTGTGGAAAATTTAGAAGGTGTTACCCCTAAACTTTGTCTGGCAGACCATACTGATGTAGGTTATCGAGCCTCTTTCTATTTTCCAAGTCCTACCTATGCAATTAAAGCATGTGCATCTCTTGCTCCAGTTTAGTAATTCTTGAAGAAATGTTTGCACATTCCTGATATGCTGTCCCATTTCAACTAATACGTTCTCCGTGTGCACATGGGCGTATGCAGGGGGGGACAAGGGGTCGCCGTTCCGCCCGGTGCTGGCCCAGTGACAATGTGGTATTATCACTCAGGCAGCGCACGTTGCTGTAGCGGACGCCTTCTGAGCAGGGAGGCTGTCAACTGATGCCTTTTTATTTGTGAAAATTAAGGGGACAAAAGGCAGCCCCAGGAGTTTAAACGTTCTCTCACTTGGGGCCTCTTGCAATTCTCTTTGAACTCTACAGGCTGCAGCAGCCCCTCCCCGACCTGGAGGAGACTGTGAACAGGCCCATTGTCATTCTGTCTGCTGCTGATCATCACATAAAGAATGACAATGGGCCGTCTGACTTTAACCTTCCTTGCAGACACCCTACCTACGTTTTTTTTTTTTAATTAAAGAGTGTCAGCAAACACCACTGCAGCAGACATGTAGTCAGATAGAGGGAGACAGAGGGAGGGAGACAGACGGACAGAGACAGACAGAAAGAGGGAGACAGAGAGAGGGAGCCCAAGAGAGAGGGAGACCAAAAGAGAGGGAGGGAGACAGAGGGAGATAGAGAGATAGGGAGGGAGACAGAGGACGACAGACAGAGGGAGGGGACGACTGAGGGAGGGAGACAGACAGATAGAGGGAGAAATAGGGAGGGAGACAGACAGGGACAGATGGAGGGAGGGAGACAGAGAGAGAGGGAAAGAGAGAGAGACAGAGAGAGAGGGAGACAGAGAGAGATGGAGACAGAGAGAGAGGGAGACAGAGAGAGAGGGAGACAGAGGGTGGGAGACCGAGGGAGAGGGAGGCAGAAGGAGGGAGACAGAGAGAGAGGGAGACAGAGGGAGGGAGACAGCTGGAGGGAAACCGAGGGAGGGGGACAGGGAGGGAGGGAGATAGAGGGAGACAGAGGGCGGCAGACAGAGGGAGGGGCTACAGAGGGAGGAAGACAGACAGACAGGGAGACAGATTGAGGGAGAGAGAGGAAGGGGGACAGACAGAGACAGACAGAGAGCGGGAGACAGAGAGAGAGGGAAAGAGATGGAGACAGAGAGAGAGGGAGACAGAGAGAGAGGGAGACAGAGGGTGGGAGACCGAGGGAGAGGGAGACAGAAGGAGGTAGACAGAGAGAGAGGGAGACAGAGGGAGGGAGACAGCTGGAGGGAAACCGAGGGAGGGGGACGGGGAGGGAGGGAGATAGAGGGAGGGGCAACAGAGGGAGGAAGACAGACAGACAGGGAGACAGATTGAGGGAGAGAGAGGAAGGGGGACAGTCAGAGACAGAGAGAGAGGGAAAGAGAGGGAGACAGAGAGAGAGGGAGACAGAGGCAGGGAGACAGAGAGAGGCAGAGGGAGACAGAGAGAGAGGGAGACAGAGGGAGGGAGACTGAGGGAGGGAGGGAGACAGAGGGAGGGAGAGGCATGCAAAGAGAGAGGGAGACAGAGAGGGAGGGAGACCGAGGAGGGGGAGACAAAGGGAGGGAGGCAGAGGGAGGGAGACAGAGGGACGTAGACAGAGGGAGGGAGACAGACAGAGGGAGACAGAGGGAGAGAGAGGGAGGGAGACAGAGAGAGGAAGACAGATAGAGAGAGGGAGACACACAGAGTAAGTGGGAGAGAGAGAGAGATAGGGAGAGAGAGAGAAAGAGAGAGAACGATACAGAGAGGGAAGGAGACAGAGAGATAGGGAGGGAGGGAGACAGAGACAGACAGAGATAGAGACAAACAGAGACAGATGGAGACAGGGACAGGGGCAGACAGGCAGAGACAGACAGAGAGACAGAGAGGGAGACAGAGGGATGGAAACAGGGTCAGACAGGGACAGATAGAGACAGGGACAGTGAGACAGATAGAGGCAAAGACAGGGAAAGACAGATAGAGGCAGAGACTAAGACAGACAGAGAGAGAGTCAGAGAGAGAGACAGAGGGAGAGAGAGAGGGAGGGAGACAAAGGGAGAAAGCGAGAGGGAGACAGAGGGAGACAGAGAGAGAGGGAGAATGGGGGAGGGAGAGGGAGACAGAGAGAGGAAGACAGAGGGAGACAGGGGAGAGAGAGGGAGACAGAGGGAGGGAGAGGGAGACAGAGAGGGAGGGAGACACAGGGAGGGAAAGGGAGACAGAGAGAGGGAGACAGAAGGAGACAGAGAGAGAGGGAGACAGGGGGAGAGAGAGGGAGACAGAGGGAGGGAGAGGGAAACAGAGAGGGAGGGAGACACAGGGAGGGAGACAGAGGGAGGGAGGGAGGCAGACAGAGGGAGACAGAGGGAGAGAAAGGGAGGGAGACAGAGAGAGGGAGACAGAGAGAGAGGGAGACAGACAGAGTGAGTGAGACAGAGGGAGACAGAGGAAGAGAGAAAGGGAGGGAGGGAGGTAGAGACAGACAGAGATAGAGACAGACAGAGACAGATGGAGGCAGAGACAGGGGCAGACAGGTAGATACAGACAGAGAGACAGAGAGGGAGACAGAGGGAAGGAAACAGGGACAGATGGAGACAGGGACAGACAGACAGATAGAGGCAGAGACAGGGACAGACAGCTAGAGGCAGAGACTTAGACAGACAGAGACAGAGAGAGAGATGGAGAGGGAGACAGAGGGAGATAGAGAGAGGGAGGGAGGCAGAGAGAGACAGAGGGAGACAGAGAGAGGGAAACAGAGGGAGATATAGAGAGAGGGAGACAGAGAGAGGAAGACAGAGAGAGGGAGACAGAGGGAAGGAGACAGAGGGAGGGAGACAGAGAGAGGGAGACAGACCAAGGGCAACAGACAGAGTGTGACAGACAGAGGGGGACAGACAGAGGGGGACAGACAGAAGGCGACAGACAGAGGGTGACAGACAGATGGAGACAGACAGAGGGAGGGAGAGAAAGGGAGGGAGACAGAGAGAGGGAGACAGAGAGAGAGGGAGACGGACAAAGTGAGTGAGACAGAGGGAGACAGAGGAAGAGAGAGAGAGAGAGAGGGAGAGGGAGACAGAGAGGGCGGGAGACAGAAAGAGAGAGGGAGGGAGGGAGTAGACAGAGACAGACAGAGACAAATGGAGGCAGAGACAGGGACTGGAGCAGACAGGCAGAGACAGACAGTGAGACGGAGAGGGAGACAGAGGGAGGGAAACAGGGACAGATAGAGACAGGGACAGACAGACAGATAGAGGCAGAGACAGGGGCAGACAGATAGAGGCAGAGAGTGAGACAGACAGAGACAGAGAGGGAGACGGAGAGGGAGACAGAGGGAGAGAGAGAGAGGGAGGGAGGGAGACAGAGGGTGACCGAGGGAAGGAGAGGGAGGGAGACAGAGAGAGAGAGACAGACAGAGGGATACAGAGAGAGAGGGAGACAGATAGAGGGAGGGAGAGGGAGGGAGACAGAGGGAGACAGACAGAGGGAGAGAGAAGGAGGGAGACAGAGGGAGAGAGAGGGAGGGAGACAAGGAGAGAGAGGAAGGGAGACAGAGAGTGAGAGGGAGGGAGGGAGTGAGACAGTGGGAGAGGGAAAGAAAGGGAGACAGAGAGAGGGAGACAGAGAGAGAGGGA